>NC_134356.1:540555229-541186237 GCF_048569485.1 Anomaloglossus baeobatrachus
CAAAAGGAGTTCTTCTAACGCTGCAAGGGCTTCATGCTCTAGATCGCTCATAATATCCAGACCACCAGATTTTTTATTATGAAGCTTCTTCAAGATAAGCTTTCTTGGGAAGAGATACAGTACATGTCTTTCAAGGCTGTAAAATAATGGAATGTATTTGTAGGAGAAAAAGACAGACCCAGGGATAAGACCTCAATCTGTGCTTCTAAGAGAGGATGGGTGGATAAATTAATTACCTGGAGTTTGTTCTTTCCTTTTCCCTCCAAGGATTTTCCAGAACTCGATTTAGAGGGTCCAGATTTTTTCTGACCACTCCTAGTAGGGATCCCACCATAATCTTCATTATTATTAGAACTCTCGGATATCACAGATCAGGTGTCCTCTATGGAGCTGCAGATCTCAAAGATATAGATCTAGAGCATATTTTAGAGCCTTTACGAGATTGAGAGTGAACTCTTGCAGCACCAGATTTCCACCTATAAATTTGATTGTTTGCTTTATCGACTAGATCTGTTTGAAATTTCTTGGTCTTATAATCAATCACCTCTTTTTCGCATTTTTGGGATTCAAGATCCATATATTCATTACATTTCTGTAGGGCCTCTGCTGACAAATTCATCTTAATTGTAGATAGAAGATCATCCATCTCGGTCTCAATATCCTTAAGGCTTGAACTGTTATGGTCACGTAGCAAAGCCAGGAAACCTGTTGAACAATTATGTGCCAGATCTTCCCATTTTGTCTTGAAAATGATGGGAAGATCTGGACACGTAAGCCACGTGGAACCAAGCCTTTTTGAATATATTTTTCAAGGAATGCACGATTCAGAAAAGTGCAAATGCATTTTTTAAGTAAGACCTTAAATTTATAAATGACATCACGTGTATCATTGGTGGAAGAATTCTCTGGTAATCCACACCCATCCTCCTTCAGAACATTAGTAACATGTGTTGGCCATGCAGAGTCATGGGCTCTTAAAGCCATAATGGAAAAAAAACTGTGAAAAACACAGAAATAATTATGAGAATTTTAAATTCCATCAGAGAAACAAACAAGAAACCAATATGGAGAACTCTTACCTGGTTGGAAGCATCTCATAAATTCATGATATAAAGAGAGAGACTTGAGCAAAATGCTGAATAATAATCAATATTTATTTAAAAGGTATCAAGGTTCATAGTTCAAAAAAATAACACCAGATTGAAAACATATGATAGTATTGTAGAAGGAGAACAGAGGACATGATAAAATCATTTGCCGGCTACAGACAGAGGAAATGCTATCGTAAGAAATGCTCAAATAAAGCCTGTCTATAATTATGACAAATGCCAGGTAAAGCACTGAGGGGTCAAATAGATATACCTGGAATTAAATTGTAAAAATGGCAGGAGTGTGGTAAAAGGTGCCTAGTGCAGATGGCATTACCAAAGTCCGGTGGCAGAGGGAGTCCGACTTACGTTTCGCAGCATCTAGCAGATCGCTGACCGCTTCATCATGGGGGAACATAGAAGGTGATGCACACATCCTGTGGTGTGGCCTATAATTACATCTGCAGTAGTGAAATAACCACCACAAATGGAATTCAGGTGTCCGGAGTCAAAGCGGTGCATGCGTGGGCCCATCAACACGCCCCTCGTAGCGTAATCCCAGCAGTCAAGATGTCAGGTGCATGCGCGGAGGTCCTGGCAGGATTGTGCCTGCATGCAGCCATATATCCCAGACTAAAGTAAACCCCAGCTGAAACTTGCAGATCTAAATCTGGGGCCTGAAAGTGGCCAGAAGCCCCAGCCTAACGCCGGAGTCACACTTGCGAGTGACTCGTGCAAGTCTTGCATTGCATCACCTCACAAGGCCACACACTCTCTTGACATGAGCATCTCAGCTGCATAGAAATACATGTAGCTGACCCTCTCCTGTCAGGAGAATGTGCAGCCGTGTGGGGTGATGCAATGCGAGACTTGCACAAGTTACTAGCAAGTATGACTCTGGCATTAGGCTGGGGCTTCTCTCTCTCTCTCAAATCAAATTTTGTGGGAAATTGTGAAGGCGGGCAATTTTGAATTTGAAAAGATCTGCTTGTTAATAGTGCAAACAACTCTTCTTTTCAGGTCCTCATTAATCCCCTTAGTTCATGCCATGATGAATTTCCGTGAACCTATCTACTGAAGATTGGAGTATCATAGATCCCAGTACTAAATAAAGCAGGTCAGTAATTCACCTGATTGGCATCTCATTGACTGAAACACATAATACTCCAATTTTACCTTCAAATTATGTTAATTCTAAAGGTTCACATACTCATTTCCATTCGAGTAAATGGGTCTGCAAAAATAAGACTGCAAGTGGATGCATTTTGAGTTACTGTACATCTGTCTGCTATTTGTATTTCTCTGACTAATGCTAGAAGTTTGGATACCTCAATCAGTTTTGTTTTCCCTCAAATAAGAAACTTGATGATGCTTAGTTTTATTTATTGTGATTTGCTTATATAGCACCATAATATTTCACACGCTTTACAGACATTATCATCACTGTCCCCATTGGTGCTTACAATCTAAATTCCCTATCAGTATGTCTTTGGAGGGTAGGAGAAAACTCAAGCAAATAAAAGAAGAACATACAAAATCCTAGCAGATTTTGTTCTTTTTGTTCTTTTTGGGAAGCGTGACCCCAACATGGCAAGACTACAGTGCTAACCACTGTGCCACCATGCTGCCCATGCATGTTAGAAGAGATGATGCACACACAAATATAGGATGTCCTATTTGGGAATATTTTTATTTTTACTTAAATGTATTTGAGGCCAATTTTATTGTTTAACTTTTAGCATCTTTTATAAAGTTTGCACCATTTGGGATTTACTGTCTTCTTGTTTCCCTGTGCATAAAACTTTGTCTGTGGTCATAGATAATGATCGGCGAACCCATCCTGTAAAGATCAGGGATCCTACCTATCACATAGTGATCGTGCACACGATCCCAATCATAAGCTTTCCTGGGAAGTTCGTGTTACAGATCAGGTACAGATCGGGTCCAGGGGCTGTAAAAAAAGCACATTATTAAAAAACATTATGATCATGCTTTCAGATCCCGCAACGCGTCCTGCAGACCCTCTATCTCCCGGCCGCTGCTTCCGAGTCTGATCGTTGCTGTGCCGCCGGTAACCAGCAGTACTGATTAACAGGACCTTCAATGACATTATAGCCATGTGACCAGTCTGGTGTGAATGTTGTACAGACATTGGCTTACAGACTGGTCACATGACTATGACATCATCAAAGGTCCTTTTTAACTAAACTTTGACTGTCGATGTGTGAGTGTTGCATCACGACGCACAATCTCCCCACAGGACCGGGTCAGCTGCATGTATTTCCATGCAGCTGAGGTGCTCCTGTCCAAAGATTGTCAGGCTGTGCAGGGTGATTCCAATGCGAGACTGCACGAGTCTTTCCTTCACTGTCAGGCTGCTTCACTCTCTCTACAAAGTGATGTAGCAGAACTGACAACGCTCTCTCTGTTCACTGTGTATAGACTGTGTCTGTACACAGTGATGAAGCAGAGTTTACATTCCTGTCCCTGTGGATTACGTCGGACTAAGGATTTTTTTTATAACAAAGATGGACTCTCTAAATTTTCTCCGTTTTATTTCTAATAAAAATTTTTTGTCTGTGTTGTGTTATTATTTTACTGTTTACTAGAAATTCATGGTGGCCATGTCTAATTTGGCGTGACACCATAAATTTCGGGCCTAGTACCAGCTGAGAATACAAGGCTGGTATTAACCTCTTTATTACCCAGCATGCCAACTCCACCAGGGCCACTGGGTGAGCCGGGTAAAGCACCTGGAAGTGGCACTAAGAAACGTTGTACCACATCTACAATGGAATGGTTCACAAATAAATGTATCGAGGTGTTCGAATGGCCAAATGTACTCACAGCAAAAAAGGGGCAACCAGTCCAGTTAGCCCAGGCCAACACATCTAATGCACAAACAGGATGCAGACAAGCCTCTCAACATGATGGACACTTCACAGGTGCAAGGTAAATTGCACACCAGTGGCGCGCATAGGGCACTGTTCACACTTGTATGCGCATGGTGTCCAGCCAGCAACCTATTACCACGCCCTTACTATTAGATTAGGCGGGTTACTCGGACACTACTCACTGCAGCACGCAAGGGACAGAAATTCCACTATGCACGGCCGTATTAAGAGGCCCGGCTGCACCCCGCATAGTCAAAGTGCAAAAAATACATATAAAATATATGTGAGGTATTAGTTTGTAAATTGGCCAATGTACGTAAGCCCACAATCCTCATCACGGATCCTCACGCTTGCGGGTCCCTACACTGATAAATATCAAAAATAGCAACAAAAAGAGGAGATAAAAACTCCCCCAAAAATGTATTATAAAATGTACTCACAGCAAAAAAGGGGCAACCAGTCCAGTTAGCCCAGGCCAACACATCTAATGCACAAACAGGATGCAGACAAGCCTCTCAACATGATGGACACTTCACAGGTGCAAGGTAAATTGCACACCAGTGGCGCGCATAGGGCACTGTTCACACTTGTATGCGCATGGTGTCCAGCCAGCAACCTATTACCACGCCCTTACTATTAGATTAGGCGGGTTACTCGGACACTACTCACTGCAGCACGCAAGGGACAGAAATTCCACTATGCACGGCCGTATTAAGAGGCCCGGCTGCACCCCGCATAGTCAAAGTGCAAAAAATACATATAAAATATATGTGAGGTATTAGTTTGTAAATTGGCCAATGTACGTAAGCCCACAATCCTCATCACGGATCCTCACGCTTGCGGGTCCCTACACTGATAAATATCAAAAATAGCAACAAAAAGAGGAGATAAAAACTCCCCCAAAAATGTATTATAAAATGTACTCACAGCAAAAAAGGGGCAACCAGTCCAGTTAGCCCAGGCCAACACATCTAATGCACAAACAGGATGCAGACAAGCCTCTCAACATGATGGACACTTCACAGGTGCAAGGTAAATTGCACACCAGTGGCGCGCATAGGGCACTGTTCACACTTGTATGCGCATGGTGTCCAGCCAGCAACCTATTACCACGCCCTTACTATTAGATTAGGCGGGTTACTCGGACACTACTCACTGCAGCACGCAAGGGACAGAAATTCCACTATGCACGGCCGTATTAAGAGGCCCGGCTGCACCCCGCATAGTCAAAGTGCAAAAAATACATATAAAATATATGTGAGGTATTAGTTTGTAAATTGGCCAATGTACGTAAGCCCACAATCCTCATCACGGATCCTCACGCTTGCGGGTCCCTACACTGATAAATATCAAAAATATATATTTATCAGTGTAGGGACCCGCAAGCGTGAGGATCCGTGATGAGGATTGTGGGCTTACGTACATTGGCCAATTTACAAACTAATACCTCACATATATTTTATATGTATTTTTTGCACTTTGACTATGCGGGGTGCAGCCGGGCCTCTTAATACGGCCGTGCATAGTGGAATTTCTGTCCCTTGCGTGCTGCAGTGAGTAGTGTCCGAGTAACCCGCCTAATCTAATAGTAAGGGCGTGGTAATAGGTTGCTGGCTGGACACCATGCGCATACAAGTGTGAACAGTGCCCTATGCGTGCCACTGGTGTGCAATTTACCTTGCACCTGTGAAGTGTCCATCATGTTGAGAGGCTTGTCTGCATCCTGTTTGTGCATTAGATGTGTTGGCCTGGGATAACTGGACTGGTTGCCCCTTTTTTGCTGTGAGTACATTTTATAATACATTTTTGGGGGAGTTTTTATCTCCTCTTTTTGTTGCTATTTTTGATATTTATCAGTGTAGGGACCCGCAAGCGTGAGGATCCGTGATGAGGATTGTGGGCTTACGTACATTGGCCAATTTACAAACTAATACCTCACATATATTTTATATGTATTTTTTGCACTTTGACTATGCGGGGTGCAGCCGGGCCTCTTAATACGGCCGTGCATAGTGGAATTTCTGTCCCTTGCGTGCTGCAGTGAGTAGTGTCCGAGTAACCCGCCTAATCTAATAGTAAGGGCGTGGTAATAGGTTGCTGGCTGGACACCATGCGCATACAAGTGTGAACAGTGCCCTATGCGCGCCACTGGTGTGCAATTTACCTTGCACCTGTGAAGTGTCCATCATGTTGAGAGGCTTGTCTGCATCCTGTTTGTGCATTAGATGTGTTGGCCTGGGCTAACTGGACTGGTTGCCCCTTTTTTGCTGTGAGTACATTTTATAATACATTTTTGGGGGAGTTTTTATCTCCTCTTTTTGTTGCTATTTTTGATATTTATCAGTGTAGGGACCCGCAAGCGTGAGGATCCGTGATGAGGATTGTGGGCTTACGTACATTGGCCAATTTACAAACTAATACCTCACATATATTTTATATGTATTTTTTGCACTTTGACTATGCGGGGTGCAGCCGGGCCTCTTAATACGGCCGTGCATAGTGGAATTTCTGTCCCTTGCGTGCTGCAGTGAGTAGTGTCCGAGTAACCCGCCTAATCTAATAGTAAGGGCGTGGTAATAGGTTGCTGGCTGGACACCATGCGCATACAAGTGTGAACAGTGCCCTATGCGCGCCACTGGTGTGCAATTTACCTTGCACCTGTGAAGTGTCCATCATGTTGAGAGGCTTGTCTGCATCCTGTTTGTGCATTAGATGTGTTGGCCTGGGCTAACTGGACTGGTTGCCCCTTTTTTGCTGTGAGTACATTTTATAATACATTTTTGGGGGAGTTTTTATCTCCTCTTTTTGTTGCTATTTTTGATATTTATCAGTGTAGGGACCCGCAAGCGTGAGGATCCGTGATGAGGATTGTGGGCTTACGTACATTGGCCAATTTACAAACTAATACCTCACATATATTTTATATGTATTTTTTGCACTTTGACTATGCGGGGTGCAGCCGGGCCTCTTAATACGGCCGTGCATAGTGGAATTTCTGTCCCTTGCGTGCTGCAGTGAGTAGTGTCCGAGTAACCCGCCTAATCTAATAGTAAGGGCGTGGTAATATGTTGCTGGCTGGACACCATGCGCATACAAGTGTGAACAGTGCCCTATGCGCGCCACTGGTGTGCAATTTACCTTGCACCTGTGAAGTGTCCATCATGTTGAGAGGCTTGTCTGCATCCTGTTTGTGCATTAGATGTGTTGGCCTGGGCTAACTGGACTGGTTGCCCCTTTTTTGCTGTGAGTACATTTTATAATACATTTTTGGGGGAGTTTTTATCTCCTCTTTTTGTTGCTATTTTTGATATTTATCAGTGTAGGGACCCGCAAGCGTGAGGATCCGTGATGAGGATTGTGGGCTTACGTACATTGGCCAATTTACAAACTAATACCTCACATATATTTTATATGTATTTTTTGCACTTTGACTATGCGGGGTGCAGCCGGGCCTCTTAATACGGCCGTGCCTCCTCTTTTTGTTGCTATTTTTGTTCGAATGGCCAAGTCAAAGTCCAGCCCTGAATCAAATCGAGAATCTGTAGAAAGACCTGAAAACTACTGTTCACAAACACTCTCCATCCAACCTCATTCAGCTTGAGCTATTTGCAAAGAAAGAATGGGCAAGAATTTCAGTCTCTTGAAGTACAAAACTGATAAAGACATACCCCAAGCGACTTGCAGCAGTAATCGCAGCAAAAGGTGACATGACAAAGTATTAAATTAAAGGGGCCGAATAATATTGCATGCCCCAATTTTCAGTTTATTACTTTTTATAAAAGTTTAAAATAAGCAATACATTTTGTTCAACTTCACAATTGTGTCCCACTTGTTGTTGATTCTTCACCATAACATTAACATTTTTATCTTTATGTTTGAAGCCTGAAATGTGGGAAAAGGTTGAAAAATTCAAGGGGGCTGAATACTTTCGCAAGGCACTGTATGTATATATTGTATAGCTCTGGCAATAATTAAGAGACCACTGCAAAATTGTCAGTTTTTCAGATTTTTTCTTTGTATGTATATTTTTGAGTACAATGTAAATTGTTATTTTATTCTATAAACTACTGACAACATGTCTCCAAATTTCCAAGCAATACATTTTGTGCTTAATTTCTGAAAATAGTAGTTTGTAGAACAAAACAACAATTTTCAGTTTACTCAAAAATATAACTATAAAGAGAAAAATCAGAAAAACTGAAAATGTTGCAGTGGTCTTATATATATATATATATATATATATATATATATATATATATATATATATATATATATATATATATATATATATATATATATATATATATATTGCGGGGCTCGGGGGGACATTGTGTGAAAATTTGACAACAATCAGTCGGGAACTTTTTGAGATTAGCGGATCTGTACAAACGCATGTAAGATTATTATTTACATAGCTACATTGTGTACATGACATGTATATATATATATATATATATATATATATATATTTATATATATATTTACAGCACAGACTAAAAGTTTGGACACATCTTCTCATTCAAGGGGTTTTCTTTATTTTCATGACTCTGAAAATTGTAGATTCACATTGAAGACATCAAAACTATGAATTGACACACATGGAATGAAATACTTAACAAAAAAGTGTGAAACAACTGAAAATAAGTCTTATAGTCTGGGTTCTTCAAAGTAGCCACTTTTTGCTTTGATTACTGCTTTGCACACTCTTGCCATTCTCTTGATGAGCTTCAAGAGGTAGTTACCGGAAATGGTCTTCAAACTGTCTTGATGGAGTTCCCAGAGATGATAAGCACTTTTGGCTTCACTCTGCGGTCCAGCTCACCCCAAACCATCTCAATTGGGTTCAGGTCTGGTGACTGTGGAGGCCAGGTCATCTGGCGTAGCACCCCATCACTCTCCTTCTTAGTCAAATAGCCCTTACACAGCCTGGAGGTGTGTTTGGGGTCATTGTCCTGTTGAAAAATAAATGATGGTCCAACTAAATGCAAATCGGATGGAATAGCATGCCGCTGCAAGATGCTGTGGTAGCCATGCTGGTTCTGTATGCCTTCAATTTTGAATAAATCCCCAACAGTGTAACCAGGAAAGCATCTCCATACCATCACAAATCCTCCTCCATGATTCACGGTGGAAATCAGGCATGTAGAGTCCATCTGTTCACCTTTTCTGCATCGCAAAAAGACATGGTGGTTGGATCCAAAGATTTCAAGTTTGGACTCATCAGATCAAATCACAGATTTCCACTGGCCTAATGTCCTTTCCTTGTGTTCTTCAGCCCACATAAGTCTCTTCTGCTTGTTGCCTGTCCTTAGCAGTGGCTTCCTAGCAGCTATTTTTCCATGAAGGCCTGCTGCACAAAGTCTCCTCTTAACAGTTGTTCTAGAGATGTGTCCACTGCTAGGACTCTCTGTGGCATTGATCTGGTCTCTAATCTGAGCTGCTGTTAACCTGCGATTTCTGAAGCTGGTGACCCGGATAAAGTTATCCTCCAAAGCAGAGGTGACTCTTGGTCTTCCTTTCCTGGGGCGGTCCTCATCTGAGCCAGTTTCTTTGTAGCGTTTGATGGTTTTACCCACTGCACTTGGGGACACTTTCTACGTTTTCCCAATTTTTCGGATGGACCAACCTTCATTTCTTAAAGTAATGATGGCCATTCGTTTTTCTTTACTTAGCTGCTTTTTTGTTGCCATAAAACAAATTCTAACAGTCTATTCAGTAGGACTATCAGCTGTGTATCCACCAGACTTCTGCACAACACAACTGATGGTCCCAACCCCATTTATAAGACAAGAAATCCCAATTATTAAACCTGACAGGGCACACCTGTGAAGTGAAAACCAATTCCGGTGACTACCTCTTGAAGCTCATCAAGAGAATGCCAAGAGTGTGCAAAGCAGTAATCAAAGCAAAAGGTGGCTACTTAGAAGAACCTAGAATATAAGACATATGTTCAGTTGTTTCACACTTTCTTGTTAAGTATTTCACTCCACGTGTGTTAATTCATAGTTTTGATGCCTTCAATGTGAATCCACAATTTTCAGAGTCATGAAAATAAAGAAAACTGTTTGAATGAGAAGGTGTGTCCAAACCTTTAGTTTGTGCTGTATATATATCTAATATATAAAGCTGAATGTGTGAACCAGCATGGATACCACAGCATATTGTAGCGGCATGCTATTCCATCTGGTTTGCGTTTAGTTGGACCATCATTTATTTTTCAACAGGATAATGACCCCAAACACACCTCCAGGCTGTATAATGGATATTTGATTAAGAAAGAGAGTGATGGGGTGCTACGTCAGATGACCTGGCCTTCATAGTCACCAGACCTGAACCCAATCGACATGGTTTGGGGTGAGCTGGACCGCAGTGTGAAGGCAAAAGGGCCAACAAGTGCTAAGCATCTCTGGGAACTCCTTCAAGACTGTTGGAAGACCATTTCCAGTGACTACCTCTTGAAGCTCATCAAGACAATGCAAAGCAGTAATCAAAGCAAAAGGTGGCTACCTTGAAGAACCTAGAATATAAGACATATTTTCAGTTGTTTCACACTTTTTTGTTAAGTATTTCACTCCACGTGTGTTAATTCATAGTTTTGATGCCTTCAATGTGAATCCACAATTTTAAGAGTCATGAAAATAAAGAAAACTGTTTGAATGAGAAGGTGTGTCCAAACCTTTAGTTTGTGCTGTATATATATCTAATATATAAAGCTGAATGTGTGTGTATGTGTGTTTGTCCGGGATTGGTATCTGCACCATCGCAGCTACAGCCACAAAATTTTGCACACTCACACGTCTGGACCCAGAGAGCATGATAGGCTATGTTTTGAGGGGAAATTTTAACCCCGCGCTTTACAGTTATTCACCAAAAAACCTGCCTCCATTAAAACGAATGGAGCTGGGAGCCACAGTGCAGCCAGAACTTCAGAAGAATGCGCAGCCACGCCCTTATATGGAATGTTGGCGTGTCACAATGCAGCCAGGGAAAGAGACAGACACAGACAGGGAAAGAAACAGACATAGATAGGGTAAGAAACAGACACAAAGAGACAGACAAAGAGACAGACTGACAGGGTAAGAGACAGACAGGGTAAGAGACAGACAAAGACAGGTAAAGAGACAGACACAGGGAAAGAGACAGAGGGAAAGAGACAGACAGGGAAAGAAAGGGAAAGAGACAGACAGGGACAGAAACAGACAACGAAAGTGACAGAGATAGATAGACAGAGAGGGTAAGAGATTTAGACAGACGGAGAAAGACAGAGACAGTCAGAGACAGACAAGGAAAGAGATAGAGAGAGACAGAGAGATATATACAGAGGGGGAGACAGACAGAGAATGGGAGAGAAACAGAAAGACAGTTACTATCCCGGGCAGCGGATATTGTGTGCAGAATAAATTTTTGTTAATACATTCTATTTTGTTAACAACAGTTATTAACCCGGGCGAAACCGGGTAGTACAGCTAGTATGTATATATATATATATATATATATATATATATATATATATGTATATATATATATATATATATATATATATATATCTTTATATAATTGCCTTATTCTGTCAGTCTGTCTGTCTGTCTGTCTGTCTTGCTCCAAAATGACGTCATTACAGTGACAACTGTGCTCGACCCGGCCCCGCCTTCCGCACACTGTGCCCGCTCGGCCACGCCCCCCACAAATTTTGCCTACTCATTCATGCCCCCCCACACTTTTCCCGCTCAGCCACGCCTCCCGCACACATTGGACACCTATGCACCTCCCCCCAGGACTACTCCACCTATTAGACATCTCTCCCCCAAGGACTACTCCACCTATTAGACACTTCCCCTCAGGACTACTCCACCTACTAGACACCTTTCCCCCAGGACTACTCCTCCTATTTTACTCCTCTCCCCCAGGACTACTCCTCCTATTAGACTCCTCTCCCCCCAGGATGGGGAAGGAGTCTAATAGTAGGAGTAGTCCTGGGGGGAGGAGTCTAATAGGAGGAGTAGTCCTGGGAGGAGAGGAGTATAATAGGAGGAGAAGTCCTTTTGGGGAGGTGTCTAATAGGTGGAATAGTACTGAGGGGAGAGGAGAATAATAGGAGTATTCCCCCTCAGGACTACTCCTTTTATTAGACTCCTCTCCCCCCAGGACTACTCCTCCTATTATCCTCCTCTCTCCCCAGGACTACTTCACCTATTAGACACCTCTCCCCAGGACTACTCCACCTATTAGACACCTCCCCCCAGGACTATTCCACCTATTAGACACGTTCCCCCTAGGTCTACTCCATCTATTAGACATCTCCCCTCCAGGACTACTCCTCCTATTATTCTCCTTTCCCCCAGGACTATTCCTCCTATTATCCTCCTCTCTCCCCAGGACTACTCCTCCTATTATACTCCACACCCCCCAGGACTACTCATCCTATTATCCTCCTCTCTCCCCAGGACTACTCCTCCTATTATCCTCCTCTCACCCCAGGACTACTCCTCCTAATATACTCCTCTCCCCCCAGGACTACTCCTTCTATTTTACTCCTCTCCCCCCAGGACTCCTCCTCCTATTATCCTCCTATCCCCGCAGGACTACTCCTCCTATTATACTCCTCTCTCCTCAGGAATACACCTCCTATTATCCACCTCTTCCCCCAGGACTACTCCTCCTATTATTCTCCTCTCTCCCCAGGAGTACTCCTCCTATAATACTCCTCTCTCTCCAGGACTACTCCTCCTATAATACTTCTCTCCTGCCAGGACTACTTCTATTTTACTCCTCTCCCCCAGGACTACTCCTCCTATTATCCTCCTCTCTCCCCAGGACTTCTCCTCCTATTATAGTCCTCACCTCCAGGACTACTTCTCCTATTATACTCTTCTCCCCCCAGGACTTCTCCTCTTATTATCCTCCTCTTTCCCCAGGACTACTCCTCCTATTATACTCCTCTCCCCCTAGGACTACTCCTCCTATTATACTCCTCTCTCCCCAGGACTACTCCTCCTCTTATCCTCCTCTCCCCCTAGGACTACTCCTCTTATTATACTCCTCTGTCCCCAGGACTACTCCTCCTATTATACTCCTCTCCCCCCAGGACTACTCCTTCTATTTTACTCCTCTCCCCCTAGGACTACTCCTCCTATTATCCTCCTATCCCCGCAGGACTACTCCTCCTATTATACTCCTCTCTCCTCAGGAATACACCTCCTATTATCCACCTCTCTCCCCAGGACTACTCCTCCTATAATTCTCCTCTCCCGCCAGGACTACTCCTCCTATTATACTCCTCTCCCCCCAGGACTACTCCTTCTATTTTACTCCTCTCCCCCCAGGACTACTCCTCCTATTATCCTCCTATCCCCGCAGGACTACTCCTCCTATTATACTCCTCTCTCCTCAGGAATACACCTCCTATTATCCACCTCTCTCCCCAGGACTACTCCTCCTATAATTCTCCTCTCCCGCCAGGACTACTCCTCCTATTATTCTCCTCTCTCCCCAGGACTACTCCTCCTATAATACTCCTCTCCCGCCAGGACTACTCCTTCTATTTTACTCCTCTCCCCCCAGGACTACTCCTCCTATTATACTCCTCACCCTCCAGGACTACTCCTCATATTATACTCCTCACCCTCCAGGACTACTCCTATTATACTCCTCTCCCCCAGGACTACTCCTCCTCTTATCCTCCTCTCTCCTCAGGACTACTCCTCCTATTATACTCCTCTGTCCCCAGGACTACTCCTCCTATTATACTCCTCTCCCCACAGGACTACTCCTATTATACTCCCATCCCCCCAGGACTACTACTCCTATTATACTCCTCTTTCCCCACGACTGCTCCTCCTATTATACTCCTCTTTCCCCAGGACTACTCCTCCTATTATACTCCTCTCCCCCCAGGACTACTCCTTCTATTTTACTCCTCTCCCCCCAGGACTACTCCTCCTATTATCCTCCTATCCCCGCAGGACTACTCCTCCTATTATACTCCTTTCTCCTCAGGAATACACCTCCTATTATACTCCTTTCTCCTCAGGAATACACCTCCTATTATCCACCTCTTCCCCCAGGACTACTCCTCCTATTATACTCCTCTTTCCCCAGGACTACTCCTCCAACACACACACACACTGCACAAAACATACCTCAGCCCAAAACACACACACACACCCACAGAAACCGCGCAACACACAAGGTACCACACACACACAACGCTGCAGACACACAGTGCTCCACAAACAATGCAACACACAGACAACACCACTCTCACACACCCATACACCCAGAAAACACCCAGAACATTTACAGCGCCCTACACAATCACTGGCAACTACACACAACAACATCTATATATATAACAAAAATCATACATTAACTACACAATAAATTCTAGAATACCCGATGCGTTAGAATTGGGACACCTTCTGGTGTATATATATATATGTGTATATATATATATATATATATATATATATACATATACATATCATGTACACAATATGTCTATGTAAATAAAGACCTTACATGTGTTTGTAAAGATCCGCTTATCTCAGAAAGTTCCTGACTGATTGTTGACAAATTTTCACACAATGTCCCCCCGAGGCCCGCAAGTGTTTCAGTCCACTCATCGCGATCCACACAATGTCCCCCCGAGCCCTGCAAGTTTTTCGGTCCACTCATTTTGATCCATGCTTGTGCGCAACCGCAGAAAATTTCAACTGTTCACGCTGTTCGTAGACTATCAACTGCGCTATATGCTGCGTCATTCTCACTCACTCAATAGTCCAAAAAATGACCGTCCCCTCACAGAATTTGTTTCTGTGGAAAAAATGGTCAGTAATCCCGTTATTGCCATGTAGGATGACAGTTTCTATATTAGTCTAATGTCCGGGAGCTGACATCGACAATGATTTGCATGAAGTTGTTATCAAGAATATGATACATGGACCATGCGGTACAGTAAACCCAAACTCACAATGCATGATAGACAGGAAATCCTCTAAGCGATATCCTCGAAAATTAGTATCCAGCACACTCACAGGAGATGATGGGTATCCTTTGTACAGGAGAAGATCAGTCGAAGATGGCGGTAACTCAGCAACCATAAGCATGCGGTATGGTGATATTGCAGGAGATAACCGGTGGGTGGTACTATATTCACCTTTGTTATCGAAGACATACAAAGCACACATCAACGTAGAATACTGCAACTCCATTAAATCGATAAAATACGTGTGTGAATAAAGGCAGCGATATGGCAGTGTTTGCTGTGCAAACAGAAAACACTAATGAAAATGCGGCGATAAATATCGATGAAATCGCACAGTATCAGGCTGGAAGATACATAAGCAGCAATGAAGCTCTATGGCCGATTCTTTCATTCCCCATACATGAAAGAAAAACAGCTGTTGTTCATTTAGCTATCCATTTAGAAAATGGACAATGTGTTTATTTTACAAGTGGTAATGTGCAACAAAAAGCCCTCAATCCACCACATACAACTCTCACTGCTTTTTTCACGTTGTGTCGAGAGGACGTGTTTACAGGAACACTGTTGTATTTGGAAGTGCCTTCTTATTATACACGAAATACTGCTAAAAAATAGTTCCTACGATGTAAAAGAAGGGGAGCCAGTTGATATACAAGCTCCCATATTCCGAGAGATTACGATTGGCAGACTTTACACTGTGCATCCCAATCAGGATGAATGTTTCTTTCTCCGGTTGTTGTTGGTGAATGTGCCTGGTCCTATGTCTTTCCAGCATTTGAATATCGTCAACGGCGTCACACATGCCACTTTCCACAGTGCATGTCAAGCTCTGCATTTATTGGAGAACGATCAAAAGTAGGATCTATGTATTAATGTATTTATTATTTAAAAATTAATTTAAAAAAATGTATGGGCTCCTGAAGTATTTTGATTGCCAGTCAGGTAAAGCCAGGCAGCTGGGGGGCTAAAAACCGCAGCCTGCAGCCATCCCTGGAAATGGCACATTGTTTCTTAGTGCCATTTCTAGGGGCTTTACCCTCCTCGTCCAGATCGAAACTGCCCGGCATTCAGAAGCGTGGTCACAGCAAACACAGGTGCATGCAACACTGCTGATGATGCTGTATTGAATAGCATGTTAGTACACCCCCATGGCTGTACTAAAATGCTAAGAGGGCGGCTAATCAGGGGATATAACACCCTTGTGACTAGTCCCTGCGCTTACTAGTAGAGATGAGCGAACCGGTCGCGGTTCGGCTCGAGGTCGGTTCGCCGAACGGAGCTCCCGTTCGAGTTCGGTTTGTCGAAGGTTCGACGAACTGAACTCGAACTGCATAGGAAACAATGGCAGGCAATCACAAACACATAAAAACACCTAGAAAACACCCTCAAAGGTGTCCAAAAGGTGACAAACAACTCACAACACAACACAAACACATGGGAAAGTGACAAGGACAAATTCTCATGTGAAAACAAAACAGCGTTACGAGGAAAAAGAGGATGAGACACAGATATAGGCATGGCATGCCCTTCTAAAATCATGTAAAACACCGCAAGGTGACTCCAAGCGGAGTCTCCCTTTTTTCCAAAAATTGGGCCACACAGACACCCCTTCAGTGGCAGCACTTGTGCCCCAGTTGTACACTTCACAGCTAGATTTGCATCAAGCACATTCAAAAATACGCCATACTTAACCGTCCCCAGGATGACTCCGGGGTAGGTAGCAAAGTCTTTCCTGATCCCAGCTCTGTTCATCTTGGATCATTTTTAAAAACACAGCAAGCAAGGGTTACTCCAAGCGGAGTCTCCCTCTTTTTCCAAAAATTGTGCCCCACACACACCCACCCATTCAGTGGCAGCACTTGTGCCCTAGTTGTACACTTCACAGCTAGATTTGCATCAAGCACATTCAAAATCCACAAGCATTTACTCTCCCCAGGATGTCACAGGGGTAGTAAATTCCTGGTGGATCCATGACTTGTTCATTTTGATGATCGTTAGTCTGTCCACATTGTCACTGGACAGACGCGTGCGCTTATCTGTCAGCACACACCCAGCAGCACTGAAGGCAAGTTCAGAGACAACGCTGGCAGCTGGACATGACAAAATCTCCAAGGCATAACTGGAGAGCTCTGGCCATTTTTCTAGATTTGAAGCCCAAAATGAGCAAGGCTCCATTTGCAAAGTCATGGCATCGATGTTCATTTGGAGATACTCCTGTATCATCCTCTCCAGCCATTGACTATGTGTCAAACTTGTTGTCTCTGGTGGCCTTGCAAAGGAGGGTCTAAAAAAATTATGAAAAGATTCCATTAAATTTCTGTTACCAGCACCAGATACAGTCCTACTGGTACGGGTAGACTGTTGAAGATGAAGAGACCATCCCATGTTTGTCAAGTTACAACTGTGAGATTCACTCCCTGCACCTGCACGGTTGTTTGGTGGAAAAGCCGAGCTAAGATCGAGTAACAGCTTCTGCTGATACTCCTGCATACGTGCGTCCCTTTCTATGGCTGGAATTATGTCACAAAATTTGGACTTGTACCGGGGATCTAATAGTGTGGCAAGCCAGTAGTCATCATCACTTCTAATTTTGACAATGCGAGGGTCATATTGGAGGTAGTGCAACAAGAAGGCACTCATGTGGCTTGCGCAGCCATGCGGACCAAGTCCATGCTGTGTTTGTGGCATAGAGGTGCTAACCGTTCTTTCTTCCTCTGACATCTCCCCCCAACCTCTTTCAACTGAAATTTGACCAAGGTCTCCCTCATCCGCTGAGTCTTCCATGTCCATGGACAGTTCGTCCTCCATTTCTTCATGTTCTCCTGCACCTTCCTCAACATTTCGCCTGCTACTATGCGCCCTTGTTGATCCCTGTCCCCCATGGTCCCATGCCTGCCGCGTTGGTGATGATGAACGTCTGGACCTTGGTGATGTTGTTGTCCTTTGCGCATATGAATCCTCCTGTAGTTCCTCCCCTTCCTGTTGTCCCACCCCCTGACTCCGAATAGTGTTTAGCGTGTGCTCCAGCATGTAAATGACTGGAATTGTCATGCTGATAATGGCATTGTCAGCGCTAAACATATTCGTCGCCATGTCGAAACTGTGCAGAAGGGTGCATAGGTCCTTGATCTGAGACCACTCCATCAGGGTGATCTGCCCCACCTCTGCATCTCGTTGGCCCAGGCTATACGTCATGACGTATTGCAACAGGGCTCGGCGGTGCTGCCACAGTCGCTGTAACATGTGGAGAGTCAAATTCCAGCGTGTCGCCACATCGCATTTCAGGCGATGAACCGGCAGGCCGAAAGACTTCTGGAGCAATGCAAGTCGCTCAGCTGCGGCGGTTGAACGGCGGAAGTGAGCAGACAGTTTTCGTGCCCTGGTCAGAAGGCCATCTAGGCCGGGATAGTGTGTTAAAAATTGCTGGACAACAAGGTTCAACACGTGAGCCATACAAGGCACGTGTGTCACCTTTCCCAGGCGAAGGGCCGCAACCAGGTTTGCAGCATTGTCGCACATGGCCTTACCAGGCTGCAGGTTGAGTGGAGACAACCATTTATTAAACATGGACCGCAGAGCTGACCACAACTCCTCAGCTGTGTGACTCCTATTACCAAGACATGTCAAGCTAAAGACCGCCTGATGCCGTTGCGCTCTGCTGCCAGCATAGTAATGAGGGGTGCGTGATTCATTCTGCGCAGTGAGAACGCTGGTGGCCTAACCAGGCAGGCTTGGGGCGGAGGTGGAGGACCCAGATGAGGTGGAGGAGGCAGAAGCAGTGGCAGAACTTGGACAGACAGAGGATTGACACACAAGTCGTGGGGATGGCAAGACTTGTGCAGCAGACCCTTCACCATCTATCACCATAGTTACCCAGTGCCCAGTCAGCGACATGTAACGTCCCTGTCCATGCTTACTGGTCCAAGTATCGGTGGTGAAATGCACCCGTTCACACACAGAGTTTCTCAAGGAAGCGGTGATGTTGTGGGCGACATGCTGGTGTAGCGCGGGCACACCTTTCTTAGAGAAGTAGTGGCAACTAGGCATCTGGTACTGGGGCACAGCGACAGACATAAGGTATCTAAAATCCTGTGTGTCCAGTAGGCGGAAAGGCAGCATTTCGGTAGCCAAGAGCTTACAGAGGGATAGAGTCAACCTCTTAGCTTTGTCATGGGTCACAGGAAATGGCCATTTATTTGACCACATCTGAGGGACAGAGATCTGGCTGCTGTGTGTAGACGGTGTTGAGTAGGGTGTCCCTGGAAAAATGCAGGTTTGTGAGGAAAGTGCAGGCGGAGACATGATGTTGCCTTCATCCAACGTTGGTGCTATCGATGTCTGAGAGAGCTGTACACACTCACTTGTTTACCCTTCCAAACCAACTGACGACCTACCAAGCAAACTGCCTGTTGCGGTTACAGTGGTGGAAGTTGTGCGTGGAAAACCAGGTGTGACAGCTGTCCCCACAGTCCTAGAAGATGAAGAGCGCGCGGATGCACTGGAAGGGGCAAGCCGTGGATGGTTCGCTCCGCTAGGCCGTATTGCAGCACCGTGAACTTCCCACTGGGACCTATGATATTTATTCATGTGACGATTCATGGAAGAAGTTGTCAAACTGCTGAGGTTTTGACCTCTACTAACAGAATCACGACAAATTTTACACATCACATATTTTGGGCGATCTTTTTCTATGTCAAAAAAGGACCAGGCTAGGCAAGGCTTAGAGGGCATGCGACCTGCTGAGCCCCCCCGACTAGTGCTCAGAGGCTGAGTGGTGGCTGATGATGCAGTTGTAGACGTACTACCAGTGCTTCGACTCTGTCCAGGAAGGCGCTAGGTAACTTCGTCGTCGGTTGCATCCTCCTCCACCGCCTCTGTTGACCTCCTCGAGTGCCTGGGGGTTGACAGTAGGTGGGATCTAGAACCTCATCATCAATTGTTGTGTTTGCACTCCCCTCCCCCTCAGACCGAGCCTCTTCTTGCCCTGACCGAATATTTAAGTTGTCATCCCAATCTGGTATCTGCGTCTCATCGTCATCAGTATGTTCCTCATTGTCCATAACCACAGGTGTTACAGTTTGTGACAAAGGGTCAACATTATGCTCAGAAACGTGGTCCTCACGGCCAGAATCAGAGTCACAAATGTTCTGGGCATCACTGCAGACCATTTCCTGGTCTGTACTCACTGTAGCTTGGGAGCAGACCTATGATTCCCAGGCTATAGTGTGACTGAACAGCTCTGCAGACTCAGCCATCTCAGTTCCACCATACTGTGCAGGGCTCAAGGAGACTTCAGAGCTGGAAGAAAGCAAGTTTGATTGGGATGACAACTCAGAGGACTGTTGTTTTTTGGATGCGGTACTTGAGGTGGCTGAGAGGGCACTTGTTGGACCACTTGAGATCCATTCAAGCATTTTCATTTTTTGGCCATCATCTACCTTTTGTTCCTGTTGTTCGTGTCCGTAAAAAAGGGAGCACATCGGATTGTCCACGGTAAGTAGTAGACATCTTACTTTTGCTGGAAGATTGTCTATCTTCAGCAGATGATAATGGAGCTTTGCCACCTTCCCCACGGACAAACCCTTTTTTTCCTTTTCCACCACGCCTCTTCCCCTTTCCACCAGCATCTGTCATTTTGCCACTCATGTTGATTGCCACAAGATTGTGCACTGAAAATGTGGTAGTAAAAATTGAGAGGTGGTGTAGATTGCAGCGGTGGTCTAGCTTTATTAACAGCAGAATAATAAAGAATAATTATCCCTGACAATGCAACTACGGCCCTTAAACTGGCAGCATCAATTGCTAGTATATTGGCTTAGTTATAATGAGTTTGAGTGTGCAGTGCAGCCAGACGTGCTGCAAATATCTTTGCACTACTGGGACTCTACATAAGTCCAATAGCCACGTTTAGGATGCCACTAAGTTCACTAAGTGTTTGCTAGTATAATGGCTTAGTTATAATGAGTTGGAGTGTGCAATGCAGGCAGACGTGCAGCAAATATCTTTGCACTACTGGGACTATACAGAAGTCCAATAGCCACGTTTAGGATGCCACTAGGTTCACTCAGTGTTTGCTAGTATAATGGCTTAGTTATAATGAGTTTGAGTGTGCAATGCAGCCAGACGTGCTGCAAATATCTTTGCACTACTGGGACTATACAGAAGTCCAATAGCCACGTTTAGGATGCCACTAAGTTCACTCAGTGTTTGCTAGTATAATGGCTTAGTTATAAGGAGTTTGAGTGTGCAATGCAGCCAGACGTGCTGCCAATATCTTTGCACTACTGGGACTATACAGAAGTCCAATAGCCACGTTTAGGATGCCACTAAGTTCACTCAGTGTTTGCTAGTATAATGGCTTAGTTATATTAGTTATAATGAGTTTGAGTGTGCAATGCAGCCAGACGTGCTGCAAATATCTTTGCACTACTGGGACTATACAGAAGTCCAACAGCCACGTTTAGGATGCCACTAAGTTCACTCAGTTTTTGCTAGTATAATGGCTTAGTTATAATGAGTTTGAGTGTGCAAACCAGCCAGACGTGCTGCAAATATCTGTGCACTACTGGGACTATACAGAAGTCCAATAGCCACGTTTAGGATGCCACTAAGTTCACTCAGTGTTTGCTAGTATAATGGCTTAGTTATAATGAGTTTAAGTGTGCAATGCAGGCAAACGTGCTGCAAATATCTTTGCACTACTGGGACTATACAGAAGTCCAATAGCCACGTTTCGGATGCCACTAAGTTCACTCAGTATTTGCTAGTATAATGGCTTAGTTATAATGAGTTTGAGTGTGCAATGCAGGCAGACGTGCTGCAAATATCTTTGCACTACTGGGACTATACAGAAGTCCAGTAGCCACGTTTAGGATGCCACTAAGTTCACTCAGTGTTTGCTAGTATAATGGCTTAGTTATAATGAGTTTGAGTGTGCAATGCAGGCAGAAGTGCTGCAAATATCTGTGCACTACTGGGACTATACAGAAGTCCAATAGCCACGTTTAGGATGCCACTAAGTTCATACAGTGTTTGCTAGTATAATGGCTTAGTTATATTGAGTTTGAGTGTGCAATGCAGGCAGACGTGCTGCAAATATCTGTGCACTACAGGGACTATACAGATGTCCAATAGCCACGTTTAGGATGCCACTAAGTTCACTCAGTGTTTGCTGCTATAATGGCTTAGTAACAATGAGTTGGAGTGTGCAATGCAGGCAGATGTGCTGCAAATATCTGTGCACTACAGGGACTATACAGAAGTCCAATAGCCACGTTTAGGATGCCGCTAAGTTCACTCAGTGTTTGCTAGTATAATGGCTTAGTAACAATAAGTTGGAGTGTGCAAAGGGCAGGAGGGTACAGTGGCAGGGTTGTGGGTCTCTGGGTAGAGGAAAGGAAGCCTGCCTTTCTATCCCTCCTAATGGGGAATTTCAGGACCTGTCACCTATGGCTCTGACCCTGCCGGTATTAGCCCTTAAAAGGACTGATAGAAAGTGCTATCCCTATGCTGTCCAGCGCTGTGTATGGAGCGTATACAGCTGTATCGGCGATAGGAGCTGCGCCAGTGATGTCTGACACCAAGGACGCAGAAGAGATAATGGCGTTCGGATGGGCAGATACTCGTTTTTATAATGCAGGGACATGTGACATGGACATCCTATTACACATGCCGTTGCTTCTCTGGTCAAAAGTCCACTTAGCTGTGTGTGTGTCTGGGATTGGCTGACATGCTGGCCCTCCCCACTACACGCGCGCGCTTAGGGAAGGAAGACAAGGAAAAAAAAAAAAAATGGCGATCGCCATTATCCAAACAGCAGTGATCTGAATGCGCTGTTCCCGCACACTATACACTGAAATGTCATAATAGTGTGAGTCACAGAGTGACTTACACTATTACAGCGGAAAGCCAGCTAGGAATTAGCTGTTTTTTTTGCTGCTAGAACCGTTCTCGAACGTATCTAGAACTATCGAGCTTTAGCAAAAAAGCTCGAGTTCTAGTTCGATCTAGAACAGCCCCCAAAATCAATCGAGCCGCAAACTGGAGAACCACGAACCGCGCTCAACTCTACTTATTAGCATAACATAAAAGATCTTTAGAAATACTTTTTTCTAAAGATCCCTTAATCTATACTAGTGTATACAGGGATGATTAGGCAGGGATTAGCAATATGTACCCAGAACTACTCGGGGTACATATTACACCTGACAGGTTCCCTTTAATAAAAATGTTAATGTTTTGTGTCATCATCTTTAAAGATTTTCAGGCATGGTAATATTACATTCTGTATACAGTAATGAAAGAGAGTATTCCTACAGGAGCCATGGTGCATGCCCTTTTAGTGCTATACATACAGATGAAATTAACCAATTTCATAGATCCATGTTTAGTTTAATTTTTTTTATTAGTTTAGTCACTTAAAAATTCACATGAATAAAACTCAATTCAGAGGAAGATTTTCAACCAGCGGCGCAAAGTGTTTGTTTAAGCCAGGAGTGCGAAAATATCCCTTTTTGTATTTGCACATATCGAAAGTACAGTCATTGCCTGCATGCCAACATTGGGCTTATCAGAGGAAAGTGTAAAGCCAGCCTAAATTGCATTTTTTTATATGCTGAGACATTCTTATTATCTTTTGTCTTCAATACATAGTTAAGAAAGATTGCAAAGTGCCATGTCTGGCACTACATACCCAATCCATAGTCATTGAGCAATAACCCTGTTCTCTTCCCAACCACAACTCTACTCTATTAGACCTGTCACTGTCTATAGGAATGGCTGAGCTTCTTTGTTTTTTTTGTCTGTTTGATTTTTTAATTTTATTTCTGTTTGTATGGAGTATTGAACTTAAAGGGATTTTCAATCAGTATAAAATTGCTAAACATGCGCCATTCAGCTAAAACATTAATAAATTATGCACGATAGATTGGATTCTTATTCCTGAGGATGGAGGCAGCTGCATGGTCTAGATTTACATACTGTTCCCAAGAATCACTGGGTATTTTCATTTCATATTGAACTTGCAGAAAGTATAAAAATAATAATAAGAAGAAAACATTATCTTTTTACCTTGGGGGATAAAAAACAGATGTGTTCAGCAAGCGTTTTCCGTTTCATAAATAATATTTGAATGCATCCTGATTAATAATAATATTACCTTTGTCTTTTCTCCATCCACAGGATGTGATAACCTTTATTTCTGCTCATTTTTATTACAGTTGTAAACAATAATGTGAATCTACAAAACCCCAAAAACTTCTTCCAGCTGTAAGTTAAAACTTACATTATGAAAATAAATATAAAAGCATACTGTAGATGGCAGTGCCGAAAATTGCAACTAAACCAATTCTAGCTGTCACTCTCCTACATACAGCATAAGTAATAAATAAAAAAATGCACATGGATCTTCTGAGGATCGACTTTGAGTTGAATTTCCTTTAATTCCCGGTTGAATGCAAATTTGTGCATGCTGAGGTTTGATTTGTGAAAATCGGCCCAAAAAATAAAATAGAATGTCTGGCACCATTTTCTCACTGCTGAAACAACAGACAGGGCCAATGATATTTTGCGTGACCACTTCATCTTCCTCATAATGACCTCCAGGTATGGGATCACATGATTTATCCCAGTTTATCAAGAGAATTTTCATATCATGTACTATACCTTTTACACTCTGTATTGGGGCCTCTTAAAGCCTGCTTTACATGTTACGATTCTGCTTACAATATCGTATGCGATCGTAACCGCTCCCATCGTATGTGCGGCACGTTCAATTTTGTTGAATGTGCAACACAAACGATTAACCGCCGTCACACGTACTTACCCATCCATACAACCTCGATGTGGACGGCGAACGTCCACTTCCTGGAGTGGGAGGGACATTTGGCATAACATCGACGTCACGCGGCAGCCGGCCAATAGAAGTGGAGGGGCGGAGATGAGCGGGACGTATACATCCTGCCCACCTCCTTCCTTCCGCATTGCTGGCCGGGAGCCGCAGGACGCAGGTAAGATCTGTTCATCGTTCCCGGGGTGTCACACACTGTGATGTGTGATACCTTGGGTACGATGAACAACCTGACGTTCAATTCATGAGGAATGAACGACGTGCATGCGATGAACGTTTTACCATTCATTCGCAATCGCATGTAGCTCTTACACACTACAATGTACCTTACGATGCCGGATGTGCATCACTTACGACGTGACCCCGCTGACACATCATAAGATATATTGTAGTGTGTAAAGCTGGCTTTAGTAAGCCACACACTGTATACTGTATGAGGGCCCCATTAGTAGCCATCACTCTGTATAAGGATCCCATAGTAGATCAACTCTGTATAAGAGCTCTTGAGTAACCACTGCTCTGTTTGAGGACCCATTATTAGCCGCCATTCTATATAAGGGCCCCTTTATTAGCCCTCATTTTGTATAAGGTTCCCTTTAGTAGCCCACATAGTATGATGTCCACCTAAGTAGCCCCCAGTCTGTATGAGGGTCCATTTTGAAGCCCCCTTTCTTTATGAACCCCATCTTAGTAGCCCCACTCTGTATAACAACCCCTTAGTAAAATCCACACTGTATGATGTCCCCCTATGTAGCCCCTACTCTGTATGAGGGCCTCCTTAGTAGTCCCTATTCTGTATGATAACTCGCTTAGTAGCTCTAACACTGTATGAGGGCCCACTTAGTAAACCCCATTCTGTATGATGTCTCCTTTAGTATCCCCCCTCTCTGTATGAGAGTCTCTTTGGTAGCCCCATGGTGTATGAGGCCCTCATTAGTAGCCTCTACTCTGTATGAGGGCCCCCTTAGTAGCCCTCCCTCTGTATTAGGGTCTATTAGTAGCCCCACTCTGCAAAAGAGTTTTTTTTAATAATCCCCACTCTGTTTGTGGGCCCTCTTATTATCCCCAATTTGTATGAGGTCCCACTTAGTAGCCCCCATTTTTTAGGATGTCCACCTTAGTCATCCTCATTCTGTATGACGACCACTTTGAAGCCCCCTTTCTTTATAAAAACTCTCTTAGTAGCCCAACTCTATATAAGGGCCCCCTTAGTAAAGCCCACGCTGTATGATGTCCCCCTATGTAGCCATAACTCTGTATGAGGGCTGCCATAGTAGCCCCATTCTGTATAAAGGCCATCTTTTTAGCTCTAACTCTGTATGATGGCCATCTTTGTAAACCCTATACTGTATGGGGTCCCTTTAGTATCCCCTACTCTGTATGAAAGTCTCCTTGGTAGCCCCATGCTGTATGTGGGCCCCATTAGTAGCCTCCTTTCTGGATGAGGGCCCCTTTAGCAGTTCCCATTCTGTATGAGGGCCCACTTAGTAGCCCCCCCACTGTATGATGGCCCTCACACAATATTAAAATAAAAAAATAAACATATACTCACCTAACCTCAGCGAGTTCACTGGCAGACAGCAGGTGGGCCGATGGGGTCATATCAGTGTGCCAGGGCAAGGACAGAATATCAGAGTTCCAGTGGGATGATGTCATCATGTTGCTCCCTCAGGCACCTGACGCTCTGCAAGCATCAGACCTGCGTAATACAGCATGGAGAGCAATAGTGCAATATACCATGTGTATTTCGATATAGTTAACGGTGGCACTCGTTCTAAGTGGGCCTGTCCAAGCCAGGGCGACCGACCCCTCTATTACTTTGGTAGCTACTCGGGATGATCGAATACCTCAAATATTCGGCTTCGCAAATATTTTCTGAATAGGTTGCCGCTATTTGACTATTCGTGAATATTCGATGTGCAATGTAAGTCTATGAGAAATCCGAATAACAACTATTTGGAACTATTCGGGCTTCCCATAGACTTACATTGCGCATCGAATATTCGCATAGCGGCGACCTATTCGGAAAATATTCGTGAAGCCGAATACTTGAGCTATTCGATCATCCCTAGTAGCTACACTTCTGTCCCAATCCCATATAAGACTGGTCAGGTCAGGACAGTATTCCTGGAAAGATATCTTAGTCTTGATGACAATTTTACTCCACAACAGAACCTAAGTGAAACATCTGTGCTAAAGTATTGTAAAATATTAAAGATATGAAGATTCATGAAAAAACACAAAACCTGTCAAATCCTTCTACAGCTATAAAACGTGCCGTAATCCTTCTCTTTACATTACAAAGTTATTAGTCTAGGAAACAATAACTTGAAATAAATCCGTCTTTTCTGTTTTCCAGTAAATACAGAAGGTGTAACATTAAATAAGAAATATTGTATGTGAAACATGTGAAGCCTCCTAAGCTTTGACACAGAAAAATCAACCAAGTAAAACAAATTCTGCTCCATGGTGGCGATACTTTTGTTGCTACAATCGTACTTCACCTGACAAGTCCTATCAGTAGCAGAAAATTAACATGGAAGTCTAGCGTAGATAAATAACATCTGTACCTGCCGCTATAAATCAATATGTATACAAATATTACCAAAAGCAGCTCCATGTGCATTCTATAAAAAGATAAAACAATCTGGCACTAAGATACAGCATATGCTCAGATGCCAGCTTTGTATATCTTGTGCAGATTTCTCATTCTACGCTCTAAAAATCCACTGTGCATTCAGTGTATGTACCAGCATTCCTATTAATCATTATTAGCTAAGCAATAGGGTCACAGGCACACAGAGGAAGAATATCGTTAACTGATGGTAACTGTTTTGTTAATTACATACTATTATCATGGAAAATGATTTATACATAGATGCAGTCAGTATGCATGCATGTATAAATAAGGCATAATTAGTGATTCGTGTTCTGGAACTGTGATTTAATTTAGTAATGCGCTACAGTAAAGAGCTTCTATTAACTGACTGGGTCTTCCATTTCCTAGGAGCTGTGTTTCATCACAATATGAAGTATGAACGTATTGGTAATCAGTCCCTAGGGGTGAGGGAGCTGCCAACAAGACACTCTGCCTTAGGCCTCTTTCACACGTCCATGAAAACCACACACGTTTTGCACGGACATGTAAAAGGTGCGTATTGCCCTCTGTGTGCCATGATTTTGGCACACGTGTGTTCTCCGTGTGCTATCCATGATAACACATAGAGAACAGGAACTTTCTGCTCACCTGTCCCTGGCTTTGCTGTCCGTGGTGCTGATCTACGGTCTGCGCCCTGCTGACTCCCCGCTGCTGCTGCTTCCGGTCCTCTGTGCCATGCATATGCGATGAGCATAATGAGCAAGGGTCGGATGCAAGTGACAGCAGCGGCAGAGACAGCAGCGCTGGAGAAGGTGAGTATAGAAATTCATTTTATTTCACAGAGAAGGGTGTTTTCTCCGGCACGTGTCACACTAATGTCACACGAAGCACATCCGTGTGGTCTGTGTGACACCCATGCTGCCGGAGAAAGGCGACATGTCTACGTGTGCAGCACATGGACACAAAACACGCACGTGTGCGCAAACCCATTGATTTTAATGTGTCTACGTGTGCCCATGGTACATGTGAAAACGGACGTCAGACACAGATGTGTGAAGGAGGCCCAGGGTGCTAGAATGCAGAGCCATAATACTGTAAAGTCAATGGCATGAGCAAGCCATGGAAAATTCAACCTCAAAAACACTAAAAACCGTGTTAAAATGTAACCTTTAATAGATACACTTAAAATTAGAGTCCAAAAATGCACACATATTTGATTAAAATTGCATACAAATAGCAAGGTATCTGAATAGGTCAAGGTGCAGTACTGGTTAAATGGAAAGAGTGATTATATTCACGTACCAAGTACAATAATATGTACTATATAGATCACTACACAAGAAAGCTGTATTCAATAAGATAGATCAAAAAGATAGACAAATCATCTCAGATTAGTCCATCCTTACAGTACCAAGATATATAACATGACATATGAAACAGCTCTCAAAAAATAAGGTAATACCATTTCCATCCACTAGGCAGTTAATGTATAATTATCTCAACAACTGACCCTAATGAGCCCTAGAGGTTCTTACCCAACAATGGAGGGTATGACACCGTAAATGTTTTGGGCTTCCCATTCACCGTCGGGAAGCCCTAGAGCAACACAAAGAAGACTTTGCTCAAAATACTCAAAACTACAGCACCTATCACCAGAATTGTAAAAGATTCCAGGTACATATCCGAGCAGTTGTATCAGTGATGCAACAAAGTGACCAATCCCATGGCATCCCGATGCGTTTCTCCCCAGTAGCAGATACACCAGGGTTCATCAGGGGACAGTAACAACAGAGGTCCCAGGTCGGTCCAGAAACTCCCAGAAAGAGGCTGTGCCAAAGTCTGAGGATGATACCTGGCATAGTCATTGGCTACATAGGACAATGAAAAATGTCTGTCAGTACATAGGCACAAATCTATATTTACAGTGCTTTGAAAAACTGTTCATACCCCGCACACTTTTTAACGTTTTGCGCATTATACTTGAAAATGTTGGATTTTTGTTTTTTTTTTAATTTCTCAAACTGCTATATATTTAAAAATGGAAACCTTGTCATTTTCAGTCTTGTTATGAGGCATAAACCTAGGCTCATACTTCTTGTTCTGCACAGATTACTTTTCAGCAATCATATCTTTACCATTACAGATAGGATAATATTAGAATGCCTTAGATAACTATTCATAATAGTTGATGGACCTTTGGTTAGATCAAATCAAGCTACAAAGCTCTACAATAGAAATTATCTCACAATTGCTGTGTATGTGGCTTCTGTAAAGCATATCTTTAAATGCTGATTACTAGAAATAAGCAAATGTGATTGAGTAGAATTAACCCCTTCACTCCGGGCGAATTTCCGTTTTCGTTTTTGTTTTTTTGCTTTCCTTGTTAAGAGAGCCAGAACTTTTTTACTTTTCCATCAATCTTGCCATATCAGGGCTTGTTTTTTGCAGGACAAGTTGCACTTTTAAATGAAACCATATAATGTACTGGAAAACAGCAAACATCCAAGTGCGGAACAATTGCATAAAAAGTGCGATTGCACATTTGTTTTTGGGATATTTTATTCACCGTCTTCACTATATGGTAAATCTGATGAGTCGGTGTGATGCCTCAGGCTGGTACGAGTTTATAAACACCCAACATGTATAGGTTTACTTTTATTTAAAGGGTTAAAAAATTCTCAATTTTTACGCCATTTTCTGAAACCCGCAACGTTCTCATTTTTTGAGATTTGGGGCTCAGAGATGACTTATTTTTTTACATCTCAAGCTGACATTTTTAACAGTACCATTTTTTGGGAAGATGCTACGCTTTAATCGCCTGTCATTGCATTTTGCGCAAAATTTGCGGTGACCCAAAAACATAATTTTGGCATTTAGAATTTTTTTGCCGCTATGTTGTTTACCGATTAGATTAATTGGTTCTTTATTTTGATAGATCGGGGATTTCTGAACACAGTGATACCAAATATGGGTAGATTTTTTAGTTTTTTAGTCTTTTTATTATCAATGGGGCAAATTAGGGGTGATTTGAACTGTTATTATTATTATTATTATTAATAAGTTTTATTTCTATAGCGCCAACATATTCCGCAGCACTTTACAATTAAGAGGGGACATGTACAGACAATATAAGACAATACAAAATAACAAAATTAAGATACCAGGAGGAGTGAGGGCCCTGCTAGTAAGCTTACAGTCTATGAGGAAATAGGGGAGACACAACAGGTGAATGGGGGGAGAAAAGCTTGTCATATATGGTCCAGCCATCGATTTAATAGGGTATTCAAAAGCAGCTGCATGAATCTGTCGGTGAGAATTTATACAGGTACAGGGGACGAGAACTGGAAGTAAATTTTTTGAAGGGCAGAAAGGGACTAGATTAGATTAGGGCAGTGAGGTGATAGGCTAGTCTAAAGAAATGCGTTTTTAGGGCCCGCTTAAAGGTGTGGATAATCGGATTTCTCTTGGTAGTGTGTTCCAGAGCATAGGCGCAGCTCGTGAGAAATCTTGAAGACGGGAGTGGGAGGTTCGAATTGTTGAGTATGTCAGTCTTAAGTCATTAGCAGAGCGGAGGGCACGGGTGGGGTGATAGACAGAGATGAGGGAGGAGATGTAGGGTGGTGCAGAACTGTGGAGAGCTTTGTAAGTGAGAGTGATAAGTTTATATTGGATTCTGTAACGGATAGGCAACCAGTGCAATGACTGGCAAAGAGCAGAGGCATCAGTGAAGCGGTTGTAGAGGAATAAGATCCTGGCTGCGGAATTCAGAATTGATTGGAGAGGGGAGAGTAAGGTTAGGTTTTTTTAATTTTTTTTACATTTTTAAAACTTTTTTAAAACTTTTTTTTGTTTTACTAGTCCCCCTAGGGGCTATAAGGATCAACAGTTTGATCGCTTGTTCATTTCTGTAGATCACAGTTTCACCGCTCTGACCTGCTGAAATGCTGCTCTCCTATTACAGACAGTGTTCTGTCTGCAGTAAGAGGAAGTGACACATGATAGCTACAGGAATCATCACATGACCCTGTGCTATCATGATAACCATCAGCTCCACGCGATCACATCACATGACTTCCTATGGCAGCGGGTGAGTGCGCCCTTACTGCTGCAGGCACTTACCTAGAGCCATCACATTTTAACAGAGCAATCTAAGGGGTTAACAGGAACGGGTGGATCGCGGATCCACTCATGCCTGGGAGACACAGGTAAGCTGTTCAAATCAGCTGACATGTGCGGGGATCGCCACAGGCTCACCATGGCAGATGGTGTTTTTGGTTGTCATTATGAATTAAAAAGAGAAAACACAGTAGTTTGACAATAAATGCCTTCACCTAACTATTAACCATGAGTAGAAAAAAAGTTTTTGTATTATCATTAATATTCTTTTTAAAAAGGCCAAGAATGCAAAAAATCTACCAGTGTATGTAAACTTTTGAGCACAACTGTATATGAGTTTTGTGGCCACCATCTTGCTAAAAGAGTAAAAGGCCAGCAAAAGGTTTAAAAGAAAATAAGAAAACCTCACCGTTCCCCTTTTTGGCCAACCCTGCTGCTCCCTGTCTGCTGTTTGGTCCTCCGCACCTCTGTCACATCATATTTCAGGCCCTGAGTATGCTCTAGGCACTGGGCTTTCAGGTCCTGGAGTTCATGGTGCATTTTCTGTGGCCTATGTGTTGCTTGAAGTCCTAGCCTAGAGTGAACACAACATCAACGTTGTGATGTGATGGAAGTGTGGAGGACTGGACAGTAGGAAGAGATAAGCGAGAGCAGCCGTAAAGGTGAGGAAAAATAGAAACCACCCTAACCATGCACACAAAAAACAAACAAACTAGCAACAAGAACAACCAAAAAACAATTTACAGACTGAAAATAAAACAGCTAAAAAGGCAGGGGCGTAACGACCACGTTCGCAGAGGTCGCCACTGCGATCGGGCCTGCAGGGTTTTAGGGGCCCGGCAGCCGCTCTGCAGAAGCGGCTCCTCTTTGTAAGAGAGAAGATGTGCTGTGTAGTGGCCGACTAGGCGACCGTCAAGGGGCTGGCCTGTGAGTCAGGGGGCCCGGTGTCAGTAGAGGGGCCCCTAACCTGGAGAGTTCCATCAGGCATTTCTGAGCTGCAGCAGAGCAGAAGTGCTCCTGCACAGAAGATGGAATCCATCCTGCCAGGACCTGCAATGATGTCATGCCCATGTGACCGTGTGGGAGGAGACACAGGTTTGCCGAGCATCAGAAGATACTAATTCCTGTAGGAGATTTGGACACATGACTGGTAATAAGAGGGGACATGAGAGGGAGAGGGGTGGTGCTGGGTGAGTGTCATATTAGGGCTGCAGACTGTGACAGAAGGATGTGAAGGGGTGCAGAGTGTTTGAGAGGGGTAAGTTGGGGTACAGGCAGGGTGAGATATGTGGGGCAGTGTGTGTGATATGGGGGGTGAAGGCTGTATGGGGAGCAGGGTGTGTGACATGGGGGTGTAGTGTGTGTGATATGGGGGGTGCAGGGTGTGTGACATCTGGTGGAAGGGACATAACTACCGCAGTCGCAAGGGTCGGAAGGAGAAGAGAGGTACTTGTTTTTTTATTTTGCTGGCTGCATGACATGTAGAGGCCCAGAGGGGGCTGGCTGCATGACACATGGAGGCCCTGGGGGGACTGGCTGCATGACACATGGAGGCCCTGGAGGAGTATGGAGCTGCATAATGCAAAATGAAGGACATCTTATACGTGGAATATAAGGGTGCATTATACATGGAGGAGTATGCGGTTGCATAATACAATATGATGATTTATGGGGCTGCATTATAATACATATAGGACTATGGGGGCTACATTATAATATATGGAGGACTATGGAGGCTATCTTACACATGGACTATGGGGGTGCATTATAAAACATGGAGGACTGTGGTGCAGTATAAAATATGGAGAACTATGGGGTGAATTATAATACATGGAGATCTTTGGGGAAATGCATTGTAATACATGGAGAACTATGGAGTGCATTCTAATATATGAAGGATTATGTGGGACCCTTTATACTATATGGAAGGCTATGTGGGCGACATTATAGTATTTGGAGAACTATATACGAGGGGGGACAAAGATACAAGCATGGGATGGAAATGTTTTGTGCTGAGGGAAAAAGGCTCTTTTCCTCAGCACCCAGCTTTCCCATGATCTGCTGTACATTTTCTCTTAGCACCCAGCTTTCCCATGCTCTGATATGGGAAAGCTAGGTGATGAGGGAAAGATGTATGGCAGAGCATGGGAACGCTGGGTGCCGAGGACAAGATGGATATCAGATCATGGGAGAGCAGGGTGCTGATAGAGGGATTTCAGATCATGGGAAACCTGGGTGCTGTGGGTAAAAGCCAAGTGTCTGCAGCATTATCTTGTACCCCGAGTGTCAGTGTCATTATCCCGTACCCTAAGTGTCGGTCTATGTGGAGGGGGGCCCCGGTCCAAATTTTGCACCAGGGCCCATCAAACTCTAGTTATGGTACTGTAAAAAGGAATATAGACAACTATCTCACTTTAATTATTCAAGTAATATAGTTGACACATTCTCTTTAAAATTAAATTTACTAGGATAAGATTATAGGTGTTTTATAGTGATGAGCGAGCATGCTTGTAACTACTCGGTACTCGCACGAGTATCACTGTACTCGGGCTGCTCGGCGGGTACCGAGTAATTTTGCAATACTCGTGCTTTACTCGTGGTCTTCATCCCTGCATGTTGGCGCTCTTTTGAGAGCCAGCCCTCATGCAGGGATTGGCTGGCAGACCACTGCAATGCCACAGCCCTGTTAGTTGTGGAATTGCAGTGATTGGCCGGCCTGCACAGCGTGACCGAGCCTTTATACCGGCCGGCGCGCTGTGCTCTGTACACAGCCATCTCATATTCCCTGCTTTCCCCGCCCACAGGCGCCTATGATTGGTTGCAGTGAGACACGCCCCCACGCTGAGTGACAGGTGTCACACTGCACCCAATCACAGCAGCCGGTGGGCGTGTCTATACTGTGCAGTAAAATAAATAAATAAATAATTAAAAAAACGGCGTGCGGTTCCCCCCAATTTTAATACCAGCCAGATAAAGCCATACAGCTGAAGGCTGGTATTCTCAGGATGGGGAGCCCCACGTTATGGGGAGCCCCCCACCCTAACAATATCAGTCAGCAGCTGGCCAGAATTGCCGCATACATTATATGCGACAGTTCTGGGGCTGTACCCAGCTCTTCCCGATTTGCCCTGGTGCGTTGGCAAATCGGGGTAATAAGGACTTATTGGAAGCCCATAGCTGCCAATAAGTCCTAGATTAATCATGTCAGGCGTCTATGAGACACCCTCCATGATTAATCTGTAAGTTACAGTAAATAAACACACACACCAGAAAAAATCCTTTATTAGAAATAAAAAACACACACATATACCCTGGTTCACCACTTTAATCAGCCCGAAAAAGCCCTCCTTGTCCGGCGTAATCCAGGATGATCCAGCGTCGCATCCAGCGCTGCTGCATGGAGGTGACCGGAGCTGCAGCAGACACCGCCGCTCCGGTCACCTCCACACAGCAAATGAACACAGCCGCGCGATCAGCTGCTGTCACTGAGGTTACCCGCTGTCACCGCTGCATCCACCGGTGGCCGCGGGTAACCTCAGTGACAGCAGCTGATCGCGCGGCTGTGTTCATTTGCTGTGTGGAGGTGACCGGAGCGGCGGTGTCTGCTGCAGCTCCGGTCACCTCCATGCAGCAGCGCTGGATGCGACGCTGGATCATCCTGGATTACGCCGGACATGGAGGGCTTTTTCGGGCTGATTAAAGTGGTGAACCAGGGTATATGTGTGTGTTTTTATTTCTAATAAAGGATTTTTTCTGGTGTGTGTGTGTTTATTTACTGTAACTTACAGATTAATCATGGAGGGTGTCTCATAGACGCCTGACATGATTAATCTAGGACTTATTGGCAGCTATGGGCTGCCAATAACTCCTTATTACCCCGATTTGCCAACGCACCAGGGCAAATCGGGAAGAGCCGGGTACAGTCCCAGAACTGTCGCATATAATGTATGCGGCAATTCTGGGCGGCTGTTGGCTGATATTGTTAGGGTGGGGGGCTCCCCATAACGTGGAGCTCCCCATCCTGAGAATACCAGCCTTCAGCCGTATGGCTTTATCTGGCTGGTTTTAAAAATGGGGGGAACCGCACGCCGTTTTTTTTAATTATTTATTAATTTTAATTATTAATTTTAATTATTTATTAAATAATTTAAAAAAACGGCGTGCGGTTCCCCCCATTTTTAAAACCAGCCAGATAAAGCCATACGGCTGAAGGCTGGTATTCTCAGGATAGGGAGCTCCACGTTATGGGGAGCCCCCCACCCTAACAATATCAGCCAACAGCTGCCCAGAATTGCCGCATACATTATATGCGACAGTTCTGGGACTGTACCCGGCTCTTCCCGATTTACCCTGGTGCGTTGGCAAATCGGGGTAATAAGGAGTTAATGGCAGCCCATAGCTGCCACTAAATCCTAGATTAATCATGTCAGGCGTCTCCCCGAGATTCCTTCCATGATTAATCTGTAAATTACAGTTAAAAAACACACACATCCGAAAAATCCTTTATTAGAAATAAAAAACACTAACAAAGTCCCTCATTACCAATTTATTAACCCCGACAAACCCTCCATGTCCGGCGTACTCCACGGACTCCGGCGTCGCGTCCAGCTCTGCTGCATGGAAGTGACAGGAGCTGCAGAAGACACCGCCGCTCCGGTCACCTCCACGCAGCTAATGAAGACAGCCGTGCGATCAGCTGAGCTGTCACTGAGGTTACCCGCTGTCACTGGATCCAGTGACGGCGGGTAACCTCAGTGACAGCTCAGCTGATCGCCGGCTGTCTTCATTAGCTGCGTGGAGGTGACCGGAGCGGCGGTGTCTTCTGCAGCTCCTGTCACTTCCATGCAGCAGCGCAGGATGCGACGCTGGAACATCCTGGATGACGCCGGACATGGAGGGCTTTTTGGGGCTGATTAAAGTGGTGAACCAGGGTATATGTGTGTGTTTTTTATTTCTAATAAAGGATTTTTTCTGGTGTGTGTGTTTATTTACTGTAATTTACAGATTAATCATGGAGGGTATCTCATAGACGCCTGACATGATTAATCTAGGACTTATTGGCAGCTATGGGCTGCCATTAACTCCTTATTACCCCGATTTGCCAAAGCACCAGGGCAAATCGGGAAGAGCCGGGTACAGCCCCAGAACTGTCGCATATAATGTATGCGGCAATTCTGGGCGGCTGCTGACTGATATTGTTAGGCTGGGGGGCTCCCCATAACGTGGAGCTCCCCATCCTGAGAATACCAGCCTTCAGCCGTATGGCTTTATCTGGCTGGCATTAAAATTGGGGGGACCGCACGCCGTTTTTTTTTAATTATTTATTAATTTATTTTACTGCACAGTATAGACACGCCCACCGGCTGCTGTGATTGGGTGCAGTGTGACACCTGTCACTCAGCGTGGGGGCGTGTCTCACTGCAACCAATCATAGGCACCGGTGGGCGGGGAAAGCAGGGAATAGGAGATTGTTTAATGAGCGGCCGGCTTTTTCAAAATAGTAAAAGCCGCCGGTCACCTCCACGCAGCTAATGAAGGGAATAGCGCGATCAGCTGCTGTCAGTCAGGTAACTCCCGGCCACCGCTGGATCCAGCGGTGCCGCGATTAACCTCAGTGACAGCAGCTGATCGCTCTACTCACCTCAGTTGGTGCATGGAGCTGACTGGAGCGGCGGTGAGTAGCGCGATCAGCTGAGCTGTCACTGAGGTTACCCGCGGCCACCGCTGCATCCACCGCTGGATCCAGGTAACCTCAGTGACAGCTCAGCTGATCGCTATACTCATCTCATTAGCTGCGTGGAGGTGACCGGAGCGGCGGTGTCTTCTGCAGCTCCTGTCACTTCCATGCAGCAGAGCTGGACGCGACGCTGGAGGACTGTGGAGTACGCCGGACATGGAGGGTTTGTCGGGGTTAATAAATTGGTAATGAGGGACTTTGTTAGTGTTTTTTATTTCTAATAAAGGATTTTTCGGGTGTGTGTGTTTTTTAACTGTAATTTAAAGATTAATCATGGAAGGAATCTCGGGGAGACGCCTGACATGATTAATCTAGGATTTAGTGGCAGCTATGGGCTGCCATTAACTCCTTATTACCCCGATTTGCCAACGCACCAGGGTAAATCGGGAAGAGCCGGGTACAGCCCCAGAACTGTCGCATCTAATGTATGCGGCAATTCTGGGCGGCTGCTGACTGATATTGTTAGGGTGGGGGGCTCCCCATAACGTGGAGCTCCCCATCCTGAGAATACCAGCCTTCAGCCGTATGGCTTTATCTGGCTGGTATTAAAATTGGGGGGACCGCATGCCGTTTTTTTTAATTATTTAATTATTTATTTCACTGCACAGTATACACACACCGGCTGCTGTGATTGGTTGCAGTGAGACAGCTGTCACTCAGTGTGGGAGCGTGTCTCACTGCAACCAATCATAGGCGCCGAAAAGCAGGACAGCAGGGAATAGGAGATTGATTAATGAGCGGCCGGCTTTTTCAAAAGAGGAAAAGCCACCGGAGTTTGAACAGCTGTGCAGCGCCGCGGCAGTGATCGGGGAACGGTAAGTAAGAGAGAGGGGGAGGAACTGACCGACAGACTGTGAGAGGGGGACAGACAAGACAGAGAGAGACAGACCGACGGACTGAGGGAGATAGAATAAAAAAAAAAAAATGACCGACATCGCTAGTAAAAAGCACAAAACGTGCGTTTTGGACATCGGAGTGCCACACAAGGTTTTCATGTAAAATCTTTCATGTATTAATCTCAAAAAGTAACATACACCAGCTCTATCTCACTATTGGGTATGTGCCCTTAACATTTCCGCCATGAAAATTCATTTTGGTGTCATTTTGGAAGGTTTTCTGGTGAGTCCGTAAAAATGGCGTAAAACTCGGACAAAATTGTTCACATCTGTGACTTTTGAGTGATAAATGCTTCAAGGGGTCTTCCCCATGCTGATGCCATGTCATTTGAGCACTCTTCTGAGACTTTTGTGACATTTTTAGGGTTTCTCCATGCTGCCGGGGGGTCATTTCACAAAAATACTCGGGTCTCCCATAGGATAACATTGGGCTCGGTGCTCGGGCCGAGTACACGAGTATCTTGGGAGGCTCGGCCCGAGCTTCGAGCACCCGAGCTTTTTAGTACTCGCTCATCACTAGTGTTTTATTATTTATTTGTGTAACTTTCATGCAGAGTATTACATGAAAGTGACATAAAAGTAAAAGCCTGTCTAATAGGAAGAAATTGCAACTTTTTATGATACCATTACATAGTTTAGCTTTCAGGCTTGTTCAGTCATGTTTATCAAGTGTTATTACTATAATGTGCCCCATTATGTTTAAAAAGTCTCACTCACTCATATGCTCACGAAATTATACCTCCTCAGAAGTGCAACATTGCAAAATATCTGTATAAAAGCAGCTAGAAGAAACCAGTAATATTGAATTTTAAGTCAAAGTAAAATAAAAACATATTACCATTTACCAATTGTTCAAAATGCTAAAAAGGATTTGTCACCAAATATCACAATATCAACTGCAAAAATAGATATTTATACCAGATCGGGCTGATGACTTCACTTGTACAATCTACGTCAGAATGGCTGCATTATCCCAATATTAAAATAAATATGAAATGGAAAGTAATTTTAATAGCCGGCATAAAACTTTCAAATAGGCTTACACAGCTGCTCTGACTTGAATATCAAAATAAGAACACAAGCCTCATCAGGTCTACCTATCAATCTTCCTGATAATGTACCATATTTTTTCAGATTAAAAGACACACATTTCCTCCCAAAAATTTGGCAGGAAAATGAAGGGTGTATCTTAAAATCTGAGTATAGCTTACCGGGAGGTGGTGGAGAACTGGTGGGGGCTATCTGTGTGGATTTCTCTGCGGGCGGCCAGTTGCCTGTCTCTGCAGGCGGCCGGGTGCTTGTCGGTGCATGCGGGCGGCTGCCTATCTGTGCAGGTTGGTGGGCGAGCAGGCGGGTGGCCTGCTGGCTGCCACGACACAATGCTATAGTATAATGGCTCCTGGATTAGTGCGCTGTGTGTGGGAATCGCCTCTATGGTGCAGATATTAGAGACCCATAGAGGTGATTCCCACACACAGCGCTCTATTCCAGGATCCATATACTATAAGCATTGTGTGAATCTGAGGAAGGTCAAGTGAGCAAAACGTCATTTCACACCACATATTTGCTTGTTAATAATTTTTTTCAAATTTTCCATCAATTTGTGTGCCGGATTTGAATACTTCTATAACAACGGATTATGTCAAACAAAAATCTCAAATTTACTACAAATGTAGATAACATTATTCTGCTGAAATAGTGAACATGTGATAAGAAACAAGAAGTACATTATTACTTTTTGTGATATTAGAATATTACTACTGTTTTATAATGTTACATTGGACAATATTATTGGTACCCATACATATAGGTACACTCCTCAACATTAAAATTGCAACAACAAGGTGCAAAGCCATGGACTTGTGAAAATTACAGGATCAATAGACATATTAGTGATACGGAAATTCTGAAAAAATAGAGATATATTTTCAAAACATCTTGGGTTATTCAATCTCAATATTGAGCACCACACACCTTTACAAGCTATTAATGGATCACTAATGATTGTTGAGGAATATTCTACAATGATGAATTCACTTCATAACCCAATTCATCAAGATCCGCTGCTTCCAGCTCCCTTTGCAATTATATATACACCATTGACTACACTTCACATGTAGGGGCTAAATGCATCAATGGTTAAACTAAATAACCCAAATAGAAAAAATGCAAGCCCAAATAATAAAAGTATCACATTTTATTTGAGTCACTTAAAATGTAAATAAATAGGGAAGAGACCCAACAAAAATAGTACATACAAATAAAGAGAAAAAGAAACACAGGTGGACACCTGACATTTAATAAATAGGTGGAAAAATACATGTAAATATATAGGAATATATTAATATACAGTGAGGGTTATAATTTATGTATAGAAAAATATATAATCAATAAATACATATATTTAAAAATTTACCTAAAGAAAAATGTACATAAACATCTTTAATATAAAGAGTGAGAATATCCTACATATGGACATGTCCCGTTCAATCAAGAAGAACAAATACATGTTGTCTGAAGACATAATTTAATGCGGGACCCTGCTCTTCTATCTACTTACTATAGGTGATTTACTTTACAGAATGGTTTTTAAATATATGATTTGACTATTTATATAACTATGCACTTATCTATTATTTTATATACTATTTTTGGAGGGTCTCTTCACTATTTAACATTTTAAGTGACTCAAATAAAATTTACTATTTTTATTATTTGGGCTTGCATTTTTTTCTATTTGGGTTATTCCCTTTGCAATTGCAAATGTGCTCAATGGGAGACAAGTCTGGAGATTCTGGAGGCCATAGTAATACATTTAGGGAATCCAGGCTGCTTACTGTAACATGAGCGACATGTGGACTGATACTGTCCTGTTAAAAAACAGCTCCAAGGACAAAAAGGAGAAATGTCTGTACCACTAGTTAAACTATCAAATTAATATAGCACCGAGCTGTTTTTGTATCCTGGATGAAGATGAGAGGGTTGTGGCTACTGTACATTATGGGACCCCACACCATAATCCCAGGAAAATTACTAGTGTGATGTTTTATCATGAAGGAGTCGGATTGACCTCACACCACCACTCTCAGACTTACTATGTTGCAAAGCAATGGAAGATGAAATGGAGGTCTATCATCTTCAGCAATAAGTTCACTTGGATACTATGCCCTGAGAGAAAATCACACCAGACCAACTCCCAGAATTTGGTATGTGATGATACAGTGCTGGCCAAAAGTATTGGCACCCCTGCAATTCTGTCAGAGAATACTAAGTTTATTCTTGAAAATGATTGCAATCACAAATTCTTTAGTATTATTATCATCATTTAATTTGTCTTCAATGAAAAAAAATAAATAAAAATTGTCACAAAGCCAAATAGGATATAATTCCACACCAAACATAAACAAGGGGGTGGACAAACGTATTGGCACTGTTTGAAAAATCATGTGATGCTTCTCTAATTTGTGTAATTAACAGCACCTGTAACTTACCTGTGGCACCTAACAGGTGTTGGCAATAACTAAATCACACTTGCAGCCAGTTGACATGGATTAAAGTTGACTCATCCTCTGTCCTGTGTCGTGTCCTTGTGTGTACCACATTGAGCATGGAGAAAAGAAAGAAGACCAAAGAACTGTCTGAGGACTTGAGAATCTAAATTGGGAGGAAACATGAGCAATCTCAAGGCTACAAGTCCATATCCAAAGACCTGAAAGTTCCTGTGTCTACGGTGCGCAGTGTCATCAAGAAGTTTAAAGCCCATGGCACTGTGGCTTACCTCCCTAGATGTAGAAGGAAAAGAAAAATTGACGAGAGATTTCAACACAAGATTGTGCGGATGGTGGATAAAGAACCTTGACTAACATATGTGCCGCCCTGGCAAAAACAGGGTGTCACAGAGGTCTGCATCCATCTTTTTGGTGCAGATCTCACTCTCCCTTGGGGAGTTTCCCACACCAATACACACCGGCCAATCAGGCCCCACTCACCCCCTCCTCAGGAAAATGGGAGGAGGATAGAGGAGCTTGGAGAGAGCAGAGTTGAGTTTCAGTCAGTCTGCAGGAGGAGAGAAGTCTGGACGCAGCTCCAGTGGGGAGCTAGGGAGAGTGGCAGAGGGCCTCAGGAATAGGCAAGCCGCTTGTGGGGACCCAAAGTGGACCGGGAGAGGGTAGTGGCCCCCCAGTGCCAGCTGATGGGACCCTGTCCGGATCCGTGCACGGAGCAGACACAGACACAGACCTCAGGCAGGAGAACAACACCTGAATTACACACACGGGTGTGGGATCCGTCCTCACAGCATCTGTGGGCACCAGCTACCAGCAATTTGGTTTACAAAAGACTCTGAGTATTTCTTCCATCTGCGTTCCTGACCCTCCACATCAATCCAGCTTCATCCAGCACCATGATAACCGAACTGTGAGTGTACTATTACCTGCAATCCCTGCCACCACCACAACCTCCAAATGGGCCCCGGAACTACACCTCCCCTACCCGTGGAGGGGATCCCACCTTGCTACCCCACACCATCAGTCCCGGATACGGTCCCCAGAGGCAGCGGCGGTACCACCATCTCATCACCGCAACCCACGGGTGGCGTCACGGACAATCTCCCTTACCTAATCCCCTTTTTGCTGTAAAGCCGGGGATCACAGACCGGGTCACACCACCGTGATACTCACAGAAGTGACCCCTTGGCCCGGATCTGAGTACCCCCTAACCCTGGGTGACACAAAATTTGTGTCACGAACAGGATTGAACCCATCCACTTACTGGTGGAAGTGTGCCTTGTCTCGTCCGTTAACGGCATCCCGCTGAGGAAAGTCCCGAAGTCGCCATTTTCGCCGCCATTTTAGGCGCCAAAAACAACAGTTTGGTGTCTTCTTACCCGAGTGGTGGGCGCGAAAAAAGAAGCTCCGCCCCCTGAGAATGTGGGCGGAAGTGAAGCTCCGGAGGACCAGAAGCGAAAGAGAGACTTTAAAAGTTGCTAGAAGGACTGCTCCCGAGTACCAAGGGGGAGCAGCAGGAAGGGACTGCAGTTCATGTAACCAGGACTGTAAAGGCAGGGACGCCAGGACTTTGCCTAATCCCATTCCTGGACAAGCGAGCCCCAACCCCAATGACGTCAACCCCGGCCCCGGCAGTCCGCCCGGCCGCAACAGCAACAGAGATGACGTTGGCTCCGGCAGTCCGCCCGGCCGTAGCAGAGGTGACACCCGACCAGAGGTTTGCCCCAGATGTGGCGCCAGCTGCTCCCAGGTACCCCGTCCCGGCTGTGGAGCAGCAGGAGTGCACCTGCAGAGAGGAGGAGCAGGCCACTGAGCGATGGGGCCCTCGGCAGTTAGCAAGGCCGGTTGTAGCCGGCGCCGAGGGCATCTGAGTGGGCCTGGCTCCTGAGCAGGAGGCGTAGCACGGAACCCGTGCTCAATACTGGGAGTGGCGGCAGCAGCAGCGGCAGCGGAGCGTGGACGGCTACCCGCAAGTTGACAGTTAAAAGTTGAACATTTTAAAATGTTTTAAGGACCCGCTGCTACAAAAACCCGTGTTCCTTTGTTGAACGTCCCTGGGTTCCCCGCGGGACACCATCCAGTACGCCAGGTGGAAGGAGGAGGACCCTGCCCTACTTGTTGAATGCTGCTGGGGGTCGGAGCCTCGGTGGGCGTCATCAGGGGTCGGAGCCCCTGGTGGAGGACGGCAGGGAGTTGTGAGGAGTGAGGACAGTTTCTGCTACAGAGCCCGGCTCACCGTACCCGCACTGCAGGCAGTGGAAGATGGGGTCTTTCTGGACAGTGTCACCATGAGTGGACGTGGCATTGGGGACCCGTGCTGCCCTGTGGTGGACTGTGGGAAAGTGGAAGAGGCTGCGTCGGCAGCAGGGTTAACACTTTACAGTTTGAGCAAACGTACCTCCCAATGTGGGAAGATGCATGTTTGTAATGTTTAACTTTTCTTTTTTCCCGTTTAATAAATGCAGGTAGCTGGACAGCCTGCGGACGGTCTGTATTTTACCAAGGGGGAGTGTGCCGCCCTGGCAAAACCAGGGTGTCACAGAGGTCTGCATCCATCTTTATGGTGCAGATCTCACTCTCCCTTGGGGAGTTTCCCACACCAATACACACCAGCCAATTAGGCCCCACTCGCCCCCTCCTCAGGAAAACGGGAGGGGGAGAGAAGAGCTTGGGGAGAGCAAAGTGTAGTTTCAGTCAGTCTGCTGGAGGGGAGAAGTCTGGAAGCAGCCCCTGTGTGGGGCTAGGAGAAGTGGCAGTGAGGGCCTCATTAATAGGCCAGCCGCTTCCTGTATACGGAGCAGGCACAGACACAGACACCAGGCAGGAGAAAAACACCCGAATTACACGGCCCGCCCTCACAGCAGCCGTGGGCACCAGTTACCAGTAACTTGGTTAATTCTTGGACTCGTGTCAGTTCTTGCCTTATACTGTAAGTACTCCTGCACCACCCGGTCCAAGCCATCACACCGGGGTCCCAGAACATCAACACCCTACCCATGGAGGGAAAATCGCCACCTTACTGCCCATTACCATCCCCAGGATCCTGTGACCGGCAGCGGCGGTGCTCCATTACCTCACCGCACACCACAGGTGGCATCACGGAACATGGATGATCAAATCTCCCCTGTATATAATGCCCCTTTTGTTGTGGTGCCTAGGATCACAGACCAGGTCACGCCACCGTGATACCTTCAGAAGCGACCCCTTGGCCCGGATCTGAGTACCCCCTATCCCTGGGCGACACACATCCAAACAAGTTCAAGCTGCCCTGCAGTCCGAGTGTACAACAATGTCAACCCGTACTATCCGTCGGCGTCTGAATGAAAAGGGACTGTATGGTAGGATACCCAGGAAGACCCCACTTCTTACCCCGAGACATAAAACGCCAGGCTGGAGTTTGCCAAAACTTACCTGAGAAAGCCTAAAACGTTTTGTAAGAATGTTCTCTGGTCAGATGAGACAAAAGTAGAGCTTTTTGTGAAAAGCCATCAACATAGAGTTTACAGGAAAAAAAGAGGCATTCAAAGAAAAGAACACGGTCCCTACTGTCAAATATGATGGAGGTTCCTGATGTTTTGGAGTTGCTTTGCTGCCTCTGGCACTGGACTGCTTGACTGTGTGCATGGCATTATGAAGTCTGAAGACTACCAACAAATTTTGCAGCATAATGTAGGGTCCAGTGTGAGAAAGCTGGGTCTCCCTCAGACGTCTTGGGTCTTCCAGCAGGACAATGACCCAAAACACACTTCATAAAGCACTAGAAAATGGTTTCAGAGAAAGCACTGGAGACTACTAAAGTGGCCAGCAATGAATCCAGACCTGAATCCCATAGAACACATGTGGAGAGAACTCAAAATGGCAGTTTGGAGAAGGCACTCTTCAAATCTCAGGGACCTGGAGCAGTTTGCCAAAGAAGAATGGTCTAAAATTCCAGGAGAGCATTGTAAGAAACTCATTGATGGTTACCAGAAGCGGTTGTTCGCAGTTATTTTGGCTAAAGGTTGTGCAACCAAGCATTAGGCTAAGGGTGCCAATACTTTTGTCTGGTCCATTTTCGGAGTTTTGTGTGAAATGATCAATAGTTTGATTTTAGTTTCATTCTTTTTTGTGTTTTTTCATTGCAAGCAAAATAAATGAAGTTAATACCAAAGAATTTGTGATTGCAATCATTTTCAAGAAGAAACTGAGTATTCTGACAGAATTGCAGGGGTGCCAGTACTTTTGGCCAGCACTGTATAATCTATGGTAGCTGAACCTATCCAGTTTTCATTCCAGGTACAATAACAGCTCGGTATAACATTGATTTTGTCATGGAACCAATATTAGGGCCATTTCTGCAAAGTGTCCCAGGAGCCGATTTTCAACAAAATAACACCAGGCCCAAGTGTCTTCAGCATGGCAGGGAAATTCTCACACAACTATTAATAACTTCATTGACAGCATGACAAGGCTCATGCTCAATGCTGAATAAGATCTGATGGGGGGGGGGGGTTTGCCATTTTTCCTAACGTATATATCTTTAACCATCCATTTTATCCAGCCTGTGATTTCCACAATGCCATGACTTTTCCTTCTTGGAATTGCAATTTCAACATTGAGGAGTATTGTTAATGAATTTTTAAGTTTCACAAATAGTTACATCATATGACACATTCTGTCCTGGATGAATCACAATTTGGAGCATTTGGTCCTTCAGAGTAAAGCTGGATTTACATGCAACGAAATCGCTAACGAGATGTCGTTGGGGTCACAGAATTCGTGACGCACATCCGGCCTCGTTAGCGACGTCGTTGCTTGTGACACATACGAGCAACCACTAACGATGTAAAATACTCACCAAATTGTTGATTGTTGACAAGTCATCCATTTCCCAAATGTCGTTGCTGCTTTTGGACGCAGGTTGTTCATCATTACTTAAGCAGCACACATCCCTACGTGTAACACCCCAGGAATGACAAACAGCACCATACCTGCGTCCTCCGGCAATGAGGTGGGCGTGGTTTTCATGCGGCTGCTCTCCGCCCCACCGCTTCTATTGGACGCCTGCCGTGTGACGTCGCTGTGATGCTGCACGAACCGCCCCCTTAGAAAAGAGGCTGTTTGCCGGCCACAGTGAAATCGCTGGGAAGCTAAGTCTGTGTGACGGGTACTAGCGATATTGTGCGCCAAGGGCAGCGAATTGCTCATGTGGCGCCCTGGACTAGCCAGGTAGCCACAGACAAAACACACACACACCCCCACCCGCGGACAGTAACATTAGTCAAACACAAAACCCTTGTTGCCTCCCTCCAGGGTCTGATGTCCACACCAGGTGGGGCGGAGCCAGGCGGTTGGCCCCACCCACCGATGAGTTCACAGGCCTGGAGGCGGGAAAAGCAGTCAGATAGAGGTTGGAGGAGTTCAGTTCAGGAGGTGAAAGTGAGAGGTCACGTACTGCGAGTGTCTGGGTTGGAGCCCAGGCACTGAGAGCAAGGTTGGCAGATGGTGGTGGCCGTCTGCAGGAGTTGGTGGAACTCCGCAGAGCCGTAAGAACCGGGGCTGGGTGGTGGCCCCCGGTACCGGACCGGGGAACGGAGTGAAGCTGAGCACACCCAGGCAGGGCCATCGGACCCCGACCAGGCTTGGAGCCGCCGACAATAGTCAAATCCGAATGTGACAGGAACCCCTGGGGTTCCCTAACAACCAAGTCCCGATTGAAGGCAACCGCTCACACCGTGAGGACATACAGCCACCGCCACCGGCTAGAAGTCCAAGGGCCAGCACCTGCGGTCAAAACAGGTTCCTCCGGTATCTACACACCGGGGAGCGGACTACCATTGGGAAGCCATTGGAGTCAACACAGTATACAAAGGTGCAGGGAGAGACAGCCACCATCACCTGTCCGGGGAGAGACACAGCAGCCGGCTGCGGGACCCATTCATCTAGCAATTTAGTTTACCGGAGACTTTGTGCATCTCTTGCTGAGTGAGTACACCCGTGCCATCCGGCACCGCGCCGCGCTGTCCCTGCAACTCTGCACCTCACCGACCCTGCCTCCCCGTCACACCACCGGGCCCCGGGACCACCAACCCCTACCCACGGAAGGGGAAAACAACATCCCAGCTGCTCCCTACCATCGCTCCCGGGATCACAATCACCAGCAGCGGTGGTGCCCATCTTCACCACAACCCGTGGGTGGGGTCACGGACTAAATCCCCAAACAAACTACCCCCTTTTCACTCACGGGTGAGGAGCGCCGCTCGAGTCCCTGGATCCGGCCCACCGCTCGAGCCACCGAGCAGCAGCCGCAGCGCCGGACCCGAGCGTTAGTGAGCGCAGCGCCCCGCCGCACTCAGGACGCACAAATGACGGAGGCGGGAGTGATCGGCAGCGACATCGCTAGCAATGTCGCTGCGTGTAAAGTGGCCTTAACATTTGATGGTAGGACTTTTATAATGGTCGAAAAGCCAGATTTCAAATCTATTGACAAAATGACATGCTATATCATTGTAAATCTAATGTATTATAAGTATGACTTAGAAATATGGGACTAAAATACCTAAGAAAAATCCATGCAGTCAGGGCTGAACACCCAAACTCCATGTCCAACACATTTCTAAGGATTGAGCCACCATACAATGCCTTTTTTGTTGAAATATACTCTACCATCATCAGGAACATTTTTACTCATGTTTTTCCATTTTCGGAGCCATTTAAACTAATAAATATAACACTGAGGGTGGTATTTATAAAAATCTTTAAAATCATCTTCACTATCAATAGTGATTACTTTTCTCCTAAAAAGGAAATTAAGTATATATGTCTAAAAACATTGTGCATGCAGTGGTATTCTTTTTGTCCAGCCTGCAGGCTGAGGGTGGATATTTATCTTCTGATGGCAATTTGAACGTGGCAGCTGTAAAATATATTATTATAGGAAATTCTTTTAGCATGTTTGGCAAACAGAAACTTTAGGTTATGGCACTTGATATAATTTGATACTTATTTTTAATATCTTAAACATATATCATATTGTTTATATTGTATCCATGTTTATAATCTACATACTAAATATTATTCAAACACGAAGTGGAAAAGCCAATTGGATTTGTAAAAATGAGGTTAGTGCATATACCGCAAGCCAAATGAATGTGTCCGTAATAGCCAAAGTTCTAGTATGATCACAGCTTTGTGGGGGATTATCAGAAATCTCCCACAAGACTTGTTTGGAGCAGCTTCTAATGCAATCATTGTGTTTACTCGCAAAAAGCAAAGACATGAAAATCTCATAATGCAAATGTAAACATGGAACTTACTATACCACTTGTAACTTGTATATAGTAACTATTCGTTGTACGTAATATGTTACAAGAGTAATTAAATAATGTATATTATATTCTGAAACTATGAAATATATTTCAGCACTCAATTTTGCCAATTCAGATTAATACCATAAACAAAAGATAATGAGCAGAACTGTCAGATGGATAAAACATTAAATCGATATCAACATAAAACAAAAAAGGACTCCAGACCAGGGATGGGCAAGGGGTAGGTAGGGTCAAACCAAAAGGCTGAAATTAATTCTGCACAAGAATAATAATAATAATAATAATAATAATAATAATAATAATAATTATTATTATTATTATATAACGTGATATTGAGCAGAATTAAATATGCCAACATTCTCCTAAATACAGTATGAGCCACTCATAGCCCTTTCTATATACAACTTGAGCCTTCACACAGCCCCCTATATATCATATGAGCCCAGGCACAGCGTATCTATATACAGTATGAGCCTCCATACAGCCCCTTACATATAGTATGAGAGTATGAGCCCACACATAGCTACTCTATCTCTATAGACAATATGCTCCTCCATATAGGCTCTTATATGCAGTGTGAGTCCCCACATTGCCCCTATACATAGTATTAGCCATACATAGCACCTACAGTTAGGTCCAGAAATATTTGGACAGTGACACAATTTTCGCGAGTTGGGCTCTGCATGCCACCACATTGGATTTGAAATGAAACCTCTACAACAGAATTCAAGTGCAGATTGTAACGTTTAATTTGAAGGTTTGAACAAAAATATCTGATAGAAATTGTAGGAATTGTACACATTTCTTTACAAACACTCCACATTTTAGGAGGTCAAAAGTAATTGGACAAATAAACCAAACCCAAACAAAATATTTTTATTTTCAATATTTTGTTGCAAATCCTTTGGAGGCAATCACTGCCTTAAGTCTGGAACCCATAGACATCACCAAACGCTGGGTTTCCTCCTTCTTAATGCTTTGCCAGGCCTTTACAGCCGCAGCCTTCAGGTCTTGCTTGTTTGTGGGTCTTTCCGTCTTAAGTCTGGTGGATTTGAGCAAGTGAAATGCATGCTCAATTGGGTTAAGATCTGGTGATTGACTTGGCCATTGCAGAATGTTCCACTTTTTTGCACTCATGAACTCCTGGGTAGCTTTGGCTGTATGTCTGGGGTCATTGTCCATCTGTACTGTGAAGCGCCGTCCGATCAACTTTGCGGCATTTGGCTGAATCTGGGCTGAAAGTATATCCCGGTACACTTCAGAATTCATCCGGCTACTCTTGTCTGCTGTTATGTCATCAATAAACACAAATGACCCAGTGCCATTGAAAGCCATGGATGCCCATGCCATCACGTTGCCTCCACCATGTTTTACAGAGGATGTGGTGCGCCTTGGATCATGTGCCGTTCCCTTTCTTCTCCAAACTTTTTTCTTCCCATCATTCTGGTACAGGTTGATCTTAGTCTCATCTGTCCATAGAATACTTTTCCAGAACTGAGCTGGCTTCATGAGGTGTTTTTCAGCAAATTTAACTCTGGCCTGTCTATTTTTGGAATTGATGAATGGTTTGCATCTAGATGTGAACCCTTTGTATTTACTTTCATGGAGTCTTCTCTTTACTGTTGACTTAGAGACAGATACACCTACTTCACTGAGAGTGTTCTGGACTTCAGTTGATGTTGTGAACGGGTTCTTCTTCACCAAAGAAAGTATGCGGCGATCATCCACCACTGTTGTCATCCGTGGACGCCCAGGCCTTTTTGAGTTCCCAAGCTCATCAGTCAATTCCTTTTTTCTCAGAATGTACCCGACTGTTGATTTTGCTACTCCAAGCATGTCTGCTATCTCTGTGATGGATTTTTTCTTTTTTTTCAGCCTCAGGATGCTCTGCTTCACCTCAATTGAGAGTTCCTTAGACCGCATGTTGTCTGGTCACAGTAACAGCTTCCAAATGCAAAACCACACACCTGTAATCAACCCCAGACCTTTTAACTACTTCATTGATTACAGGTTAACGAGGGAGACGCCTTCAGAGTTAATTGCAGCCCTTAGAGTCACTTGTCCAATTACTTTTGGTCCCTTGAAAAAGAGGAGGCTATGCATTACAGAGCTATGATTCCTAAACCCTTTCTCCGATTTGGATGTGAAAACTCTCATATGGCAGCTGGGAGTGTGCACTTTCAGCCCATATTATATATATAATTGTATTTCTGAACATGTTTTTGTAAACAGCTAAAATAACAAAACTTGTGTCACTGTCCAAATATTTCTGGACCTAACTGTATTTATAAAATGTCAGCCACCAAAAGCCCCACTATATACAATGCGAGCCCCTACATAGCTTCCTATATACAGTATGAGCCCCCAACGTAGCCCCCTATAAACAGTGAGCCCCACGGCCTCCTAAATACAGTGTGAGCCCAAATCTAGCCTACTAAACACAACTTGAGCCCTTACATTGCTTTATAAATACATTATGAGCCCCACATAGTGTCACGGGTGTGTCACAGGTAACAGGCAGTCATGTGTTTTCTGGCCATAGAAGGTCACAGCACCTGGATGCGCAGAATGCTCCCTGACTTTTCATTGTTCCTGCTGTCAATATTCATTTGTATACAGTTAGGTCCAGAAATATTTGGACAGTGACACAAGTTTTGTTATTTTAGCTGTTTACAAAAACATGTTCAGAAATACAATTATATATATAATATGGGTTGAAAGTGCACACTCCCAGCTGCAATATGAGAGTTTTCACATCCAAATCGGAGAAAGGGTTTAGGAATCATAGCTCTGTAATGCATAGCCTCCTCTTTTTAAAGGGACCAAAAGTAATTGGACAAGGGACTCTAAGGGCTGCAATTAACTCTGAAGGCGTCTCCCTCGTTAACCTGTAATCAATGAAGTAGTTAAAAGGTCTGGGGTTGATTACAGGTGTGTGGTTTTGCATTTGGAAGCTGTTGCTGTGACCAGACAACATGCGGTCTAAGGAACTCTCAATTGAGGTGAAGCAGAACATCCTGAGGCTGAAAAAAAAGAAAAAATCCATCAGAGAGATAGCAGACATGCTTGGAGTAGCAAAATCAACAGTCGGGTACATTCTGAGAAAAAAGGAATTGACTGGTGAGCTTGGGAACTCAAAAAGGCCTGGGTATCCACGGATGACAACAGTGGTGAATGATCGTCGCATACTTTCTTTGGTGAAGAAGAACCCATTCACAACATCAACTGAAGTCCAGAACAATCTCAGTGAAGTAGGTGTATCTGTCTCTAAGTCAACAGTAAAGAGAAGACTCCATGAAAGTAAATACAATGGGTTCACATCTAGATGCAAACCATTCATCAATTCCAAAAATAGACAGGCCAAAGTTAAATTTGCTGAAAAACACCTCATGAAGCCAGCTCAGTTCTGGAAAAGTATTCTATGGACAGATGAGACAAAGATCAACCTGTACCAGAATGATGGGAAGAAAAAAGTTTGAAGAAGAAAGGGAACGGCACATGATCCAAGGCACACCACATCCTCTGTAAAACATGGTGGAGGCAACGTGATGGCATGGGCATGCATGGCTTTCAATGGCACTGGGTCACTTGTGTTTATTGATGACATAACAGCAGACAAGAGTAGCCGGATGAATTCTGAAGTGTACCGGGATATACTTTCAGCCCAGATTCAGCCAAATGCCGCAAAGTTGATCGGACGGCGCTTCATAGTACAGATGGACAATGACCCCAAGCATACAGCCAAAGCTACCCAGGAGTTCATGAGTGCAAAAAAGTGGAACATTCTGCAATGGCCAAGTCAATCACCAGATCTTAACCCAATTGAGCATGCATTTCACTTGCTCAAATCCAGACTTAAGACGGAAAGACCCACAAACAAGCAAGACCTGAAGGCTGCGGCTGTAAAGGCCTGGCAAAGCATTAAGAAGGAGGAAACCCAGCGTTTGGTGATGTCCATGGGTTCCAGACTTAAGGCAGTGATTGCCTCCAAAGGATTCGCAACAAAATATTGAAAATAAAAATATTTTGTTTGGGTTTGGTTTATTTGTCCAATTACTTTTGACCTCCTAAAATGTGGAGTGTTTGTAAAGAAATGTGTACAATTCCTACAATTTCTATCAGATATTTTTGTTCAAACCTTCAAATTAAACGTTACAATCTGCACTTGAATTCTGTTGTAGAGGTTTCATTTCAAATCCAATGTGGTGGCATGCAGAGCCCAACTCGCGAAAATTGTGTCACTGTCCAAATATTTCTGGACCTAACTGTAGGTAGCTTTCCTGCTGGATTAATCTCACTCCCTTTTAGACCCAGCAGTAGCTCGACTTCCACCCAGCTATTGATTGCCAGTATTCCCTTGGTGTTTAAATAACCCATCCTTCCTTTGAACTGTGGTGGTGATATTTTCAGTTCATTCATGCTGAGGTTGCAAGCAAGTGGTTTGTTCAACTTTGTGGTATCATTGTTGAAGGCTCTACTGAACTTCTACTTGAGTCATCCAATGATAAGTAGTTCATGCTTTTCCCCCTGTGTGTCCCCCTTGTATCTTCTTTAGTTGTTTAGTGGGGTTGACAGAGAGCTCATCCCATCCATTCCCTATTTAGGGCTCAGCACTGAAATATCTAGGGTTCGGTATCCGGCTCAGCGCATAGGTGCGGAACCTATCTAGGGTAATGAGACCGCAGGGAAGTTTCGTCAGTTTCCTTTCCCTTCCCTTTCACCGTGCGCTTGGAACTTCCCTGTATCTAGTGTGACACATAGCCTCCAATATTTAGTAGGAGCTCCCACATAATATCCTATATATATATATTATGAGTCCTACATAGCCTCCTATATGCATTATTAGCCAAAATAGCCTCCTATATGCAGTGTGAACCTGTGGGGGTAGTGCAGGGCAGTAGTTGCGGGCGAGAGGCTCCCCAGCAGTTCTCCTTCTGTGGTCTGCACCCCGACCACCTCCACAGAGCAAGTGGGAAGGGATTCGTTTTGGTGATCCTGATTGGGTGTGTAGTCTTTATGTGTGCAAGACACACCTGTTTAAGGGCCATCATACAGTCCAGTATTCTTCCACTGTGGAGCCATCGACAAAAAATTGTTTGTTTGTTTTTTACAGTCTTTTACTATATGTTTCACACAATACTTCCAACACATCAATACTGCAGGAACAATACTTCAACAACAACAATACTTCTGTACAGCATAATCGAATGTAAGGCAAACTATCACGTTAGATTGCTCTATCACTCCTGGTACTACTGCTGCTATTTGTCCATTCACCTCTTCACTGCTTGACATCACAATCCCACATGGTAAAGTCATATAGTCCTCACTAGCCATGGTCTCGTCCCAACTACAGGGACCCATTTTCTATAACAGTGTTGACCGCCTTCAGACTCGCCTCATCTACCATAGTTTTGGTGGTGACCTGTTTATCCAGGTCTATGCCAAGCCTTCATTTGAGGTCTAGTACCATTGGAGTCAGTCAAGTTGAACACAATATCATAGTTGTAGCTGTGTACATTTTTTAGGGTATTATCTATCTGTGCTATCTCTGGGGATCTTGTGATTGTGTCAGGTGATTCATTGTGTTTGCTTTGCTAGCTTAGGAGTGGTTTATAACTTCAGGTCACACACTGTGAGGCTTCTGAGTGGGCGAGGCTGCAATTCAAATGTGGCTGCAAGGTTAGTGTATAGCATAGATGAAAACAATATCATAGCTGTTACAACTGTGTAGGTGTTTACATGGTTTAAAGTATTATCTATCTGTGTTATCTCTGTTACTGGGGAAAATAGGGGAGGTCTTGTGATTGTGTCAGGTGATTCATTGTGTTTGCTTTGCTAGCTTAGTAGTTTATAAATTCAAGTCACACATGGCGAGACCTCTGAACGGGCGAGGCTGCAATTTAAATGTGGCTGCAAGGTAAATGTATAGCATAGTTGAACACAATATCATAGTTGTTATAACTGTGTAGCTGTTTACATGCATAGTTTAAAACAATATCATATTTTGACAAAAGAGCATAGATTGGTGTTGCCTTTCTAGTTTTCCTTTTTTTTATCTGTACTGTTTATCCCCATTTAGTATGTGTGTGGCGCCCCTGCGGCTTCAGGCGCCACAGGGTACTGCATCTCACCCGAGGTACAGTATTCATCTCTGGTACGGATGAGGTCATCGCCGGTAAACCACTACCACAACACATCCAACACATAACACGAGAGCTCTGTCACTGGGACTGGCCCAGGGTAGGAGCCAGGGGTGGCCATCATGAGGTATGGGAGCTCTTGCCCACTAGTTTAGCAACACATGAAGTTGGGCACCTGCAGAGGAAGTTACGAGCCGTCTCACACATTATTCAGTTAGCTCCGGGTGCAGCAAGCACCAGGTCGCACTCAGGAGAGACTTCAGGAATCAGACAGAGACCAGACTGGGGCACGTGGTCCGGAGCTGGAGGCTCGACCCGGGTTCTTAGGAAAAAGGGGGATCCCAGGGTTCACGGTGAGTGCAGAAGGCACCCGTGACCCGTTCCACAGCCCAGGAGCTGGGGTGGAGGTAAGTCCATCAGACAGGACACACAGAAGGAAACGCCGGCCTTGACCTCTGAACAATCCGGGATTGGCTGGAGCCCACCACGGTGAAACTCAGCACTAAAAGGGCAGTGTGACTGCAGTGAGTAAAGAACATGAACTGCACCCTCTGTGTTGTCCTATCATTACCGGCGCTCCCAGCATCGCGCCCATGCACTAGAGGCAACTACTACTCTCAGAATCCTCCCTGGGGCATAGCTCTACCTGTGGAGAGCTGCAACACTCGAGCTGTGTCACCATCTGCCCCAGAAGAGAGGAACTTCCTGCAGCGGCGGTTGATAATTGGCCGCGTACCACAAGTGGTGTCACGAACAACTACCATCATCGCCCATCTTTATTGACACCGCCGGGGTCACGGAACCAAGCATGGCCACCGCAGCATCCCAGAAGCTGAACTGCGGCCCGGTAACGGGTAGCTTCAGACACTGTGGGCGCGTCATGTGCTCCATGGATAATGCAACCAAGTGTGCATCTTTTGAAAGTATGCATGCCTTGAACAGCCATTTGAGGCTGAATATGTCTGGTGTCGATAAACGTGTTTACATATTTGGAAGCCCAGGGAATGGGCATAAATATGCATCTTGCAACACTTAGAAGTATTACCTCCCTTATGGCTGAGTTTGTTAGAAGTTTTTTTTTCTAGGTTTCTTTCTCCATCTAAATGATTTATTTATACTATGTACTCCCTCCAGATGCTTATATTGGGTGGTGGTAATTGGTGTACATTAGGCTTTGCTGGTCATTTTTTCCAGGTACTATATTGATAGATACCACCCCATAGGACCCTTATAGACAAGTGCATATATATTACTCTAATTATCACCAGAAACAACTTCACTCTTTTATGAACCTCTGCATATCCACTTTTTTGTATTATATCATATGTATGTTCTACTATGCACCTTTTGCAGTGTGATGTTTTTAAATTTTGTATTTCATAAAGATTAATAACTGTTTTTAGCTTAATACTCCTATTGTCCTACAATTTTTTGCCATGCTTATTTGAGGAGTTGGTTAATACCAATTGGTACCCAACTTTGTTAGACTGATTATAATGTGTCCGATTGAATTGTATTGGTGCTTGATACATCCAGAAACTGCAGTGATGTACAGTGATCCCCTCTCCCGTGATGAAGCCGCTACTTTGCATGGCGATACGCATTGGGATTTTCCTTTTCCACCTTCCAAATGACTGTTTAGCTCTATCTACCAAGGTTAGTCTTAGGCTTTCTTTACACAGGAGAGGTTCTTCCTCATTTGCTAAAATGGGAAGATATTGTTTTTGTTGTAACAAAACAGGACACTTTGTTAGTACCGGTCCTTATGTGCCCAAGGGTAATCAAGTAGTAGGTAAACTTTTAGACTCAGTTAGGTTGGGGGATTCCAACCTTAGTCTGTATATTTCCTCCAACATGAGGTCTCAGAGTATTATACACGCTAGGGTACAGAATGGGGGCCAAGATGTCCCTATGTCCCTATATAGATTTTTCTGGATAGTGGTTCTGGTTCAAACATAATCGATGAACATTTTGCAAATTCATTTGGTTTGCAGGTGAAAGAGTTATCTACTCCAGTACAGATTTTTACCATAGTCGCGTCACCTCTCTCTCAATGGGGTTTTCTTGATAGTGTATAGGGGCTGGAACTCTGCATAGGGGTACTAAGTTCATAGATTATATCGTGTTAGGTGCTTAAAGACCTCCCTGCACAAATCGTGTTAGGTTTTTCCTGGTTTAGGTTTTGGTTTTGCATCACTAAACTACATTGTTGACTGGAAAACCCAAGACATGATTAAATGGAGCTTTTACTTTAACCCCTTCACCCCCGGCCACTAAAACACCCTAATGACCGGACCATTTTTTGCAATTCTGACCAGTGTCACTTTGACAGGTTATAACTCTGGAACGCTTCAACGGATCCTGGCGATTCTGAGATTGTTTTTTCGTGACATATTGTACTTCATGTCAGTGGTAGATTTAGGCTGATATTTTTTGCGTTTATTTGTGAAAATTTAGGAAATTTGGCGAAAATTTTGAAAATTTCGCAATTTTCAAACTTTGAAAATTTATGCCCATAAATCTGAGAGATATGTCACACAAAATAGTTACTAAATAACATTTCCCACTTGTGTACTTTACATCAGCGCAATTTTCGAAACAAATTTTTTTTCCGTTAGGAAGTTAGAAGGGGTCAAAAGTCATCAGCAAATTCTCATTTTTCCAACAAAATTTACAAAATAATTTTTTTTAGGGACCACATTACATTTGAGGTGACTTTGAGAGGCCTAGGTGACAGAAAATACCCAAAAGTGACCCCATTCTAAAAACTACACCCCTCACACTGCTCAAAACCACATCCAATAAGTTTATTAACCCTTTAGGTGCTTCACAGGAACCAAAGCAATGCGGAAGGAAAAAATGAAAATTTTACTTTTTAACACAAAAATGTTACTTTAGCCATAAAATTTTCATTTTTACAAGGGAGAAAAGAGAAAGTACACAATACAATTTATTGTGCATGTTCTCCTGAGTACGCTAATACCCCATATGTGGTAAAAATCAATTGTTTGGGCGCACGGCAGAGCTCGGAAGGGAAGGAGCGCCATTTGAATTTTTGAACGCAAAATTACCTGCACTCATTAGCGGACGCCATGTCAGGTTTGAAGACCCCCTGAGGTGCCTAACCAATGGAGCTCCCCCACAAGTGACCCCATTTTGGAAACTAGAGCCCTCAAATAATTTTTCTGGATGTTTGGTGAGCACTTTGAACCCCTGGGGGCTTCACAGAAGTTTATAGCGTTGAGCCGTGAAAAGAAAAAACATTTTTTTACAACAAAACTGTTGCTTCAACAAGGTAGCTTTTTTTTCACAAGGGTAACAGGAAAAAATGCACCATAAAATGTATTGTGCATTTTCTCCTGAGTACGCAGATACCTCATATGTGGTGGAAATCAAATGTTTGGACACACAGCAGTGCTCGGAAGGCAAGGAGCGCCATTTGAATTTTTGAGTGCAAAATTAGCTGCACCTGTTAGCGGACGCCATGTCGGGTTTGAAGACCCCCTGAGGTGCCTAAACAATGGAGCTCCCCCACAAGTGACCCCATTTTGGAAACTAGAGCCCTCAAATAATTGTTCTAGATGTTTGGTGAGCACTTTGAACACCTGGGGGCTTCACAGAAGTTTATAGCGTTGAGCCGTGAAAAGAAAAAAATTTTTTTTTACAACAAAACGGTTGCTTCAACTAGGTAGCTTTTTTTTCACAAGGGTAACAGGAAAAAATGCACCATAAAATGTATTGTGCATTTTCTCCTGAATACGCAGATACCTCATATGTGGTGGAAATCAAATCTTTGGACACACGGCAGTGCTCTGAAGGCAAGGAGCGCCATTTGAATTTTTGAGTGCAAAATTAGCTGCACTCATTAGCGGACGCCATGTGGGGTTTGAAGACCCCCTGAGGTGCCTAAACAATGGAGCTCCCCCACAAGTCACCCCATTTTGGAAACTAGAGCCCTCAAATAATTTTTCTAGATGTTTGGTGAGCACTTTGAACACCTGGGGGCTTCACAGAAGTTTATAGCGTTGAGCCGTCAAAAGAAAAAAAAAAATTTTTACCACAAAACGGTTGCTTCAACTAGGTAGCTTTTTTTTCACAAGGCTATCAGGAAAAAATGCACCATAAAATGTATTGTGCATTTTCTCCTGAGTACGCAGATACCTCATATGTGGTGGAAAGTAATTGTTTGGGCGCATGGCGGGGCTCAGAAGAGAAGGAGCGCCATTTGACAGCAAAATTGGTTGGAATCATTAGCGGACGCCATGTCACGTTTGGAGACCCCCTATGGTGCCTAAACAGTGGAGCTCCCCCACAAGTGACACCATTTTGGAAACTAGAGCCCTCAAATAATTTTTCTAGATGTTTGGTGAGCACTTTGAACACCTGGGGGCTTCACAGAAGTTTATAGCGTTGAGCCGTCAAAAGAAAAACATTTTTTTTTACCACAAAATGGTTGCTTCAACTAGGTAGCTTTTTTTTTCACAAGGCTATCAGGAAAAAATGCACCATAAAATGTATTGTGCATTTTCTCCTGAGTACGCAGATACCTCATATGTGGTGGAAAGTAATTGTTTGGGCGCATGGCGGGGCTCAGAAGAGAAGGAGCGCCATTTGACAGCAAAATTGGTTGGAATCATTAGCGGACGCCATGTCACGTTTGGAGACCCCCTATGGTGCCTAAACAGTGGAGCTCCCCCACAAGTGACACCATTTCGGAAACTAGAGCCCTCAAATAATTTTTCTAGATGTTTGCTGAGCACTTTGAACACCTGGAGGCTTCACAGACGTTTATAGCGTTGAGCCGTGAAAAGAAATTTTTTTTTTTTTACCACAAAACGGTTGCTTCAACTAGGTAGCTTTTTTTTTCACAAGGGTAACAGGAAAAAATGCACCATAAAACATATTGTGCAATTTCTCCTGAGTACGCAGATACCTCATATGTGGTGGAAAGTAATTGTTTGAGCGCATGGCGGGGCTCAGAAGAGAAGGAGCGCCATTTGACTTTTCAAACGCACAGACGCAGTGCACTGATCGGCCGCTGCAGGACGCACGGTCGGATGTGATAAAAAAAAGCGTTGGGGATACGTAAAAAAAAAAGTCACGCCAAAAATTGACCATGGATGCAGATACGTTATGTGCATCCCTGATCAGCGCTTGGCGGGATGCACGGACAGATGCGATACAAAAAGCGTCGTGAATACGGAAAAAAGTCACGCCAAAAATTGACCATGGATGCCGATCCGTTATGTGCATCCCTGATCAGCGCTTGGCGGGACGCACGGACGGATGCGATAAAAAAAGCGTCGGGAATACGGAAAAAAGTCACGCCAAAAATTGACCATGGATGCCGATCCGTTATGTGCATCCCTGATCAGCGCTTGGCGGGACGCACGGACGGATGCGGTACAAAAAGCGTCGGGAATACGGAAAAAAGTCACGCCAAAAATTGACCATGGATGCCGATCCGTTATGTGCATCCCTGATCAGCGCTTGGCGGGATGCACGGACGGATGCGATACAAAAAGCGTCGGGGATACGGAAAAAAGTCACGCCAAAAATTGACCATGGATGCCGATCCGTTATCTGCATCCCTGATCAGCGCTTGGCGGGACGCACGGACGGATGCGATACAAAAAGCGTCGGGGATACGGAAAAAAAAGTCACGCCAAAAATTGAGCAGGGATGCCGATCCGTTATCTGCATCCCTGATCAGCGCTTGGCGGGACGCACGGATGGATGCGATACAAAAAGCGTCGGGGATACGGAAAAAAAAGTCACGCCAAAAATTGAGCAGGGATGCCGATCCGTTATCTGCATCCCTGATCAGCGCTTGGCGGGACGCACGGATGGATGCGATACAAAAAGCGTCGGGGATACGGAAAAAAAAGTCACGCCAAAAATTGAGCAGGGATGCCGATCCGTTATCTGCATCCCTGATCAGCGCTTGGCAGGACGCACGGACGGATGAGGTGTAAAAATGGACAGGGGATACGGAAAAAAAAAAAAAAATTATACTCACAGTACCCAGAGGACTAGCAGGAGGATCACTGACCAGAAGAGCTGCAGAGGAACAGATGGCAGAGAGATGGACAGCTTTACAGGAGCAGCAGGCAGATCAGCAGAATGCCCAGGAAGGACCTAGCGATGGACGCAGATGTGATCAGGCCGGTGAAGACAGGTAAGAGGATGTCGGGGGAGAGCAGAGGGGGAGAGGGGGGGTTGAGAGCAGAGGGGAGGTTGAGAGCAGAGGGGGTTGAGAGCAGAGGGGGAGGGGGGAGAGCAGAGGGGGAGACCGGAGAGGGAGCTGCAGAAGCAGAATAGAGATAATGGGGGAGGCAGTCAGATCGCGGGGGGAGCAGATCGGGATGTCGGGGGGGGGGCGTTGGGGGGAGCAGATCGCGGGGGGGCACGGCAGGGGCTATCACGGCAGCGTGCAGGGGCACCACGGGAGCGCGCACGGGCTGAAAAGTGAGCACAGTACTCACGTGCAGCAGCAGCGGTGACCTCAGCGACGGCGGCGGCGGCAGCAGCAGCGGTGGCGTGGTACCACAAGTACCAGCCACTGCACGCTGCAGCCATGTTGGGGGAGGGCTCGCAGGCCAGCACAGGCCTGGGGAGGGCGGCCACCGGCAGATCAGACCGCCCCACTGCACACTGATTGGAGCGATTGCGCGTCATAGCACGATCGCTCCAATCAGTGCTGCAGGGGCTGGGGGCGGCATGTTTGAGGTCCACCTATGATATGCTGCAGCAGCTGCGGCATCTCATAGCTGGATCTCACAGGATCGCACTAATTCGGGCATTATTTTTGCCGAAATTAGTGCGATCGATGTGGTTGGCGGTTCAGATTTGAACAGCCAATCACATCGATCGTCGATAGGGGGTGGCGATGCCGCCCCCCCTGGGGTCAAGCAAAGGTCCCCTGCTGTAAGAAACAGCAGGGGACATCATTTGAAAGCCATTGCTATGGCCACGGCAATCAAATGAAGTTTAGGCAGTAAAATTACGTCCCTGGTCGTTAAGTCACGTTAAAATAGGACGTAATTTTACTGCCCGCGGTCGTGAAGGGGTTAAGGAACTCTGTCTATTAGCCTGAATTTGATTACCACTAGGCTTCCGGATCCTCTTTCAGATTTTAGTTATGTCTTCTCTGAGAAGGGTTGTCAAGAATTACCACCGCATAGACCTTATGACTGCACCATAAGGTTGAAGCCGGGGCAAAGTTGCAGAGATGCAGACTGTATAACCTTTTAGGCCCTGAGAGACTAGCTATGAACCCCTTGACAACCTGATTATGCGCTTTCCATTTTTTTCACCATTCTTCTTCCGAGAGACATAACGTTTTTATTTTTCAGTCAAATGCTATGTTTGATTGCCTGTTATTGCTATTTGTGCAAAATTTGTGGCAACTAAAAAACTTAATTTTGGCGCTTGAAATTTTTTTGCCGCTACGCTGTTTACCGATCAGAATAATTGATTTTAAATTTTGAAAGATTGGGCATTTCTAAATGCGGTGATACCAAATGTGTGTATATTTTTAATTTTTTTAACTCTTTAATTTTCAATGAGGCAAAAAGGGGGTTATTTGAACTTTTATTTTTTTTTTATTTTTTTTCAAATTTTAAAACTTTTTTAAACTTTTTTTTTATTTTACTAGGTCCCCTAGGGGACTACAACGATCAGCAGTCTGATCGCTCATTCATTTCACCCGATCAAAGCAGTACCGCTCAAACCAGGAAAAATGATCATCTCTTGTAACAGCCAGTACTCAGCTGTTTGTTTACAGGACCTTAGTTACGTGAGCACAGGAGTCTTCAAATGACTCTGTGCTACCATGACAACCACCGGAAGTCACGTGGTCACCCCACATGACTTCCTTTATTGGCCTGAAAGTAAAGTTTCTATGCGATTGTGCTTATAATGGCACTGTCACATATTGACAGCGTCATTTAAGGGGTTAAAAGACACGGGCGGATAACGATTCCGCTCGTGACTGGCAGGCACATATGTCAGCTGTATAAATCAGCTGAGATGTACGCCGATCTCCCCGGATGCTGGCAGCAGCCAGGGAAGATTAACACTATGACTGCTAGGACGTAATATTACTGCCCACGGTTGTTAAGGGGTTAAAGAGTATAATACAGAGAGTTTGGCTAATGGACACATTAGGCCATCCTCATCACCTTTGGCTGCGGTTTCCTGTTGTTATGTACAGTGCCATCTCATTATTTCACAGTATCATCTCCTGTTATGTATAGCACCATCCCTTACACAGCATATTATTGTTATTTTTGTTAACAATAGAATCTAATACCTACGGGATGGTGCTGTACATAACAAGGGAGGGCAATATGGACAGTAACAAGCATAATGAGAGGAGACTATGTCATATATTAAACATATTCACACACGATATATATAAGATGTAGCTTTGTTGCCGTTAAAGGAGAGGTGCCCGAACACATTTCTTGCATGGGTGCCCCAAGATGTCAGTATCTGCCCCTCATATAGACTGCTCCAACATGAATATTTTACAACAATGATTCTAATCAAAACATGAATGAGTTAAAGGGAAGTACTCCAAGACACTAAGTGTCATTACAAGAAAATGTCTGTTTAAATAGAGTAAATGTCTTATGTCTAATAAAGCAAAGTTTACATTTATCAAAAGCTTAATTGCCCAAACATATTTCATATTTGGACTGACATTCGATGGCTGATACACTTGACATCATTTCAAAGATAACTTATTTGGCCTTTGTAGCAAGGATTATATTAACTCATAAATAAAAATAACATGGCAAGACTGATTAGAGCACAAACATGGCATTATTCCTTGGCGGGGACACGTGTTGAATACCAATTTTTGTCCCTGCAGACATTGCAGCCTATGGTTGTTAGTATGCAGTTTCCTCTTTCACATGCAATATCTCTGTTAAATTTAATCAAGGAATAAGCTGCTAACGAACACCTCCAAAAGGTCAGTGGAATTTTTTTTCCCCAAAGTGATTCATCTTAGCCAGTGATATTTAAGTTCTGTACAATCTTGTGCATTGTGAGCACATGGACAGACGCCTGTTGGCCACCGATACAGATATAGCGAGAATGAGCTCACATGAGGATCTAGTTAATATATGCAAAACCTTGCTGAGTGGAATCAATCCATTCTCAGTACGGCACAATTGTCAGGTTCCACAGGGCACCTTTGAACCTTTTGGAACTTAAATATAGAACAGACAGAAACAACTTTATGGAACAAGAGAGTGAAGAAATTAGATCTTATTTCAGTATTATTTCTCTTGCCCATAGTGTTATAGAACATTGCTTGTCTACTAATATTGCAGAACAATATAGAGTTCAGTGGATAATTTAACAATGTGATGTTTCTTAATGTAGGGGCACAATTCCTTCATTAGCCATAGTGAAATGCTTTAATATTGTGGCTACTTTTTTTCTCGGAGTTTTTCCTTTATGAATATTAGAAATACAAAATAGAATTTATTATTCATTATGAGTTGAAACAGTCCAGGAGTTAGCTCCTCAGGTTTGGATTAAATGAACTGAAAGAGTCAAATGAATATGGTTTTAGTCCAGCACCAAAGACTAAAGACGGATCAAGGTTCTCTCCACCTCAATAAGGGCTAACATGAACGTGATATACCATTATATAATTGACATAAAATCTTAACAAATGATCCCGGGGAGGGGGGGTAAGTAAGATTGTGAACTATACCTCATGTATATTGTATATGGATGTAAGTCTAAGGAAATTAGCTCCACATGATCCAGTTTTATTTAAGATACAGTATATTGAAAAGATTATTCCTAAGGCCGCTTTACATGCAGCTAAAGCGATGTCGTTATGATCACGGAATTCGTGACGCACATACGACCTCTTTAGCGATGTCGTTGCGTGAGAAACCTATGAGCGAATGAAAAAGGTCACAAAATCGTGCAAAAACGTTAAGCGTTGACATGCTCCCCTATTCCCAATTATCGTTGCTGCTGCAGGTACGATGTTGTTTGTCGCTCCTGCGGCAGCACACATCGCTATGTGTGACACAGCAAGAACGAGGAACCTCACCTTATCTGCGGCTGCCCACAATGAGGAAGGAAGAAGGTGGGCGGGATGTTACGTCCTGCTCATCTTCGCCCCTCCGCTTCTATTGGGCGGCCGCTTAGTGACGTCGTTGTGACGCCAAACGAAACGTCCCCTTAGAAAGGAGGTGGTTTGCCGGCCACAGCGACGTCGCTAGGCAGGTAAGTAGTTTGACGGGTTATAGCGATGTTGTGCGCCATGTGCAGCGATTTACCCGTGACGCACAACCGATGGGGGCGGGTACGCACGCTAGCGATCTCGCTAGCGAAATCGCAGCATGTAAAGCGGCCTTTAGACAAAATGCTTACCCACTGAGGTTGTGATTTTTGCATATTTAATTGTCTTTAATAGTGATGAGCAAACCTGTGGATATTCGGGTTCGCAAAACCGGCAAGGACTAAAATAATATTGGGTTTGGCAGCTGAATTTGACCCCAAACTTGACCCTTGAACAACAAACCCCGTACAAGTCAATAGGGAGCCCAAGTTTGGGGCTGTAAAATATTTATAGTAAGGGCTAGGGGACTGCAAAAGGAACATAAATGGGATAAGAGTATGTCAATTGCCCCGAAATCAAATGTGGATAGGTAATGAGTTACATAGCAAGTAAATGACAAAACTAAAAATTTTAACAGTGACTCCACAGAGAGGGATTTTATAGATTCTCCACATACCAACAATTTAAAAAAGGGCGCTTACAGAACCTGTATTCCCAGTTCACCCATACAGTAAAGATTGGCAGACTTCCTCCACAAAGCAACAGGTTTAAAGGGAACCAATCACCAGGAATTTTGTATATACAGTAAGCTAAAGCCAGTGCTATACTGGCACTATTAGGTTGCTTATCTACATACCATTAGTGGTCAGCTCAGATGTTTAGGTTTTGAAATCCAAGAAAGTGAAGTTTGTAAAATGAGCAGCTTCTTGAGTGACAGTTGCATTGGAGCAGATCATATAGTCATAGTTATCCCCTTCCCCTGATAGAATTAGCATAAGCATTATACAAATGACTCACTGTGTCTAGCAGGACCTGTGGTGAGGTCATAGTCATGTGACCTGGTATCCAGCTTTGGTAGCTGAGGCCCCACCCTTTCTGGTCACATGGCCCATAGTTTCATTTAAAAGTACAACTTTTCCACAAAAAGTGACTCCTCACGTGACCATATTGACTGAAAAATATAAAAGTTATGTCTCTCGGATGAAGAATGGCGAAAAATAACGGAAAGCACAAAATCGGCCAGTCGTGAAAGGGGTTATATAGCTCAATATTGGATTTGAATTCAAGCTGGATGTATGCCAGCTAGATTTGATAGTGCTAATCCCAGCCGTTAAGACTGGAAGGTGGCTCACCCATGCTACTCAGTGTCTAGCTCGGTAATCTGAAGCATTATTTTTTGAAAAAATTATTGTTCAAAGCAGGTAGACATACAACATTGGCATAGTTTACCCACAGAGCAACATGTTTAGACATTCTGCACCCAATCTGCAGCTCCTGGCAAATAACAGCACCAAACTGCATCAAAATGCATGCAGAATTGGTGTGTTTTTTTGTCAGGAGATGCAGCTTTGGTACAGAAATGTTTGGAATCAAGTACTGAACATGTGAGCAAAGCCTAATCTGGAAATCTGGCAATGAGCTCAATAATTCACCTGTGGTCACAGCTGGGGTTACCATGGTATCCCAGCTATGACCTCAGGTGAACTAACCTTAGGTGAACTCATTGAACTTAGTGACCTCACCTCAGTTCACCTGAGTAGAGATGAACGAATACTGTATGCAATAGGAGCCGAACCAAAAAGTGGTACATTTGCCGAACCTTTATTTAACTGAACTTTAGAGGTCAAATGTAAGGTACAGAAAACATCTTTAGAGGGGTTGAAAATTTAATAAAACAGCAAAAATATGTTTTACAGTGCAGCACCATTGTTTTGACATAGCTATTAGCTTCCTAGACTATTGACAGGAGTATTTATTATTATTATTATTATTATTTATTTAGAGAGCACCCTTGATTCCATGGTGCTGTACATGCGAAGGGGGTTACATACCGAATACATATACAAGTTACAATAGACAGACTAGTACAGAGGGAAGAGGGCCCTGCCCTTGCGGGCTTACATTCTAAAGGATTTTGGGGAGGAGACAGTAGGTGGGGTGTAGGTTGGGCGGCAGCTCTGCACAGTGGTGGGGCGGCAGCTCTGCACGGTGGTGGGGCGGCAGCTCTGCACGGTGGTGGGGCGGCAGCTCTGCACGGTGGTGGGGCGGCAGCTCCGCTTGGTGGTTGGGAGGCAGCTCCGCTCGGTGGTTGGGCGGCAGCTCTGCACGGTGGTGGGGCGGCAGCTCCACACGGTGGTGGGGCGGCAGCTCCGCATGGTGGTGAGGCGGCAGCTCCGCTCGGTGGTCGGGCGGCAGCTTCGCACGGTGGTGGGGCGGCAGCTCCGCACGGTGGTGGAGTGGCAGCTCCGCACGGTGGTCGGGACGGTGGTCGGGCGGCAGCTCCGCACGGTGGTGAAGCAGTGAGGTCATTGTAGATAATAGGCATTTCTGAACAGATGAGTTTTCAGGTTCAGTGTGAAGCTTGCGAGTGTAGTAGATAGTCTGACGTTTTGAGGCAGCGAGTTCCAGAAGACTGGGGATGCTCAGGAGAAGTCTTGGAGTCGGTTGCTTGAGGAGCGAATGAGAGAGGAGGAGAGAAGGAGATCTTGGGAGAACCGGAGATTACGTTTTGGAGTGTAGCGAGAGATTAGTTCAGAGATATACGGAGGAGACAGATTATGGATGGCTTTGTAGGTCTGTGTTAGTAGTTTGAATTGGATACGATGGAAGATTGGGAGCCAATGGAGGGATTTGCAGAGAGGAGAAGTGGGGTGCTTTTGAGGAGAGAGGTGGATCATTAGGGCAGCAGAGTTAAGGATGGACTGGAGAGGAGCAAGCATGTAAGCAGGGAGACCACAGAGGAGGATGTTGCAGTAGTCGAGGCGGGAGATTATGAGAGCATGCACTAGCATTTTTGTAGATTGAGAATTGAGGAAAGGGCGGATTCTGGAAATATTTTTGAGTTGAAGACGGCAGGAGGTGGTCAGGGATTGGATGTGTGGTATGAAGGACAAGGCAGAGTCAAAGGTCACTCCAAGACACCAAACTTTGGTTGCTGGGGAGAGCGTGATGTTATTTATTGTAATAGGTAGATCAGGTAGAGAGTGTAGATGAGACGGAGGAAAGATGATCAGTTCAGTTTTGACCACATTGAGCTTTAGGAAGCGACAGGAGAAGAAGGAAGATATAGCCGATAGGCACGCTGGGATTCTGGACAGCAGAGAAGTGACATCCGGACCAGAGAGGTAGATCTGAGTGTCATCGGCATATAGGTGGTAGTGGAAGCCATGGGACTTTATCAGCTGTCCCAGGCCAAATGTATAGATGGAAAAGAGTAAAGGTCCCGACAGAGCCTTGAGGGACGCCAACAGAGAGATGGCATGATGAAGAGGTTGTGTGGGAGTGGGAGACACTAAAAGTGCGGTTGGAGAGGTATGAAGAGATACAAAAGAGGGTGAGGTCTCTGACACCAAGGGAAGACAGGATCTGTAGTAGCAGGGTGTGGCCGACAGTGTCAAAGGCTGTGGATAGGTCTAGAAGTAGGAGTATAAAGAAGTGGTTGTTAGCTTTGGCAGTAAGTAAGTCATTTGTGATTTTAGTCAGGGCAGTTTCAGTGGAATGATGTGGACGGAAGCCAGACTGTAGGTTGTCAAACTGAGAGTAAGAGGAGAGGTGGGAGGAAAGTTCAGTATGGACGTGCTGTTCCAGGAGTTTTGAGGCAAATGGGAGTAGTGATATTGAGCGATAGCTGGTAGTAGAGGTTGAGTCGAGGGAAAGTTTCTTTAGGATGGGTGTGACTGTTGCATGTTTAAAGGCAGAAGGGAAGGTACCACTTGTTAAAGAAAGGTTGAAGAGATGGGTTAAGGCCGGAGTAAGCATAGTGGTGAGGTTGGGGAGGAGGTGGGATGGGATGGGGTCAAGTGCGCAGGTGGTGAGGTGCGCTTTTGAGAAAAGATGCGCAAGCTCTCCTTTGGTGATGGTGGGGAGGAAGTTTATGGAGGAGGGGCAGTGGTCTGTTATATGAAGGGGTTGTGGTGGTTGAGCAGAAAAGACTTGTCTGGTTTGGTCGATCTTTTCTTTGAAATGTGTATCAAATTCTTCTGCGGAGATGAGGGAGGTTGGAAGGGGCAGTGGTGGGCAAAGGAGGGAGGTAAATGTATTAAATAGCTGTTTGGGGTTGTGTGTTAAAGTGGATATGAGAGCTCTGAAGTAATCCTGTTTAGCAGAGGTAAGGGACAAGTGAAATGTGTGCATTGCATTTTTGAATGTGGTGAAGTCTTCCTGGTAGTGCGTTTTCTTCCAGCGGCGCTCTGCAGCCATAGACACTTGCCAAAGCTTTTTAGTGAGGCTGTTGTGCCAGGGCTGTCTATTGATTCGTCTCACTCTGCTGTGCACAAGAGGAGCAATTGAATCAATAGCTGATGTGAGAGTGGCGTTGTAGAAAGTGGTGGCACTGTTTGTGTCGTGAAGTGAAGATATGGAGGACAGTGGTAGGACAGAGTCAGAAAGGGTGTGTATGTTGATGTGTGCAAGGTTTCTGCGTGGGTGTGCTAGGTGCTGGACAGGGGGGGGCAGGTGAGGAGGACAGGGCTGAAAAGGTCAGTAGATAGTGGTCAGATAAGAGGAGAGGGGAGGTTGTGAGGTTAGATAGAGAGCAGAGATGGGTAAAGATAAGGTCTAATGTGTGTCCATCTTTATGGGTGGCAGAGGCAGACCACTGAGTTAGACTAAAAGATGAAGCGAGGGAGAGGAGTTTGGAAGCGGCTGACTGGCGGGTGTCAGTGGGGATGTTGAAGTCACCCATGATGATAGTGGGAATGTCAGCAGAGAGAAAGTGTAGAAGCCAGGCAGAGAACTGGTAGATAAAGGCAGTGGTTGGGCCCGGGGGTCTGTATATGACTGTCACTTGGAGGTTGGAGGGAGAATAGATGCGGACAGAGTGCACTTCAAAGGAAGGCAGGGCAAGGGAGGGTAGAGGTGGGATTGGGTTGAAGCTGCAGCTTTTAGAAAGAAGGAGTATAGAGGTGGATGATAGACAAGTGTAGGGCTGGTGCTCCCATACCCTTGCCAGTACAGGCAAGACACAACTTGGAGATCTATGTAGTAGTCTCAACATTAAAAATCTTTTCAGGGATACAGTGGTATAGTAGCATCAATTGCCGTCCTGTCCATAGGGCTTTAAAAGAACAGGGAAATATGGTCCATGCAGCACACAGGCCTGTGGTCCAGCATTAGAAATAGAGAAAGGAAGACATGCTACAGTAACCGGATTAGGCCTATTGATCACAGAATCCTGGCACTACCCACAAGACCCATTTTGGATCTCGAGATTTAAAATCCTTCCAGGGATACAGCGGTACAACAGCATCAATTGCCCTCTCCTTATAGGGCATTAAAAGAGCAGGGGAAGATAGTTTATGTAACACACAGATCTGTGGGCCAAGATTAGAAAAAGAAAAAAGGAAGATATGCTATAGTGACCAGTCTAAGCCTCTTGTTCTACCTATAAGACATACGTTTTGGCCCCATTTTGGAGACTCAACATTAAAAATCTTTCCAGGGACTAGAGTTGAGCGCGGTTCGCGGTTCGAAGTTCTCCAGTTCTAAGCTCGAGTGATTTTGGGGGCTGTTCGAGATCGAACTAGAACTCGAGCTTTTTGCAAAAGCTCGATAGTTCTAGATACGTTCGAGAACGGTTCTAGCAGCAAAAAGCAGGGCTTTTTACAGCTAAAGTGTGCAGGAGCCATCCTGGCAGCCTGCCAGAAGCTGGTAACCAAGATAAACATCGGGTATCCAACCAAAGCGCTTTGGTTAGTAACGAGATGTTTATCATAGTTACGTGCAGGAAGCCCACACTTCCCCGCTCAGCTCGCTCCGCCCCCTCCTGCCCGCGGCATGTACACATACATACATACACACACACACACACACACACACACACACACACACGGTCCTGCTCGGCTTACCTGCGGTGATGAAGTCCCGACCTCAGCGCTGTCACTGTCCTCCATGGCCGCCGCTTGTCACATCACCTTCTCTCACTTCCGACCCGAGACTGACTAGCGGTGACGTCACAGACCTCTCGCGATACTTGGTGTGAAGGTGCCGGTCATTGAACTCAGTGACAGGTCGGCAGTGCTGGAGATCAGCGCAGGTAATGTACCTCGCTGACAGCAGCACTTGTCACGCCCTGCAGTGACCTGGGCTGACCCATTGATGTTAGCTCAGGTCACTGCACTGCTCTTCCAGCCAATGGGGAACATCCTACTCTTCATTGACTGGGACAGTGTGGATCGTCATGGCAACCCCTTGGATTACACCAGACCTGGATTTGTTTTTCATTCTAATAAATTGGTTAAAGAGGGAATGTTTTGAGGAGTGTTTTTTCAAATAAAAATGTGTTTGTTGTCTATTTTTTTTTTATTACTGACCGGGTTGGTGATGTCGGGTATCTGATAGACGCCTGACCTCACCAACCCCAGGGCTTGATGCCAGGTGACATTACACATCTGGTATTAACCCCATATATTACCCCGTTTGCCACCGCACCAGGGCGCGGGATGAGCTGGGGCGAAGCACCAGGATTGGCGCATCTAATGGATGCGCCACTTCTGGGGCGGCTGCGGCCTGCTATTTTTAGGCTGGGGAGAGTCCAATAACCATGGACCTCCCTAGTCTGAGAATATCAGGCCCCAGCTGTCTGCTTTACCTTGGCTGGTGATCCAATTTTGGGGGACCCCTCTGTGTTTTTTTTTTTTAATTATTTATTTAATTTAAAATAACAGCGTGGGGTGCCCTCAGTTTTGGATTACCAGCCAAGGTGAGGTTGCCAGCTGTGGTCTGCAGGCTGCAGCCGTCTGCTTTACCCTAGCTGGCTACAAAACTAGGGGGAACCCTACGTCATTTTTTTTTTCGTTTTTTGGCTAAATACAAAGCTAAGCACCCCTTAGTGCCACATGAAAGGCACTAAAGGGTGCTCCACTTTTTCTCCACTTTTTCTCCATTTTTTCTCCATTTTTTCTCCACTTTTTCTCCATTTTTTCTCCACTTTTTCTCCATTTTTGTCTCCATTTTTTCTCCACCTTTTCTCCATTTTTTTCTCCTTTTTTTCTCCACTTATTCTCCATTTTTTCTCCACTTATTCTCTACTTTTTCTCCACTTTTACTCCACTTATTCTCCACTTATTCTCCACTTTTTCTCCACTTTTTCTCCATTTTTTCTCCACTTATTCTCCATTTTTTCTCCACTTTTTCTCCACTTTTTCTCCATTTTTTCTCCACTTATTCTCCATTTTTTCTCCACTTATTCTCCACTTTTACTCCACTTTTTCTCCATTTTTTTTCTCCACTTTTTCTCCACTTTTTCTCCACTTTTTCTCCACTTTTTCTCCACTTTTTCTCCACTTTTTTCTACATTTTTTCTCCACTTTTTCTCCACTTTTTCTCCATTTTTTTCTCCTTTTTTTCTCCACTTATTCTCCACTTATTCTCCATTTTTTCTCCACTTTTTCTCCACTTTTTCTCCACTTTTACTCCACTTTTACTCCACTTTTACTCCACTTTTACTCCACTTTTACTCCACTTTTACTCCACTTATTCTCCACTTTTTCTCCACTTTTTCTCCACTTTTTCTCCACTTTTTCTCCACTTATTCTCCACTTATTCTCCATTTTTTCTCCACTTTTTCTCCACTTTTTCTCCACTTTTTCTCCATTTTTTTGTCCACTTTTTCTCCATTTTTTCTCCACTTTTTCTCCACTTTTTCTCCACTTTTTCTCCACTTTTTCTCCATTTTTTCTCCACTTATTCTCCACTTTTTCTCCACTTTTTCTCCACTTATTCTCCATTTTTTCTCCACTTTTTCTCCACTTTTTCTCCATTTTTTCTCCATTTTTTCTCCACTTTTTCTCCATTTTTTTCTCCATTTTTTCTCCATTTTTTCTCCACTTATTCTCCATTTTTTCTCCACTTTTTCTCCACTTTTTCTCCATTTTTTTCTCCATTTTTTCTCCACTTTTTCTCCACTTTTTCTCCATTTTTTTCTCCACTTATTATCCACTTTTTCCCCACTTATTCTCCATTTTTTCTCCACTTATTCTCCATTTTTTCTCCACTTTTTCTCCACTTTTTCTCCACTTTTTCTCCATTTTTTTCTCCATTTTTTCTCCATTTTTTCTCCACTTATTCTCCATTTTTTCTCCACTTTTTCTCCACTTTTTCTCCAATTTTTCTCCACTTTTTCTCCACTTATTCTCCATTTTTTCTCCTCTTATTCTCTACTTTTTCTCCACTTTTACTCCACTTATTCTCCACTTTTTCTCCACTTTTTCTCCACTTTTTCTCCATTTTTTCTCCACTTATTCTCCATTTTTTCTCCACTTTTTCTCCACTTTTTCTCCATTTTTTCTCCACTTATTCTCCATTTTTTCTCCACTTATTCTCCACTTTTACTCCACTTTTTCTCCACTTTTTCTACATTTTTTTTCTCCACTTTTTCTCCACTTTTTCTCCACTTTTTCTCCATTTTTTTCTCCACTTTTTCTCCACTTTTTCTCCACTTTTTCTCCACTTTTTCTCCACTTTTTCTCCATTTTTTCTCCACTTATTCTCCATTTTTTCTCCACTTTTTCTCCACTTTTTCTCCACTTTTTCTCCATTTTTTTCTCCACTTTTTCTCCACTTTTTCTCCACTTTTTCTCCATTTTTTTCTCCACTTTTTCTCCACTTTTTCTCCACTTTTTCTCCATTTTTTTCTCCATTTTTTCTCCATTTTTTCTCCATTTTTTCTCCACTTTTTCTCCACTTTTTCTCCATTTTTTTCTACATTTTTTCTCCACTTTTTCTCCACTTTTTCTCCATTTTTTTCTCCTTTTTTTCTCCACTTATTCTCCATTTTTTCTCCACTTATTCTCCACTTTTTCTCCACTTTTACTCCACTTTTACTCCACTTTTACTCCACTTTTACTCCACTTTTACTCCACTTATTCTCCACTTTTTCTCCACTTTTTCTCCACTTTTTCTCCACTTATTCTCCACTTATTCTCCATTTTTTCTCCACTTTTTCTCCACTTTTTCTCCACTTTTTCTCCACTTTTTTCTCCACTTTTTCTCCATTTTTTCTCCACTTTTTCTCCACTTTTTATCCACTTTTTCTCCACTTTTTCTCCACTTTTTCTCCATTTTTTCTCCACTTATTCTCCACTTATTCTCCACTTTTTCTCCACTTATTCTCCATTTTTTCTCCACTTTTTCTCCACTTTTTCTCCATTTTTTCTCCATTTTTTCTCCACTTTTTATCCACTTTTTCTCCACTTTTTCTCCATTTTTTTCTCCATTTTTTCTCCATTTTTTCTCCACTTATTCTCCATTTTTTCTCCACTTTTTCTCCACTTTTTCTCCATTTTTTTCTCCATTTTTTCTCCACTTTTTCTCCACTTTTTCTCCATTTTTTTCTCCACTTATTATCCACTTTTTCCCCACTTATTCTCCATTTTTTCTCCACTTATTCTCCATTTTTTCTCCACTTTTTCTCCACTTTTTCTCCACTTTTTCTCCACTTTTTCTCCATTTTTTTCTCCATTTTTTCTCCATTTTTTCTCCACTTATTCTCCATTTTTTCTCCACTTTTTCTCCACTTTTTCTCCACCTTTTCTCCAATTTTTCTCCACTTTTTCTCCACTTATTCTCCATTTTTTCTCCTCTTATTCTCTACTTTTTCTCCACTTTTACTCCACTTATTCTCCACTTTTTCTCCACTTTTTCTCCACTTTTTCTCCACTTTTTCTCTATTTTTTCTCCACTTATTCTCCATTTTTTCTCCACTTTTTCTCCACTTTTTCTCCATTTTTTCTCCACTTATTCTCCATTTTTTCTCCACTTATTCTCCACTTTTACTCCACTTTTTCTCCACTTTTTCTCCACTTTTTCTCCACTTTTTCTCCATTTTTTTCTCCATTTTTTCTCCACTTTTTCTCCACTTTTTCTCCACTTTTTCTCCATTTTTTTCTCCATTTTTTCTCCATTTTTTCTCCACTTATTCTCCATTTTTTCTCCACTTTTTCTCCACTTTTTCTCCATTTTTTTCTCCATTTTTTCTCCACTTTTTCTCCACTTTTTCTCCACTTTTTCTCCATTTTTTTCTCCACTTATTATCCACTTTTTCCCCACTTATTCTCCATTTTTTCTCCACTTATTCTCCATTTTTTCTCCACTTTTTCTCCACTTTTTCTCCACTTTTTCTCCACTTTTTCTCCACTTTTTCTCCATTTTTTTCTCCATTTTTTCTCCATTTTTTCTCCACTTATTCTCCACTTATTCTCCACTTTTTCTCCACTTTTTCTCCACTTTTTCTCCACTTTTTCTCCACTTTTTCTCCATTTTTTTCTCCATTTTTTCTCCATTTTTTCTCCACTTTTTCTCCATTTTTTCTCCACTTTTTCTCCACTTTTTCTCCACTTTTTCTCCACTTTTTCTCCATTTTTTTCTCCATTTTTTCTCCATTTTTTCTCCACTTATTCTCCACTTTTTCTCCACTTATTCTCAACTTTTTCTCCACTTTTTCTCCACTTTTTCTCCACTTTTTTCTCCACTTTTTCTCCACTTTTTCTCCACTTTTTCTCCATTTTTTTCTCCATTTTTTCTCCACTTTCTCTCCACTTTTTCTCCACTTTTTCTCCACTTTTTCTCCATTTTTTCTCCACTTTCTCTCCACTTTCTCTCCACTTTCTCTCCACTTTTTCTCCACTTTTTCTCCACTTATTCTCCACTTATTCTCCACTTTTTCTCCACTTTTTCTCCACTTTTTCTCCATTTTTTTCTCCATTTTTTCTCCACTTTTTCTCCACTTTTTCTCCACTTTTTCTCCATTTTTTTTCTCCATTTTTTCTCCACTTTTTCTCTGTTCTTTTTCTATGGTCGGTCTACCTATTAGCTCTGCCATGCATACTGTAGCTCTACACCTACTGCACATGTTACTTTATGATTGACATCTCTTTCATACCAGAGCTGTCTAAGCCTACTCTGACCCCATATTTGTCATTACTATATTGTCCTTGTACTGTATTATGACATTTGTATCATGTGTTTCATTTCTTGCTGTGTTGCAATTTTTTTGCTGCATCCCAATTGTACCTCTACATTGTTCAAGTTTATGTTATTGTTCTCTCACTCTTATGTGATACTGATTATTGTCATTTTTCATGATTACATGCAGATAAGTCCAATCTGACGAAGGCTCAGGCCGAAACGTCATTTGTAACTTGTTTTGGACAAAAACATATATGCTTATGAAAATTTTTTTTTTCTTAATACGGACCAATAAAGAGTAATTTTGCATTACTATCCATTGTGACTTACTGACTTAGTCTGGGAGATTTAGAGTGCCAAGGTTACTCACTAATTTTATCTATTATTACCTCTGAGCACCTATATACCAGTGAGCAGAGCTTCCTCTACAGTAGTTCTCCTGATTAGGCATGCCCTTACCTCATGAGCAGGGCATTGCAGCTTTGGTAGCAACCATTACGACATGGACTCTGCTGCTGTGGACCCGAGAAGAGTGAATGCAGATTCATTGCACCCACACTCCTCACATGAAGGGTCCGCACTCCTAGAAAATGGGGGATACGTTCCCTGAGTGTCTCCCCCCCATATTCTAGACGCTCCAGAGTCGTCGTGGGACCCCTTTATTTTTTTTCTTACAATAAATTGGTGAAAGAGGAAATGTTTTGGGGACTGTTTTTTCAAATAAATTTCTTTTGTCGATATTTTTTTTTTTTGTTAGTACTGACAGTTTATGATGTTGGGTATCTAATAGACGCCATGACATCACAAACTGCTGGGCTTGATCTCAGGTTACTTTACAGCTAGTATCAACCCGATTTATTACCCCGTTTGCCACTGCACCAGGGCACAGGATGAGCTGGGGTGAAGCGCCAGGATTGGCGCATCTAGTGGATGCGCCACGTCTGGGGTGCCTGCGGCCTGCTATTTTTAGGCTGTGAAGGCCCAATAACTATGGACCTTCCCACCCTGAGAATACCAGACCACAGCTGTCCGCTTTACCTTGGCTGGTGATCCAATTTGGGGGGGACCCTACTTTTATTGTGTAATTATTAATAGTTATAAAATAATTATAAAAAAGAGCCTGAGGGGACCTCCACATTGGATCCCCAACCACGGTAAAGCTGCCAGCTGTGGTTTTCAGGCTACAGCTGTCTGCTTTACCCTAGCTGGCTATCAAAAATGGGGGGACCCAACGTCATTTTTTTTTTAACTATTTTTTAAATAGAAAAAACTAATGGGCTTCCCTGTATTTTGATTGCCAACCAAGGTAACGGCAGGCAGATGGGGGTGGCAACCCATAGCTGTCTGCTTTATCTGCGCTGAGAATCAAAAATACCGCGGAGCGCTACGTCATTTTTTTAAAGATTTATTTTTACAGCACTGTGATGTCCAGCAATCAAAATACAGGGAAGCCCATTTTATTTTTAGTTATTTAAATAAATAATTAAAAACAATATATATGGGCTCCCGCTGCATTTTTTGTATTGCTAGCTAAGGGTAATCCAAGCAGCTACTGGCTGCTAACCCCCACTGCTTGGTGTTACCTTCACTGGCAATGGAAAATCCAGGGAAGCATTTTTTATTTTTTTTGCCAAAAAACTACAAAAAAAGGATGTGAGCTTCGCCATATTTTTGTATGCTAGCCAGGTATAGCAGGCAGGTGCTGGAAGAGTTGGATACAGCACCAGAAGATGGCGCTTCTATGAAAATGCCATTTTCTGAGGCGGCTGCAGACTGCAATTCGCAGCAGTGGGGCCCAGAAAGCTCAGGCCAACCTGTGCTGCGGATTCTAATCTCCAGCTGCCTTTTTGTACCTGGCTGGACACAAAAATAGGGCGAAGCCTACGTTATTTGTTTTCTAATTATTTCATGAAATTCATGAAATAATAAAAAAGGGCTTCCCTTTATTTTTGGTTCCCAGCCGGGTACAAATAGGCAACTGGGGGTTGGGGGCAGCCGTACCTGCCTGCTGTACCTGGCTAGCATACAAAAATATGGCGAAGCCCACATAATTTTTTCAGGGGGCAAAAAACTTCTGCATACAGTCCTGGATGGAGTATGCTGAGCCTTGTAGTTCTGCAGCTGCTGTCTGTCTGTATGGAGAAGAGCAGACAGCAGCTGCAGAACTACAAGGCTCAGCATACTCCATCCAGGACTGTATGCAGAATTTTTTTGCCCACCAAAAAAATGACGTGGGCTTCGCCATATTTTTGTATGCTAGCCAGGTACAGCAGGCAGCCACGGGCTGCCTCCAACCCCCAGTTGCCTATTTGTACCCGGCTGGGAACCAAAAATATAGGGAAGCCCGTTTTTTTTTAATTATTTCACTTATTTCATGAAATAATTAAAAAACAAATGACGTGGGCTTCGCCCCATTTTTGTGTCCAGCCGGGTACAACTAGGCAGCTGAGGATTGGAATCCGCAGCACAGGTTAGCCCGAGGTTTCTGGGCGCCTCTGCTGCGGATTTCAGTCCGCAGCCGTCCCAGAAAATGGCGCTCTCATAGAAGCGCCATCATCTGGCGCTGTATCCAACTTTTCCAACAGCCCTGGAGCCGGGTGGCTTGTTGGGTAATCATGAGTTAATACTGGCTTTGTTTTACTAGCCAGTATTAAGCCAGAGATTCTTAATGTCAGGCACGTTTGACCCGGCCATTAAGAATCTCCAATAAAGGGTTAAAAAAAAACACCACACAGAGAAAAAATACTTTAATAAAAATAAATACACAGACACATTAGAGACTCCATCTTTATTACCCCCTGTCAGCCCTCCATGATCCTGCTCTTCTGTCTTCTTTCTTTCTAGTGTAGTAGTAGTGATGATTGTAGTGAGGATGAGGTGCACCAGCCCATCACTTGGGGCTGGGGAACCTCATCCTCAGTACAATGCTCACTACAATCGTGCAGCCTTCACTCCGTGAGTGATCATTGCTGGCTGTCAGCGGTAACAGCGGTAACGCTGACAGACGCGTTACCATAGCAACGGTGCTCTCGGAGCCGCGGTTAGCGGTGACGTCACCGCTAACTGCGTTGCTATGGCAACGGTGATCTCCGTTAATGACCGGCTGTGTCAGCCGGTCCCTAACGGAACGGGGAGTCGACCGTGTGCTAGAGCATGTCGCCGGTACACGGGGATACACATATGTGCACCGTGTACCGGAGAGATGCACTCGCAGGTCCTACATGACGTGTCATAGTCATGTGACCAGTCTGTAGCCAATGAGATAATAGCCACGTGACTGGTCACATGGCTATTTTGACGTCACAATAGGTCCTGCATCACTGCTGGCAGTGCTGGTCACTGGGAGGATTCAGCGATCATCGGATGGAATAGCGGCAGGAGACAGAGTGCAGGAGGGATCGCGGGGACCGGTAAGTGTTATGGCAATGTTTATTAACTGTTTGTGTACATTTATAATGCATTTTTATGTATTTGTGATTGCCTCCCATTATAGCCTATTGGCTCGAGTTCGGTTCGTCGAACGTTCGACGAGCCGAACTCGAACGGGACCTCCGTTCGGTGAACCGACCTCGAGCCGAACCGGGACCGGTTCGCTCATCTCTACCAGGGACACAGCGGTACAGTAGCATCAATTGCCCTCCTTCCCATAGGGTGTTAAAAGAGCAGGGAAAGATGATCCATGCAACACACAGGCCTATTCGTCAAATTTTTCCATTGCCTCAGAGTTTTTGTGTTTTTAGTTACCTTTGATCTCGGGTTTCTTATTTTTCTGAGCCAAACCAATCTCTATGTCTTTCATCTTGGTCTTACCAGCTGGGTCAGTCAAGCTCTCAGCTCCAGATGACACCACTGGTCCATACTTCACCACCTAAGAGGTTAATTGTTAATGTAGTAAATGACTATTCTAGCTTCAAATGTCTGGTTTTAAATGCAATATCTACATAGGTGTATAGAGGCCTATTTCCAACAACTACCACTCCAGTGTTCTAATGTGTTTGCTAACTGTGTTAGAAGGCTAATGGATGTTTAGAAATCCCTTGAAAACACTTGTGCAAGTATGTTAGCACATCTGAAAACAGTTTTGATGATTTGATGAAGCTATAAAACTGACCTTCCTTTGAGCTAGTTGAGAATCTGTAGCATTACATTTTTTGGTTCCATTAAACTCTCAAAATTGCCAGAAAAAGAGAACTTTCATGTGAAACTTGACAGTCTATTCTTGTTCTTAGAAATGAAAGATATTCCATGCGAGAAATTGCCAAGAAACTGAAGATTTCCTACAATGGTGTGTACTACTCCCTTCAGAGGAGAGCAAAAACAGGCTCTAACCAGTAAAAAGAGAAGTGGGAGGCCCGCTGCACAACTGAGCAATAAGACAAGTACATTAGAGTCTCTAGTTTGAGAAATTGACGCCTCACAGGTCCTCAACTGGCAGCTTCATTAAATAGTACCCGCAAAATGCCAGTGTCAACATCTACAGTGAAGAGGCTACTTCAAGATGCTGGCCTTCTGGGCAGAGTGGTAAAGAAAAAGCCCTATCTGAGATGGGATAATAAAAGGAAAAGATTAATATGGGCAAAAGAACAGACATTGGACAGAGGAAGATTGGAAAAAAGTGTTATGGACAGACAAATTGGAGCTTGAGGTGTTTGGACCACACAGAAGAACATTTGTGATATGCAGAACTACTGAAAAGATGCTGGAAGAGTGCCTGATGCCATCTGTCAAGCATGGTGGAGGTAATGTGATGGTCTGTGGTTGCTTTGCTGCTAGTAAAGTGGTAGACTTGTACAAGGTAAAAAGGGATTTTGAATAAGGAAAGCTCTCACTCCATTTTGCAATGCCATGCCATAACCTGTGGACAGCGCTTGATTGGAGCCACTTTCATCCTACAACAGGAAAATGACCCAAAGCACACCTCCAAATATGCATTGACTATTTAGGGAAGAAGCAGTCAGCTAGTATTCTACCTTTAATGGAGTGGCCAGCCCAGTCACCAGATCTCAACCCTATTGTGTTGTTGTGGGAGCAGCTTGACCGTATGGTACGCAAAAGTGCCTATCAAGCCAATTCAACTTGTGGGAGGGACTTCTGGAAGTATGGGGTGAAATATCTCCAGATTACCTGAGCAAATTAACAGCTAGAATGACAAAGGTCTGCAAAGCTGGAAATGCTGCAAAGGAGCATTCTGTGATGAAAGCAAAGTTTCAAGGAGAAAATTATTATTTCAAGTAAAAATCATTACTTCTAACCTCGTCAATCTCTGGACTATTTGATAAAAATTAGCATCATTTTTCATGGAAAAGACAAAATTGTCTCGGTGAACCCAAGCTTTTGAACTGTAGTATATATATATATATATATATATATATATATATACAGTTAGGTCCAGAAATATTTGGACAGTGACACAAGTTTTGTTATTTTAGCTGTTTACAAAAACATGTTCAGAAATACAATTATATATATAATATGGGCTGAAAGTGCACACTCCCAGCTGCAATATGAGAGTTTTCACATCCAAATCGGAGAAAGGGTTTAGGAATCATAGCTCTGTAATGCATAGCCTCCTCTTTTTCAAGGGACCAAAAGTAATTGGACAAGGGACTCTAAGGGCTGCAATTAACTCTGAAGGTGTCTCCCTCGTTAACCTGTAATCAATGAAGTAGTTAAAAGGTCTGGGGTTGATTACAGGTGTGTGGTTTTGCATTTGGAAGCTGTTGCTGGGACCAGACAACATGCGGTCTAAGGAACTCTCAATTGAGGTGAAGCAGAACATCCTGAGGCTGAAAAAAAAGAAAAAATCCATCAGAGAGATAGCAGACATGCTTGGAGTAACAAAATAAACAGTTGGGTACATTCTGAGAAAAAAGGAATTGACTGGTGAGCTTGGGAACTCAAAAAGGCCTGGGCGTCCACGGATGACAACAGTGGTGGATGATCGCCGCATACTTTCTTTGGTGAAGAAGAACCCGTTCACAACATCAACTGAAGTCCAGAACACTCTCAGTGAAGTAGGTGTATCTGTCTCTAAGTCAACAGTAAAGAGAAGACTCCATGAAAGTAAATACAAAGGGTTCACATCTAGATGCAAACTATTCATCAATTCCAAAAATAGACAGGCCAGAGTTAAATTTGCTGAAAAACACCATATGAAGCCAGCTCAGTTCTGGAAAGTATTCAATGGACAGATGAGACCAAGATCAACCTGTACCAGAATGATGGGAAGAAAAAAGTTTGGAGAAGAAAGGGAACGGCACATGATCCAAGGCACACCACATCCTCTGTAAAAACATGGAGGAGGCAACGTGATGGCATGGGCATGCATGGCTTTCAATGGCACTGGGTCACTTGTGTTTATTGATGACATAACAGTAGACAAGAGTAGCCGGATGAATTCTGAAGTGTACCGGGATATACTTTCAGCCCAGATTCAGCCAAATGCCGCAAAGTTGATCGGACGGCGCTTCATAGTACAGATGGACAATGACCCCAAGCATACAGCCAAAGCTACCCAGGAGTTCATGAGTGCAAAAAAGTGGAACATTCTGCAATGGCCAAGTCAATCACCAGATCTTAACCCAATTGAGCATGCATTTCACTTGCTCAAATCCAGACTTAAGACGGAAAGACCCACAAACAAGCAAGACCTGAAGGCTGCGGCTGTAAAGGCCTAGCAAAGCATTAAGAAGGAGGAAACCCAGCGTTTGGTGATGTCTATGGGTTCCAGACTTAAGGCAGTGATTGCCTCCAAAGGATTCGCAACAAAATATTGAAAATAAAAATATTTTTTTGGGGTTGGGTTTATTTGTCCAATTACTTTTGACCTTCTAAAATGTGGAGTGTTTGTAAAGAAATGTGTACAATTCCTACAATTTCTATCAGATATTTTTGTTCAAACCTTCAAATTAAACGTTACAATCTGCACTTGAATTCTGTTGTAGAGGTTTCATTTCAAATCCAATGTGGTGGCATGCAGAGCCCAACTCGCGAAAATTGTGTCACTGTCCAAATATTTCTGAACCTAACTGTATATATATCTATATATATATATATATATATATATATATATAGATATATATATACAGTACAAACCAAACGCTTGGACACACCTTCTCATCACTAGAACAACTATTAGGTGGAGACTTTGTGCAGCAGGCCTTCATGGTAAAATATCTGCTAGGAAACCACTGCTAAGGACAGGCAACAAGCAGAAGAGACTTGTTACATAGTTACATAGTTACTTAGGTTGAAAAAAGACCTAGGTCCATCTAGCTCAACCTTCCTCCACCAGTTCTACATTTAGTCACTAAGTCATTTATAACCAACAATGTTTTGTGTACTGAGGAAATCATCCAGCCCTTTTTTAAAAGCTGTTATAGTATCTGCCATTACTACCTCTTGTGGTAGTGTATTCCACAGTCTGACTGCTCTAACTGTAAAGAACCCTTTCCTATTTAGGTGTCGGAATCGCTTTTCTTCCACTCGCAGTGAGTGCCCCCTGGTCCTTAGTACTGTCTTTGGAAGAAATAAGTCATGTGCCAGTCCTTTATATTGACCACACATGTATTTATACATATAAATGAGATCTCCTCTGAGACGTCGTTTTTCTAAGCTAAACATATCTAACTTTTTCAACCTGTCATCATATGGGAGGCCTTCCATTCCTTGTAATAGTCTAGTTGCCCGCCTTTGAACTGACTCTAACTTCTGAATGTCCTTTTTAAAATGTGGAGCCCAAAACTGGACCCCGTATTCCAGATGTGGCCTTACAAGTGATTTATAGAGGGGTAACAATACGTTGGGATCACAGGATCTAATCTCTCTTTTTATACACCCTAAAATCTTGTTTGCTTTAGCAGCTGCTGCTTGACATTGAGTGCTGCTGCTCAGCTTATTTGTAATGAGAATACCCAAGTACTTCTCCTGTTCTGTAGTCCCGAGTTTACTTCCATTTAATGTATACGCAGCTATAGGATTACTCCGTCCTAGGTGCATTACTTTACATTTATCAACATTAAATCTCATTTGCCAAGTATCTGCCCATTCTGACATCTTATCCAGATCTTTTTGTAATATTGTACTATCCAGGTCAGTTTTTAAAATCCTACATAGTTTGGTGTCATCGGCAAAGACTGACACTGTACTATCAATCCCATCCACAAGGTCATTAATAAAGAGAGTAAAAAAAATTGGTCCAAGGACAGATCCCTGCGGCACCCCACTGCTGACTATAGCCCATTTAGAGAATGTACCATTTATGACTACTCTTTGTTTCCTATCTTTTAGCCAATTCCTTACCCAGTTGCATATTGTTTCCCCCTAGTCCTTGCTTCTGGAGCTTTAGTATAAGGCTATTATGTGGTACAGTATCAAATGCCTTTGCAAAGTCCAAATAAATCACATCAGCTGCATTACCAATATCCAGGTTTGAACTTACCCCCTCATAGAACCCCAACAGGTTGGTTAGACACGACTTATCTTTCATGAATCCATGCTGTTTGTCAGTTATCATATTATTTTCTGCAATATATTTTTGCATGTCATCCCTTAAAATGCCCTCAAAAACTTTGCATACTACTGATGTCAGGCTTACAGGACGGTAGTTGCCTGGATCTACCCTCTTACCTTTCTTAAATATCGGTACCACATCAGCAATCCTCCAATCCTGAGGCACCAACCCTGTTACAAGTGAGTCTAAAAAGATGAGATACAGCGGTCTGTCGATTACGGAGCTCAATTCCCTCAATATTCGTGGATGAATGCCATCTGGCCCTGGGGATTTGTCAATGTTTAATTTACTCAGACGTAGGCGTACTTCATCTTGTGTTAAATTAATTATATCGGGTGGTGGACTTTGATTTTTCACTTGTTGAATGATCCCTGGTACAGTCAGTTCCTTGGTGAATACAGATGAGAAATGCCTATTTAATATCTCAGTCTTTTGTTTGTCCTCTATAACTAACTTGTTATTATATTTTAAGGGGCCGATACTATCCTTTGTTTTCCTTTTGGCATTAATGTATTTATAAAAGATTTTGGGATTTATTTTAATGTCATTGGCGATTTTTGTTTCAGTAGCTAATTTTGCTTGTTTGATTTCTTTTTTACATTTCCTATTGATATCTTTATACTCCTGCAATGCTATTTCTGTATTCTCAGCCTTTAAGATTTTAAATGCCCTTTGTTTTTGTTTTATTATACTTTGTACAGTCTTATTTATCCATAGTGGTTTCTTTTTATTCCTCGACATTTTATTACCAGAGGGTATACGTTTTTTACAGGACTCTAGTAGTATATCCTTAAACTTACCCCATTTATGTTCGGTATCCCCAGTTACCATGACTTTGTCCCAATCTACACATTTAAGCTCTTCCCTTAATTTGTTGAAATCAGCTTTCCTAAAATTCCAGGTTTTAGCATTCCCCCTTTGAAATGTTCTATTGAATATTATGTTGAAGCTTACCATATTATGATCGCTGGTGCCCAAGTGCTCCCGGACCTGTAGATCTGAAATTGTATCAGGTCTATTTGACAGGACCAGATCTAGCAAATTATCTCCCCTGGTCGGTTCACCTACCATCTGAGAGAGGAAATGGTCTTGAATGGTAGATAAGAACTTACAGCTTTTAGCAGAACCAGAAGATTCTATGTCCCACTGTATGTCTGGATAGTTGAAATCCCCCATAATAAGAACCCGATTATTATTATTAGCTGCCTTTTCAATTTGTTCCAGCATTTCACCCTCTATTTGTTCAGGTATGTTAGGAGGCTTATAGCAAACTCCAATTAGCATTTTTCCATTATTCCCCTCCCCATGTACATTTACCCATACTGACTCTACATTGTTGCTGTTCCCCTCAATGTCATCATACAACACAGGTTTTAGGTTAGATTTAATAAATATACACACCCCACCACCTTTTTGGCCTTTCCTGTCCTGCCCTGTTTGGGCTAAAGAACACAAGGAATGGACATTAGACCAGTGGAAATCTGTGCTTTGGTCTGATGAGTCCAAATTTGAGATCTTTGGATCCAACCACCGTGTCTTTGTAGAAAAGGTGAACGGATGGACTCTACATGCCTGGTTCCCACCATTAAGCATGGAGGAGGAGGTGTGTTTGTGTGGAGGTGCTTTGCTCGTGACACTGTTGGGGATTTATTCAAAATTTAAGGCATACAGAACCAGCATGCCTACTATAGCATCTTACAGCGGCGTGCTATTCCATCCGGTTTGCGTTTAGTTGGACCATTTATTTTTCAACAGGGCCATGACCCAAAACACACCTCCAGGCTGTGTAAGGGCTATTTGACTAAGAAGGAGAGTGATGGGGTGCTATACCAGATGATCTGGTCTCCACAGTCATCAGACCTGAACCCAATTGAGATGGTTTGGGGTGAGCTTGACCGCAGAGTGAAGGCAAAAGGGCCAACAAATGCTAAGCATCTCTGGTAACTCCTTCAAGAATGTTGGAAGACCATTTCCGGTGACTATCTCTTGAAGCTCATCAAGAGAATGCCAAGAGTATGCAAAGTAGTAATCAAAGCAAAAGGTGGCTACTTTGAAGAACCTAGAATATAAGACATATTTTCAGTTGTTTCACTTTATTTTTAGTATTTCATTCCAGAAGTTTTAATTCATAGTTCTGATGCCTTCAATGTAAATCTACAATTTTTAGAGTCATGAAAATAAAGAAAACTCTTTGAATGAGATGTGTCCAAACTTGTGGTCTGTACTGTATATATATATATATATATATATATATATATATATATATACTGTATACACACACACACATTTTTCCAAGAATGGCATTAAGTGTGGAAAGTTTAAGGGGTGGAGATGGAGCTGAGGAGGAACCTGGGTGGAGTCTCATGTGGGCCCCAAAATGTTGCCAATATGAGGCCCTGAAATTCCTAGTGGTGGCCCTGTCTACAGCATCACCTTTTGCCGGTGTATCCCACCCTTCAGAGTGGTACTCTGTTCCTCTTAGAGCTTTTGTGCCTGTTTTCACAGGCAACCACCCCAGCACTGAGTGGCTCACCGGGCTGCTTACCATGACCTTTGTGGATTTTTCCTCCATCAACACTTTCTAGGGTTTCTTCTCCTACAACGATTTTCAGGATTTCATCTTCTATAGCACTCTTACCCTACAAACTATCAGCTTCATGCATGGAAATCATGGGGGACACCACCACAACTTTGACAGTTGGTTCCTTTTCCGCTATTTCAGCCTGCTGATTTCTGTCTTTACGATGTGTCAGTTCCAACTCAGATTCTTATTACTAGCAGCATGCCTTCCTCAACCTTCTTTGCATACTCTGATTCTAGAAGGGAATCCACATCTTGAACAGAAGCATATGACACTGTCTCTTCCTTGATCATATCTTCAGAGGATGCGGCTTTGTCTGACACTCTGCACCTGCTGGATCTTTGCCGATGGAAGGTTTTCCCATCTTCGCTTGGCTATTCTTGACTGCACTCTCCTTCTAATCTATTAGAGTCAAAGTCTACATTGGAGTCACGGTTACTCCCTCTGTAGTCCTGGACCAATCTGTCTCCACTTAACTAGGTGTCAGCACCCCTTTCTGGAGCTACCCCGTTTTCAATGGTCACACGTTTATTTCTTTCAACGTCATGTTGCTTAAGTTTGCCACATCCACCCTTTTCTTTAGTCACCTCTAGCTTAGGGCCATCAACCTTAGGCGGCACCAACTGAGCTTTGCGACACAGCAAAATATTACCAGAATCCGCTTTGCCTCCGGCTGTGGTGGGGCTTCATTAGTACCGCTTCAACTTTTACATGAGCTTCTGGACACTTCTCCCAGCTCCCACAAGTCCCAAAATACCCACAATCTTAACCTATTATAATGGGATGTTGTAAGTCTGGGACTACACCCATGTCATGGTACGCAAAACCCTTGGTTGTATTAAGGAACACAATTGTCATTGGATATTCCTTAATGTCCCCACGACTGCCGCTGACTTTAATAGTCTTTCCAGGAATTACTGTATGTCGAGTTGGAGCATGGCCCTAATCAGGGTCACCAATCTCACTGAGTCTAATAACCAAGTCACTAGTTCTCCATTTACTTCAAAGGAATATTCCCATGGTTCCTCTCTGGAGCCAAAATCCACACCGCAGGCCACTACCCCTTTGTACTTGGGACGTTCCGCAATAATACATAAACTTCCCTTAATACTATGACTTTTATTATAAAAGTTAAAACAAGACATCAAAACACCAAAATGTATCATACACATAAAAACACTAGTTCACAGGAAGAGAGAGGGAATTAAAGATGACACCCTACAATAGAACCAAAACTCCTGTGCACTACCTATCTGCGGAGGTGGCACCCTAATAGATACGAATTGGCACCCCCACTTTCTGTCGACTGTCCCTTCTCTGCCCTAGCTTACCCTACCAACAAAATGAGAAAAAGCGCTTGTGACTGACAAAGTGCAAGAAGGACTATAATAGGCAGAAAAATCATCAAAGGAAGTCATTAATAGAAAATACTCATCGTTTTGATGCTATGCATATGAGCCCCTGCCTCAATGCTTTTCCCCTAAGGTTCATCGGGAGGCCAATCAAAATTTGTGCCAGGTAGATGTCATGATGGATAGATAAGGTCCCATTTTGGATGACCACGGCTTTATGGGTCTCTGCCCCCTTTTGGGCCACTAGTTAGAGGGAGGAGAGTCCCTGAGGGAGAAGAACAGACTGTATCTCTGAGAGACGTGGTGTAGGAACAACCCCAATAACTTTAATTTGGCATGACCTGGGTTGAATCCAGGTGCTGGACACAGAATGCAGGGTGCCCGGGTGGTGGCCATTCCCTTGCGGATACCTAACGAATCACCTTAATCACCGGAAGGTCAGTGGGCTCTTGAGAGAAGAGTAGGCCCTGATTAACTGGAAGGACTTGTTGATTCTGCCATGAACAATGAGGCTGATGAGGAGGATGAGGATCTTGGGGACCCCAATGGAAGCCCAAGTACCAGGGAAGCGGTCAGCCGGGAAAATGTATGTAAGTATCCGTTGCTAATGGTAACCCCTTAGGGGAAAAAGAATGTGCCCACCTAAGGCAAGATAAAAAACTTTTTTGAAGATGACAAGTAAAGAAGTTTGGTTGAAAGAACTTGTGACTATGTCAGCGCTTGTGACGCATGAAGAAAAAGTATGCTTATTACTATATTGCACTAAAGTGGTGGTTGGGGTGCAGAGCAAGAAGACTGGGCTGTGCTGCAGCCAAACAGCAGGCTCTGTCACAACTAACAAGGCCCAAAACCACCCTTTTAACAGGGGGAAAGGATTTCAACAACATGATATTGATGACCAATCCTAAGAATAGGTAATCAATATCGTTGTAATAGAAAGGTCCTTTAAGGTAAATACAGGGAGTATACATGCATTAAAGAGCAATGCCATAAAGCATTGTAAATCACTGGTAACCTCCATTTACATAAGAATACCATAGATGGAGAGGTAGCAAGTAGTGATGGGCGGACCCGGACTGTAAAAGTCAGGTCCACGTGGTTTCAAAGGTGCCTGGGTGCCGGAACCAGGACCGGGATTCTGGGTGTTTGATCTGGATCTGACACTCAAGAAAATAAAAGAAACAAACAAAAAATAAAGAATATAAGAATTGCCAAAGCTCCATCACAGCTGTACACTTCTCCTGTGGCCTCTCCTTCATTTCCTGGGCCGCTCATATTTGCTGTGACCGCAAATAACTGGAGTGACATCACTGCTAATCACTGTGGCTCATTCATTTTGTGCAGCTCACAGTGGGCAGTCATGCTCTATCGCGCTCGCTGGGAGGTTCAGATGTATCAAAGCTGCATTGAGTTGGACCTTGTGTATGTTACATCAGACTTCAGGGGTGTTTGGAAGTTAATAAAGTGGTGAAAGAGGGGTTTTTTTTGTATTTTATTCCAAATAAAGGATTTTTTGATGCTTGTGTTTATTTACTTTTTGCTGTGGGCTGTGATTAACTGCTTATTACCACGATTGCCACCGGATCAGGGCAATCGGGAAGAGCAGGGCAAAACACCGGGATTGGTGCATCTAATGGATGTGACAATTCCAGGCAGCTGGAGGCTAATATTTTTAGGCTGGACCTCCCCAGCCTCAGAATACCAGCCCCAGCTGTCAGGCTTTGTCCTGTCTGGGTATCAAAATTGGGGGGAACTGCACGTCGTTTTTTTAAATTATTTACTTAAATAATAAACAAGCCGCATGTGGTTCCTCTTAGGCCAGAGTCACACTTGCAAGGGACTCTCACGAGTCTTGCATTGCATCACCGAGTACGGCCGTATACTTTCCTGACAGGAGCGGGTCAGCTGCATGTGTTTCTATGCAGCTGCACGCTTGTGTCTGGAGAGCATCAAGCCGTGCCAGGTGATGCAATGCAAGACTCGCGCAAGTCCCTCACAAGTGTGACTCCGGCCTTATTTTGATGCACAGCCAAGATAAAACCTTACAGCTGGTGTCTGCAGCCTGTGGGTCATGGGTATTATCTGTGCTGGTATCAGAATATGGGGAACCCTACACCAATTGTTTTATTTATTCATTTATTGTTATACCACGATACTGACCCACAGACATTTGCACTACTTTCCACACTCACCAGCCATCCTGGCACCTGTGATTGATTGTAGTCGGCTGACATGCTGCCACTCAGGGTGGGGGCACGTCTAACTCCAAACAAACACATGTGCTGGTGGGTGGGGAATATTCAGTGAGTGTAAACTGTCAGCTCCGGAAGTGAATGCGTGACCTGGAAGCAGCTTGCCACCATGACAGATCTTCGATGAGTGCACCGCCCACTCCTACCCCCTATCCTTCTACCAACATTTTTAATCTCTGGATTCTGGTCCCTATAGACTTATATACATAGTTACATAGTTACTTAGGTTGAAAAAAGACCTAGGTCCATCTAGTTCAACCTTCCTCCACCAGTTCTACATTTGGTCACTAAGTCATTTATAACCAACAATGTTTTGTGTACTGAGGAAATCATCCAGCCCTTTTTTAAAAGCTGTTATAGTATCTGCCATTACTATCTCTTGTGGTAGGGCATTCCACAATCCGACTGCTCTAACTGTAGAGAACCCTTTCCTATTTAGCTGTCGGAATCACTTTTTTTCCACTCGCAGTGAGTGCCCCCTGGTCATTAGTACTGTCTTTGGAAGAAATAAGTCATGTGCCAGTCCTTTATATTGACCGCACATGTATTTATACATATAAATGAGATCTCCTCTGAGACGTCTTTTTTCTAAGCTAAGGGGCAACAGTATGTTGGGATCACGGTTTCTAATCTCTCTTTTTATACACCCTAAAATCTTGTTTGCTTTAGCAGCTGCTGCTTGACATTGAGTGCTGCTGCTCAACTTATTTGTAATGAGAATACCCAAGTCCTTCTCCTGTTCTGTAGTCCCGAGCTTACTTCCATTTAATGTATACGCAGTTATAGGATTACTCTGTCCTAGGTGCATTACTTTACATTTATCAACATTAAACATCATTTGCCAGGTATCTGCCCATTCTGACATCTTATCCAGATCTTTTTGTAATATTGTACTATCAAGGTAAGTTTTTAATATCCTACATAGTTTGGTGTCATCTGCAAAGACTGACACTGTACTATCAATCCCATCCACAAGGTCATTAATAAAGAGATTAAAAAGAATCAGTCCTAGCACAGATCCCTGCGGCACCCCACTGCTGACCATAGCCAATTTAGAGAATGTACCATTTATGACTACTCTTTGTTTCCTATCTTTTAGTCAATTCCTTACCTGGTTGCATATAGTTTCCCCTAGTCCTTGCTTCTGGAGCTTTAGTATAAGGCTATTATGTGGTACAGTATCAAATGCCTTTGCAAAGTCCAAATAAATCACATCAGCTGCATTACCAATATCCAGGTTTGCACTTACCCCCTCATAGAACCTCAACAGGTTGGTTAGACACGACTTATCTTTCATGAATCCATGCTGTTTGTCAGTTATTATAATATTTTCTGCAATATATTTTTGCATGTCATCCCTTAAAATGCCCTCAAAAACTTTGCATACTACTGATGTCAGGCTTACTGGACGGTAGTTGCCTGGATCTACCCTCTTACCTTTCTTAAATATCGGTACCACATTAGCAATCCTCCAATCCTGATGCACCAACCCTGTTACAAGCGAGTCTAAAAAGATGAGATACAGCGGTCTGTCAATTACGGAGTTCAATTCCCACAATATTCGTGGATGAATGCCATCTGGCCCTGGGGATTTGTCAATGCTTAATTTACTCAGATGTAGGCATATATGGGTACTGGATTCTAGATTATTTTTAAACTTTACCAGGGTCCCACCGGTTCCAGTTTTCTGCGAGCCCGCCCAGCTCTAGTAACAAGGTTATAGTTTTAACGGCCAGTTTGGACATTATGACCAGGATCTTACCACTGTTTGTGTTATCGATTGCAGATTTATGTATTTTCATATTTACTTTGGGCCCATTTATTTGTTTTGTAAGAGACTAGCCTTTCCGTGATTACTTAGAGTAGCCATTCAGGAAGCTGACAGAATTGAAAGATTGACAGCCTAAACCTGAGAATGTGGCATACACTGAATGCCCTTCAAGAAAGCTTTCTTATTGCTTTTATTTCAGAATCACATTTTTATCATTTCCTATAAATGAATGTTCGTAAGAAGGAAAGAAGGAGCAATTTGAACAAAAGTACTGACACTTAAAAGTATAAAGTTTCTCAACAGAGTAAAACAATAATACATTGAATCATAAAAGTTTCTACCCCCAATTAAGTTTAACCATTTGACGTTTTAACCAAAATAAAATACTAATTTACTACAACTTGTTATTAACAACCTCTTATCAAGTCAGGAGGGCAAGGATTACAGTTTCAAATATTTCAATATCTAGAAAACAAATTAAAAAATAAAAATGTCAATATACATACACAGCCAAATTGCAATATATCAATCCTGAAAATAATTGAAATTAAAAAAAGAAATATCAGGTCAAGTAAAAAGAATAGTATTAAGTTTTGACTTCTTCCTTTTTGTGAATTTACTTCTTCAGAAACCTACACTTGGTTGTCATATATGCTATTAATGCCCATGGATTGCTCTTCTCTAACATCGTGATCAATTGTAATAGATTGCGCCCATTCTATTGGACACTTGGATTAATTGTAGCTCACTGTTTGGGACCTCAAGGAGCCTTTTTTTAATACTTTATCATTTACATTATTTTTATTGATCAGCCCTTACTTCTGTTAAGGTCGCTTTACACGCTGTGACATCGCTCAAGCGATCTCGTTGGGGGTCACGGAATTTGAGACGTACATCCAGCTGCTTTAGCGATGTCGTTGCATGTGACAGCTATGAGCAATTTTGAATCATTGCAAAAACGTTCAAAATCGCTCATCGGTGACATGCCCCCCTATTCTCGATTATCTCTGCTGCTGCAGCTAGCGATATAGTTCCTCGTTGCTGTGGCAGCACACATCGTTATGTGTGACACCGCAGGAGCGAGGAACCTCACCTTACCTGCGCCCACTGGCAATGAGGAAGGAAGAAGGTGGGCGGGATGTTACGTCCCGCTCATCTCTGTCCCTCCGCTTCTATTGGGCGGCGGTTCAGTGACATTGCTGTTACGCTGAATGAACCGCCCCCTTAGAAAGGAGGTTCGCCGGTCACAGCAACGTTGCTAGGCAGGTAAGTAGTGTGACAGGTCCACGCGATGTTGTGTGCCACGGGCAGCGATTTGCCCGTGTCGCACAACCGATGGGGGCGGGTATGAACGCTAGCGATATTGGTCACAATATCGCAGCTTGTAAAGCGGCCTTAAGTCACCCACCATGTCTTTGTTGGATTTGAGATATATTTAAAAAAACAGTCCCTAATGTTACAATGTTTGGGGGGGACTACAACTACAAATGATTGACTATATGTGCAATTTTTATTTTAGTACTTTATACGATTAGATTTATGAGTTAATTATTTATACCAACTCAACTGGAGATCTATATGCTAGACAAACAGGAATAACCTTTATCATGACCTCTGTTTACAGTTATAGTAAATAATAAGATTTGAATGGTCATATTCTAGTGGTGATCAATGATGTATATTGATAACTGTACTAAATTCCATGGTGACTAAAGTTATTCTATCTGTTTCTACACAAATGTATTATTACTATTTTAAGTGGAATCAATTCTTGCTTGCTCCGTTTCGGACGTCACTGGTATTGATTGCCTTAAACTATATGAGCCTGTTGTTCTGACAGCACTTATTGGCTATGCTCATATGAGCCCCTATATTTCAGATTTTTTCATCAATGGTGCTGATTGGCTATGGGGCTGCTGTGGGAGAGGCTTATTATTCTATTCCTATTGATCCTCACCTTATGCGCTTTCACTGGTCCTCGGGACAAGTCTTCAGGTTCATTTGTATTTGGTATTGAGTGATATGTGAACTAATGGGAGGTGTAGTGTGAGCTGTCTAAAGCCCGCTACACACGCTTCAATATATCTCACAATCCGTCGTTGGGGTCAAGTTGTAAGTGACGCACATCCGGCATCGTTTGTGAGGTATCTGCGTGTGACAGCTACATGCGATCAGGATTGAACGCAAAACCGTTCTCTAGAATTGAGCGTTTTGTTGCACGAACCTAGTGAATTGTAATGTGTGACATCCCTCATACGATTTTGTTGTCTGATGCTATGTGCGCAGGTGTGCGCTCTGCACCGCAGCTTAAAAAAGGTCTGCTTCAGAGCGCAGCTGAAAAGCTGCGTTCTGAAGCGCCTCACAATGTCTGTCATGCACTAATCTCTGTCAGTCCGTCACTATCTCTGTCCCTCACTCTCTGTCCATGTCAGTCTATCCCCCTCTCTCATATACTCACCAATCCCCGATCCCCGGCGCTGCACGGCATTCACACTGCTCCGGCGGCTTTTACTGTTTTGAAAAAGCCGGCCGCCCATTAAACAATTTCGTATTCCCTGCTTTCCCCGCCCACCAGCGCCTATGATTGGTTACAGTGAGACACGCCCCCACTCTGAGTGACAGGTGTCACACTGCAATCACAGCAGCCGGTGGGCGTGTCTATACTGTGTAGAGAAATAAATAATTAAATAATTTAAAAAAACGGCGTGCGGTTCCCCCCATTTTTAAAACCAGCCAGATAAAGCCATACGGCTGAAGGCTGGTATTCTCAGGATGGGGAGCTCCACGTTATGGGGAGCCCCCCACCCTAACAATATCAGCCAACAGCCGCCCAGAATTGCCGCATACATTATATGCGACAGTTCTGGGACTGTACCCGGCTCTTCCCGATTTGCCCTGGTGCGTTGGCAAATCGGGGTAATAAGGAGTTATTGGCAGCCCATAGCTGCCAATAAGTCCTAGATTAATCATGTCAGGCGTCTATGAGACACCCTCCATGATTAATCTGTAAGTTACAGTAAATAAACACACACACCAGAAAAAATCCTTTATTAGAAATAAAAACACACACATATACCCTGGTTCACCACTTTAATCAGCCCCAAAAAGCCCTCCTTGTCCGGCGTAATCCAGGATGATGCAGCGTCGCTTCCACCGCAGCTGCATGGAGGTGACTGGAGCCGCAGCAGACACAGCCGCTCCGGTCACCTCCACACAGCAAATGAAGACAGCCGCGCGATCAGCTGCTGTCACTGAGGTTACCCGCGGCCACCGGTGGATGCAGCGGTGGCCGCGGGTAACCTCAGTGACAGCAGCTGATCGCGCGGCTGTGTTCATTTGCTGTGTGGAGGTGACAGGAGCGGCTGTGTCTGCTGCGGCTCCGGTCACCTCCATGCAGCAGCGCTGGATGCGACGCTGGATCATCCTGGATTACGCCGGACAAGGAGGGCTTTTTGGGGCTGATTAAAGTGGTGAACCAGGGTATATGTGTGTGTTTTTATTTCTAATAAAGGATTTTTTCTGGTGTGTGTGTTTATTTACTGTAACTTACAGATTAATCATGGAGGGTGTCTCATAGACGCCTGACATGATTAATCTAGGACTTATTGGCAGCTATGGGCTGCCAATAACTCCTTATTACCCCGATTTGCCAACGCACCAGGGCAAATCGGGAAGAGCCGGGTACAGTCCCAGAACAGCCGCATCTAATGTATGCGGCAATTCTGGGCGGCTGTTGGCTGATATTGTTAGGGTGGGGGGCTCCCCATAACGTAGAGCTCCCCATCCTGAGAATACCAGCCTTCAGCCGTATGGCTTTATCTGGCTGGTTTTAAAAATGGGGGGAACCGCACGCCGTTTTTTTAAATTATTTAATTATTTATTTCTCTACACAGTATAGACACGCCCACCGGCTGCTGTGATTGGGTGCAGTGTGACACCTGTCACTCAGAGTGGGGGCGTGTCTCATTGTAACCAATCATAGGCGCTGGTGGGCGGGGAAAGCAGGGAATATGAAATTGTTTAATGGGCGGCCGGCTTTTTCAAAACAGTAAAAGCCGCCGGAGCAGTGTGAATGCCGTGCAGCGCCGGGGATCGGGGATTGGTGAGTATGAGAGAGGGCTGCTAACTTCAGTTACTCAGGAGTTTAGCGGTCACCGGTGAGTCTTCACTGGTGACCGCTAATCAGGGCGCGACACAGACAGAGCCGCAGCATGACAATGAAGTCGGGTGAAGTTCACCCGAGTTCATTCTGACAGTGCGGCTCTGTCTGTGTCTGCTGTCGTCTGCCATTCAGCTCTGCTACATGGCTGTCTGTGTCTGCTGTTAGCGGCCATGTAGCAGAGCTGAATGGCAGATGACATAGTAAAAACGCATCCCTACACATTACACACGCTGGGCAAGTCAATAAATAAAAAAAAAAAAAAGGTGCTCAATGCATACGTCACAGAACACATGATCTAAAGGATCGCACACAAAATTGACCAATTTAACATAGACTACTAACGCTCGTGTGACAGCAAATGAACGACCAACGTGAAATCTCATAGATCCCGTATGCAACCTGGGCGTGTCACATCGCAAATGCGATTGTACAACTAATTGCAACGTGTAAAGTGGGCTTAACACAGCCACAATCTTGTCAGTGTGTGCATGATACAGCACACAATAGCATTGTTCTATCATGTTTTACAAACTATTAGTACTCATCTGAATCTGCCTAGCCACTGATAAATTAAGGCAAGAACTTATAAATGATGAAGCGCATAGGATTTAAAAATAATGAATAGTTAATTCACAGTAGCTAGTGATGTTTCCAATTTTCTTTCAAATCACAGTAGTTAATTAAAAAAATTGTGTATTGGGAAAGTGTAATCAACTCAGTTGCACTCTAGGGCTTGTGCAATGATATAGTGGCTGAGTGGCACCTTTCGATATAGTGCATGTAATTGTACAATCTCCAGGGTCTGAAGCGTAAGATCCATGAACAAGAGTACCCTCATTGTTGGTGCAATGATATTTGCTGCACATCAATCTCAGGGCAATATTTATTTACAAATTTATGCTCTGAGAATGTGCAATAGTTTTTGTTAAATGTAGCAATTTATTTTTCATCGCTAAATAATTCTGCTACATTCTTTAGACTTTTGAAAGCATTTTTTGCCTGACAATCAGGTTTTTGTCCCTATGTTTCAATGGGCATTATGTGAAGAAACTGATATTTTTAGATGGAATCTGATAAAATATACAGTGGTACCTCGCTTAACGAGTAACCCACTTAACGAGAATTTCGCTTAACAAGCAAAGCTTTCTGTAAATTTGTAACCCGCTTTACGAGAAAGCTTTGCTGTACGAGTAAAATTCTCGCCGCACACACTTCCAGTTCCGTACATCCACCGCGCTCTGACCCGAACCTGCAGTCCACACAAATACACACATGTACGCACAAACACACACAAACACATACGTACGCACATACAGTATTATGCTCACCTTACCTTCCGTTCCACCGCCGGTCTCATGGTTCTTGTAGTTCCCGGGTACATCGCGACATCCTCGCGGCGAACTACAAGACCCAGGAGGCCTGCGATGGAACGGAAGGTAAGGTGAGCATATAATATGTGTGCGTGCGTGCATGTGTGTTTGTGTGTGTCTGTGTGTGTTTGTACGTGTTTGCACGTGTGTGGAATGACAGAATAGGGGACCAGGATGGGAGTGGACATTTAACACGTTGTGGAATGAATCGTCTGCATTGCAATGATGGGAAATCTTGCTTTGCTGAACGAGTAACTTGGTTAACAAGCACACTCCCAGAACGGATTGTTCTCATTAAGCAAGGTTCCACTGTACTAACATTTATTTTAGTCCAGTAGATGGTAACTGATCGTAAGTTATTAATAATAGAGTAGGTGGTCCTTGGTAATTGATGCATTAGCCAGTTCAATGTTGTTGTTATAGCTAACGTACACTGCACTGATAAACATATTTTGTAGTATCTGCTGTGTCATTTAGGAAAAACAATTCAGATTTTTTCTTTGTAGTATGTACATGACTCAGTGCATGCCTTTATGTATTAGGCCTTATTGGCAATTTAATATTTTGTATACTCCTATCTGACAGGCATACTGAATCAAACTTCTAATTAAATTGTCCATGAGCTATTTGGACTAACCTTGTTTGATTCAGACACCAGCATGAGGCATACTTATGGTTCCCAACGTGTGGGCATATACAGCCTCTTGTTGCACAGATATATTAAAATATAGACTGTCTGCAAAGGGTGCTTGTCTCTCGCACTCATAACGGTTAGCATTGTTGCCATGATTTTTGTTGGTGACCGACTTTCTCTGTTAGCCCTACTCATGTCCTGTACTTTTTGATGACTGCCCGGATTCATCATATTTTGCAATGTTAGATATAGAGACAATAAGGTGCTAGAATGATAGTGTCTCACTGCCCAGAAAGCTTCTTTTTAAAGAGCTGGTAAATCCTCCTTACTCGCTCCAATCCAGATCAACATTTAGTGTGACGTGCAGTCCCTGTTAAGGCTAATCCAATAACGTTTACTATTCCCCAATGTGACCAATTAGATCACGCAGTTTCCTGACAAGTCACGTCAACATGAAATAGAGTAGATGCACATGCTGACGAGTCTTACATAGAACCCAGTAAACATCCTAAGTGTGAACAATGCAGTTGTTGTATATAGCCAATAGAATAGCAAATGCATACCTTTCCATATAGTTCCTTTAACCACTGCATATATATTTTACTGGTATGATAACCTTATAGCATGCTCTTATGTCCAAACAGGAGTGATATTAATAGCCTGGTGAGCAGTCCCCAGGTTGAGACTGGATGCCCATAATGGAGAAAAAAGAGTCAGCACAATCTGAAATTGGCATGCATCATATAAAAAGTGCAAATTCACAGATTTATTCCAACTGTACTATAATAAAAAAATGAGATTTTTAGCAAATAATTGATCAATTCTTTGAGCCACCCCTTTCAACTCTCAATAGGGGGGTCCTAACCTATATTATGTATTCCATGTGCCATGCGGTCATGCGGCCTCCAAGATAAAGTTAAAAGCAGAACCATACCTGTAACCTGTATATAGCCGCTTCCATGTTGCAAAAGAGGCAATTATGGATAGAGGCCAGCCCAGGCCCCAGTATGTGGAGCAAGCTCTACACCTACCAGGACTATATCAGAACTGACCCTCCCAGTGCCAGACAGCAACCATTGATAAAGGCGGACCAGATCCAAGTATGGTCCAAGTATGGTGCTTAATTAGCATTGCCTGTGGAAAGGGTTGAGGCAACTGAATGTGAACTTTTACTAGGCATTGCCCCCACTAGCCAGATTCCTACTCCACACTGATGAGGGGCAAATACCCCGAAACGGCTGTCTGTGGATGGATACCATGTTTGGTATAGGTGGTCTCCTTGTTTGGAGACTGCCCTTCCCGTGGTTGTTCCTTCCCGGTGAAAGACCTGGCTAGTTTCCTGCCAGCGTTGAGAAACATGTGATGGTGTCTCCGCGGCTTTCTCATTATTATACTAGCAAACACTGAGTAAACTTAGTGGCATCCTAAAAGTGGCTGTTGGACATCCATTAGTGTCCCACTAGTGCAAATCTATTTGCAGCACCTCTGCATTGCACACTAAAACTCATTGTTACTAAGCCCTTATACTAGCAAACACTGAGTAAACTTAGTGGCATCCTAAAAGTGGCTTTTGGACTTCCATTAGTGTCCCACTAGTGCAAATCTATTTGCAGCACCTCTGCATTGCACACTCAAACTCATTGTTACTAAGCTATTATACCAGCAAACTCTGCTGCCAGTTAAAGGGCCGTAGTTGCATTGGCAGGGATTGTTATTGTTGTTTATTCTGCTGTTAATAAAGATAGACCACCGCTGCAATCTACACCACCTCTCAATTTTTACTACCACATTTTAAGTGCACAATCAAAATGAGTGGCAAAATGACAGATGCTGGTGGAAAGGGGAAAGGAAAAAAAGGGTTTGTCCGTGGGGAAGGTGGCAAAGCTCCATTAACATCTGCTGAAGACAGACCATCTTCCAGCAAAAGTAAGATGTCTACTACTTACCGTGGACAATCCGATGTGCTCTTTTTTTTACGGACACGAACAACTGGAACAAAGGTAGATGATGGCCAAAAAAAGAAAATGCTTGAATGGATCTCAAGTGGTCCAACAAGTGCCCTCTCCGCCACCTCAACTACCGCATCCAAAAAACACCAGTCCTCTGAGTTGTCATCCCAATCACACTTGCTTTCTCCCAGCTCTGAAGTCTCCATCCACCCTGCACAGTATGGTGGAACTGAGATGGCTGAGTCTGCAAAGCTGTTCAGTCACACTATAGCCTGGGAATCAGGTCTGCTCCCAAGCTACAGTGAGTGCAGACCTGGAAATGGTCTGCAGTGATGCCCAGAACCTTTGTGACTCAGATTCAGGCCGTGATGAACAAGTTTCTGAGCATAATGTTGACCCTTATTCACAAACTGAAACACCTGTTGTAATAGACAATGAGGAAAATACTGATGACGATGAGACGCAGATACCAGATTGGGTATGACAACTTAAATATTCGATCAGGGCAAGAAGAGGCTCGGTCTGAGGGTGAGGGGAGTGCAAACACAATAATTGATGAGGAAGTTCTAGATCCCACCTACTGTCAACCCACAGTCAGGCACTCGAGGCGGTCAACAGAGGCGGTAAAGGAGGATGCAACTGACGACGAAGTTACCTTGCGCCTTCCTGGACAGAGGAGTAGTACTGGTAGCACGTCTACAACTGCATCCTCAGCACCACTGTGCCTCTGAGCACTGGTCGGGGTAGATCAGCAGGTCACATGTCCTCTAAGCCTTGCCTAGCCTGGTCCTTTTTTGACATAGCAAAAGATTGCCCAAATTATGTGATCTGTAAAATTTGTCGTGATTCTGTTAGTAGAGGGCAAAACCTCAGTAGTTTGACAACTTTTTCCATGAATCGTCACATGAATAAATATCATATGTCCCAGTGGGAAGCTCACCGTGCTGCAATGCGGCCTAGCGGAGCGAACCATCCACCGCCTGCCCCTTCCAGTGCATCTGCGCGCTCTTCATCTTCCAGGACTGTGAGGACAGCTGTCACACCTGGTTTTCCACGCACAACTTCCACCACTCTAACCGCAACAGGCAGTTTGCTTGGTAGGTCGTCAGTTGGTTTGGAAGGGGAAACAAGTGCGTGTGTACAGCTCTCTCAGACATCGATAGCACCAACGTTGGATAAAGGCAACATCATGTCTATGCCTGCACTTTCCTCACAAACCTGCATTTTTCCAGGGACACCCTACTCAACACCGTCTACACACAGCAGCCAGATATCTGTCCCTCAGATGTGGACAAATAAAAGGCCATTTGCTGCGGCCCATGACAAAGCTAAGAGGTTGACTTTATCCCTCTGTAAGCTCTTGGCTACCGAAATGCTGCCTTTCCGCCTGGGGGACACACAGGATTTTAGAGACCTTATGTCTGTCGCTGTGCCCCAGTACCAGATGCCCAGTTGCCACAACTTCTCTAAGAAAGGTGTGCCTGCGCTACACCAGCATGTCGCACACAACATCACCACTTCCTTGAGAAACTCTGTGTGTGAACGGGTGCATTACACCACCGATACTTGGACCAGTAAGCATGGACAGGGACGTTACATGTCGCTGACTGGGCACTGGGTAACTATGGTGATAGATGGTGAAGGGTCTGCTGCACAAGTCTTGCCGTCCCCACGACTTGTGTGTTAATCCTCTGTCTGTCCAAGTTCCGCCACTGCTTCTGTCTCCTCCACCTCATCTGGGTCCTCCACCTCCGCCCCAAGCCTGCCTGGTCAGGCCACCAGCATTGTAACTGTGCAGAAGGAATCACGCACCCCTCATTACTATGCTGACCGCAGAGCGCAACGGCATCAGGCGGTCTTTAGCTTGAAGTGTCTTGGAAATAAGAGTCACTCAGCGGCTGAGTTGTGGGCAGCTCTGGAGACTGAGTTTAATAAATGGTTGTCTCCACTCAACCTGCAGCCTGGTAAGGCTGTGTGCGACAATGCTGCAAACCTGGGTGCGGCCCTTCACCTGGGCAAGGTGACACACGTGCCTTGTGTGGCTCACGTGTTGAACCTTGTTGTCCAGCAATTTTTAACACACTATCCAGGCTTAGATGGCCTTCTGAACAGGGCACGAAAACTGTCTGCTCACCGCCATTCAACCACCGCTGCTGAGCAACTTGCATCGCTCCAGAAGTCTTTTGGCCTGTCGGTTCATCGCCTGAAATGCGATGTGCCGACACGCTGGAATTCGACTCTCCACATGTTACAGCGACTGTGGCAGCACCGTCGAGCCCTGGTGCAATACGTCATGACGTACACCCTGGGCCAACGAGATGCAGAGGTGGGGCAGATCCCCCTGATGGAGTAGTCTCAGATCAAGGACGTATGCACCCTTCTGCACAGTTTCGACATGTCGACGAATATGTTTAGCGCTGACATTATCAGCATGACAATTCCAGTCATTTACATGCTGGAGCACATGCTAAACACTATTCGGAGTCAGGGGGTGGGACAACAGGAAGGGGAGGAACTACAGGAGGATTCATATGCGCAAGAGACAAAAACATCACCAAGGTCCAGACGTTCATCATCACCAACGCGGCAGGCATGGGACCATGGGAGACAGGAATCAACAAGGGCGAAAGTAGCAGGCGAAATGTTGAGGAAGGTGCAGGAGAACATGAAGAAATGGAGGACGAACTGTCCATGGACATGGAAGACTCAGCGGATGAGGGAGACCTTGGTCAAATTTCTGTTAAAAGAGGTTGGGGAGAGATGTCAGAGGAAGAAAGAACGGTTAGCACCTCTATGCCACAAACACAGCGTGGACTTGGTCCGCATGGCTGCGCAAGACACATGAGCGCCTTCTTGCTGCACTACCTCCAACATTACCCTCGTATTGTCAAAATTAGAAGTGATGATGACTACTGGCTTGCCACACTAAATGGGACGGTCTCGTCATCTTCAACATTCTACCCGTACCAGTAGCACCGTATCTGGTGCTGGTAACAGCAATTTTATTGAATCTTTTCATAATTTTTTTAGACCATCCTTTGCAAGGCCACCAGAGACAACAAGTCTGACACATAGTCAACGGCTGGAGTGGATGATACAGGAGTATCTCCAAATGAACATCGATGCCATGACTTTGCAAATGTAGCCTTGCTCATTTTGGGCTTCAAATCTTGAAAAATTGCCAGAGCTCTCCACTTTCGCCTTGGAGATTTTGTCGTGTCCAGCTGCCAGCGTTGTCTCTGAACTAGAGTTGAGCGCGGTTCGCGGTTCGAGGTTCTCCAGTTCGCGGCTCGAGTGATTTTGGGGGCTGTTCTAGATAGAACTAGAACTCGAGCTTTTTGCTAAAGCTCGATAGTTCTAGATACGTTCGAAAATGGTTCTAGCAGCAAAAAGCAGGGCTTTTTACAGTTACAGTGTGCAGGAGCCATCGCTGGCAGCCTGCCAGAAGCTGGTAACCAAGATAAACATCGGGTATCCAAGCAAAGCGCTTTGGTTAGTAACCCGATGTTTATTCTAGTTATGTGCAGGAAGCCCACACTTCCCCGCTCAGCTCGCTCCACCCCCTCCTGCACGCTGTTACGGGGGGACCGGCAGATTAGGACCAGGGGGTATATATCCTAATCGCCAGTCGGGGCCCAACGTGCTCCAGATGACAAAGGAGCTGCTGGCACCTGAGGGTTAGGCGGAGACTATAGAGCTGGATGGCTCTGAGATAACCCAGGAACTCTGGGAACCGGTCACGTGTGTTAGGACACGTCAGACCGGACGATAACCCGATTAGCGTTTTGGTGCATCTAGCGCTACACCAACCACGTGTGCAGGAAACACGTCAGGCCGGGTGGTAACCAGGTAGCGTTGACCGGAAGACCGCCACGAAAGCGTTCTGTCGGCCACGTGTGTAGGACACGTCAGGCCGAGCGATCCTCCGATTAGCGTTTCTGGCCACCTCTCGACTGGCCACGTGTGTAGGACACGTCAGGCCAGATGGGTACACCAGTAGCGTTGACCGGGAAGCCGAGGAGGATAAGGAACACCCTGTTAACTCTACAGGTGTCCTGGGGTACACTGTCCGTGCGCGTAGGGGGCACAACCGGACAGGTGGCGCAGCAGGTGCGTTGTCCGTGTGCGTAGGGGGCACAATCGGACAGGTGGCGCAGCAGGTGCGTTGTCCGTGTGCGTAGGGGGCACAATCGGACAGGTGGCGCAGCAGGTGCGTTGTCCGTGTGCGTAGGGGGCACAATCGGGCAGGAAGCACAGCAACCGCAACCCAGTTAACGCCACTGGGCTGCTACAGCAAGACTGGAACGGCAGGAGGGAAGCACAGCGCCTGACCCTTATGTGCCGAGCCACGAATCTTGGCGTGACAGGCACCGTTCGACTAACCCTACCTACCGCTTCCCAACATAGGCTTATGCCGCAATGAGGCTCTAACATGGAGGTGCGCTCTGACTGAGCAAATGTGAAGACTGCGCACCTCCATGTTGTCTCCAGCCCCTTTTATAACCTGGGTCCGCCCCAAACCCAGGGTGGAACCACCAAGGTCCAATAGCAGAGTGCCATGTCATCAGTGACGTCACATGCAACCTATCCGGAACCGCCATGTCATTGATGACCTCATGGCAGCCACGCCCCAAACACTTCACCAGTCATCGTCTGACGACCAATACTGAGGTGCCAGATCATAGGGGCGGACCTCTGCGAGCCAGTCCGGAGTTGCCACGTCATCATGACACCTGACACCCTCTGCCCTATCAGGGCCTGCCACCTCACGGACATGCTCAGTGAGGTCCTTACCGGACCTAGCCTATGGTGCACTAAGTGCCTGAGCATGCCCAGTAGCCTGAGCAACAGGCTCAGAAAGCAGACTATCAGTTTGAGCATGCTCAGTAGGCACATTCCAGAACTTAGACACAGCACGAAGTCCAAGTACCTGTGCAAAGAGGCTGTTTGGGTTAATTGTGGGAGCATGCTCAGTAGCCTGAACTGAGGACTTAGTCTCAGACATAACACAATCAGGCTGAGCATGCTCACTAGTCAAAACACCGGGCTTAAACTCTGGCTGGGGTAAATCGGCGCACGCATGCGCACTAGCCGCCTCTCCACACTTAGACGTGGTGGAAGGAACAGCCAACTGGACGACCCGAGGCACGGCCAAGAACGGCAGCCGGCGCCTGGGCGCAACAGGAACTGCAGCAGGCTGCTTGCGGCTATGGCGGCGCCGGTTCGTAACACACACGGCATGTACACATACATACACACAAACACACACACATCCCCAGCCATGCAGTCCACGACACTGACGTCCTCCTGGCACTCTGCACACATGGTCCCGCTCGGCTTACCTGCGGTGATGAAGTCCCGACCTCAGCGCTGTCACTGTCCTCCATGGCCGCCGCTTGTCACATCACCTTCTCTCGCTTTCGACCCGAGACTCACTAGCGGTGACGTCACGGACCTCTCGCGATACTTGGCTGTGAAGGCGGCGGTCATTGAACTCAGTGACAGGTGCTGTCGGCAGTCCAGGAGATCAGCGCAGGTAATGTACCTCGCTGACAGCAGCACTTGTCATGCCCTGCAGTGAACTGGGCTGACCCATTGATGTTAGCTCAGGTCACTGCACTGCTCTCCCAGCCAATGGGGAACTTCCTGCTCTTCATTGACTGGGACAGTGTGGATCCTCATGGCAACCCCTTGGATTACACCACACCTGGATCTGTTTGTCTTTCTATTAAATTGGTTAAAGAGGGAATGTATTGGGGAGTATTTTTTCAAATAAAAATGTGTTTGTCGTCTATTTTTTTTTATTACTGACTGGGTTGGTGATGTCGGGTATCTGATAGACGCCTGACCTCACCAACCCCAGGGCTTGATGCCAGGTGACATTACACATCTGGTATTAACCCCATATATTACCCCGTTTGAAACTGCACCAGGGCGCGGGATGAGCTGGGGCGAAGCACCATGATTGGCACATCTAATGGATGCGCCACTTCTGGGGCGGCTGCGGCCTGCTATTTTTAGGCTGGGGAGAGTTCAATAACCATGGAACTCCCTAGTCTGAGAATATCAGACCCCAGCTGTCTGCTTTACCTTGGCTGGTGATTCAATTTTGGGGGGACCCCTACGTGTTTTTTTTTTAACTATTTATTTAATTTAAAATAACAGCGTGGGGTGCCCTCAGTTTTGGATTACCAGCCAAGGTGAGGTTGCCAGCTGTGGTCTGCAGGCTGCAGCCGTCTGCTTTACCCTAGCTGGCTACAAAAATAGGGGGAACCCTACGTCATTTTTTTTTCTTCATTTTTTTGGCTAAATACAAAGCTAAGCACCCCTTAGTGCCACATGAAAGGCACCAAAGGGGGCAAAATTACAAAATGCAGGAGAGTGGGACATTATGTGTCTTTCTGCCATTATAATGACAGAAAAGACTGATATGAAGAGTATAAGCACAAGAAAATCACCAGAGCGCTCTACGTTGTGAAAAGCAGTAGAAAATGGCAATGGAGTGAACATGTGACCACCTCATGTAGGATGAAGCTATGGATCCTGGGTAAATTTATGCATTTACCCTCCTTCAGTTTTTTTGCAGTACACAAAAAAAACGGAAGGCACACGGATGACAAACAGATGACATACGGACCGTCTACGGAACGGAAACGGATGCCACACGGATTCACCCGTGAAAAAAAAACGGACTGTTTTTTGCAGACCGCAAAAATGGATCGGTCGTGTTAATGTAGCCTTATTCTGATCTGCCGTTTATAAACAGCAGGCAGAAATAGGTGAATAACGCCCCCCAGCGTCAGAAAATCTCCGGGGTTTAAGGGCTAGCTGAGACTCTGGAGATCATGATTCAGGACAGTTTTTCCGGTCCCCGCTCACGTGATCACAGGTATACAGCGTACACCGATGATCACGTTACAGTAAATGACAGCGCCGGTAAAAAAATATTTATCTCCCATTTGGCATGAACAAACATGATAAATCTCCTCCCCGGTCCCCTCTGGTCCCCCGGTGTCGCCAAAGTGCCCCCCCTGATGCCCTCCCAGAAATCCAAGATGGCCGCGCGCACAGCAGCGCGCCAGCCGCATTCACCCTACTCCTCTGATTTCTGTCACATGTGCCATGACACATGCGACAGAAAACTTCTCCCCAGGCCCTGCCAGGTCACCGCCTATAACCCCACCGGTGTTCCCCGGTGTCCCACGGTACCTGTGCAGCGTTGATCCCCCCACGGCCCTCTCCTTCACAATAGACGCTGCCGCATGCACAGAGCGGCTGTCAGCTCAGCTTCCTGTGTTCAGACACAGTGAGTGGTGGTTATGCATCTGTAAGCTAAATGGGTGACACGGTGACCCAGTGGTTAGCACTGCAGTCTTGCAGCGCTGAGGTCCTGGGTTCAATTCTCACCAAGAACACCATCTGCAAGGAGTTTGTATGTTCTCCCCGTGTTTGCGTGGGTTTCCTCCGGGTACTCCGGTTTCCTCCCACACTCCAAAGACTTACAGCGCTATGGAATTAATAACGCTATATAAATGAATACATTATTATTATTACTGCAATGCCCTGCTCATGAGGTAAGGAACATAATTGATCAGGAGAGCTATATACTACATTTCCAAATGGAGGGATTTGCTTTTATAGTTTCCCTGCTGAACGACTACCAAACATGAGAGTCCGTTATACGCCACAAGAAAACACATCTAAATAGCGAGCTCTGTTGTTAAGTATTCATTCAGCTGGATAACTGGACTTAAAGGGGTATTCCATCTCCAAGATCCTATCCCCAATATATAGTAGGTGGAATAGCAATAATATCAGCAAATACCAATATTTGGAAATGTAGAATAGTTCTCCTGATTAGGCATGCCCTTACCTCATGAGCAGGGCATTGCAGCTTTGGTAGCAACCATTACGACATGGACTCTGCTGCTGTGGACCCGGGGAGAGTGAGTGCAGATTCATTGCACCCACACTCCTCACTTGAAGGGTCTGCACCCCTAGAAAATAGGGGATACGTTCCCTGAGTGTCTCCCTCCATATTCTAGACGGTCCAGAGTCATCGTGGGACCCCTTTATTTTTTTTCTTACAAGAAATTGGTGAAAGAGGAAATGTTTTGGGGACTGTTTTTTCAAATAAATTTCTTTTGTCGATTTTTTTTTGTTATTACTGACAGTTTATGATGTTGGGTATCTAATAGACGCCATGACATCACAAACTGCTGGGCTTGATGTCAGGTGACCTTACAGCTAGTATCAACCCGATTTATTACCCCGTTTGCCACTGCACCAGGGCACGGGATGAGCTGGGGTGAAGCGACAGGATTGGCGCAACTAGTGAATGCGCCACGTCTGGGGTGCCTGCGGCCTGCTATTTTTAGGCTGTGAAGGCCCAATAACTATGGACCTTCCCACCCTGAGAATGCCAGACCACAGCTGTCCGCTTTACCTTGGCTGGTGATCCAATTTGGGGGGGACCCTACTTTTTTTGTGTAATTATTAATATTTATAAAATAATTATAAAAAAAGAGCCTGGGGGACCTCCACATTGGATCCCCAACCACGGTAAAGCTGCCAGCTGTGGTTTTCAGGCTACAGCCGTCTGCTTTACCCTAGCTGGCTATCAAAAATGGGGGGACCCAACGTCATTTTTTTTTAACTATTTTTTAAATAGAAAAAATTAATGGGCTTCCCTGTATTTTGATTGCCAACCAAGGTAACGTCAGGCAGATGGGGGTGGCAACCCATAGCTCTCTGCTTTATCTGCGCTGAGAATCAAAAATACCGCGGAGCGCTACGTCATTTTTTTTAAAGATTTATTTTTACAGCACTGTGATGTCCAGCAATCAAAATACAAAGGGAAGCATTTTTTATTTTTTTTGCCAAAAAACTACAAAAAAAGGACGTGAGCTTCGCCATATTTTTGTATGCTAGCCAGGTATAGCAGGCAGGTGCTGGAAGAGTTGGATACAGCGCCAGAAGATGGCGCTTTTGTGAAAGTGCCATTTTCTGAGGCGGCTGCAGACTGCAATTCGCAGCAGTGGAGCCCAGAAAGCTCAGGCCAACCTGTGCTGCGGATTCCAATCCCCAGCTGCCTAGTTGTACGTGGCTGGACACAAAAATGGGGCGAAGCCTACGTCATTTGTTTTCTAATTATTTCATGAAATTCATGAAATAATAAAAAAAGGGCTTCCTTTTATTTTTGGTTCCCAGCCGGGTACAAATAGGCAACTGGGGGTTGGGGGCAGCCGTACCTGCCTGCTGTACCTGGCTAGCATACAAAAATATGGCGAAGCCCACATAATTTTTTCAGGGGGCAAAAAACTTCTGCATACAGTCCTGGATGGAGTATGCTGAGCCTTGTAGTTCTGCAGCTGCTGTCTGTCTGTATGGAGAAGAGCAGACAGCAGCTGCAGAACTACAAGGCTCAGCATACTCCATCCAGGAATGAATTTTAATTGAGGTTTTTTAAAATAAAAAATCCCCAATAAACCAGCGCTGATAAGAGGTTTTTTTATTAATATTTTATACTTTTTATTGCTATCCTTGTTTTAGACACAAATTTATTCAAAACAATTCACACAATAGAACAAGGAAAAAGAAAGAAGAACAAACCACATATGATAGAAATAAAAATAAAAGTAAAAATAAAGAATAAGTAATTGATAGTGCAGCAAACAGATACCAGGTGTCTGGTTGCAGTACCCCGGCCGGTAGTAGAGCATTTATTAAATCTAGTATAGTATATTAAGTGATGCTTCAAGGCATATCATATTTAATGCCAATTGAAACTATCACTGCAATATGATTTTTCAGATAGCTGGAGAGTTTTTTTCAATCCATAAGCAAAAAGGTTGTTAATAGAGGCTTAAATTATAAGCAGCAATTTCAGCGTTCCAAGTGCCTTTAAATGAATTTGAAGAAACTGCACTTCAGGATTGTAGTGAGGATGAGGTGCCCCAGCTCATCAAGTGTTCCAATAGTAGTTTACCTGCAGTCAAGTTCAGGCAGCAATTTCAGCGTTCCAAGTGCCTTTAAATGAATTTGAAGAAACTGCACTTCAGGATTGTAGTGAGGATGAGGTAAACTCCTATTGGAACACTTGATGAGCTGGGGCACCTCATCCTCACTACAATCCTGAAGTGCAGTTTCTTCAAATTCATTTAAAGGCACTTGGAACGCTGAAATTGCTGCTTATAATTTAAGCCTCTATTAAAAACCTTTTTGCTTATGGATTGAAAATAACTCTCCAGGTATCTGAAAAATCATATTGCAGTGATAGTTTCAATTGGCATTAAATATCATATGCCTTGAAGCATCACTTAATATACTACACTAGATTTAATAATTGCTCTACTACCGGCCGGGGTACTGCAACCAGACACCTGGTATCTGTTTGCTGCACTATCAATTACTTATTCTTTATTTTTACTTTTATTTTTATTTCTACCATATGTGGTTTATTCTTCTTTCTTTTTCCTTGTTCTATTGTGTGAATTGTTTTGAATAAATTTGTGTCTAAAACAAGGATAGCAATAAAAAGTATAAAATATTAATAAAAAAACCTCTTATCAGCGCTGGTTTATTGGGGATTTTTTATTTTAAAAAATCTCAATTAAAATTTATTTCTGATTCCAGGCAAATTAAAGAGGATTTTTTGCCTACAAACCTAGCTGCAGATTTAATGGTTATTGGGGTCAAGCGCTAACAATTGTCTGTAGACTACTTGGTATATCCATCCAGGACTGTATGCAGAAGTTTTTTGCCCACCAAAAAAATGACGTGGGCTTCGCCATATTTTTGTTTGCTAGCCAGGTACAGCAGGCAGCCACGGGCTGCCTCCAACCCCCAGTTGCCTATTTGTACACGGCTGGGAACCAAAAATATAGGGAAGCCCGTTTTTTTTAATTATTTCACTTATTTCATGAAATAATTAAAAAACAAATGACGTGGGCTTCGCCCCATTTTTGTGTGCAGCCAGGTACAACTAGGCAGCTGGGGATTGGAATCCGCAACACAGGTTAGCCCGAGGTTTCTGGGCGCCTCTGCTGTGAATTGCAGTCCGCAGCCGCCCCAGAAAATGGTGCTCTAATAGAAGCGCCATCATCTGCCGCTGTATCCAACTCTTCCAACAGCCCTGGAGCCGGGTGGCTTGTTGGCTAATCATGAGTTAATACTGGCTTTGTTTTACTAGCCAGTATTAAGCCAGAGATTTTTAATGTCAGGCACGTTTGACCCGGCCATTAAGAATCTCCAATAAAGGGTTAAAAAAAAACACCACACAGAGAAAAAATACTTTAATAGAAAAAAATACACAGACACATTAGAGACTCCATCTTTATTACCCCTTGTTAGCCCTCCACGATCCATGGTCTTCTGTCTTTCTCATTCAGCAAATGCAGCTCTGCTACATCACTGCTGCATGGGGGAAGACGCTGCTTCCCATGCAGAAATCACTCTGTGAATGCTGCACGGGAAGCAGCGTGCAGCCTTCACTCCGTGAGTGATCAGTGCTGCTTGCTGTCAGCGGTAACGCTGACAGACGCGTTACCATAGCAACGGTGCTCCCGGAGCCGCGGTTAGCGGTGACGTCACCGCTAACTGCGTTGCTATGGCAATGGTGATCTCCGTTAATGACCAGCTGTATCAGCCGGTCCCTAACGGAATGGGGAGTCGACCGTGTGCTAGAGCATGTCGCCGGTACACGGCGATACACAAATGTGCACCGTGTACCGGAGAGATGCACTCGCAGGTCCTACATGACGCGTCATAGTCATGTGACCAGTCTGTAGCCAATGAGATAATAGCCACGTGACTGGTCACATGGCTATTTTGACATCACGAAAGGTCCTGCATCACTGCTGGCAGTGCTGGTCACTGGGAGGATTCAGCGATCATCGGATGGAATAGCGGCAGGAGACAGAGTGCAGGAGGGATCGTGGGGACCGGTAAGTGTTATGGCATTGTTTATTAACTGTTTGTCTACATTTATCATGCATTTTTATGTGTTTGTGATTGCCTCCCATTATATCCTATAGGTTCGAGTTTGGTTCGCCGAACGTTCGACGAACCGAACTCGAATGGGACCTCCGTTCGACGAACCGAACTCGAGCCGAACCACGACCGGTTCGCTCATCTCTACTATGAACATGTCTTCAGTGCTGCTGGGTGTGTGCTGACACATAAGCGCACGCGTCTGTCCAGTGACAATGTGGACAGACTAACGTTCATAAAAATGAACAAGTCATGGATCCACAAGGAATTTATTACCCCTGTGTCATCCTGGGGAGAGTAAATGCTTGTGGATTTTGAATGTGCTTGATGCAAATCTAGCTGTGAAGTGTACAACTGGGGCACAAGTGCTGCCACTGAACGGGTGGGTGTGTGTGTGGCCCAATTTTTGGAAAAAAGGGAGATTTCGCTTGGAGTAACCCTTGCTTACATTGTTTTTAAAAATGATCCAAGATGAACAGATCTGGGATCAGCAAAGAATTTGCTACCTACCCCGGTGTCATCCTGGGGACAGTTAAGGATTAGTGATGAGCAAGTACTAAAAAGCTCGGGTGCTCGAGGCTCGGGCCGAGCATCTTAAGATACTCGTGTACTCGGCCCGAGCACCGAGCCCAATGTTATCCTATGGGAGACCCGAGTATTTTTCTGAAATGACCCCCGGCAGCATGTAGAAACCCTAAAAATGTCACAAAAGTCTCAATGACATGGCAACAGCATGGGGAAGACCCCTTGAAGCATTTATCACTCAAAAGTCACAGCTGTGAACAATTTTGTCCGAGTTTTACGCCATTTTTACGGACTCACCAGAAAACCTTCCAAAATGACACCAAAATGAATTTTCATGGCGGAAATGTTAAGGGCACATACCCAATAGTGAGATAGAGCTGGTGTATGTTACATTTTGAGATTAATACATGAAAGATTTTACGTAAAACATTGTGTGGCACTCCGATGTCCAAAACGCACGTTTTGTGCTTTTTACTAGCGATGTCTGTCATTTTTTTTTTCATTCTATCTCCCGTCGGTTGGTCTCGCTCTGTCGGTCTCTCTCTGTCTTGTCTGTCCCCTTCTCACAGTCTGTCGGTCATTCTCCCCCCTTTCTCTTACTTACCGTTCCCCGATCACCGGCGCGGCGCTGCACAGCTGTTCACTAAACTCCGGCGGCTTTTCCTCTTTTGAAAAAGCCGGCCGCTCATTAAACAATCTCGTATTCCCTGCTTTCCTGCTTTTCGGCACCTATGATTGGTTGCAGTGAGACACGCCCCCACGCTGAGTGACAGGTGTCACACTGCACCCAATCACAGCAGCCGGTGTGTGTGTGTATACTGTGCAGTGAAATAAATAATTAAATAATTAGAAAAAACGGCGTGCGGTCCCCCCAATTTTAATACCAGCCAGATAAAGCCATACGGCTGAAGGCTGGTATTCTCAGGATGGGGAGCTCCACGTTATGGGGAGCCCCCCAGCCTAACAATATCAGTCAGCAGCCGCCCAGAATGGCCGCATCCATTAGATGCGACTGTTCTGGGACAGTACCCGGCTCTTCCTGATTTGCCCTGGTGCGTTGGCAAATCGGGGTAATAAAAAGTTATTGGCAGCCCATAGCTGCCACTAAATCCTAGATTAATCATGTCAGGCGTCTATGAGACACCTTCCATGATTAATTTGTAAATTACAGTAAATAAACACACACACCCGAAAAATCCTTTATTAGAAATAAAAAACACTAACAAAGTCCCTCATCACCAATTTATTAACCCCGACAAACCCTCCATGTCCGGCGTAATCCACGGACCTACAGCGTCGCGTCCAGCTGTGCTGCATGAAGGTGACAGGAGCTGCAGAATACACCGCTGCTCCGGTCAGCTTCACACAGCAACTGAGGTGAGTATAGCGATCAGCTGAGCTGTCACTGAGGTTACCTGGATCCAGCGGTGGATGCAGCGGTGGCCGCGGGAAACCTCAGTGACAGCTCAGCTGATCGCGCTACTCACCGCCGCTCCGGTCAGCTTCACACAGCAACTGAGGTGAGTATAGCGATCAGCTGCTGTCACTGATGTTAATCGCGGCACTGCTGGATCCCAGCGGTGGCCGTGATTTACCTGACTGACAGCAGCTGATCGCGCTACTCACCTCAGTTGCTATGTGAAGCTGACAGAAGCGGCGGTGTATTCTGCAGCTCCTGTCACCTGAATGTAGCAGAGCTGGACGCGACGCTGGAGGACTGTGGAGTACGCCGGACGTGGAGGGTTTGTCGGGGTTAATAAATTGGTGATGAGGGACTTTGTTAGTGTTTTTTATTTCTAATAAAGGATTTTTTCGGGTGTGTGTGTTTTTTAACTGTAATTTACAGATTAATCATGGAAGGAATCTCGGGGAGACGCCTGACATGATTAATCTAGGATTTAGTGGCAGCTATGGGCTGCCATTAACTCCTTATTACCCCGATTTGCCAACGCACTAGGGTAAATCGGGAAGAGCCGGGTACAGTCACAGAACTGTCGCATCTAATGTATGCGGAAATTCTGGGCGGCTGCTGACTGATATTGTTAGGGTGGGGGGCTCCCCATAATGTGGGGCTCCCCATCCTGAGAATACCAGCCTTCAGCTGTATGGCTTTATCTGGCTGGTATTAAAATTGGGGGAACCGCACGCCGGTTTTTTTAATTATTTATTTATTTATTTTACTGCACAGTATAGACACGCCCACCGGCTGCTGTGATTGGGTGCAATGAGACAGCTGTCACTCAGCGTGGGGGCGTGTCTCACTGCAACCAATCATAGGCGCCTGTGGGCGTGGAAAGCAGGGAATATGAGATGGCTGTGTGCAGAGCACAGCGCGCCCGCCGGTATAAAGGCTCGGTCACGCTGTGCAGGCCGGCCAATCACTGCAATTCCACAACTAACAGGGCTGTGGCATTGCAGTGGTCTGCCAGCCAATCCCTGCATGAGGGCTGGCTCTCAAAAGAGCGCCAACATGCAGGGATGAAGACCACGAGTACAGCACGAGTATCGCGAAATTACTCGGTACCCGCCGAGTACAGTGATACTCGTGCGAGTACCGAGTAGTAACAAGCATACTCGCTCATCACTATTAAGGATTGCGTATTTTTGAATGTGCTTGATGCAAATCTACTTGTGAAGTGTACAACTGGGGCACAAGTGCTGCCACTGAAGGGGTGGGTGTCTGTGTGGCCCAATTTTTGGAAAAAAGGGAGACTCCGCTTGGAGTAACCCTTGCTTACATTGTTTTTAAAAATGATCCAAGATGAACAGAGCTGGGATCAGCAAAGACTTTGCTACCTACCCTGGGGTCATCCTGGGGACGGTTAAGTATGGCATATTTTTGAATGTGCTTGATGCAAATCTAGCTGTGACGTGTACAACTGGGGCACAAGTGCTGCCACTGAAGGGGTGGGTGTGTGTGTGGCCCAATTTTTGGAAAAAAGGGAGACTCCTCTTGGAGTAACCTTGCGGTGTTTTACATGATTTTAGAAGGGCATGCCATGCCTATGTCTGTGTCTCCTCCTCTTTTTCCTTGTCCAGCTCTTTTGTTTTCGCATGAGTATATGTCCTTGTCTCTTTCCCATGTGTTTGTGTTGTCTTGTGAGTTGTTTGTCACCTTTTGGACACCTTTGAGGGTGTTTTCTAGGTGTTTTTATGTGTTTATGATTGCCTCCCATTGTTTCCTATGCGGTTCGAGTAATTCGCTGAACCGGTTCGCTGAACCGAACTCGAACGAGACCTCTGTTCGTCGAACCGAACTCGAGCTGAACCGCGACCGGTTCGCCCATCTCTAGTCACTAGCAGGTAGCCTCAGGTTGTCAAGAGAAGTTTAGTTAAATTACATACGAAAGTACAAAAAAATACAAAGAATGGTGTATATAAGTATACTCCAAATGATAGGGTGCCTGCAAACTGGGACTGAAGAAAATCCTCCTAAATAGGAATAAATAATGGATGAATGTAGACCAGATAGTGAAAGCTGCTCAGAAAAAAACACATATATTGTATAAGCAACCAATTGTCAATATAAAAGCAAAAAAGAGGAGGAAATAAGCATACAAATATTATTATTATTATTATTATTATTATTATTTATTTATAGAGCACCATTAATTCCATGGTGCTGTACATAAGGGGGTTACATACAAAATACGTATACAAGTTACAGTAGACAGACTAGTACAGAGGGAAGAGGGCCCTACCCTTGCGGGCTTACATTCTATAGGATTATGGGGAGGAGACAATAGGTGGGGTGTAGGTCAGGCGGCAGCTCCGCACGGTGGTCGGGCGGCAGCTCCGCACGGTGGTCGGGCGGCAGCTCCGCACGGTGGTCGGGCGGCAGCTCCGCACGGTGGTCGGGCGGCAGCTCCGCACGGTGGTCGGGCGGCAGCTCCGCACGGTGGTCGGGCGGCAGCTCCGCACGGTGGTCGGGCGGCAGCTCCGCACGGTGGTCAGGCGGCAGCTCCGCACGGTGGTCAGGCGGCAGCTCCGCACGGTGGTCGGGCGGCAGCTCCGCACGGTGGTCGGGCGGCAGCTCCGCACGGTGGTCGGGCGGCAGCTCCGCACGGTGGTCGGGCGGCAGCGAGTTCATTGTAGATTGTAGGCATTTCTGAACAGATGAGTTTTCAGGTTCCTTTTGAAGTTTGCAAGGGTAGGGGATAGTCTGACGTGTTGAGGCAGCGAGTTCCAGAAGACTGGGGATAGAAATAGCAACCCCCTAAGGCAAAATTTAGGTTAGATTTCAAGTGGCAAGGGTGGAACAAACAAAGCTATGAATGGAACAAGACAAATAAACTGCACCAAAAAGGGGCTAGTGTAATAAAGGACCTATTCAAAAGCAAATACAATAAGCCACAAATCTCTGCAATAATATGGAGAGGAAATATGCCAATGAGCAGGGCACCCAGACGAGGAATCAAATATAAACAAAAGTCCCCTTTAAATCCACATAGTGGTGAAACTCACAGAAAGGGGAAATATGAAATCCACAAAGGTTATGGCCACAGAAAAAAAGACCTCCCAGAACTAGGATTGACTCAGAATAGCCAAGGGGGGAAGATCAGGACACACAAAGGAAAAAAAAACACACAACCAATTGAGAGACAACCTGACGGTGAAATAAAGTACCCCTACGCGCGTTTCGCGTTTTCTTGTTCCAGGGTTTTGTATAGGTCTACGCGTTTCAGAGACATCCGTCTCCTTCATCAGGACAAAGAAAGGAACAGTGAAAAACGTTTTTTCACTGTTTCTTTGTATGTACTGATAAAGAAGACAAATGTCTCTGAAACGCGTAGACCTATACAAACAATAAAGGAATAATTTCATCAATATTGAATGGAGAAATAGTGCGACATATACCTGATTTCTTCCTCTACTGGATTGACTATCCTGGTCTCTCAAAGATGTGCTGTAATTTGTTTTTTTTTTGTTTTTTTTAATTCAATACAGCAAGAAACCTCATTTATTTTTTTCCGTGTTTACTTATTTTGTTTTTTTCTAATTCAATTTGCGGCTAAATGATAAATTGCAAGTGCTCCAATTGACCTGAAAAGACGTGTATAACACTATACAGTATCCTACGATAGTATCTAACCTCTTTTTAGCTCTTAAACATAAATACAGTCTTAAAAACATCAAAGAGACCTCAACATAAATGACTACATATAAAGTTAAAGGGATCATAACTAGTGATGAGCGAGCATGCTTGTTACTACTCGGTACTCGCACGAGTATCACTGTACTCGGGCTACTCGGCGGGGACCGAGTAATCTCGCGATACTCGTGCTGTACTCGTGGTCTTCATCCCTGCATGTTGGCGCTCTTTTGAGAGCCAGCCCTCATGCAGGGATTGGCTGGCAGACCACTGCAATGCCACAGCCCTGTTAGTTGTGGAATTGCAGTGATTGGCCGGCCCGCACAGCATGACCGAACCTTTATACCGGCGGGCGCGCTGTGCTCTGCTCACAGCCATCCAGACAGTCAGTGCAGGGAGAGTGTCGCTGCTTCAGGGAAAGGTTTGCGGCCCTTTATAGCTATTTCCGTAGCAGGGCTGCAAACAGTGTGACCAAAAGTCCTTCTCAGGACTATTCTAGTTGTATACAGGCAGGCAGGGTATAGCCAGGTCGGAGTACAGTAGCAGAGTCCTTCTCAGGACTATTGTTGCTGTATACAGGCAGGGTATAGCCAGGTCGGAATACAGGCTAGTGACCAGAAGAGTCCTTGTCAGGACTATTGTAGCAGTATACAGGCAGGCAGGCAGGCAGGGTATATAGCCATTCCTAGTGGTGACCGTATACCAGCCTTCATCATATCTGGGGCTGGTGTACACAGTCTAAAACAGTCCAGATAGTGTCAGATTTCTCAGTAATTTTTGCTCCTAAAAACCTGTTAGGTTCTTAGTGCGTCCGTGCTTGCATTTAAAAATCGCACGTGTGTGCCTGTCGGTGGCAGCGTACAGGTGCACTTGTGTGCGTTTTTACCAAACTATTATATAACGCACAAGTGTAGTGTATAATACACGTCAGTCAGCAGTGGCTGATAGTGTCAGAGTTCTCATTAATTTTTGCTCCTAAAACCTGTTAGGTTCTTAGTGCGTCCGTGCTTGCATTTAAAAACCGCACGTGTGTGCTTGTCGGTGGCAGCGTACAGGTGCACGATTTGCACCAACTTGGATATAACGCACAAGTCTAGTGAATACACGTCAGCACAGCATTGCAAAATGCGCAAGGGCGTTGGCAAGGAACAAGGAAGTGGACGTGATGGTGGTGCAGGCAGAAGCCGAGGTCGTGGGCAAGCTCTAATTTCGCCACAACAAAGGGCCACATCTAGTCGCTCGCACGTCGTGTCCCAAATTCTTGGGGACCGCAGCAGTACACCGCTCTTGAACCAAGACCAGTGTCAACAGGTTGTTAGTTGGATAGCGGATAATGCTTCCAGTCAGACTGGCACCACCACAAACACTCTGTCTTCCACACGGTCAAGTGTCAGTAGCCGTGATACTGCACCGCACATTTCAGAACCTGATCCTCCTTCCTACCACAAGGCTGAGTACACGTCCTCGGACATTAATGATCCCACACTTGGACACTCGGAAGAGCTGTTCACGTTTCCATTCGCACATTCTGGCCTCTCGCCAGCTCATGTTGAAGTGGGTCATGAGGAGATCGTATGTACAGATGCCCAAATATTTGAGCAGCCACGTTCTCACGATGTTGGCAACGTGTCTCAACAAGGGGTGGACGATGATGAGACACAATTGTCAGGAAGTCAGGAGGAGGAGCAGGGTGCGGAAGAGGAAGACGACGTGGTGGATGATCCAGTAACTGACCCAACCTGGCAGGAGGATATCCAGAGCGAGGACAGCAGTGCACAGGGGGAGGGAGGCGTAGCATCCCAACAGGCAATAAGAAGCAGGGTGATGGCTCCAGGCAGAAGTCAGGCAACCGTTCCCCGGAACAACAACACGACACAAGGTGCCTGTACAAATGTTAGGTCTTCCCGAGTCTGGCAGTTTTTTAAGTTGGCTCCAGATGATTCTAAAAAGGCCATTTGCAACACCTGCCATGCCAGCATCAGCAGGGGTACCAAAACTAGCAGCCTGACCACCACCAGCATGATCAGGCACATGTCAGCCAAGCACCCGACTTTGTGGGAAGTACAACAGAGTCGAGGAGCAGTGCTTGCTGATGTCACTGCTACGTCTTCGCTGGTTGTGCATGCGAGCCAATCCCCTGTCCATGCTGCCTGCGAACAAGCCTCCTCCGGTCCTGCACCTGCAGTTGCCTACGCAGAAATAACACCATCATCAAGCACGTCCTTGTCCCAGCGCAGCGTTCAGTTATCCATTCAGCAAACCTTTGAACGCAGGCGCAAATACACTGCCAACACCCCACATGCCACAGTTCTAAATGCTAACATTTCGCGACTGCTTGCGCTGGAAATGTTGCCTTTTAGGCTGGTGGAGACAGAAGCATTCCGCGACCTGATGGCGGCAGCTGTCCCACGTTACTCGGTCCCCAGCCGCCACTATTTTTCCCGGTGTGCCGTCCCCGCGTTGCATAACCACGTGTCACAAAACATCACACGTGCCCTGAACAACGCTGTTTCACCCAAAGTCCACCTAACCACAGACACGTGGACAAGTGCTTGTGGGCAAGGCCGCTACATCTCGTTGACGGCACACTGGGTTAATATTGTGGAAGCTGGGACCCAGTCTGAGCGAGGGACGGAACACGTCCTTCCCACACCAAGGTTTGCAGGCCCTACCTCAGTGAGTGTTTCACCCACACTCTACAGCTCCGGAATGTCATGCTCTTCAGCCTCCTCCTCCTCCTGCGCATCCTCATCCACTGTACCCTCCACACCAGTCCCAAGCTGGAAGCACTGCAGCACTGCCTCGGCGAAGCGGCAACAGGCTGTGCTGAAGCTAATCTGCATAGGTGACAAACCCCATAATGCAGAAGAGGTGTGGACAGCTCTGAAACAGCAGGCAGATCACTGGCTCACACCTCTGAACCTAAAGCCAGGAAAGGTCGTGTGTGACAATGGCCGGAACCTGGTGGCGGCTTTGAGGCGAGGCCAGCTGACACATGTTCCATGCGTGGCCCATGTGCTCAACCTCGTGGTTCAGCGGTTTCTAAAGTCATACCTAGAGCTGTCTGATCTGCTGGTAAAAGTTCGCCGCCTGTCTGCACATTTTCGAAAGTCACCTACTGCTTCAGCCGGCCTTGCCGGCTTTCAGCGCCGTTTGCATCTTCCGGCTCACAGACTGGTGTGTGATGTCCCCACGCATTGGAATTCAACTCTGCACATGTTGGTCAGGATATGTGAGCAGAAGAGGGCAGTTGTTGAGTACCTGCATCACCTAAGCCATCGGTAAATGGGTCAAACTCCACACATAACACCTGAGGAGTGGAGATGGATGTCCGACCTATGTACCATCCTCCAAAACTTTGAGGACTCCACCAAGATGGTGAGTGGTGATGACGCCATTATTAGCGTCACCATATCGCTACTCTGCCTTCTAAAACGGTCTCTGCTCAAAAACAAACATGATGCATTGCAGGCGGAGCGCGATGAGTTGCAGCAAGAAACAGTAGTGGGTGTGGGTGATAACACACAGCCCAGCCTCGTCTCATCACAACGTGCAGTGGAGGACTATGACGAGGAGGAGGATGAAGACATGGAGCAACTCTCCGGCCAAATTGAGGATATGACATGCACACCAGTCATATCCTCGGTTCAGCGTGGCTGGCCAGAGGACAGGGTAGATGAGGAGGAGGAGGAGGACAGCATGTTCAGTCATCGTGTTGGTCAGGCTACTGAAGTCCTGGCTGTTAAGAGTCTGGCGCACATGGCTGACTTTATGGTAAGCTGCCTGTCTTGTGACCCTCGCGTTAAGAACATCTTGGCCGACAATCATTACTGGTTGGTAACACTGTTAGACCCACGCTACAAGGAGAACTTTATGTCTCTTATTCCCGAGGCGGAGAGGTCAACCAAAATGCAGCAGTTCCGGAAGGCCATAGTCACGGAAGTAGGCAAAGCATTCCCCTCACAAAACGCTAGCGGCACAGGTCAGGAATCAGTGGACAACCAAGGCGTACAGACGAGAGAGGCACAAGTCCAATCCGCCAGAGGTAGGGGAACAGTCTTTAAGATGTGGGACAGTTTTCTCAGCCCCTCACGTACCACAGCCCCTGAGGTGCGGGGTAGTGCCACAAGAAATCCTAAGTTTGCCCAGATGCTCAAGGAGTACCTTGCAGATCGAACAACTGTACTCCGACATTCCTCTGTGCCTTACAATTATTGGGTATCCAAGCTGGACACGTGGCATGAATTGGCTCTCTACGCCTTGGAAGTCCTGGCCTGCCCTGCCGCTAGCGTTTTGTCAGAGCGTGTTTTTAGTGCCGCAGGTGGAATCATTACAGATAAACGCACCCGCCTGTCAACTGAAAATGCTGACAGGCTGACTCTGATCAAGATGAACAAGGGTTGGATTGGGCCAGACTTCACCACACCACCAGCAAATGAGAGCGGAATTTAAAGTTTGTAACGGCAATTTGCCATGTACCTGCAGTCACCCATGGGTACACACTTCTGGACTTTGGATAATCGCTGGACTGCTCCTCCTTCTCCTCATGCGCCACCATGATGACCGTTACAATAGTTAGGCCTTTGTTTCAGGTATACCCCCAGTGGTAAATTTTTTCGCCCATTCTTTGCAGAATGGACATTACAACGACAGGAGACCCGCTCCTTTGCAATGGGAACAATGTTTTGAGGCCCTCATGCACGTCTCTATCCAGGGACAACGTGGAGCCTCCCAATTTTTGGCTGCCCTGCCAAAGGGCTATACTATAATACACCCACTTCCTGACAATGGACACTTAATGTTTTGAGGCCCTCATGCATGTCTCTATCCAGGGACAACGTGGAGCCTCCCAATTTTTGGCTGCCCTGCCAAAGGGCTATACTATAATACACCCACTTCCTGACAATGGACACTTAATGTTTTGAGGCCCTCATGCACGTCTCTATCCAGGGACAACGTGGAGCCTCCCAATTTTTGGCTGCCCTGCCAAAGGGCTATACTATAATACACCCACTTCCTGACAATGGACACTTTAGGTTTACAGGCCATCATGCACGTCTGTATGCAGGGGCATTGGTGAACCTCACAATTTTGGACTGCCCTGGCAAAGGAAAATACTACAAAGACTCACTTCCTCAAAATGGGCACATTAGACTCAGAGGCCTTTATGTATGTCTCTTCTCAGGGACATCGGAGTGCCACACAATGTTTTACGTAAAATCTTTCATGTATTGATCTCAAAAAGTAACATACATTAGCTCTATCTCCCTATTGGGTATGTTCCCTTAACATTTCCGCCATGAAAATTCATTTTGGTGTCATTTTGGAAGGTTTTCTGGTGAGTCCGTAAAAATGGCGTAAAACGCGGACAAAATTGTTCACAGCTGTGACTTTTGAGTGATAAATGCTTCAAGGGGTCTTCCCCATGCTGTTGCCATGTCATTTGAGCACTCTTCTGAGACTTTTGTGCCATTTTTAGGGTTTCTACATGCTGCCGGGGGTCATTTCACAAAAATACTCAGGTCTCCCATAGGATAACATTGGGCTCGGTGCTCGGCCCGAGTACACGAGTATCTTGGGATGCTCGGCCCGAGCCTCGAGCACCCGAGCTTTTTAGTACTCGCTCATCACTAATCATAACCAGTCTTCAATACTGTGCTGTCACACACTATCTGTAATGTTTATTCAGTGTTTTATGGCTTTCTCTCCCAATATCTATGGTAAAGCTGTGAGCTGTGGTGTTCTTTCAAGATCCAATCTAATATATAAAGCTGAATGTGTGTATATGTGTGTGTATGTATGTGTGTATGTCCGGGATTGGCATCTACACCGTCGCAGCTGCAGCCACAAAATTTTGAACACTCACACTTCTGGACCCCGAGAGCATCATAGGCTATGTTTTGAGGGAAATTTTAACCCCGCGCTTTGCATTTATTCACCAAAAAAACTTTCTCCATTAAAGCGAATGAAGCTGGGAGCCACAGTGCAGCCAGAACTTCAGAAGAATGCGCAGCCATGCCCTTAAATGGAATGTTAGCGTGTCACAATGCAGCCAGGGAAAGAGACAGACACAAACAGGAAAAGAGGCAGACACAGACAGGGTAAGAAGCAGACATAGACAGGGTAAGAGACAGACACAGACAAAGAGACAGACTGACAGGGAAAGAAACAGACACAGAAAAAGAGACAGACACAGTGAAACAGACAGACAGGGAAAGAAAGGGAAAGAGACAGACAGGGTAAGAGACAGACAAAGACAGGTAAAGAGACAGACAAAGAGAGATACACAGGGAAAGAGACAGAGGGAAAGAGGGAAAGAGACAGACAGGGAAAGAGAGGGAAAGAGACAGACAGGGAAAGTGACAGAGATAGATAGACAGAGAGGGAAAGAGATAGACAGACAGGGAAAGAGATTGAGACAGATGGATAAAGAGACAGAGACAGTCAGAGACAGACAGGGAAAGAGATAGACAGACAAAGAGATAGAGAGAAAGACAGAGAGATATATACAGAGGGGGAGCAGACAGAGAATGGGAGTGAAACAGAGAGACAGTTACTATCCCGGGCGTTAATACATTCTATTTATACATTGTATCCCGGGAATGTTAATACATTCTATTTTGTTAACAACAGTTATTAACCCGGGCGAAGCCGGGTAGTACAGCTAGTTTTACTATAAAATCACTGCTGTTGTCTTTGCCTGCTCTCCCACCTTCTCTCCTTATCTGGCAGCGCCCAATGTTTCATGAGTAGAGATGAGCGAACCGGTCCCGGTTCGGCTCGAGGCGGTTCGCCGAACGGGGGGTCTGGCTCGAGTTCGGCTCGTCGAACGTTCGACGAACCGAACTCGAGCCCATAGGAAACAATGGCAGGCAATCACAAACACAGTAAAACACCTAGAAAACACCCTGAAAGGTGTCCAAAAGGTGACAAACAACTCACAACATAACACAAACACATGGGAAAGTGACAAGGACATATACTCATGTGAAAACAAAACAGCTGGACAAGGAAAAAGAGGGAGACACACAGATATATGAGTATATGCAAAGAAACATCGATTCCATTATTGTGCAACTTGAGCCCTGCTCATTTTAGGCTTCCAATCTGGATAAATTGCCTGAGCTCGCCACGTACGCCTTGAGGATCTTGTCGTGTCCTGCAGCCAGCGTTCTCTCGGAACCTGTCTTCAGTGCTGCTGGGGGTCTGCTGGCAGATAAGCACACGTGTCTGTCCACTGACAATGTGGACCTGGCTCTCAGAGGACTTTTCTTCCCCTGGGTCAGCCAGGGGAGGCGAAAGGCACGCGTATTTTTGAGAGTGCTTCATGCAAAGCATCTTTTTCTTTGTCAAAAGGGGGGCTCAACCGATGCCAGTCAAGTGGGGTGTGTGTGGCCCAGTTAGTGGCAACGAGGGAGACTGTGGTTGGAGTCCCCTCGCTGTGTCTCTAAAAGAACCAAGATGAACAAGTCATGGCTCTCAGAGGACTTTTCTTCCCCTGGGTCAGCCAGGGGACGGGAAAGGCACGCGTATTTTTGAGAGTGCTTCATGCAAAGCATCTTTTTCTTTTTCAAAAGGGGGCTCAACCGATGCCAGTCAAGTGGGGTGTGTGTGGCCCAGTTAGTGGCAACGAGGGAGACTGTGGTTGGAGTCCCCTCGCTGTGTCTCTAAAAGAACCAAGATGAACAAGTCATGGCTCTCAGAGGACTTTTCTTCCCCTGGGTCAGCCAGGGGACGGGAAAGGCACGCGTATTTTTGAGAGTGCTTCATGCAAAGCATCTTTTTCTTTGTCAAAAGGGGGGGTCAACCGATGCCAGTCAAGTGGGGTGTGTGTGGCCCAGTTAGTGGCAACGAGGGAGACTGTGGTTGGAGTCCCCTCGCTGTGTCTCTAAAAGAACCAAGATGAACAAGTCATGGCTCTCAGAGGACTTTTCTTCCCCTGGGTCAGCCAGGGGACGGGAAAGGCACGCGTATTTTTGAGAGTGCTTCATGCAAAGCATCTTTTTCTTTTTCAAAAGGGGGCTCAACCGATGCCAGTCAAGTGGGGTGTGTGTGGCCCAGTTAGTGGCAACGAGGGAGACTGTGGTTGGAGTCCCCTCGCTGTGTCTCTAAAAGAACCAAGATGAACAAGTCATGGCTCTCAGAGGACTTTTCTTCCCCTGGGTCAGCCAGGGGACGGGAAAGGCACGCGTATTTTTGAGAGTGCTTCATGCAAAGCATCTTTTTCTTTGTCAAAAGGGGGGGTCAACCGATGCCAGTCAAGTGGGGTGTGTGTGGCCCAGTTAGTGGCAACGAGGGAGACTGTGGTTGGAGTCCCCTCGCTGTGTCTCTAAAAGAACCAAGATGAACAAGTCATGGCTCTCAGAGGACTTTTCTTCCCCTGGGTCAGCCAGGGGACGGGAAAGGCACGCGTATTTTTGAGAGTGCTTCATGCAAAGCATCTTTTTCTTTTTCAAAAGGGGGCTCAACCGATGCCAGTCAAGTGGGGTGTGTGTGGCCCAGTTAGTGGCAACGAGGGAGACTGTGGTTGGAGTCCCCTCGCTGTGTCTCTAAAAGAACCAAGATGAACAAGTCATGGCTCTCAGAGGACTTTTCTTCCCCTGGGTCAGCCAGGGGACGGGAAAGGCACGCGTATTTTTGAGAGTGCTTCATGAAAAGCATCTTTTTCTTTGTCAAAAGGGGGGGTCAACCGATGCCAGTCAAGTGGGGTGTGTGTGGCCCAGTTAGTGGCAACGAGGGAGACTGTGGTTGGAGTCCCCTCGCTGTGTCTCTAAAAGAACCAAGATGAACAAGTCATGGCTCTCAGAGGACTTTTCTTCCCCTGGGTCAGCCAGGGGACGGGAAAGGCACGCGTATTTTTGAGAGTGCTTCATGCAAAGCATCTTTTTCTTTGTCAAAAGGGGGGGTCAACCGATGCCAGTCAAGTGGGGTGTGTGTGGCCCAGTTAGTGGCAACGAGGGAGACTGTGGTTGGAGTCCCCTCGCTGTGTCTCTAAAAGAACCAAGATGAACAAGTCATGGCTCTCAGAGGACTTTTCTTCCCCTGGGTCAGCCAGGGGACGTGAAAGGCACGCGTATTTTTGAGAGTGCTTCATGCAAAGCATCTTTTTCTTTTTCAAAAGGGGGCTCAACCGATGCCAGTCAAGTGGGGTGTGTGTGGCCCAGTTAGTGGCAACGAGGGAGACTGTGGTTGGAGTCCCCTCGCTGTGTCTCTAAAAGAACCAAGATGAACAAGTCATGGCTCTCAGAGGACTTTTCTTCCCCTGGGTCAGCCAGGGGACGGGAAAGGCACGCGTATTTTTGAGAGTGCTTCATGCAAAGCATCTTTTTCTTTGTCAAAAGGGGGGGTCAACCGATGCCAGTCAAGTGGGGTGTGTGTGGCCCAGTTAGTGGCAACGAGGGAGACTGTGGTTGGAGTCCCCTCGCTGTGTCTCTAAAAGAACCAAGATGAACAAGTCATGGCTCTCAGAGGACTTTTCTTCCCCTGGGTCAGCCAGGGGACGGGAAAGGCACGCGTATTTTTGAGAGTGCTTCATGCAAAGCATCTTTTTCTTTGTCAAAAGGGGGGGTCAACCGATGCCAGTCAAGTGGGGTGTGTGTGGCCCAGTTAGTGGCAACGAGGGAGACTGTGGTTGGAGTCCCCTCGCTGTGTCTCTAAAAGAACCAAGATGAACAAGTCATGGCTCTCAGAGGACTTTTCTTCCCCTGGGTCAGCCAGGGGACGGGAAAGGCACGCGTATTTTTGAGAGTGCTTCATGCAAAGCATCTTTTTCTTTGTCAAAAGGGGGGGTCAACCGATGCCAGTCAAGTGGGGTGTGTGTGGCCCAGTTAGTGTCAACGAGGGAGACTGTGGTTGGAGTCCCCTCGCTGTGTCTCTAAAAGAACCAAGATGAACAAGTCATGGCTCTCAGAGGACTTTTCTTCCCCTGGGTCAGCCAGGGGACGGGAAAGGCACGCGTATTTTTGAGAGTGCTTCATGCAAAGCATCTTTTTCTTTTTCAAAAGGGGGCTCAACCGATGCCAGTCAAGTGGGGTGTGTGTGGCCCAGTTAGTGGCAACGAGGGAGACTGTGGTTGGAGTCCCCTCGCTGTGTCTCTAAAAGAACCAAGATGAACAAGTCATGGCTCTCAGAGGACTTTTCTTCCCCTGGGTCAGCCAGGGGACGGGAAAGGCACGCGTATTTTTGAGAGTGCTTCATGCAAAGCATCTTTTTCTTTTTCAAAAGGGGGCTCAACCGATGCCAGTCAAGTGGGGTGTGTGTGGCCCAGTTAGTGGCAACGAGGGAGACTGTGGTTGGAGTCCCCTCGCTGTGTCTCTAAAAGAACCAAGATGAACAAGTCATGGCTCTCAGAGGACTTTTCTTCCCCTGGGTCAGCCAGGGGACGGGAAAGGCACGCGTATTTTTGAGAGTGCTTCATGCAAAGCATCTTTTTCTTTTTCAAAAGGGGGCTCAACCGATGCCAGTCAAGTGGGGTGTGTGTGGCCCAGTTAGTGGCAACGAGGGAGACTGTGGTTGGAGTCCCCTCGCTGTGTCTCTAAAAGAACCAAGATGAACAAGTCATGGCTCTCAGAGGACTTTTCTTCCCCTGGGTCAGCCAGGGGACGGGAAAGGCACGCGTATTTTTGAGAGTGCTTCATGCAAAGCATCTTTTTCTTTTTCAAAAGGGGGCTCAACCGATGCCAGTCAAGTGGGGTGTGTGTGGCCCAGTTAGTGGCAACGAGGGAGACTGTGGTTGGAGTCCCCTCGCTGTGTTTTACATGCTTTTAGAAGGGCATGAAATGGCTTGGAGGTTGACTTTCATCATATGCAAACTGTTGGCTACCAAAATGCTGCCTTTCCAACAACTGTGGTTATAGGCAATGAGGAACATACTGATGAAGATGAGACGCAGATACCCGATTGGGATGACAACTTAAATATTCGGTCAGGGCAAGAAGAAACTCGGTCTGAGGGGTAGGGGAGTGCAAACACAACAATTGATGATTAAGTTCTAGATCACACCTACTGTCAACCCACAGTCAGACACTCGAGGAGGTCAACAGAGGCGGTGGAGGAGGATGCAACCGACGTCGAAGTAACCTGGCGCCTTCCTGGACACAGTCGGAGCACTGGTAGCACGTCTACAACTGCATCCTCAGCCACCACTCTGCCTCTGAGCATTATTCGGGGTGGATCAACAGGTCGCATGGCCTCTAAGCCTTGCCTAGCCAGGTCCTTTTTTGACATAGAAAAAGATCGCCCAAATTATGTGATCTGTAAAATTTGTCATGGTTCTCTTAGTAGAGGTCAAAACCTCAGCAGTTTGACAACTTCTTCCATGAATCGTCACATGAATAAATATCATATGGCCCGATGGGAAGCTCACCGTGCTGCAATGCGGCCTAGCGGAGCGAACCATCCACCGCCTGCCCCTTCCAGTGCATCCGCGCGCTCGTCATCTTCTAGGACTGTGGGGACAGCTGTCACACCTGTTTTTCCACCCACAACTTCCACCACTGTAACCGCAACAGGCAGTTTGCTTGGTAGGTCGTCAGTTGGTTTGGAAGGGGAAACAAGTGAGTGTGTACAGCTCTCTCAGACATCGATAGCACCAACTTTGGATGAAGGCAACATCATGTCTCCGCCTGCACTTTCCTCACAAAGCTGCATTTTTCCAGGGACACCCGACTCAACACCGTCTACACACAGCAGCCAGATCTCTGTCCCTCAGATGTGGTCAAATAAAAGGCCACTTCCTGCGACCCATGACAAAGCGAAGAGGTTGACTCTATCCCTCTGTAAGCTGTTGACTACAGAAATGCTGCCTTTCCGCCTAGTGGACACACAGGATTTTAGAGACCTTATGTCTGTCGCTGTGCCCCAGTACCAGATGCCTAGTCGCCACTACTTCTCTAAGAAAGGTGTGCCCGCGCTACACCAGCATGTCGCACACAACATCACTGCTTCCTTGAGAAACTCTGTGTGTGAACGGGTGCATTTCACCACCGATACTTGGACCAGTAAGCATGGACAGGGACGTTACATGTCGCTGACTGGCCACTGGGTAACTATGGTGATAGATGGTGAAGGGTCTGCTGCACAAGTCTTGCCGTCCCCACGACTTGTGTGTCAATCCTCTGTCTGTCCAAGTTCCGCCACTGCTTCTGCATCCTCCACCTCATCTGGGTCCTCCACCTCCGCCCCAAGCCTGCCTGGTCAGGCCACCAGCGTTCTCACTGCGCAGAAGGAATCACGCACCCCTCATTACTATGCTGGTAGCAGAGCGCAACGGCATCAGGCGGTCTTTAGCTTGACATGTCTTTGAAATAGGAGTCACACAGCGACTGAGTTGTGGGCAGCTCTGGAGACTGATTTTGATAAATGGTTGTCTCCACTCAACCTGCAGCCTGGTAAGGCCGTGTGCGACAATGCTGCAAACCTGGGTGCGGCCCTTCGCCTGGGCAAGGTGACACACGTGCCTTGTATGGCTCACGTGTTTAACCTTGTTGTCCAGCAATTTTTAACACACTATCCCGGCCTAGATGGCCTTCTGACCAGGGCACGGAAACTGTCTGCAGTGCTCACTTCCGCCGTTCAACCGCCGCACCTGAGCGACTTGCATCGCTCCAGAAGTCTTTCGGCCTGCCGGTTCATCGCCTGAAATGCGATGTGGCGACACGCTGGAATTCAACTCTCCACATGTTACAGCGACTGTGGCAGCACCGGCGAGCCCTGGTGCAATACGTCATGATGTATAGCCTGGGCCAACGAGATGCAGAAGTGGGGCAGATCACCCTGATGGAGTGATCTCAGATCAAGGACCTATGCACCCTTCTGCACAGTTTCGACATGGCGACGAATATGTTTAGCGCTGACAATGCCATTATCAGCATGACGATTACAGTCATTTACATGCTGGAGCACACGCTAAACACTATTCGTAGTCAGGGGGTGGGACAACAGGAAGGGGAGGAACTACAGGAGGATTCATATGCGCAAGACACAACAACATCACCAAGGTCCAGACGTTCATCATCACCAACGCGGCAGGCATGGGACCATGGGGGACAGGGATCAACAAGGGCGCATGGTAGCAGGTGAGATGTTGAGGAAGGTGCAGGAGGACATGAAGATATGGAGGACGAACTGTCCATGGACATGGAAGACTCAGCAGATGAGGGGGACCTTGGTCAAATTTCAGTTGAAAGAGGTTGGGGGGAGATGACAGAGGAAGAAAGAACGGTTAGCACCTCTATGCCACAAACACAGCGTGGACTTGGTGCGCATGGCTGCGCAAGACACATGAGTGCCTTCTTGTTGCACTACCTCCAACATGACCCTCGTATTGTCAAAATTAGAAGTGATGATGACTACTGGCTTGCCACACTATTAGATCCCCGGGACAAGTCCAAATTTTGTGACATAATTCCACCCATAGAAAGGGACGCACGTATGCAGGAGTATCAGCAGAAGCTGTTACTCGATCTTAGCTCGGCTTTTCCACCAAACAACCGTGCAGGTGAAGGGAGTGATTCTCCCAGTTGTAACTTGACAAACATGGGACGGCCTCGTCATCTTCAACAGTCTACCCGTACCAGTAGGACCGTATCTGGTGCTGGTAACAGCAATTTTATGGAATCTTTTCATAATTTTTTTAGACCCTCCTTTGCAAGGCCACCAGAGACAACAAGTCTGACACATAGTCAACGGATGGAGAGGATGATACAGGAGTATCTCCAAATGAACATCGATGCAATGACTTTGCAAATGGAGCCTTGCTCCTTTTGTGCTTCAAATCTAGAAAAATGTCAAGAGCTCTCCAGTTACGCCTCGAAGATTTTGTCGTGTCCAGCTGCCAGCGTTGTCTCTGAACGTGTCTTCAGTGCTGCTGGGTGTGTGCTGACAGATAAGCGCACGCGTCTGTCCAGTGACAATGTGGACAGACTGACGTTCATCAAAATGAACAAGTCATGGATCCAGAAGGAATTTACTACCCCTGTGTCATCCTGGGGAGAGTAAATGCTTGTGGATTTGGAATGTGCTTGATGCAAATCAAAACATCCTGTTTGCAACTAGGGCACAAGTGCTGCCACTGATAAGGTGTCTGTGTGGGGCCCAATTTTTGGAAAAAAAGGGAGACTCCGCTTGGAGTAACCCTTGCTTGCTGTGTTTTTTAAAAATGATACAAGATGAACAGATCTGAAGGCAAGATGAAGCCAACATCATGTCTCCGCCTGCACTTTTCTCACAAACCTGCATTTTTCCAGGGACACCCTACTCAACACCGTCTACAGACAGCAGCCAGATCTCTGTCCCTCAGATGTGGTCAAATAAAAGGCCACTTACTGCGACCCATGACAAAGCTAAGTGGTTGACTCTATCCCTCTGTAAGCTGTTGGCTACCGAAATGCTGCCTTTACGCGTAGTGGACACACAGGATTTTACAGACCTTATGTCTGTCGCTGTGCCCCAGTACCAGATGCCCAATCACCACTGCTTCTCCAAGAAAAGCATGCCCGCGCTACACCGGCATGTCGCACACAACATCACCACTTCCTTGAGAAAATCTGTGTGCGACAGGGTGCATTTCAACACAGATACTTGGACCAGTAAGCATAGACAGGGTCATTACATGTCACTGACTGGGCACTGGCAAACTATGGTGAGAGATGGAGAAGGGTCTGCTGTACAAGTCTTGCCGTCCCCACGAGTTGTTTCAATCCTTGTTCTGTATGTAGAAGTTAATACACTGCTTCTGCCTCTTCAACCTCGTGTGGGTCCTCTACCTTTGCGCAAACCCTGTGTGGTCAGGCCACCCTTCCTTGCAACTGCGCACAAGGACTACCACACACCTCCTTACTATGCTGGCAGCAGAGCTCAATGCCATCAGGCGGTCAAAGTTTTACTTTGAAATGTATGGGAAATGTGAGTCACACCGCTATTACAGAGAATAGTAGTCAGGCAGGGTCAAAACATTAATTGAGGAACAGGAACAGAATGGGACGGCCAGGACTTAATCAGAAAACAAGCAGAGGTGAAATGCGTATCGGCCAACAAGGTACATAAACAGCAAGCAGGAAAAGTAGTCAGGTAACAAGCACACAAAATCATAAAACTGAACTGGGGGTAAAATTAACCAGAGGTTCATAGCTATGTCTGGCAGTGGTCTGCAGACAGGATGGGCATAAAAAAGGGTGTGGTGTCTTCCCATTGGTTGTAGCTGAATGATGGTATTTCATCTGTGAGATACCCACCAGCTACATTCAGCCAGAGATTCTGCATCTGTCAAGGTAATGCAGCCCAGTGGGTGAGCATAACCTGCGTCCACCTGCGCCGCTGGCATCGACTACTCTCCCATCATCAGCACTATTCATGAAAGGAACACGTTGTCACCTGGCGACCGGAGTACAAATTGACGGAGCGGACTCCGTTGGTGACTTAACAGCCGTGTGCGGCAATGATGCAAACCTGGCTGCGGGCCATCCTCAGGGCAATGTGACACACGTGCCTTTTATGGCTCACGTGTTGATCCGAATTCTCCAGCAATTTTTAAAACACCATCACGGCCTACATGGCCTTGTGCAGCGGGCACGCTCGCTATGTGCTCACTTCCATCGTGCGCACACAGCAGCTCAACAACTTTCATCACTCCGGAAGTCTTAGGGTCTGGCAGTTAAACGCCGGAAATGCGATGTTCCGACACGCAGGAATTGGAATCTGCACATGTTGCAGCGTGTGTGGCAGCACCGCAGAGCCCTGCTGAAATACGGTAAGACATATAGCCTGGGATAAGTTGATCCAGAGGTGGTGCAGATCACGCTGCTGGAGTGGTGTCAGATCAAGGACCTATGCACCCTGCTACACAGTTTTGAAATGTCGACGAAGATGTTTAGCACTGGCAATGTCATTCTCAGCGTGACAATTCTGGTCATCTACATGATGGAGCACACTGTAATTATTATTCGGAGTCAGGTGTTGGGACAAGAGGAAGGGGAGGAAGTACAGGAGGAGTCATATGCGGAAGGGATAACAAGATCTACGAGGTCCAGATGGTCAGCGGCACCTATGCGGCAGTCATGGTGAGGGAGAGGGATTAACAAGGGCGCATAGTATCAGCAAAAAGTGTTGATGAAAGTGCAGGAGCCCATGAAGAAATGGAGGACGAACTGGCGATGGGCATGGAAGACTCAGCAGATGAGTGAGAGCTTGCTCACATTTCGGTTGTGCGAGGTTGTGGGTAGAGGGCAGAGGAAGGATGCACGATTCTCACCTCTCTGCCACCAACACACCAAGGACTTGGTCCTCCTGGATGCACAAGACACATGAGCGCCTTCTTGCTGCACTACCTACATGACCCTCGGATTGTATGAATTTGAAGTAATCCTGAATACTGGGTTGCCACACTGTTAGATCCCCGGTACAAGACAAAATTTGGCGAACTAATTCCTGCCATAGAAATAGACGCACGTATACAGGAGTATCTGCAGAATGTGGTACGCAATCTTAGATCTACTTTTCCACTAAACACCAGTGCTGCACAGAGTGAATCTCAACACTTTGTCATGGATAGGAGGAAATGGTCTTTTACTTGTCCACATCGGAGGGACCGAGGGATGGCTGCTGTGCTGAGATGGCGTTGAGTACGGTGTCCCTGCACAGTTGCACTTTTGGTCATATCCCAAAATGAGTTGAAAAAGGACAGATGCTGTTGGAAAGGGGAACAGGTGTGTTGGAAAGGGGAAAAAAATTTTGGTCCGTGGATTTGGTGGTTAAACAACTGTAACATTTGCTGAAGAAACAACATCTGTTACAGTGGGACTGGCAGATTTGGATAAAGTGGTATATAATCTGTGACCGCTATATAACAAAAATTAATAAGAAAAGAAAGAGAAAGGTATATATCACCTTCAGCAGTCAGTGTCCACCGTGCTCCCAGTTGGAAAAGGAGAGGTTGGCAACTTGAAGGTTTGGTGGAGGATACAGAGCTGTGTGGCTATGAAACTAATAGTAGCCTGAACCGAGTTAGACGCCATTCGGATCTGGAGACTGTGAGCCCTGTTAGCGTCACAGGGTCCACATGCCCACCCAGCCCAGGAACTCCCTGTTAACAACACAGGGGCCATTGAGTACGCTGACCGTGTGCGTAGGGGCCACACCTGTGGACAGCAGGCGCATCAGCAGCAGCAGGCCTGTTAATGCCACTGGGCTGCACAAGCAGGACTGTTAGGACAGGAGCTGGTCTTAACCGTTCTGCGTTACCAACTGTGGTGGTGGCCTGCATCCACCACCCTATCCCTGCCTACCTCTGGCCTAAAGCCGCAATGGGTTCAACACATGGAGGTGTGCTCTTTCGGAGCATAATAGAAGACTGCGCACCTCCTTGTTGGCTCCAGCCCCTTTTATAACCTGGGTCCGCCCCAAACCAGGGTGAACCACAATGCACCTCCTGGAGACAAAAGCAGAGTGACACGTCATGAGTGGCATAACTAGCGTCCTATTTGGAAACGCAACTTCAATGATGACCTCATGGCTGCCATGACCCAAACACCTCACCAGTCATCGTCTGACCATCAATAATGCGGTGACAAGTCATAGGTGTGGGCCTCTGCAAGCCATTTGGGAGGACACCTGATGCCCTGTGGTCTATATGGGACCCCCACATCAGGGCCAGGGCCAAAGAGTTCATTACCGGACCTAGTCTCTGATGCAGGAAGTGCCTGAGCATGCTCAGTAGCATGAAATACAGTCTCTGAAAAAAGACTATCAGCTTTAGCATGGTGTCTAGGCACAAAACAGGACTTAGACCCGGCACAGAATGCAAGCACCTGTGCAAAGAGGCTTTTCACACTTAGTGTGGGAGCATGCGCTGTATCCCGAAATGAAGACTTAGCGTCAGGAATGGCACAGTCAGGCTGAGCATACTCACTAGGCGAAACACTGTAATTATGCTGCAGCTGGGGTACATCGGCACACGCATGCGCACTAGCTGCCTCTCCACACTTAGACGTGGAGGGGAAATTTGTCTTGGAGATGCTGTCTATGAACAGAAGGAAAAGCTAAAGGAAGCCTGACTTTCTATCCCTCCGAATTATGAAATGCAGCAATGAATTCCATGAGTTTGCTATAACATTAGCGTAGCTAAATGTGCATGAGGGTGTGATGTAGAGGTGCTAGAAATAGCTTGTCACCAGTGGGGCACTAATGGAATACAACAGCCAGTTCTATGATGCCACAAAATGGCAGTATTTTGTGCTATCATTATAGCTTATTAAAAACAGAGCACGAGGTTGTCATGCAGAGGTGCTGCACATAGATTTGCAGTAGTGTGAATAGACAAAAGTACAATAGCCACGTTTAGGATACAACTAGGTACAGTGAGTGTTTGCTAGTATAATGGCTGAGTTTAAAAAAGTTTGAGTGTGCAATGCAGGCAGATGTCCTGCAAATATCGTTCCAATACTGTGAATTGACAAAAGTACAATAGCCACGTTTAGGATACAACTAGGTACAGTGAGTGTTTGCTAGTATAATGGCTGAGTTTAAAAAAGTTTGAGTGTGCAATGCAGGCAGACGTGCTGCAAATAACGTTCCAATACTGTGAATAGACAAAAGTACAATAGCCACGTTTAGGATACAACTAGGTACACTGAGTGTTTGCTACTATAAATGGCTGAGTTTAAAAAAGTTTGAGTGTGCAATGCAGGCAGACGTGCTGCAAATAACGTTCCAATACTGTGAATTGACAAAAGTACAATAGCCACGTTTAGGATACAACTAGGTACAGTGAGTGTTTGCTAGTATAATGGCTGAGTTTAAAAAAGTTTGAGTGTGCAATGCAGGCAGACGTGCTGCAAATAACGTTCCAATACTGTGAATTGACAAAAGTACAATAGCCACGTTTAGGATACAACTAGGTACAGTGAGTGTTTGCTAGTATAATGGCTGAGTTTAAAAAAGTTTGAGTGTGCAATGCAGGCAGACGTGCTGCAAATAACGTTCCAATACTGTGAATTGACAAAAGTACAATAGCCACGTTTAGGATACAACTAGGTACAGTGAGTGTTTGCTAGTATAATGGCTGAGTTTAAAAAAGTTTGAGTGTGCAATGCAGGCAGACGTGCTGCAAATAACGTTCCAATACTGTGAATTGACAAAAGTACAATAGCCACGTTTAGGATACAACTAGGTACAGTGAGTGTTTGCTAGTATAATGGCTGAGTTTAAAAAAGTTAGAGTGTGCAATGCAGGCAGACGTGCTGCAAATAACGTTCCAATACTGTGAATAGACAAAAGTACAATAGCCACGTTTAGGATACAACTAGGTACACTGAGTGTTTGCTACTATAAATGGCTGAGTTTAAAAAAGTTTGAGTGTGCAATGCAGGCAGACGTGCTGCAAATAACGTTCCAATACTGTGAATTGACAAAAGTACAATAGCCACGTTTAGGATACAACTAGGTACACTGAGTGTTTGCTACTATAAATGGCTGAGTTTAAAAAAGTTTGAGTGTGCAATGCAGGCAGACGTGCTGCAAATAACGTTCCAATACTGTGAATTGACAAAAGTACAATAGCCACGTTTAGGATACAACTAGGTACAGTGAGTGTTTGCTAGTATAATGGCTGAGTTTAAAAAAGTTAGAGTGTGCAATGCAGGCAGACGTGCTGCAAATATCGTTCCAATACTGTGAATAGACAAAAGTAAAATAGCCACGTTTAGGATACAACTAGGTACACTGAGTGTTTGCTAGTATAATGGCTGAGTTTAAAAAAGTTAGAGTGTGCAATGCAGGCAGACGTGCTGCAAATAACGTTCCAATACTGTGAATAGACAAAAGTACAATAGCCACGTTTAGGATACAACTAGGTACACTGAGTGTTTGCTACTATAAATGGCTGAGTTTAAAAAAGTTTGAGTGTGCAATGCAGGCAGACGTGCTGCAAATAACGTTCCAATACTGTGAATTGACAAAAGTACAATAGCCACGTTTAGGATACAACTAGGTACAGTGAGTGTTTGCTAGTATAATGGCTGAGTTTAAAAAAGTTTGAGTGTGCAATGCAGGCAGACGTGCTGCAAATAACGTTCCAATACTGTGAATTGACAAAAGTACAATAGCCACGTTTAGGATACAACTAGGTACAGTGAGTGTTTGCTAGTATAATGGCTGAGTTTAAAAAAGTTTGAGTGTGCAATGCAGGCAGACGTGCTGCAAATAACGTTCCAATACTGTGAATTGACAAAAGTACAATAGCCACGTTTAGGATACAACTAGGTACAGTGAGTGTTTGCTAGTATAATGGCTGAGTTTAAAAAAGTTAGAGTGTGCAATGCAGGCAGACGTGCTGCAAATATCGTTCCAATACTGTGAATAGACAAAAGTAAAATAGCCACGTTTAGGATACAACTAGGTACACTGAGTGTTTGCTACTATAAATGGCTGAGTTTAAAAAAGTTTGAGTGTGCAATGCAGGCAGACGTGCTGCAAATAACGTTCCAATACTGTGAATTGACAAAAGTACAATAGCCACGTTTAGGATACAACTAGGTACACTGAGTGTTTGCTACTATAAATGGCTGAGTTTAAAAAAGTTTGAGTGTGCAATGCAGGCAGACGTGCTGCAAATAACGTTCCAATACTGTGAATTGACAAAAGTACAATAGCCACGTTTAGGATACAACTAGGTACACTGAGTGTTTGCTAGTATAATGGCTGAGTTTAAAAAAGTTAGAGTGTGCAATGCAGGCAGACGTGCTGCAAATATCGTTCCAATACTGTGAATAGACAAAAGTACAATAGCCACGTTTAGGATACAACTAGGTACACTGAGTGTTTGCTACTATAAATGGCTGAGTTTAAAAAAGTTAGAGTGTGCAATGCAGGCAGACGTGCTGCAAATATCGTTCCAATACTGTGAATAGACAAAAGTACAATAGCCACGTTTAGGATACAACTAGGTACACTGAGTGTTTGCTAGTATAATGGCTTAGTAACAATGAGTTGTAGTGTGCAATGCAGGCAGACGTGCTCTGCAAATGTCTTTGCACTAGTGGGACTATAGCAAAGTCCAATAGCCACGTTTAGGATGCCACTAGGTACACTGAGTGTTTGCTAGTAAAATTGCTTAGTTTAAAAAAGTTGGAGTGTGCAATGCAGGCAGATGTGCTCTGCTAATATCTTTGCACTAGTGGGACTATAGCAAAGTCCAATAGCCACGTATAGGATGCCACTAGGTACACTGAGTGTTTGCTAGTATAATGGCTTAGTTAAAATGAGTTTGAGTGTGCAATGCAGGCAGACGCGCTATGCAAATGTCTTTGCACTAGTGGGACTATAGCAAAGTCCAATAGCCACGTATAGGATGCCACTAGGTACACTGAGTGTTTGCTAGTATAATGGCTTGGTTTTAATGAGTTGGAGTGTGCAATGCAGGCAGACGCGCTCTGCAAATGTCTTTGCACTAGTGGGACTATAGCAAAGTCCAATAGCCACGTATAGGATGCCACTAGGTACACTGAGTGTTTGCTAGTATAATGGCTTGGTTAGAATGAGTTGTAGTGTGCAATGCAGGCAGATGTGCTCTGCTAATGTCTTTGCACTAGTGGGACTATAGCAAAGTCCAATAGCCACGTATAGGATGCCACTAGGTACACTGAGTGTTTGCTAGTATAATGGCTGAGTTTAAAAAAGTTAGAGTGTGCAATGCAGGCAGACGTGCTGCAAATATCGTTCCAATACTGTGAATAGACAAAAGTACAATAGCCACGTTTAGGATACAACTAGGTACACTGAGTGTTTGCTAGTATAATGGCTTAGTAACAATGAGTTGTAGTGTGCAATGCAGGCAGACGTGCTCTGCAAATGTCTTTGCACTAGTGGGACTATAGCAAAGTCCAATAGCCACGTTTAGGATGCCACTAGGTACACTGAGTGTTTGCTAGTAAAATTGCTTAGTTTAAAAAAGTTGGAGTGTGCAATGCAGGCAGATGTGCTCTGCTAATATCTTTGCACTAGTGGGACTATAGCAAAGTCCAATAGCCACGTATAGGATGCCACTAGGTACACTGAGTGTTTGCTAGTATAATGGCTTAGTTAAAATGAGTTTGAGTGTGCAATGCAGGCAGACGCGCTATGCAAATGTCTTTGCACTAGTGGGACTATAGCAAAGTCCAATAGCCACGTATAGGATGCCACTAGGTACACTGAGTGTTTGCTAGTATAATGGCTTGGTTTTAATGAGTTGGAGTGTGCAATGCAGGCAGACGCGCTCTGCAAATGTCTTTGCACTAGTGGGACTATAGCAAAGTCCAATAGCCACGTATAGGATGCCACTAGGTACACTGAGTGTTTGCTAGTATAATGGCTTGGTTAGAATGAGTTGTAGTGTGCAATGCAGGCAGATGTGCTCTGCTAATGTCTTTGCACTAGTGGGACTATAGCAAAGTCCAATAGCCACGTATAGGATGCCACTAGGTACACTGAGTGTTTGCTAGTATAATGGCTTAGTTAAAATGAGTTTGAGTGTGCAATGCAGGCAGACGCGCTATGCAAATGTCTTTGCACTAGTGGGACTATAGCAAAGTCCAATAGCCACGTATAGGATGCCACTAGGTACACTGAGTGTTTGCTAGTATAATGGCTTGGTTAGAATGAGTTGTAGTGTGCAATGCAGGCAGATGTGCTCTGCTAATGTCTTTGCACTAGTGGGACTATAGCAAAGTCCAATAGCCACGTATAGGATGCCACTAGGTACACTGAGTGTTTGCTAGTATAATGGCTTAGTTAAAATGAGTTTGAGTGTGCAATGCCGGCAGACGCGCTATGCAAATGTCTTTGCACTAGTGGGACTATAGCAAAGTCCAATAGCCACGTATAGGATGCCACTAGGTACACTGAGTGTTTGCTAGTATAATGGCTTGGTTTTAATGAGTTGGAGTGTGCAATGCAGGCAGACGCGCTCTGCAAATGTCTTTGCACTAGTGGGACTATAGCAAAGTCCAATAGCCACGTATAGGATGCCACTAGGTACACTGAGTGTTTGCTAGTATAATGGCTTGGTTAGAATGAGTTGTAGTGTGCAATGCAGGCAGACGCGCTCTGCAAATGTCTTTGCACTAGTGGGACTATAGCAAAGTCCAATAGCCACGTATAGGATGCCACTAGGTACACTGAGTGTTTGCTAGTATAATGGCTGAGTTTAAAAAAGTTAGAGTGTGCAATGCAGGCAGACGTGCTGCAAATATCGTTCCAATACTGTGAATAGACAAAAGTACAATAGCCACGTTTAGGATACAACTAGGTACACTGAGTGTTTGCTAGTATAATGGCTTAGTAACAATGAGTTGTAGTGTGCAATGCAGGCAGACGTGCTCTGCAAATGTCTTTGCACTAGTGGGACTATAGCAAAGTCCAATAGCCACGTTTAGGATGCCACTAGGTACACTGAGTGTTTGCTAGTAAAATTGCTTAGTTTAAAAAAGTTGGAGTGTGCAATGCAGGCAGATGTGCTCTGCTAATATCTTTGCACTAGTGGGACTATAGCAAAGTCCAATAGCCACGTATAGGATGCCACTAGGTACACTGAGTGTTTGCTAGTATAATGGCTTAGTTAAAATGAGTTTGAGTGTGCAATGCAGGCAGACGCGCTATGCAAATGTCTTTGCACTAGTGGGACTATAGCAAAGTCCAATAGCCACGTATAGGATGCCACTAGGTACACTGAGTGTTTGCTAGTATAATGGCTTGGTTTTAATGAGTTGGAGTGTGCAATGCAGGCAGACGCGCTCTGCAAATGTCTTTGCACTAGTGGGACTATAGCAAAGTCCAATAGCCACGTATAGGATGCCACTAGGTACACTGAGTGTTTGCTAGTATAATGGCTTGGTTAGAATGAGTTGTAGTGTGCAATGCAGGCAGATGTGCTCTGCTAATGTCTTTGCACTAGTGGGACTATAGCAAAGTCCAATAGCCACGTATAGGATGCCACTAGGTACACTGAGTGTTTGCTAGTATAATGGCTTAGTTAAAATGAGTTTGAGTGTGCAATGCAGGCAGACGCGCTATGCAAATGTCTTTGCACTAGTGGGACTATAGCAAAGTCCAATAGCCACGTATAGGATGCCACTAGGTACACTGAGTGTTTGCTAGTATAATGGCTTGGTTAGAATGAGTTGTAGTGTGCAATGCAGGCAGATGTGCTCTGCTAATGTCTTTGCACTAGTGGGACTATAGCAAAGTCCAATAGCCACGTATAGGATGCCACTAGGTACACTGAGTGTTTGCTAGTATAATGGCTTAGTTAAAATGAGTTTGAGTGTGCAATGCCGGCAGACGCGCTATGCAAATGTCTTTGCACTAGTGGGACTATAGCAAAGTCCAATAGCCACGTATAGGATGCCACTAGGTACACTGAGTGTTTGCTAGTATAATGGCTTGGTTTTAATGAGTTGGAGTGTGCAATGCAGGCAGACGCGCTCTGCAAATGTCTTTGCACTAGTGGGACTATAGCAAAGTCCAATAGCCACGTATAGGATGCCACTAGGTACACTGAGTGTTTGCTAGTATAATGGCTTGGTTAGAATGAGTTGTAGTGTGCAATGCAGGCAGACGCGCTCTGCAAATGTCTTTGCACTAGTGGGACTATAGCAAAGTCCAATAGCCACGTATAGGATGCCACTAGGTACACTGAGTGTTTGCTAGTATAATGGCTGAGTTTAAAAAAGTTAGAGTGTGCAATGCAGGCAGACGTGCTGCAAATATCGTTCCAATACTGTGAATAGACAAAAGTACAATAGCCACGTTTAGGATACAACTAGGTACACTGAGTGTTTGCTAGTATAATGGCTTAGTAACAATGAGTTGTAGTGTGCAATGCAGGCAGACGTGCTCTGCAAATGTCTTTGCACTAGTGGGACTATAGCAAAGTCCAATAGCCACGTTTAGGATGCCACTAGGTACACTGAGTGTTTGCTAGTAAAATTGCTTAGTTTAAAAAAGTTGGAGTGTGCAATGCAGGCAGATGTGCTCTGCTAATATCTTTGCACTAGTGGGACTATAGCAAAGTCCAATAGCCACGTATAGGATGCCACTAGGTACACTGAGTGTTTGCTAGTATAATGGCTTAGTTAAAATGAGTTTGAGTGTGCAATGCAGGCAGACGCGCTATGCAAATGTCTTTGCACTAGTGGGACTATAGCAAAGTCCAATAGCCACGTATAGGATGCCACTAGGTACACTGAGTGTTTGCTAGTATAATGGCTTGGTTTTAATGAGTTGGAGTGTGCAATGCAGGCAGACGCGCTCTGCAAATGTCTTTGCACTAGTGGGACTATAGCAAAGTCCAATAGCCACGTATAGGATGCCACTAGGTACACTGAGTGTTTGCTAGTATAATGGCTTGGTTAGAATGAGTTGTAGTGTGCAATGCAGGCAGATGTGCTCTGCTAATGTCTTTGCACTAGTGGGACTATAGCAAAGTCCAATAGCCACGTATAGGATGCCACTAGGTACACTGAGTGTTTGCTAGTATAATGGCTTAGTTAAAATGAGTTTGAGTGTGCAATGCAGGCAGACGCGCTATGCAAATGTCTTTGCACTAGTGGGACTATAGCAAAGTCCAATAGCCACGTATAGGATGCCACTAGGTACACTGAGTGTTTGCTAGTATAATGGCTTGGTTAGAATGAGTTGTAGTGTGCAATGCAGGCAGATGTGCTCTGCTAATGTCTTTGCACTAGTGGGACTATAGCAAAGTCCAATAGCCACGTATAGGATGCCACTAGGTACACTGAGTGTTTGCTAGTATAATGGCTTAGTTAAAATGAGTTTGAGTGTGCAATGCCGGCAGACGCGCTATGCAAATGTCTTTGCACTAGTGGGACTATAGCAAAGTCCAATAGCCACGTATAGGATGCCACTAGGTACACTGAGTGTTTGCTAGTATAATGGCTTGGTTTTAATGAGTTGGAGTGTGCAATGCAGGCAGACGCGCTCTGCAAATGTCTTTGCACTAGTGGGACTATAGCAAAGTCCAATAGCCACGTATAGGATGCCACTAGGTACACTGAGTGTTTGCTAGTATAATGGCTTGGTTAGAATGAGTTGTAGTGTGCAATGCAGGCAGACGCGCTCTGCAAATGTCTTTGCACTAGTGGGACTATAGCAAAGTCCAATAGCCACGTATAGGATGCCACTAGGTACACTGAGTGTTTGCTAGTATAATGGCTTAGTTATCAGTTGGAGTGTGCAGAGGACAAGAGGGTACAGTGGCAGGATTGTGGTGCTCTGGGTAGAGGAATGGAAGCCTGCCTTTCTATTCCCTCCTAATGGTGAAATGCAGGTAGGAAATCCCTGACCTGGGCTACACAGACGCTGTTGCTGTTTGCAGGACCTGTCACCTATGGCTCTCTGACCCTGCCGGTTGGAGCCCTTAAAAGGACTGCTATAAAGTGCTCTCCCTAAGCTGTCTAACGCTGTGTATGCAGCGCATACAGCTGTATCGGCTATAGGACTCAGGAAGACGGAGCTGCGACAGTGATGTCTGACACCAAAGACGCAGAAGGCAGATAATGGCGTCCGTGAAGAAAATGTCCGGTTTTATAATGCAGGGACATGTGACATGCAGATCCTATCACACATGCCGTTGCTTCTCTGGCTCAAAGTCCACTTAGCTGTGTGTGTGTCTGGGATTGGCTGACATGCTGGCCCGCCCCACAAGACGCGCGCGCTTAGGGAAGGAAGACAAGAAAAAAAAAAAAAAAAAATGGCGATCGCCATTATAGAAACAGCAGTGATCTGAAGGCGCTGTTCACGCACACTATACACTGAAATGTGATAATAGTTTGATTCACAGAGTGACTTACACTATTACAGCAGAAACCAAGCTATGATTTAGCTGTTTTTTGGCTGCTAGAACCGTTCTCGAACGTTTCTAGAACTACCGAGCTTTTGCAAAAAGCTCGAGTTCTAGTTCGATCTAGAACATGCCCCAAAATCACTCGAGCCGCGAACTGGAGAACCACGAACCACGAACCGCGCTCAACTCTATTCATGAGGCTTTTCTGGGCTTGAGCAATATTTTGTACGGTATAAAATTGCAGTGACTATATTCGGCAACTTGCACAAATCAAATAGTAAATTATTCTAATTGTTCAGATTCTCAAAGCATTATATTTGATTTGCATTGACTGAGTTTTCTCATCTTTACTAGTTAGTGGAATAGAGAAGAAATCAGGATCTCTGTCACTACTTTATTCTGCCCCCAGATTGGGCAGTATAGACCTGGTGACAAATTCTCTCTAAACTGGATATGTTGCATAGTACAGAATAGATATAATCTCAACACTTTAAATTTTATTATTCTAATCTAATCTTTCAGGTTTAAGGACTGATCTCTTCCTTTTAGGATTAAAAAGTCTGTGTACTCAGTTTCAGTATCCTGGCAATTTTTAAGAACTCTTTCAACTATAAAACATATCTATGTATGTATCAAGATATTTAAATAGAACAAAAAGTAATGAGTATTTGGGGACAGAATCATATTATTCCATTTGTTTAAACAAAAGAATTTCAATCTCCGTCCTTAAATGTATTATGTGTCACCAAATTTCACATTTACGCTGCTATAGATATGGAATTGTCCTCCGGGTACAGAAAGAAGAAGACAGTTCGTTTTTCTCTTCTTTAGGAATTTTACTTCTTTTATTTTTATTATAACTACCAATTTAATGTTATTTCCTGAGCAAGGGAGATGCGAGGGAAAATGCTTATCTATTAATATGTGCAATAATAAAATTTAATGTCTTTTTAAATTATTATGATTAAAATAATTGTAAGTATCTGACTACGAACCAATAGAAGAAACCCAAAAATAACAACCAAATGGCCTAGTAAAAACTCATCAATGAACAAACATTTTATTTTCCACTTCATGTTTGTGTGCACTAAGTTGTAATGTGTAAAAGTATGAAGTTAAGTGTGTGTTTTAAGCTTTTATTGTGTGTTTTGTTGTCATTGCTTACCCCTTGCTTATTATATTATTAAAAAAATTGGCATTAAACTTTTGTTGGGAAATGCTGAGTTGGATCTTGTAGACACTATGACATCGTTTGGAAAATAAGCTAATATCACTGCTATGGGACTGTAACTGTGCAGGAAGTTTCTATGAAGAAGCCTATCACTATTTGCTACCTGTTCTACATATTGAAACATAGAGTCAAACAGACAAATTCTGAACAGATGTCCCAAAGTGACAAGGGAACACAGGGAAACCATTACTGGCCCTAAGAATGGGACCCCTGCACTCACCCTAACACCTGGAGGTACCCTTAAAGGTAGGGAGGTCCAAGCTTCCAACCTAGGCCTTATCTCTTATCATTGTCCCTGATAATAAGAACCCCCTCTACAACCCAACGTCTGTGGGGGAGGGGTAAGAACAGAAGTCTACAACCCCATCAATAAATAAAGGCAAAACAGAGGTGACAATGACTGCAATTCATACACATGGCAACCACACACAAAAGAGCCACTAAAAGTGCTCAAGGGGTCAGTTGGGTACTCACTCAGCAATGAAAAAGACATAGAATGGGGGAAAGAAAACAGACTACTGGGTAAGATCCATACAGTACAACCAGCACACCTAGAACTGTTGCAGCAAACACCAATGCTGCAACCCACAATGCAAGTTTCAGAGAGAGGGTTTCACCAGCTTCTTTCTCCTCTTGGCCAAGCTATCAAATGATCAAAATAACCAGCACACTCTAGTGGAAGTTGAGGATATTTATAGGACCTGGCAGTAATTCTAACCGAAAACACCTGACCAGGAGTAAGGACTCGGAGCTGCTGGAAGGTAAACTGACATTAATCCCTCTCCTCCCCAAAGGAAAGGTAATCCATTTAATCAGCAGAGTCTCACAAGACAAAGCAAAACTCTGACCCAGAACCTGTCACAAAACTCTGCAGCAGAGGAAAGATTATGACAACAGAGCAAACAAGTGAAGAAGTGATCATGTGTGTTGCCCCACGGCTATGGGGTACTCAGTCCTGGGCTGTATATTTACGGGGATGTCATTGGGTGGCCGTTGCTTGGTTCAGTTACCCTGGGGTCGCTCCAAAAAGGGGGGTTATTTACAGGGGAGATGAAAAAAAGTTTTTGCTGTGACACAATTTGCGGGTTGCGGCTATTTAAGTGGAGCTGCCGCTGCACAATTCTCACTACTGGGGTTGGTGTTGGTGGCAGCCTCGATGGTGGGCCCTCCGCAAGAAGGGACAGGCCCCAGGGGATAGCTGATGTTATTGGGCGTGGAAAGAAGGTAGGCCTCACAAGGGATTGCAGTGTAACTGGTTGCTTTACTCACAGCGTTGTTATAGCTGGAAACCTGAAGAAGGCTGGTCCTCACCGCTGGTCCCCTTAGTTCCAGTGCCGGTTTGGTAACCTGGTGGTTTTTTCCCCTGCACTTGTCTCTGGTTGGTGGGTCCCCGTGACTTGAAATGTCTGGGGGTCCCCTCCTGGTTTTCGTTCAGTCATAAGCGGGGTTTAAACGCTATGATATCGTTAATGAATTATCGTCGGGGTCACGTTGTTTGTGACGCACATCCAGCGTCACTAACGATATCGCAGTGTGTGACACTTATAAGCGACCTTAAATTATTGCAAAAGCAGTAAAAATCGTTTGCCGCGGAGAGGTCGTCCTGAAACAAAAAATCGTTTGTTTTTTTTTAGCGATGTTGTTCCTCGTTCCTGCGGCACTACACATCGCTATGTGTGACACCGCAGGAGCGACGAACATCTCCTTACTTGCCTCCACCGGCAATGCGGAAGGAAGGAGGTAGGTGGGGGGGATGTTAAGCCCCGCTCATTTCCGCCCCTCCGCTTCTATTGGACGCCTGCTGTGTGACATAGCTGTGACGCCGCGTGAACCACCCCCTTAGAAAGGAGCCGGTTCGCCAGCCAGAGCAACGTCGCAGAGCAGGTATGTGCATGTGACGCTGCTGTAGAGATAATGTTTGCTATGGCAGCAATCACACAATATCGTACGTACGACGGAGGCGGGTGCTATCACGCTGGACATCGCTAGCCAATTCTAGTGATGTCGCAGTGTGTAATCTCTGCTTTAGTCCATATAACAGGTAGTTTGAACCTTGTGGGGATGGTTTCTTTGGTCCTGCTCCCCTTTTCTCCCATTGCTACTGTGTCCCGAACCTTACAGTCAGTGAGGTCCTTGATGGTCCCCTCAATGTGCAGATTTTATCAGGTCTGCCTGGAGCATTTGCCTGACCTAGGATTCTGTACCCCACTGGTGCTATGGTTCCAGGAGTACTCCACCGTACTCCACCGGCAACCACAAGCCTGGGCCTTCAGGTCACCATTACACTAGCCTGTCAGTGTGGTTATGTCCATCTCCTCTCACTTCCACTTACTGACTGTCTTACCCCTCCTCCCTGGTTGTCGTCTAATTTACTGAATCAGCTTCACCCCTAGGTGGCCATCCATTGGGTCCAACCCTAATCTGTCACCAGTCTTTGGGGAATAAAAACAGGGATTAAAATGTGTTTTGCTGTTGCCGACACTGGTCTTCTGGGTCCCTGGTGGTAGGCCCTGCACCATTGACAGGATGCAGCACCTTGTAGCTCCTGATGGTTTCAGGGGCACTACACATGCAGGACTGAGCTGTGCAGCAATGGACTACTGTTGCAATCCTCAAGTAAGGGCAGGACAGAGAAATCAGAGGAGACTGTGCTGTGCCAGGTGACTAACTCCGCCAAGAGGAACAATACCTGTAGTGTAAACTAAAGGCCCCGTCACACTCAGCGACGTATCTAACGATATATCGCCGGGATCACGGATTCCATAACGCACATCTGGCATCGTTAGCGACGTCGTTGCATGTGACAACAACGAACGGCCGTTAACGATCATAAATACTCACCTTATCATTGATCGTTGACATGCCGTTCATTTTCATAAAATTGTTGATTGGTGAGGACGCAGGTTGTTCGTCTTTCCCAAGGCAGCACACATCGCTATGTGTGACACCTCAGGAACGACGACCTGCGGCCGACGGCAATGAGGAAGGAAGGAGGTGGGCGGCAAGTTACGGTCGCTCATCTCCGCCCCTCTGCTTCTATTGGGCGGCCGCTTATTGATGCCGCTGTGACGCCGCACGAACCGCCCCTTAGAAAGGCAACAGCGACGTCGCTAGACAGGTAAGTCCGTGTGATGGCTCCTAACGATTTTGTGCGCCATGGGCAGCGATTTGCCCGTGAGGCACAAACGACGGGGCGGGTGCTTTCAGTAGCGATATCGCTAGCGATATCGCTGCGTGTAAAGCCCCCTTAAGTGACAAGAATTGTGAAAAAGGAGCAACAAACATTCTTAAGACTGTGAGACGTGGTGCAAATGCATTCAACCATCCCCTATGAGACCAATCTACAAATTTAAAATACACTACTGATATTCTGCCAGGCAATGATGATTACAGAAAGAGACTTAGGCGGGCTTTGCACACTACGACATCGCAGGTGCGATGTCGGTGGGGTCAAATTGAAAGTGACGCACATCCGGCATCGCATGCGACATCGCAGTGTGTAAAGCCTAGATGATACGTTTAACGAGCACAAAAGCGTTGTAATGGTATCATCGGTGCAGTGTCGGCGTAATCCATAATTACGCTGACGCGACGGTCCGATGTTGTTCCCCGCTCCTGCGGCAGCACACATCTCTGTGTGTGAAGTCGCAGGAGTGAGAAACACCTCCTACCGGCCTCATCGCGGCTTTCGTAGGTTATGCGGAAGGAAGGAGCTGGGCGGGATGTTTACATCCTGCTCATCTCCGCCTCTCCGCTCCTATTGGCCACCTGCCGTGTGACGTCGCAGTGACGCCGCACGACCCGCCCCCTTAATAAGGAGGCAGGTCGCCGGCCAGAGCGACGGTCGCAGGGCAGGTGAGTGCATGTGAAGCCGGCGTAGCGATAATTTTCGCTACGCCAGCTTTCACAAGATATTGTACCTGCGAGGGGGGCGGGGACTATCGCGTGCGACATCGCTGCATCGGCTTGCGATGTCGCAACGTGCAAAGCCCGCCTTATTCACTTGTTCTTTGCTGAATCAAAACCTGTGCCTGGTGTTGATCAACAAACATTGCACTTCATATCAGTCTTCAGAATTGTGCTTCCTCATAAATGAAAATAAGTAAAATTTTTGTTCAAGTATTGAACTTTTTGTCTCTAAAATTACTTTTCACAAGAGCACCACACACTTGTATCTCTACCGCACAAGTCGGGTATCATCAATTGCCCCATCATTCCATACCGTTTGTTGCACTACTGTACTACAGTCCCATTTTGTACAAAGCCTTAATAATGAAAGGGGTGCCAGCACATCTTAATGGTGTTTTTCCAAGAACAAAGTTCATTTTAATTAATAGCACTTGGAATAATATGAATTTCCACAATTGGATGTGTTAAAAAAATGTTCCTTTGCTGAGATAATCCTATATACAGTGCAGACCAAAAGTTTGGACACACCTCATTCAAAGAGTTTTCTTTATTTTAATGAAAATTGTAGATTCACATTGAAGGCATCACAACTATGAATTAACACATGTGGAATGAAATACTTAACAAGAAAATGTGAAACAACTGATAATATGTCTTATATTCTAGGTTCTTCAAAGTAGCCACCTTTTGCTTTGATTACTGCTTTGCACACTCTTGGCATTCTCTTGATGAGCTTCAAGAGGTAGTCACTGGAAATGATCTTCCAACAGTCTTGAAGGAGTTCCCAGAGATGCTTAGCACTTGCTGTCCCTTTTGCCTTCACTCTGCGGTCCAGCTCACCCCAAACCATCTCGTTTGGGGTCAGGTCTGGTGACTGTGGAGGCCAGGTCATCTGGCGTAGCACCCTATCACTCTCCTTCTTAGTCAAATAGCCTTTACACAGCCTGGAGGTGTGTTTGGGGTCATTGTCCTGTTGAAAAATAAATGGTGCTCCAACTAAACGCAAACTGGATGGAATAGCATGCCGCTGCAAGATGCTGTGGTAGCCATGCTGGTTCAGTATGCCTTAAATTTTGAATAAATCCCCAACAGTGTCACCAGCAAAGCACACCCACACCATCACACATTCCTTCTCCATGCTTCACGGTGGGAACCAGCCATGTTGAGGCCATCTGTTCACCTTTTCTGCGTCGCACAAAGATTTGGACTCATCAGACCAAAGCACATATTTTCACTGGTCTACTGTCCATTCCTAGTGTTCTTTTGCCCAAACAAGTCTCTTCTGCTTGTTGTCTGTCCTTAGCAGTGGTTTCCTAGCAGCTATTTTACTATGAAGGCCTGCTGCACAAAGTCTCCTCTTTACAGTTGTTCTAGAGATGTGCCTGCTGCTAGAACTCTGTGTGGCATTGACCTGATCTCTAATCTGAGCTGCTGTTAATCTGCGATTTCAGAGGCTGATGACTCGGATAAACTTATCCTCCGCAGCAGAGGAGACTCATGGTCTTCCTTTCCTGGGCCGGTCCTCATGTGAGCCAGTTTCTTTGTAGCATTTGATGGTTTTTGCCACTGCAATTGAGGACACTCTTAAAGTTTTCCTATTTTTTTGGACTGACTGATCTTCATTTCTTAAGGTAATGATGGCCACTCGTTTTTCTTTACTTCGCTGATTTTTTCTTGCCATAATACAAATTCTAACAGTCTATTCAGTAGGACTATCAGCTGTGTATCCACCAGACTTCTGCACAACACAACTGATGGTCCCAACTAGAGATGAGCGAACCGGTCGCGGTTCGGCTCGAGTTCGGTTCGCTGAACGGGCGTCTCGTTCGAGTTCGGTTCGGCGAACGTTCGACGAACCGAACTCGAACCGCATAGGAAACAATAGGAGGCAATCACAAACACATAAAAACACATTATAAATGTGCACATACAGTTAATAAACTTTGCTATAACACTTACCGGTCCCCGCAATCCCTCCTGCACTCTGTCTCCTGCCGCTATTCCATCCGATGATCGCTGAATCCTCCCGGTAACCAGCACTGCCAGCAGTGATGCAGGACCTATCATGACGTGAAAAATAGCCATGTGATCAGTCACGTGCCTGTTATCTCATTGGCTACAGACTGGTAGCATGACTATGATGCGTCATGTAGTACCTGTCATTGCATCTCTCTGTTACACGGTGCACGTTTGTGTATCGCCGTGTACCGGCGACATGCTCTAGCTCAACTCCCCGCTCTGCTTCCCCGTTCCCTTAAGGTACCGTCACACTAAGCGAAGCTCCAGCGATCCCACCAGCAACCTGACCTGGCAGGGATAGCTGGAGCGTCGCTGCATGGGTTGCTGGTGAGCTGTCACACAGGCAGATCTCACCAGCAACCAGTGACCAGCCCCCAGCCAGCAGCACACGTGGAAGCGATGCTGCGCTTGGTAACTAAGGTAAATGTCGGGTAACCAACCCGATATTTACCTTGGTTACCAGCGCACACCGCTTAGCGCTGGCTCCCTGCACTCCTAGTTACAGTACACAGCGGGTTAATTTAACCCGATGTGTAGTCTGGCTATGTGTGCAGGGGGCTGGCACTGGCAGCATGAGAGTGGCGGACGCTGGTAACTACGGTAAACATCGGGTAACCAAGGAAAGGGCTTCTGGGTTACCCGATGTTTACCGTAGTTACCAGTGTCCGCAGAAGCCGGCTCCTGACCGGCTGACACAGCCGGTCAATCACGGAGATCACCGTTGCCATAGCAACGCGCTTGGTAGCGGTGACGGGGACGTCCCGCTACCAGCACGCAGCAGCACCGGAATCACGTGATCGAAGCAGCGTTGCTATGGCAACGCATGCCACCGCTTACAGCAGGGAGCCTGTGGTCACTCTCACAGAGTGATTTCTGCACAGAGCACAGTTCTCTTCCCCCATGCAGCTGTGCTGTCTGATGGAGCAGAGCTGCATGTCTTGAAGGGGAAAGAAGACAGAAGAGCAGGATCGTGGAGGGGTGACAGGGGGTAATAAAGATGGAGTCTCTAATGTGTCTGTGTATTTATTTCTATTAAAGTATTTTTTCTCTGTGTGGTGGTTTTTTTTAACCCTTTATTGGAGATTCTTAATGGCTGGGTCAAACGTGCCTGACATTAAGAATCTCTGGCGTAATACTGGCTATTAAAACAAAGCCAGTATTAACTCATGATTACCCAACAAGCCACCCGGCTCCAGGGCTGTTGGAAGAGTTGGATACAGCGCCAGATGATGGCGCTTCTATGAGAACGCCATTTTCTGGGGCGGCTGCGGACTGCAATTCGCAGCAGAGGGGCCCAGAAACCTCGGGCTAAACTGTGCTGTGGATTCCAATCCCCAGCTGCCTAGTTGTACCCGGCTGGACACAAAAATGGGGCGAAGCCTACGTCGTCTTTTTTTTGTTTTTTAATTATTTCATAAAATTCATGAATTAATTAAAAAAAGGGCTTCCCTATATTTTTAGTTCCCAGCCGGGTACAAATAGGCAGCTGGGGGTTGGGGGCAGCCCGTACCTGCCTGCTGTACCTGGCTAGCATACAAAAATATGGCGAAGCGCACATCATTTTTTTTGGTTTTTTTTGCAAAAAAAATAAAAATGCTTCCCTGGATTTTCCATTGCCAGTGAAGGTAACACCAAGCAGTGGGGGTTAGCAGCCAGTAGCTGCTTGGATTACCCTTAGCTAGCAATACAAAAATGCAGCGGGAGCCCATATATATTTTTTTTAATTATTTATTTAAATAACTAAAAATCAAAAGGGCTTCCCTGTATTTTGATTGCCTGACATGACAGTGCTGTAAAAATAAATCTTTAAAAAAAATGACGTAGCGCTCCGCGGTATTTTTGATTCTCAGTGCAGAAAAAGCAGACAGCTACGGGTTGCCACCCCCATCTGCCTGCCGTTACCTTGGCTGGCAATCAAAATACAGGGAAGCCCATTAATTTTTTTTATTTAAAAAATAGTTAAAAAAAAAATGATGTTGGGTCCCCCCATTTTTGATAGCCAGCTAGGGTAAAGCAGACGGCTGTAGCCTGAAAACCACAGCTGGCAGCTTTACCGTGGTTGGGGATCCAATGTGGAGGTCCCTCCAGGCTCTTTTTTTATAATTATTTTATAAATAATAATTACAAAAAAAAGTAGGGTCCCCCCCAAATTGGATCTCCAGCCAAGGTAAAGCGGACAGCTGTGGTCTGGTATTCTCAGGGTGGGAAGGTTCATAGTTATTGGGCCTTCACAGCCTAAAAATAGCAGGCCGCAGGCGCCCCAGAAGTGGCGCATGCACTAGATGTGCCACTCCTGGCGCTTCACCCCTGCTCATCCCGTGGCCTGGTGCAGTGGCAAACGGGGTAATAAATGGGGTTGATACTAGTTGTAAAGTCACCTGACATCAAGCCCAGCAGTTTGTGATGTCATGGCATCTATCAGATACCCGACATCATAAACTGTCAGTACTAACAAAAAGAATCGACAAAAAAAATGTATTTGAAAGAAAACTCCCCAAAACATTCCCTCTTTCACAAATTTATTGTAAGGAAAAAACGGGAACGTATCCCCCATTTTCTAGCAGTGGAGACCCTCCATGTGAGGAGTGTGGGTGCAATGAATCTGCACCCACTCTCCCCGGGTCCACAGCAGCAGAGTCCATGTCGTAACGGTTGCTACCAAAGCTGCAAAGCCCTGCTCATGAGGTAAGGGCATGCCTAATCAGGAGAACTATTCTACATTTCCAAATATTGGTATTTGCTGATATTATTGCTATTCCACCTACTATATATTGGGGATAGGATCTTGGAGATGGAATACCCCTTTCAGGTCTGTTATCCAGCTGAATGAATACTTAACAACAGAGCTCACTAATTAGATGTGTTTTCTTGTGGCGTATAACGGACTCTCATGTTTGGTAGTCATTCAGCAGGGCAACTATAAAATCAAATGCCTCCATTTGGAAATGTAGTATATAGCTCTCCTGATCAACTATGTTCCTTACCTCATGAGCAGGGCATTGCAGTAATAATAATAATTTATTCATTTATTTAGCGCTATTAATTCCATAGCGCTTTGCATACATTGCGAACACTGTCCCCATTGGGGCTCACAATCTAAATTCCCTATCTGTATGTCTTTGGAGTGTGGGAGGAAACCGGAGAACCGGAGGAAACCCACGCAAACACGGGGAGAATATACAAACTCCTTGCAGATGGTGACCTTGGTGGGAATTGAACCCAGGATTTCAGCACTGCAAGACTGCAGTGCTAACCACTGAGCCACCACAAGACTGCAGTGCTAACCACTGAGCCACCGTGCCGCCTATTTAGCTTACAGATGCATAACCACCACTCACTGTGTCTGAACACAGGAACTTGAGCTGACAGCCGCTCTGTGCATGCGGCAGCGTCTATTGTGAAGGAGAGGGCCGCGGGGGATCAACGCTGCACAGGTACCGTGGGACACCGGGGAACACCGGTGGGGTTATAGGGGTGACCTGGCAGGGCCTGGGGAGGAGTTTTCTGTCGCATGTGTCATGGCACATGTGACAGAAATCAGAGGAGTAGGGTGAATGCGGCCGGCGCGCTGCTGTGCACGCGGCCATCTTGGATTTCTGGGAGGGCATCAGGGGGGGCACTTTGGCGACACCGGGTGACCGGAGGGGACCGGGTAGGAGATATATCATGTTTGTTCATGCCAGATGGGAGATAAATAATTTTTTACCGACAATGTCATTTACTGTAACCTGATCATCGGTGTACGGTGTATACCTGTGATCACGTGAGCGGGGACCGGAAAAACCATCCTGAATCAGGATCTCCAGGGTTTCAGCTACGCCTGAAACCCCGGAGATTTTCTGACGCTGGGGGGGCGCTATTCACTTATTTCTGCCTTCTGTTTATAAACGGCAGATCAGAATAAGGCTACATTAACACGACCGATCCATTTTTGCAGTCTGCAAAAAACAGTCCGTTTTTTTTCACGGGTGCATCCATGTGGCATCCGTTTCCGTTCCGTAGACGGTCCGTATGTCATCTGTTTGTCATCCGTGTGCCTTCCTTTTTTTTTGCGTACTGCAAAAAAACTGAAGGAGGGAAAATACATAAATTTACCCAGGATCCATAGCTTCAACCTACATGAGGCGGTCACATGGTCACTCCAGTGCCATTTTCTACTGCTTTTCACAGCGTAGAGCGCTCTGGTGATTTTCTTGTGCTTGTGCACTTCATATCAGTCTTTTCTGTCATTATAATGGCAGAAAGACACATAATTTCCCAATCTCCTGAATTTTGTAATTTTGCACCCTTTGGTGCCTTTCATGTGGCACTAAGGGGTGCTTAGCTTTGTATTTACCCAAAAAAATGAAAAAAAAAAATGACGTAGGGTTCCCCCTATTTTTGTAGCCAGCTAGGGTAAAGCAGACGGCTGCAGCCTGCAGACCACAGCTGGCAGCTTCACCTTGGCTGGTAATCCAAAACTGAGGCACCCCACGCTGTTATTTTAAATTAAATAAATAATTATAAAAAAAAAACACGTAGGGGTTCCCCCAAAATTGGATCACCAGCCAAGGTAAAGCAGACAGCTGGGGTCTGATATTCTCAGACTAGGGAGGTCCATGGTTATTGGACTCTCCCCAGCCTAAAAATAGCAGGCCGCAGCCGCCTCAGAAGTGGCGCATCCATTAGATGTGCCAATCCTGGTGCTTCGCCCCAGCTCATCCCATGCCCTGGTGCGGTGGCAAATGGGGTAATATATGGGGTTAATACCAGATGTGTAATGTCACCTGGCACAAAGCCCTGGGGTTGGTGAGGTCAGGCGTCTATCAGATACCAGACATCACCAACCCAGTCAGTAATAAAAAAAAATAGACGACAAACACATTTTTATTTGAAAAAACACTTCCCAATACATTGCCTCTTTAACCAATTTATTAGAAAATAAAACAAATCCAGGTCTGGTGTAATCCAAGGGGTTTCCATGACGATCCACACTGTCCCAGTCAATGAAGAGCAGGATGTTCCCCATTGGCTGGTAGAGCAGTGCAGTGACCTGAGCTAACATCAATGGGTCAGCCCAAGTCACTGCAGGGGATGACAAGTGCTGCTGTCAGCGAGGTACATTACCTGCGCTGATCTCCTGCACACTGACTTCAATCATCTTCACAGTCAAGTATCGCGAGCGGCCCGTGAAGTCACCGCTAGTCAGTCTCGGGTCGGAAGCGAGAGAAGGTGATATGACAAGCGGCGGCCATGGAGGACAGTGACAGCGCTGAGGTCGGGACTTCATCACCGTAGGTAAGCCGAGCAGGACCATGTGTGCAGAGTGCCAGGTGGGCGGAGCCTAGCGGGGTAATGTGTGCAGAGTGTCAGGTGGGCGGAGCCTAGCGGGGCAATGTGTGCAGAGTGCCAGGTGGGCGGAGCCTAGCAGTGCCATGTGTACAGAGTGCCAGGTGGGCGGAGCCTAGCGGGGTAATGTGCGCAGAGTGCCAGGTGGGCGGAGCCTAGCAGTGCCATGTGTGCACAGTGCAAGGTGGGCGGAGCCTAGTGGGGTAATGTGTGCAGAGTGTCAGGTGTGCGGAGCCTAGCGGGACCATGTGTGCAGAGTGTCAGGTGTGCGGAGCCTAGCGGGACCATGTGTGCAGATTGTCAGGTGGGCGGAGCCTAGCGGTACCATGTGTGCAGAGTGTCAGGTGGGCGGAGCCTAGCTGGACCATGTGTGCAGAGTGCCAGGTGGGCGGAGCCTAGCGGGGTAATGTGTGCAGAGTGCCAGGTGGGCGGAGCCTAGCGGGACCATGTGTGCAGAGTGTCAGGTGGGCGGAGCCTAGCGGGACCATGTGTGCATAGTGTCAGGTGGGCGGAGCCTAGCGGGACCATGTGTGCATAGTGTCAGGTGGGCGGAGCCTAGCGGGACCATGTGTGCAGAGTGCCAGGTGGGCAGAGCCTAGCGGGGTAATGTGTGCAGAGTACCAGGTGGGCGGAGCCTAGCAGTGCCATGTGTGCAGAGTGTCAGGTGGGCGGAGCCTAGCGGGACCATGTGTGCATAGTGTCAGGTGGGAGGAGCCTAGCGGGACCATGTGTGCATAGTGTCAGGTGGGAGGAGCCTAGCGGGACCATGTGTGCAGAGTGCCAGGTGGGCGGAGCCTAGCGGGGTAATGTGTGCAGAGTACCAGGTGGGCGGAGCCTAGCAGTGCCATGTGTGCAGATTGTCAGGTGGGCGGAGCCTAGCGGTACCATGTGTGCAGAGTGCCAGGTGGGCGGAGCCTAGCAGTGCCATGTGTGCACAGTTCCAGGTGGGCGGAGCCTAGTGGGGTAATGTGTGCAGAGTGTCAGGTGGGCGGAGCCTAGCGGGACCATGTGTGCAGAGTGTCAGGTGTGCGGAGCCTAGCGGGACCATGTGTGCAGATTGTTAGGTGGGCGGAGCCTAGTGGTACCATGTGTGCAGAGTGTCAGGTGGGCGGAGCCTAGCTGAACCATGTGTGCAGAGTGCCAGGTGGGCGGAGCCTAGCGGGGTAATGTGTGCAGAGTGCCAGGTGGGCGGAGCCTAGCGGGACCATGTGTGCAGAGTGTCAGGTGGGCGGAGCCTAGCGGGACCATGTGTGCAGAGTGTCAGGTGGGCGGAGCCTAGCGGGACCATGTGTGCATAGTGTCAGGTGGGCGGAGCCTAGCGGGACCATGTGTGCAGAGTGCCAGGTGGGCAGAGCCTAGCGGGGTAATGTGTGCAGAGTACCAGGTGGGCGGAGCCTAGCAGTGCCATGTGTGCAGAGTGTCAGGTGGGCGGAGCCTAGCGGGACCATGTGTGCATAGTGTCAGGTGGGCGGAGCCTAGCGGGACCATGTGTGCAGAGTGCCAGGTGGGCAGAGCCTAGCGGGGTAATGTGTGCAGAGTACCAGGTGGGCGGAGCCTAGCAGTGCCATGTGTGCAGATTGTCAGGTGGGCGGAGCCTAGCGGTACCATGTGTGCAGAGTGTCAGGTGGGCGGAGCCTAGCTGGACCATGTGTGCAGAGTGCCAGGTGGGCGGAGCCTAGTGGGGTAATGTGTGCAGAGTGCCAGGTGGGCGGAGCCTAGCGGGACCATGTGTGCAGAGTGTCAGGTGGGTGGAGCCTAGCGGGACCATGTGTGCAGAGTGTCAGGTAAGCGGAGCCTAGCGGGACCATGTGTGCAGAGTGTTAGGTGGGCGGAGCCTAGTGGGACCATGTGTGCAGAGTGCCAGGTGGGCGGAGCCTAGCAGTGTCATGTGTGCAGAGTGCCAGGTGAGCGGAGCTTAGCGGGGTAATGTGTGCAGAGTGCCAGGTGGGCGAAGCCTAGCAGTGTCATGTGTGCAGAGTGCCAGGTGGGCGGAGCCTAGCGGGGTAATGTGTGCAGTGTGCCAGGTGGGCGGAGCCTAGCAGCACCATGTGTGCAGAGTGCCAGGTGGGCGAAGGCCTAGCGGGACCATGTGTGCAGAGTGTCAGGTGGGCGGAGCCTAGCGGGACCATGTGTGCAGAGTGCCAGGTGGGCGGAGCCATGTGTGCTGGCGGCGGAGTGCGAAGTGGGTGGAGCCTAGCGGGGTCATGTGGCGCTGAGGACGTCCGTGTCGTGGACTGCATGGCAGGAGGGGGCGGAGTGAGCTGAGCGGGAAGTGTGGGCTTCCTGCACGTAACTAAGATAAACATCGGGTTACTAACCAAAGCGCTTTGCTTGGATACCCGATGTTTATCTTAGTTACCAGCTTCTGGCAGGCTGCCAGCAATGGCTCCTGCACACTGTAGCTGTAAAAAGCCCTGCTTTTTGCTCCTAGAACCGTTCTCGAACGTAACTAGAACCATTGAACTTTAGCAAAAAGCTCGAGTTCTAGTTCGATCTAGAACACCCCCCAAAATCACTCGAACGGCGAACTGGAGAACCTTGAACCGCGAACCGCGCTCAACTCTAGTCCCAACCCCATTCATAAGGCAAGAAATCCCACTTATTAAACCTGACAGGGCAAACTTGTGAAGTGAAAACCATTTCCAGTGACTACCTCTTGAAGCTCATCAAGAGAATGCCAAGAGTGTGCAAAGCAGTAATCAAAGCAAAAGGTGGCTACTTTGAAGAACCTAGAATATAAGACATATTTTTTCACACTTTTTTGTTAAGTATTTCATTCCACCTGTGTTCATTTATAGTTTTGATGCCTTCAATGTGAATTTACAATTTTCAGAGTCATGAAAATAAAAAAAACTCTTTGAATGAGAAGGTGTGCCCAAACTTTTGGTCTGTACTGTATGTATCCCTGCTAAGTATCATATCTGACCTTACAGGGACATGGTCTGATCATACCACATCTTCTGGGCTGGGGATGGAGTAAATATGTATACAAACATTACAGCACATGATCACAAATAATTGTTTCATTGAGGTAACATATTTTTTAAAAACAGACAGGGAAATGTTTTACCTAACAAAAAGAATCAGCTGTGATCCCATACTGTGCTATCTGCCTATTCTCTTTTGCATCCTTCCTTCCGAGGAGCTGTGGTATGATGAGACCATGTCCCTGTACGGTTAGAAACGACCATTACACAGTACATAGCAGAGGAACATATACCGTATTTTTCGCTTTATAAGACGCACTTTTGTTCCCCCAAATTTTGGGGGAAAGTAGGGCGTGCGTCTTATAAGCCGAATATACGGGGGGGTATATATATATACACTGCAGGGTCCGCTCTGGAGCGCTGCTGGGGGCAGGTGAACACTGCGGGCGGCAGTGTTAGATCTCCTGCTCCCGCTCATATAATATGCACAGCCACTGTCCATCACCATGGTGCTGAAACTGCACCACAGTGACGGGCTGGGGGAGCGGTGCATATTATTTGAGCCTGCGTCCCACTGTGATGGCCCATGCCCCCCCTGTGTTAGATATGGCTTCCATGCTGCTGCTCATCCTAAAATAAAAAAGCTTTACTTACCCCCTCCAGCGTTTCTCCCCGGTGTCACTGCTTCCACTGTGATCAGGCACGCAGTGATGATCTCACTCTACTGTGCCGATCACATGACCGGCAGCAAGAACCAGGAAGTGCAGGAACAGAAGCACGGAGGGAGACAGGAAGGAGATCATCACTGGAGGAGGTAAGGAAAGAGTGTTTTATTTTACTATGGGCAGCAGCATGGGGGCGATATCTAAAACAAGGGAATGTGTGCAATCCATAGGGGGCCATAGACAGCACAGGGGAACATATGCAATCCATAGGGGGCCATAGGCAGCACAGGGGAACGTATGCAATCCATAGGGGGACATAGGCAGCACAGGGGGAACATGTGCAATCCATAGGGGGCCATAGGGGGCCATAGGCAGCACAGGGGACTGTGTGCAATCCATAGGGGGCCATAGGCAGCACAGGGGAATGTGTGCCAGCACAAGGGCGCTATATTCAATATAAGGGGGCCATATCCAGATTAAGGGGGCTAATTTTAGGATGGGGGGCTATGAGGGACATATACCCTATATGATTTGTTAGACGGACACTAGCATTATAAGTTGGACCCCATTTAACATTAAAAAAAAAAATTCTCTTTTCCTTCACCAAATTGGGGGGGGGGGTGCGTCTTATAATCAGGTGCATCTTATAAAGCGAAAAATATGGTATAAGATTATCTCAGACCAGGAACATTTTTTTTATACACATCCTATTAGTAAAATTATTACAATTCAAAGATCTATTGATTAAAATCAACTTGAAAATTAACTTTGTTCATAGGACAAGCCCTTTAAGAGATGCGTGATTCTTTTATTGTATTTCCATTTGCCTTTCATAGAAAGATACTTGGAAGTTTCTGAGAATAAACAAGCTGGACTTTAAATTTTGCTGAAATATTAAAAAAGAATATATAGAGATTGTCTTATCTGTAGTTGGCATATTCGACTATATTGGTCTAGTGATATCTATTATAAAATATAGGGTTATACCAATAAAAAATGTAGGATCCCTGTTGAAAAGAACTAGAAATTCTCCTAAGGCAAATATGAATTCACCTTATAAAAAATGGTCTAGGTGCATGGTCTGTATTGTGTATCTAAACAAACCAAAGAAATATCACTTTGATAAATGCTGTGGAGAATAAATAACAAACTCCCAGCTTCTTCTATGACTGGGTAACTTTTTTAATATTATATGGCCCTGAACCTGGGAGATACGCAAGTGCTAGAATATAGAAAGCTTTGGTGGATAGATAAAGAATTTAATAGGGACCCAACAGAGAGACGTCTTTAGGAGAACTCAGATATTGATTCAGGATATTCCCCTCACAGCACCAGTTTCAATAGTTTAAAAGCTAAAACGCTGTGAGGCACTCCGTCCTGTACACCGCAATTCAGGTAACTTGTCTTGAGAGCTTGGATTAGCATCATAGATATGTTTGTAGGGAAAATAAAGAGTTTGAGATGTAGTTAAAAAACCAAAACACTTTCTGAACATTAAAGAGATACTAGTCAAAATTATAGCATATTATATACGTAAATACATAGTGCTAGTGCCATATGTATACATGCTGAAAAATAAAGAATGCTGCAAAGTAAGATGCTTTTAAAAATAGAAGTGTTAATATCGGTAATGTGTTTTTATGAATTAAATTCCAAAGAGAATGAACAAAAGAGAAATCAAAATCAAATCATTATTTGGAATAGGTTCTTAATGACATATGTCTATAAATTTGAGGTCATATCCTGCTGCAGAATAAATTTGGAGATAATAAGACAAATCCCTGATGGCACTGTGTGATGGATAATAAGTAATAATAATATTTACTCATGTATATAGTGCCATTAATTACATATCGCTTTACATACATCAGCAACTCTGTCCCATTGGGGGATCACAATCTAAATTCCCTATCATTATGTCTTTGGAGTTTGGGAGAAAGCTAGAGTACCTGGAGCAAACACACAAGAAAGACAGGGAGAACATACAACCTCAGCCAACAGAAAAATGTTGCTTCCTGGTATCAGCTTTGTTGGCTGAGGCCCCGCCCCTTCTGGTCACATGGGTATGACCTCACACAGGTCCTGTTAGTGAAAAAGTAAATCAATTGTATATTATTTATGCTAATTCTAACAGGGGGAGTGGATAACTATGAATACCCCCCCAGCTATTATCTGATTATCAGCTGCTGTCACTCAAGAAGCTAATGATTTTATAGACTTTACTTTCTTGGATTTCAAAACCTAAACATCTGAGGTGAGCACGAAAGGTGTGTAAGAATCATCCTGATAGTGCCAGAATAGCACTGGCTTTAGGTTATATATGAAAATACTTGTGATTGGTTCCCTTTAAACTTACCTCTAAGCAAAGGATTTGTAGTTTACTTCAGGAACGATTTAAAAAGAAAAAAGAAAATAAATTATTTACCATCAAAATTTTGACCTGATGAAGTTATGATAAATATTACAACAGAGATTAACTTTAAGTAGTGGGACTTAAAGTTACTAGTAAATATGACAGATTTTCAGACTGACTCCTCGGCTTTAAAGAGAAAAAAGAACAAATGAGCAAAGGAAGCAACTGAAACAAAAATGATTGATGTAAGCAGAAAACAATGATATACTGAAAAGTTGGCAGAATTTTTACTACTTGTAGTTTGTTCTTAGAATAACTACAATTGGAATTCGTTTTGAAAATAAACCATCCGATATAAGTGTTATTTAATGTAATTGCTACTTGTCTGCTACATAATTATTACTGTACGCTGCTACAAAATAGTACAAAAATATGTCTCAGGATCAGTTTAAAAAAATGTACAATTATATCTTCATTTTACTATAATTTCTGAGTTGAATGGTGCAATCTCATTATCACCAAATCTGTCTATACGTTAACATTCAATCCCTTTCAAGTCCTGTCTTTGTATGAATTCCTGATATCATTGACATTCTGTCTTGCCGATAAGCTGAGCAGAAATTGAACAAGTGCAACAAGCAATCATTACAAGGAATTTGTATGACAAAGCACGTATCAGTTCCTTGTGAATTCTATAACCACTGAGAGTATCAAGAATCGTACAAAGTTGCCACACATGTTATAAGGCAGATTCCAGGAAGACACGCATAGAACTGAAGAGTTAGAAGAATATGTACCATACATTTAAATTGTTCAGTAGGAAAGCAATACTACATTCATGACTACAGTGTGAGACAGAGAGTAGTATTGTAGTTTGTGCATCTCCTTCTGCAACTCTGAAACATTAACAACAAAGAAACAAGGAGTGTAACATGGAAAAAGGATATTTATTAAAGTTATAAATGTAATATCACCAAGTGGTAAGGATTAAATATCCAATAAGATCACAAAAAGTAATAATAACGCTGGACAGGATAACAATGAATGCATATATCCAATTATAAGGCAAAAGCACATAAAAGGTTAAAAAAGGGATGGGCAAAAAATAAGGAAGCTGCCGGAACCATAAGGCACATCATATTTAAAGTAAGCGAAACTTACATTGGGGTCTTGACTTCATGGGTTGTGGTCATTTTTGGGGTATACCATTTGAACATCTTATCTTATCTGATCAGCTGTGGTGGGTTTTTCCTTTTTGAAAACAGTTGCAATACAGGCACATGCACTTTATGGATTAATGCAATATATCAGTAAACCAGGTTTACATCCCACAAACATCACTGTGACCATTGCTCTTTCTACCCCATTTTTAGCCATCCCCTTTTTAACCATTTATGTGCTTTTGCCTTATAATTGGATATTTGTATTCATTGTTATCCTGTCCAGTGTTAGTATTACTTTTTGTGATCTTATTGGATATTTAATCCTTACCACTTGGTGATAATACATTTATAACTTTAATAAAAATCCTTTTTGCATGGTACACTCCTTGTTTTTTTGTTGTTGCTTTTTGATATGGAGGCTGTGCATATATCCGACTGCCACATTTAACAATGCGACAATACAGATTAATGAGAATAGTGATAGTGGAATTTTTTTATTAACTCTGAAACATTGGTGCACCAACTAAAGTGTCACGATTCCTCTGTGCAGAGCATTTTGTCTTTGGAGATTCTCTGCTGTGCTTTCATGAGTTACTGAGCTAGCAGCCTGATTGAGAGCACAGGATTACATGTTGGTGCTGATCTCTCAGGTGTTCCACCTCCCTGATAATTTCTCAGGCATTTTTACTGACCATACTTGCCCAGAACCTTGCCAGTTGTATTCTCTGGTTCTGTAGTTGTGCTGTTGGCTTGTGTCTCTGTTAGTGTTCTGATCTTGGTTTTCTGACCTCGGACTGTTATTTGATTTCTCTCTACCCACTCCCTGCTCCTGTCGTGACCTCCTGCCTTCTGACATAGGACCGTTTCCTAACCACGTCTGTGTTTTTTTCCTGAACCTATTACATGCTTTCCTTGATTTCTGACCCTAGGATATTGACCTGACTATGCCTTTGCTTACTCCTTTTGCTCATACGTATCCTCCCATTACCAGACCCCGGCTCTCCTGATTACTCTTCCATCCATACTAGAGTAAGTAGTGCGTAGCATCACAATGAGCAAGATTATTGAAGATAACACACAGCTTCATGGTTTGCACTTATTGTAGTTCACTGCTGGCACAATGATGTAGCAGAGTTACCAGAAAAACAAATCTCAACAGCAAGTCCATAGTAGAGGTGTAGTCATCACCAACTCAACAGCCAGTAGCCAAGGATGAAGGATCCAGGAGAGATGACTAACGAAAGATCTGCTGCTTATGGCTCTGCATTATGGAGCCAAAGTAAATCCATGTTAATTCTCACAAATTCAGTGTTCTTATCTCTAACATGCATTTCAGGTCTATAAAACCAGCCCCCTAAGAGAAATCTCAATGTCTGTTTCTTGTAGCAATTTCATGAATGAATGGAATAAGTTTATTTTACTCTTTATGCACAGGTGCAATACTCATCGCTTTCTTGTAGGAGACCTGCTATTTTTTCCTACAGTTTTCTCTTACTTTCATATTTTCTTTCAAAACAAAAACAATTCACTATGAACCAAACCTAATTATTGGATAGTTTGGGAGTATGGTAATCCACAGCCTGCAGGAGAAAGAAAAGCATTAGGAACAAATGAGCACTTACGATGATAGTGTATTAAAGTGATTAAATGTGCATTCAAGCCAACCAACCTGTTACCTTTTATCATTGATGGCTTCGGTTCATAACTGTGCATCTGTCTTGCAGAGAGGTGCTGACAGCTGGACAAACCTTCTGCCAAGATATCATTTTCAGGTTTGGATCCCTTAAAACAAATAATCTATTGCATCTAATATCCAAAGAAGCTTATTTTGTGGTTTTGTCTTAAGTTCAACATTGACGGTTGTAGATGCATAAAATATTAAACTCTGTAGATCCAGAAAACTGTTTAGATGGGGCCACAGTATATATGTATATATATATATATATATATATATATATATATATATATATATGCTTTACTCCTGATTATTATGACATATACATGTTAAACATTAGTACAACTCTGCGTAAGAGCTGGTGGCTGCAGTGACAGCTGCTGTACACAATGGCCATACCGGTGACATCAGCTGGAGTACGAATACTGAAGTGGATACACGATAGTGGTGAGAAAAGGCAAGATCTGTGATGTGTGAAAGCTTCATTTTGTAGAATGTCTCACTTATTCTAGCACCACGAGCTTTACATACTCCATATATTCCCCTGATTTAGATTAATATGAATTGACTGGTTTACATCAAGCTTTTCAGGTCATTGTTTTGCTGTTTTTGACACCTGTCAACAAATATGTTTGATACTTCTGTAATTATGTGACTAGTACATACAGTACTTTAAAAACATATTTGTCATTTCTAGCTGTCAACCATTATCGCTTATTTGTCAAAAGGTAAGGTTTCTGTTCTTTCCCAAAAATCTAATATTAGAAAAGTGAACCTCATGAAGAGTAAACAATATATATAGAGAGATAATATAATCTTTTGAAATTAAAATTTGCTAGACTGTACAAATTGTTAAAAAATGTTTTCCAGACAGATCTATATGACATGAATTGCACTACTACAAAGACTTTTATTGTCCCGAAAAGACATGAATAACATTTTGAGATCTCATAAGACTGTATTTAACCTTTTTAAGCTCTTAACACAGACACAGCCTCAATATTGTCAAAGTCATGTCACCAAAGAAATGGACATTTACCCGATAATGATCAACAGCCCTCTTAATAATATGGCACACTGACAAACTTTCATGTCTTTTTAAGAAAATATTGTTTAAAAATGATGCCTCTTAATCATCTGTCATCTAACAAACTATTCTTTGCAAAACACGAACGCAAACTGACAATGTCACTGTCAGGGGTAACAACTAGAGTTGAGCGCGGTTCGTGATTCTCCAGTTCGCAGTTCGAGTGATTTTGGGGGCTGTTCTAGATCAAACTAGAACTCGAGCTTTTTGCTAATGCTCGATAGTTCTAGTTACGTTCGAGAACGGTTCTAGCAGCAAAAAGCCAAGCTAATTACTAGCTGGCTTTCCGCTGTAATAGTGTAAGTCACTCTGTGACTCACACTATTATGACATTTCAGTGTATAGTGTGCGGGAACAGTGCATTCAGATCACTGCTGTTTGGATAATGGCGATCGCCATTTTTTTTTTTTTTTCCTTGTCTTCCTTCCCTAAGCGCGCGCGTGTGGTGGGGAGGGCCAGCATGTCAGCCAATCCCAGACACACACACACAGCTAAGTGGACTTTTAGCCAGAGAAGCAACGGCATGTGTGATAGGATGTCCATGTCACATGTCCCTGCATTATAAATACGGGCATCTGCCTGTCTGGACGCCATTATCTGCCTTTTGCATCAGGGTGTCAGTCAACGCTGGCGTAGCTCATGTCTCCGATACTGCTGTGTACGCTCTACACACAGCGCTATACAGAATAGGGCTAGAAGTTTCTATTAGCCCTTGTAAGGGCTAATACCAGCAGGCTCAGGGCCATAGGTGACAGTCAGGTACGTGAAAACAGATTTTAACAGCTACACAAGATAACAGCGTCTGTGTAGCTAAGGTCAGGGATTTCCTTGCTGCATTTCCCCATTAGGAGGGATAGAAAGTGAGGCTTCCTTTCCTCTACCCAGACCCACAACCCTGCCACTGTACTCTTCCTCCCTTTGCACACTCAAGCTCATTGTTGCTAAGTAGTGTTGAGCGAGTATGCTTGTCACTACTCGGTACTCGCACGAGTATCACTGTACTCGGGCTACTCGGCGGGAACCGAGTAATTTCGCGATACTCGTGCTGTACTCGTGGTCTTCATGTTGGCGCTCTTTTTACAGCCATGCCTTATGCAGGGATTGGCTGGCAGACCACTGCAATGCCACAGCCCTGTTACTTGTGGAATTGCAGTGATTGGCCGGCCCTCACAGCATGACCGTGCCTTTAGCCCGACACTTCCCCGCTCGGCTACGGCCCCTCCTGCACTACACTCCGCGTGTATATATATATGCACGCTTACACACACACGCACGTTTTTTTTTTTTAATTTACAGTTTTATGGTTTATACATGCTGCCGGGGGTCATTTCAGAATAATACTCGGGTCTCCCATAGGATAACATTGGGCTTGGTGCTCGGGCCGAGTACACGAGTATTTTGAGATGCTCGGCCCGAGCCTCGAGCTCCCGAGCATTTTAGTACTCGCTCATCACTATTGCTAAGCCATTATACTAGCAAACACTGATTAAACTTAGTGGCATCCTAAACGTGGCAGTTGGACTTCCATTATTGTCCCACTGGTGCAAATCTATTTGCAGCACCTCTGCATTGCACACTCAAACTCATTGTTACTAAGCCATTATACTAGCAAACACTGAGTAAACTTAGTGGCATCCTAAAAGTGGATATTGGACTTCCATTAGTGTCCCACTAGTGCAAATCTATTTGCAGAACCTCTGCATTGCACACTCAAACTCATTGTTACTAAGCCGTTATACTAGCAAACACTGAGTAAACCTAGTGGCATAGCAAAAGTGGCTGTTGGACTTCCATTAGTGTCCCACTAGTGCAAATCTATTTGCAGCACCTCTGCATTGCACACTCAAACTCATTGTTAATAAGCCATTATACTAGCAAACTATGCTGCCAGTTTAAGGGCCGTAGTTGCATTGTCAGGGAAAAATATTGTTATTTATTCTGCTGTTAATAAAGCTAGACCACCGCTGCAATCTACACCACCTCTCAATTTTTACTACCACATTTTAAGTGCACAATCTTGTCGCAATCAAAATGAGTGGCAAAATGACAGATATTGATGGAAAGGGGAAGAGGCGTGTTGGAAAAGGAAAAAAAGGGTTTGTCCGTGGGGAAGGTGGCAAAGCTCCATTAACATCTGCTGAAGATAGACCATCTTCCAGCAAAAGTAAGATGTCTACTACTTACCGTGGACAATCCAATGTGCTCCCTTTTTTACGGACACGAACAACTGGAACAAAGGTAGATGATGGCCAAAAAAGGAAAATGCTTGAATGGATCTCAAGTGGTCCAACAAGTGCCTTCTCCGCCACCTCAACTAAAGCATCCAAAAAACACCAGTCCTCTAAGTTGTCAGCCCAATCACACTTGCTTTCTCCCAGCTCTGAAGTCTCCATCAGCCCTGCACAGTATGGTGGAACTGAGATGGCTGAGTCTGCAGAGCTGTTCAGTCACACTACAGCCTGGGAATCAGAGGTCTGCTCCCAAGCTACAGTGAGTACAGACCAGGAAATGGTCTGCAGTGATGCCCAGAACCTTTGTGACTCTGAATCAGGCTGTAAGGACCAAGTTTCTGAGCATAATGTTGACCCTTTTTCACAAACTGTAACACCTGTTGTTATAGACAATGAGGAACATACTGATGACGATGAGACGCAGATACCAGATTGGGATGACAACTTAAATATTCGGTCAGGGCAAGAAGAGGCTCGGTCTGAGGGTGAGGGGAGTGCAAACACAACAATTGATGAGGAAGTTCTAGATCCCACCTACTGTCAACCCACAGTCAGGCACTCGAGGAGGTCAACAGAGGCGGTGGAGGAGGATGCAACCGACGACGAAGTTACCTTGCGCCTTTCTGGACAGAGACGGAGCACTGGTAGCACGTCTACAACTGCATCCTCAGCCATCACTCTGCCTCTGAGCACTAGTCGGGGCGGATCAGCAGGTCGCATGCCCTCTAACCCTTGCCTAGTCTGGTCCTTTTTTGACATTGCAAAATATCGCCCAAATTATGTGATCTGTAAAATTTGTCGTGATTCAGTTAGTAGAGGGCAAAACCTCAGCAGTTTGACAACTTCTTCCATGAATCGTCGTCACATGAATAAATATCATATGTCCCAGTGGCAAGCTCACCGTGCTGCAATGCGGCCTAGCGGAGCGAACCATCCACCGCCTGCCCCTTCCAGTGCATCCGCACGCTCTTCATCTTCTAGGACTGTTAGGACAGCTGTCACACCTGGTTTTCCACGCACAACTTCCACCACTCTAATCGCAACAGGCAGTTTGCTTGGTAGGTCGTCAGTTGGTTTGGAAGGGGAAACAAGTGCGTGTGTACAGCTCTCTCAGACATCGATAGCACCAACGTTGGATGAAGGCAACATCATGTCTACGCCTGCGCTTTCCTCACAAACCTGCATTTTTCCAGGGACACCCTACTCAACACCGTCTACACACAGCAGCCAGATCTCTGTCCCTCAAATGTGGACAAATAAAAGGCCATTTCCAGCGACCCATGACAAAGTTAATAGGTTGACTTTTTCCCTCTGTAAGCTCTTGGCTACCGAAATGCTGCCTTTCCGCCTGGTGGACACACAGGATTTTAGAGACCTTATGTCTGTCGCTTTGCCCCAGTACCAGATGCCCAGTCGCCACTACTTCTCTAAGAAACGTGTGCCTGCGCTACACCAGCATGTCGCACACAACATCACCGCTTTGTTGAGAAACTCTGTGTGTCAACGGGTGCATTTTACCACCGATACTTGGACCAGTAAGCATGGACAGGGACGTTACATGTCGCTGACTGGGCACTGGGTAACTATGGTGATAGATGGTGAAGGGTCTGCTGCACAAGTCTTGCTGTTCCCACGACTTGTGTGTCAATCCTCTGTCTGTCCAAGTTCCGCCACTGCTTCTGCCTCCTCCAGCTCCGCCCCAAGCCTGCCTGGTCAGGCTACCAGCGTTCTAACTGCGCAAATGGAATCACGCACCCCTCATTACTATGCTGGCAGCAGAGCGCAACGGCATCAGGCGGTCTTTAGCTTAAAATGTCTTGGAAATAAGAGTCCCACAGCGGCTGAGTTGTGGGCAGCTCTGGAGACTGAGTTTAATAAATGGTTGTGTCCACTCAACCTGCAGCCTGGTAAGGCCGTGTGCGACAATGCTGCAAACCTGGGTGCGGCCCTTCGCCTGGGCAAGGTGACACATGTGCCTTGTATGGCTCACGTGTTGAACCTTGTTGTCCAGCAATTTTCAACACACTATCCCGGCCTAGATGGCCTTCTGAACAGGGCACAAAAACTGTCTGCTCACTAGAGATGAGCGAACCGGTCGCGGTTCGGCTCGAGGTCGGTTCGCAGAAAGGAGCTCCCGTTCGAGTTCAGTTCATCGAACGTTCGAGGAACCGAACTCGAACTGCATAGGAAACAATAGCAGGCAATCACAAACACATAAAAACACCTAGGAAACACCCTCAAAGGTGTCCAAAAGGTGATAAACAACTCACAACACAACACAAACACATGGGAAAGTGACAAGGACATATACTCATGCGAAAATAAAACAGCTGGACAAGGAAAAAGAGGAGGAGACACAGATATATGAGTATATACAAGGAAACATCGATGCCATTACTGTGCAACTTGAGCCCTGCTCATTTTAGGCTTCCAATCTGGATAAATTGCCTGAGCTCGACACGTACGCCTTGGGGATCTTGTCGTGTCCTGCAGCCAGCGTTCTCTCGGAACCTGTCTTCAGTGCTGCTGGGGGTCTGCTGGCAGATAAGCATACGTGTCTGTCCACTGACAATGTGGATATGGCTCTCAGAGGACTTTTCTTCCCCTGGGTCAGCCAGGTGAGGTGAAAGGCACGCGTATTTTTGAGAGTGCTTCATGCAAAGCATCTTTTTCATCTTGAAAATTGGGTCAACTGATGCCAGTCAAGTGGGGTGTGTGTGGCCCAATTAGTGGAAACAAGGGAGACTGTGGTTGGAGTCCCCTCGCTTTTGAAAAAAGAACCAAGATAAACAAGTCATGGCTCTCAGAGGACTTTTCTTCCCCTGGGTCAGCCAGGGGACGGGAAAGGCACGCGTATTTTTGAGAGTGCTTCATGCAAAGCATCTTTTTCATTTTGAAAAGGGGGGTCAACTGATGCCAGTCAAGTGGGGTGTGTGTGGCCCAATTAGTGGCAAAGAGGGAGACTGTGGTTGGAGTCCCCTCGCTGTGTTTCTAAAAGAACCAAGATGAACAAGTCATGGCTCTCAGAGGACTTTTCTTCCCCTGGGTCAGCATGGGGACGGGAAAGGCACGCGTATTTTTGAGAGTGCTTCATGCAAAGCATCTTTTTCATTTTGAAAAGGTGGGTCAACCGATGCCAGTCAAGTGGGGTGTGTGTGGCCCAATTAGTGGCAACGAGGGAGACTGTGGTTGGAGTCCCCTCGCTGTGTTTTTAAAAGAACCAAGAGGAGCAAGTCATGGCTCTCAGAGGACTTTTCTTCCCCTGGGTCAGCCAGGGGACGGGAAAGGCACGCATATTTTTGAGAGTGCTTCATGCAAAGCATCTTTTTCATTTTGAAAAGGGGGGTCAACCGATGCCAGTCAAGTGGGGTGGGTGTGGCCCAATTAGTGGCAACGAGGGAGACTGTGGTTGGAGTCCCCTCGCTGTGTTTCTAAAAGAACCAAGATAAACAAGTCATGGCTCTCAGAGGACTTTTCTTCCCCTGGGTCAGCCAGGGGACGGGAAAGGCACGCGTATTTTTGAGAGTGCTTCATGCAAAGCATCTTTTTCATTTTCAAAAGGGGGGGTCAACTGATGCCAGTCAAGTGGGGTGTGTGTGGCCCAATTAGTGGCAACGAGGGAGACTGTGGTTGGAGTCCCCTCGCTGTGTTTCTAAAAGAACCAAGATGAACAAGTCATGGCTCTCAGAGGACTTTTCTTCCCCTGGGTCAGCCAGGGGACGGGAAAGGCACACGTATTTTTGAGAGTGCTTCATGCAAAGCATCTTTTTCATCTTGAAAATTGGGTCAACTGATGCCAGTCAAGTGGGGTGTGTGTGGCTCAATTAGTGGCAACGAGGGAGACTGTAATTGGAGTCCCCTCGCTGTGTTTCTAAAAGACCCAAAATGAACAAGTCATGGCTCTCAGAGGACTTTTCTTCCCCTGGGTCAGCCAGGGGACGGGAAAGGCACGCGTATTTTTGAGAGTGCTTCATGCAAAGCATCTTTTAATTTTTCAAAAGGGGGGTCAACTGATGCCAGTCAAGTGGGGTGTGTGTGGCCCAGTTAGTGGAAACGAGGGAGACTGTGGTTGGAGTCCCCTCGCTGTGTTTTACATGCTTTTAGAAGGGCATGACATGGCTTGGAGGTTGACTTTCAGCATCTGCAAACTGTTGGCTACCAAAATTCTGCCTTTCCAACCTTTTTAACCGAGGATTTTCGAGACCTTCTGCCCATCGCAGTGCCCCAAGAGCCGATGCCCAGGCGCCACTCCTTCTCCAACAAAGGCGTGCACGCGCTACACCAGCATGTCGCACTAAACATCACTGATTCCTTGAGAAACTCTGTGTGACAGGGTGCATTTCACCACAGATAATTGGCCCAGTAAGCATGGACAGGGGCGTTACATGTCGCTGACTGGGCAATGGGTTACTGTGGGGAGAGATGGAGAAGGGTCTGCTGTACAAGTCTTGCCGTCCCTACGAGTTGTGTCAATCCTTCTTCTGTATGTAGAAGTTAATACACTGCTTCTGCCTCTTCAACCTCGTGTGGGTCCTCCACCTTGGCCTAAACCCTGTGTGGTCAGGCCACCCTTCCTTGTAACTGCGCACAAGGAATACCACACACCTCCTTACTATGATGGCAGCAGAGCTCAATGCCATCAGGCGTTCAAAGGTTTACTTTGAAATGTATGGGAAATGTGAGTCACACCGCTGAGAAGTTGTGGACGGTTAGCTCTGGAGACCGAGTTTCATCAACGGTTGTCTCCACTCAACCAGCAGCCAGGGAAGGCCGGGTGCGACAATGATGCAAACATGGGTGCAGCCCTTCGCTGTGACAATGTGACACACGTGCCTTGTGTGGCTCACGTGTTAAACCTGGTTGTCCAGCAATTTTTAAAGCACTATCCTGGCCCACATGGCCTTCTGCAGAGAGCACGGTGTAACGCCTTCCTTGATCCACACACTCAGATGGGCTGTAAATGATAGGCTAGAGGGAAGCCACTCACCAAGCAGGACCCCTAGAACCCTGAAACCCTTTAACCCCTATACAGGGATTAGGAATTACACAGGGCCCAAGGTGATCAATACCTGTGGAAGGCTGCAGTTCCAGAGAATAGTAGTCAGGCAGGTTCAAAACATTAATTGAGAAACAGGAACAGAATGGGATGGCCAGTACTTAATCAGAAAACAAGCAGAGGTAAAATCTGGATCGGCCAACAAGGTACATAAACAGCAAGCAGGAAAAGTAGTCAGGTAACAAGCACACAAAATCATAAAACTGAACTGGGGGTAAAAGTAACCAGAGGTTCATAGCTATGTCTGGCAGTGGTCAGACACAGGATGGGCATAAAAAAGGGTGTGGTGTCTTCCCATTGGTTGTAGCTGAATGATGGTACCTCATCTGTGAGATACCCACCAGCTACATTCAGCCAGAGATTCTGCATCTGTCAAGGTAATGCAGCCCAGTGGGTGAGCATAACCTGCGTCCACCTGCGCCGCTGGCATCGACTCCTCTCCCCGCTGGCATCGACTCCTCTCCCATCATCAGCACTATGCATGAAAGGAACACGTTGTCACCTGGCGACCGGAGTACAAATTGACGGAGCGGACTCCGTTGGTGACTTAACAGCCGTGTGCGGCAATGATGCAAACCTGGCTGCGGGCCATGGTCAGGGCAATGTGACACACGTGCCTTGTATGGCTCACGTGTTGAACCTAATTCTCCAGCAATTTTTAAAACACCATCCCAGCCTACATGGCCTTGTGCAGCGGGCACGCTCGCTATGTGCTCACTTCCATCGTGCGCACACAGCAGCTCAACAACTTTCGTCGCTACAGAAGTCTTTAGGTCTGGTGGTTAAACGCCTGAAATGCGATGTGCCGACACGCAGAATTTGAATCTGCACATGTTGCAGCATTTGTGGCAGCACCGCCGAACCCTGCTGCAATACGTTATGACATACAGCCTGGGATAACTTGATCCAGAGGTGGTGCAGATCACGCTGCTGGAGTGGTGTCAGATCAAGGACCTATGCACCCTTCTACAAAGTTTACAAATGTCGACGAAGATGTTTAGCACTGGCGATGCCATTCTCAGCGTGACAATTCTGGTCATCTACATGATGGAGCACACTGTAGTTATTATTCGGAGTCAGGTGTTGGGACAAGAGGAAGGGGAGGAAGTACAGGAGGAGTCATATGCGGAAGGGATAACAAGATCTACGAGGTCCAGATGGTCAGCGGCACCTAGGCGGCAGTCATGGTGAGGGAGAGGGATTAACAAGGGCGCATAGTATCAGCAAAAAGTGTTGAGGAAGGTGCAGGAGCCCATGAAGAAATGGAGGAGGAACTGGCGATGGGCATGGAACACTCAGCAGATGAGTGAGAGCTTGCTCAAATTTCGGTTGTGCGAGGTTGTGGGGAGAGGGCAGAGGAAGGAGGCACGATTCTCACCTCTCTGCCACCAACACACCAAGGACTTGGTCCTCCTGGATGCACAAGACACATGAGTAGAGTTGAGCGCGGTTCGTGGTTCGAGGTTCTCCAGTTCGAGGCTCGAGTGATTTTGGGCCCTGTTCTAGATTGAACTAGAACTCGAGCTTTTTGCAAAAGCTCGATAGTTCTAGAAACGTTCGAGAACGGTTCTAGCAGCAAAAAAACAGCTAAATCCTAGCTTGGTTTCTGCTGTAATAGTGTAAGTCACTCTGTGAATCACACTATTATGACATTTCAGTGTATAGTGTGCGTGAACAGCGCCTTCAGATCACTGCTGTTTCTATAATGGCGATCGCCATTTTTTTTTTTTTTCCTTGTCTTCCTTCCCTAAGCGCGCGCGTGTAGTGGGGCGGGCCAGCATGTCAGCCAATCCCAGACACACACACAGCTAAGTGGACTTTTAGCCAGAGAAGCAACGGCATGTGTGATAGGATGTCCATGTCACATGTCCCTGCATTATAAAACCGGACATTTTCCTCCAGGACGCCATTATCTCTTCTGCGTCTTTGGTGTCAGACATCACTGTCGCAGCTCCGTCCTCCTGAGTCCTATCGCCGATACAGCTGTATGCGCTCCATACACAGCGTTAGACAGCTTAGGGAGAGCACTTTCTATCAGTCCTTTTAAGGGCTCAAACCGGCAGAGTCAGAGAGCCATAGGTGACAGGTCCTGAAAACAGCGACAGCGTCTGTGTAGCCAAGGTCAGGGATTTCGTCGCTGCATTTCACCATTAGGAGGGAATAGAAAGCCAGGCTTCCATTCCTCTACCCATACCCACAATCCTGGCACTGTACCCTCCTGTCCTCTGCACACTCCAACTCATTATAACTAAGCCATTATACTAGCAAACACTCAGTGTACCTAGTGGCATCCTAAACGTGGCTATTGGACTTTTGTCTATTCACACTATTGTAAAGATATTTGCAGCACGTCTGCCTGCATTGCACACTCCAACTTTTTTTAACTAAGCCATTATACTAGCAAACAGTCAGTGTACCTAGTGGCATCCTAAACGTGGCTATTGTACTTTTGTGTAGTCACACTAGTGGAAAGATATTTGCAGCACCTCTGCCTGCATTGCACACTCCAACTTTTTTTAACTAAGCCATTATACTAGCAAACAGTCAGTGTACCTAGTGGCATCCTAAACGTGGCTATTTTACTTTTGTCTATTCACACTATTGTAAAGATATTTGCAGCACGTCTGCCTGCATTGCACACTCCAACTTTTTTAAACTAAGCCATTATACTAGCAAACAGTCAGTGTACCTAGTGGCATCCTAAACGTGGCTATTGGACTTTTGTCTAGTCACACTACTGCAAATCTATGTGCAGCACCTCTGCATGACACCCTCCTGCTCTGTTTTTAATAAGCTATAATGATAGCAAAAAATACTGCCATTTAGTGGCATCATAGAACTGGCTGTTGTATTCCATTAGTGCCCCACTGGTGACAAGCTATTTATAGCACCTCTACATGACACCCTCCTGCTCTGTTTTTAATAAGCTATAATGATAGCAAAAAATACTGCAATTTAGTGGCATCATAGAACTGGCTGTTGTATTCCATTAGTGCCCCACTGGTGACAAGCTATTTACAGCACCTCTGCATGACACCCTCCTGCTCTGTTTTTAATAAGCTATAATTATAGCACAAAATACTGCCATTTAGTGGCATCATAGAACTGGCTGTTGTATTCCATTAGTGCCCCACTGGTGACAAGCTATTTCTAGCACCTCTGCATGACACCCTCCTGCTCTGTTTTTAATAGGCTATAATGATAGCAAAAAATACTGCCATTTAGTGGCATCATAGAACTGGCTGTTGTATTCCATTAGTGCCCCACTGGTGACAAGCTATTTATAGCACCTCTACATGACACCCTCCTGCTCTGTTTTTAATAAGCTATAATGATAGCAAAAAATACTGCCATTTAGTGGCATCATAGAACTGGCTGTTGTATTCCATTAGTGCCCCACTGGTGACAAGCTATTTATAGCACCTCTACATGACACCCTCCTGCTCTGTTTTTAATAAGCTATAATGATAGCAAAAAATACTGCCATTTAGTGGCATCATAGAACTGGCTGTTGTATTCCATTAGTGCCCCACTGGTGACAAGCTATTTATAGCACCTCTACATGACACCCTCCTGCTCTGTTTTTAATAAGCTATAATTATAGCACAAAATACTGCCATTTAGTGGCATCATAGAACTCGCTGTTGTATTCCATTAGTGCCCCACTGGTGACAAGCTATTTCTAGCACCTCTGCATGACACCCTCCTGCTCTGGTTTTAATAAGCTATAATGATAGCAAAAAATACTGCCATTTAGTGGCATCATAGAACTGGCTGTTGTATTCCATTAGTGCCCCACTGGTGACAAGCTATTTATAGCACCTCTACATGACACCCTCATGCACATTTTGCTACGCTAATGTTATAGCAAACTCATGGAATTCATTGCTGCATTTCATAATTCGGAGGGATAGAAAGTCAGGCTTCCTTTAGCTTTTCCTTCTGTTCATAGACAGCATCTCCAAGAGCAATTTCCCCTCCACGTCTAAGTGTGGAGAGGCAGCTAGTGCGCATGCGTGTGCCGATTTACCCCAGCTGCAGCCTAATTACAGTGTTTCGCCTAGTGAGTATGCTCAGCCTGACTGTGTTATTCCTGACGCTAAGTCTTCATTTCGGGATACAGCGCATGCTCCCACACTAAGTGTGAAAAGCCTCTTTGCACAGGTGCTTGCATTCCGTGCCGGGTCTAAGTCCTGTTTTGTGCCTAGACACCATGCTAAAGCTGATAGTCTTTTTTCAGAGACTGTATTTCATGCTACTGAGCATGCTCAGGCACTTCCTGCATCAGAGACTAGGTCCGGTAATGAACTCTTTGGCCCTGCCCCTGATGTGGGGGTCCCATATAGACCACAGGGCATCAGGTGTCCTCCCAAATGGCTTGCAGAGGCCCACCCCTATGACTTGTCACCGCATTATTGATGGTCAGACGATGACTGGTGAGGTGTTTGGGTCATGGCAGCCATGAGGTCATCATTGAAGTTGCGGTTCCAAATAGGACGCTAGTTATGCCACTCATGACGTGTCACTCTACTTTTGTCTCCAGGAGGTGCATTGTGGTTCACCCTGGTTTGGGGCGGACCCAGGTTATAAAAGGGGCTGGAGCCAACAAGGAGGTGCGCAGTCTTCTATTATGCTACGAAAGAGCACACCTCCATGTGTTGAACCCATTGCGGCTTTAGGCCAGAGGTAGGCAGGGATAGGGTGTCGATGCAGGCCACCACCACAGTTGGTAACACAGAACGGTTAAGACCAGCTCCTGTCCTACCAGTCCTGCTTGTGCAGCCCAGTGGCATTAACAGGCCTGCTGCTGCTGATGCGCCTGCTGTCCACAGGTGTGCCCCTACGCACACGGTCAGCGTACTCAATGGCCCCTGTGTTGTTAACAGGGAGTTCCTGGGCTGGGTGGGCATGTGGACCCTGTGACGCTAACAGGGCTCACAGTCTCCACATCCAAATGGCGTCTAACTCGGTTCAGGCTACTATTAGTTTCATAGCCACACAGCTCTGTATCCTCCACCAAACCTTCCAGTTGCCAACCTCTCCTTTTCCAACTGGGAGCACGGTGGACACTGACTGCTGATGGGGATATATACCTTTCTCTTTCTTTTCTTATTAATTTTCGTTATATAGCGGTAACATAGTATATACCACTTTATCCAAATCTGCCAGTCCCACTGGAACAGATGGTGTTTCTTCATCAAATGTTACTGTTGCTTAACCACCAAATCCACGGACCAAAACTTTTTTCCCCTTTCCAACACACCTGTTCCCCTTTCCACCAGCATCTGTCCTTTTTCAACTCATTTTGGTATATGACCAAAAGTGCAACTCTGCAGGGACACCGTACTCAGCGCCATCTCAGCACAGCAGCCATCCCTTAGTCCCTCCGATGTGGACAAGTAAAAGACCATTTCCTCCTATCCATGACAAAGCGTTGAGATTCACTCTGTGCAGCACTGGTGTTTAGTGGAAAAGTAGATCTAAGATTGCGTACCACATTCTGCAGATACTCCTGTATACGTGCGTCCATTTCTATGGCAGGAATTATTTCGCCAAATTTTGTCTTGTACCGGGGATCTAACAGTGTGGCAACCCATTATTCAGGATTACTTCGAATTCGTACAATCCGAGGGTCATGTAGGTAGTGCAGCAAGAAGGCGCTCATGTGTCTTGTGCATCCAGGAGGACCAAGTCCTTGGTGTGTTGGTGGCAGAGAGGTGAGAATCGTGCCTCCTTCCTCTGCCCTCTCCCCACAACCTCGCACAACCGAAATGTGAGCAAGCTCTCACTCATCTGCTGAGTCTTCCATGCCCATCGCCAGTTCGTCCTCCATTTCTTCATGGGCTCCTGCACTTTCATCAACACTTTTTGCTGATACTATGCGCCCTTGTTAATCCCTCTCCCTCACCATGAATGCCGCATAGGTGCCGCTGACCATCTGGACCTCGTAGATCTTGTTATCCCTTCCGCATATGACTCCCCCTGTACTTCCTCCCCTTCCTCTTGTCCCAATACCTGACTCCGAATAATAATTACAGTGTGCTCCATCATGTAGATGACCAGAATTGTCACGCTGAGAATGACATTGCAAGTGCTAAACATCTTCGTCGACATTTGTAAACTGTGTAGCAGGGTGCATAGGTCCTTGATCTGACACCACTCCAGCAGCGTGATCTGCCCCACCTCTTGATCAAGTTATCCCAGGCTATATGTCATACCGTATTTCAGCAGGGCTCTGCGGTGCTGCCACACACGCTGCAACAAGTGCAGATTCCAATTCCTGCGTGTCGTAACATCGCATTTCCGGCGTTTAACTGCCAGACCCTAAGACTTCGGGAGTGATGAAAGTTGTTGAGCTGCTGTGTGCGCACGATGGAAGTGAGCACATAGCGAGCGTGCCCGCTGCACAAGGCCATGTAGGCCGGGATGGTGTTTTAAAAATTGCTGGAGAATTCGGTTCAACACGTGAGCCATACAAGGCACGTGTGTCACATTGCCCTGACGATGGCCCGCAGCCAGGTTTGCATCATTGCCGCACACGGCTGTTAAGTCACCAACGGAGTCCGCTCCGTCAATTTGTACTCCGGTCGCCAGGTGACAACGTGTTCCTTTCATGAATAGTGCTGATGATGGGAGAGAAGTCGATGCCAGCGGCGCAGGTGGACGCAGGTTATGCTCACCCACTGGGCTGCATTACCTTGACAGATGCAGAATCTCTGGCTGAATGTAGCTGGTGGGTATCTCATAGATGAAATACCATCATTCAGCTACAACCAATGGGAAGACACCACACCCTTTTTTATGCCCATCCTGTCTGCAGACCACTGCCAGACATAGCTATGACCTCTGGTTACTTTTACCCCCAGTTCAGTTTTATGATTTTGTGTGCTTGTTACCTGACTACTTTTCCTGCTTGCTGTTTATGTACCTTGTTGGCCGATCCGCATTTCACCTCTGCTTGTTTTCTGATTAAGTACTGGCCGTCCCATTCTGTTCCTGTTCCTCAATTAATGTTTTGACCCTGCCTGACTACTATTCTCTGGAACTGCAGCCTTCCACAGGTATTAATCACCTTGGGCCCTGTGCAATTCCTAATCCCTGTATAGGGGTTAAAGGGTTTCAGGGTTCTAGGGGTCCTGCTTGGTGAGTGGCTTCCCTCTAGCCTATCATTAACAGCCCATCTGAGTGTGTGGATCAAGGAAGGCGTTACACCGTGCTCTCTGCAGAAGGCCATGTGGTCCAGGATAGTGCTTTAAAAATTGCTGGACAACCAGGTTCAACACGTGAACCACACAAGCCATGTGTGTCACATTGTCACAGCGAAGGGCCGCACCCATGTTTGCATCATTGTCGCACCCGGCCTTCCCTGGCTGCTGGTTGAGTGGAGACAACCATTGATGAAACTCGGTATCCAGAGCTAACCGTCCACAACTTCTCAGCGGTGTGACTCACATTTCCCATACATTTCAAAGTAAAACTTTGACCGCCTGATGGCATTGAGCTCTGCTGCCAGCATAGTAAGGAGGTGTGTGGTAGTCCTTGTGCGCAGTTACAAGGAAGGGTGGCCTGACCAGACAGGGTTTGCGCCAAGGTGGAGGACCCACACGAGGTTGAAGAGGCAGAAGCAGTGTATTAACTTATACATACAGAAGAAGGATTGAAACAACTCGTGGGGACGGCAAGACTTGGACAGCAGACCCTTCTCCATCTCTCACCATAGTTTGCCAGTGCCCAGTCAGTGACATGTAATGACCCTGTCTATGCTTACTGGTCCAAGTATCTGTGTTGAAATGCACCCTGTCGCACACAGAGTTTCTCAAGGAAGTGGTGATGTTGTGTGCGACATGCTGGTGTAGCGCGGGCATGCTGTTCTTGGAGAAGCAGTGGTGATTGGGCATCTTGTACTGGATCACAGCGACAGACATAAGGTCTCTAAAATCCTGTGTGTCCACTAGGCGGAAAGGAAGCATTTCGGTAGCCAACAGCTTACAGAGGGATAGAGTCAACCTCTTCGCTTTGTCATGGGTCGCAGGAAGTGGCCTTTTATTTGACCACATCTGAGGGACAGAGATCTGGCTGCTGTGTGTAGACGGTGTTGAGTAGGGTGTCCCTGGAAAAATGCAGGTTTGTGAGGAAAGTGCAGGCGGAGACATGATGTTGCCTTCATCCAACGTTGGTGCTATCGATGTCTGAGAGAGCTGTACACACTCACTTGTTTCCCCTTCCAAACCAACTGACGACCTACCAAGCAAACTGCCTGTTGCGGTTACAGTGGTGGAAGTTGTGGGTGGAAAAACAGGTGTGACAGCTGTCCCCACAGTCCTAGAAGATGACGAGTGCGCGGATGCACTGGAAGGGGCAGGCGGTGGATGGTTTGCTCCGCTAGGCCGCATTGCAGCACGGTGAGCTTCCCACCGGGCCATATGATAATTATTCATGTGACGATTCATGGAAGAAGTTGTCAAACTGCTGAGGTTTTGACCTCTACTAAGAGAACCATGACAAATTTTACAGATCACATAATTTGGGCGATCTTTTTCTATGTCAAAAAAGGACCAGGCTAGGCAAGGCTTAGAGGCCATGCGACCTGTTGATCCACCCCGAATAATGCTCAGAGGCAGAGTGGTGGCTGAGGATGCAGTTGTAGACGTGCTACCAGTGCTCCGACTCTGTCCAGGAAGGCGCAAGGTAACTTCGTCGTCGGTTGCATCCTCCTCCACCGCCTCTGTTGACCTCCTCGAGTGCCTGACTGTGGGTTGACAGTAGGTGGGATCTAGAACTTCATCATCAATTGTTGTGTTTGCACTCCCCTCCCCCTCAGAACGAGCCTCTTCTTGCCCTGACCGAATATTTAAGTTGTCATCCCAATCGGGTATCTGTGTCTCATCTTCATCAGTTTGTTCCTCATTGTCTATAACCACAGGTGTTGGAAAGGCAGCATTTTGGTAGCCAACAGTTTGCAGATGCTGAAAGTCAACCTCCAAGCCATGTCATGCCCTTCTAAAAGCATGTAAAACACAGCGAGGGGACTCCAACCACAGTCTCCCTCGTTTCCACTAACTGTGCCACACACACCCCACTTGACTGGCATCGGTTGAGCCCCCTTTTGAAAAAGAAAAAGATGCTTTGCATGAAGCACTCTCAAAAATACGTGTGCCTTTCCCGTCCCCTGGCTGACCCAGGGGAAGAAAAGTCCTCTAAGAGCCATGACTTGTTCATCTTGGTTCTTTTAGAAACACAGCGAGGGGACTCCAACCACAGTCTCCCTCGTTGCCACTAATTGGGCCACACACACCCCACTTGACTGACATCGGTTGATGCCCCTTTTCAAAATGAAAAAGATGCTTTGCATGAAGCACTCTCAAAAATACGCGTGCCTTTCCCGTCCCCTGGCTGACCCAGGGGAAGAAAAGTCCTCTGAGAGCCATGACTTGTTCATCTTGGTTCTTTTAGAAACACAGCGAGGGGACTCCAACCACAGTCTCCCTCGTTGCCACTAATTGGGCCACACACACCCCACTTGACTGACATCGGTTGATGCCCCTTTTCAAAATGAAAAAGATGCTTTGCATGAAGCACTCTCAAAAATACGCGTGCCTTTCCCGTCCCCTGGCTGACCCAGGGGAAGAAAAGTCCTCTGAGAGCCATGACTTGTTCATCTTGGTTCTTTTAGAAACACAGCGAGGGGACTCCAACCACAGTCTCCCTCGTTGCCACTAATTGGGCCACACACACCCCACTTGACTGACATCGGTTGATGCCCCTTTTGAAAATGAAAAAGATGCTTTGCATGAAGCACTCTCAAAAATACGCGTGCCTTTCCCGTCCCCTGGCTGACCCAGGGGAAGAAAAGTCCTCTGAGAGCCATGACTTGTTCATCTTGGTTCTTTTAGAAACACAGCGAGGGGACTCCAACCACAGTCTCCCTCGTTGCCACTAATTGGGCCACACACACCCCACTTGACTGACATCGGTTGATGCCCCTTTTCAAAATGAAAAAGATGCTTTGCATGAAGCACTCTCAAAAATACGCGTGCCTTTCCCGTCCCCTGGCTGACCCAGGGGAAGAAAAGTCCTCTGAGAGCCATGACTTGTTCATCTTGGTTCTTTTAGAAACACAGCGAGGGGACTCCAACCACAGTCTCCCTCAGTGCCACTAATTGGGCCACACACACCCCACTTGACTGACATCGGTTGATGCCCCTTTTCAAAATGAAAAAGATGCTTTGCATGAGGCACTCTCAAAAATACGCGTGCCTTTCCCGTCCCCTGGCTGACCCAGGGGAAGAAAAGTCCTCTGAGAGCCATGACTTGTTCATCTTGGTTCTTTTAGAAACACAGCGAGGGGACTCCAACCACAGTCTCCCTCGTTGCCACTAATTGGGCCACACACACCCCACTTGACTGACATCGGTTGATGTCCCTTTTCAAAATGAAAAAGATGCTTTGCATGAAGCACTCTCAAAAATATGCGTGCCTTTCCCGTCCCCTGGCTGACCCAGGGGAAGAAAAGTCCTCTGAGAGCCATGACTTGTTCATCTTGGTTCTTTTAGAAACACAGCGAGGGGACTCCAACCACAGTCTCCCTCGTTGCCACTAATTGGGCCACACACACCCCACTTGACTGACATCGGTTGATGCCCCTTTTCAAAATGAAAAAGATGCTTTGCATGAAGCACTCTCAAAAATACGCGTGCCTTTCCCGTCCCCTGGCTGACCCAGGGGAAGAAAAGTCCTCTGAGAGCCATGACTTGTTCATCTTGGTTCTTTTAGAAACACAGCGAGGGGACTCCAACCACAGTCTCCCTCGTTGCCACTAACTGGGCCACACACACCACACTTGACTGGCATCGGTTGAGCCCCCTTTTGAAAAAGAAAAAGATGCTTTGCATGAGGCACTCTCAAAAATACGTGTGCCTTTCCCGTCCCCTGGCTGACCCAGGGGAAGAAAAGTCCTCTGAGAGCCATGACTTGTTCATCTTGGTTCTTTTAGAAACACAGCGAGGGGACTCCAACCACAGTCTCCCTCGTTGCCACTAACTGGGCCACACACACCCCACTTGACTGGCATCGGTTGAGCCCCCTTTTGAAAATGAAAAAGATGCTTTGCATGAGGCACTCTCAAAAATACGCGTGCCTTTCCCGTCCCCTGGCTGACCCAGGGGAAGAAAAGTCCTCTGAGAGCCATGACTTGTTCATCTTGGTTCTTTTAGAAACACAGCGAGGGGACTCCAACCACAGTCTCCCTCGTTGCCACTAATTGGGCCACACACACCCCACTTGACTGACATCGGTTGATGCCCCTTTTCAAAATGAAAAAGATGCTTTGCATGAAGCACTCTCAAAAATACGCGTGCCTTTCCCGTCCCCTGGCTGACCCAGGGGAAGAAAAGTCCTCTGAGAGCCATGACTTGTTCATCTTGGTTCTTTTAGAAACACAGCGAGGGGACTCCAACCACAGTCTCCCTCGTTGCCACTAATTGGGCCACACACACCCCACTTGACTGACATCGGTTGATGCCCCTTTTCAAAATGAAAAAGATGCTTTGCATGAAGCACTCTCAAAAATACGCGTGCCTTTCCCGTCCCCTGGCTGACCCAGGGGAAGAAAAGTCCTCTGAGAGCCATGACTTGTTCATCTTGGTTCTTTTAGAAACACAGCGAGGGGACTCCAACCACAGTCTCCCTCGTTGCCACTAATTGGGCCACACACACCCCACTTGACTGACATCGGTTGATGCCCCTTTTCAAAATGAAAAAGATGCTTTGCATGAAGCACTCTCAAAAATACGCGTGCCTTTCCCGTCCCCTGGCTGACCCAGGGGAAGAAAAGTCCTCTGAGAGCCATGACTTGTTCATCTTGGTTCTTTTAGAAACACAGCGAGGGGACTCCAACCACAGTCTCCCTCGTTGCCACTAATTGGGCCACACACACCCCACTTGACTGACATCGGTTGATGCCCCTTTTCAAAATGAAAAAGATGCTTTGCATGAAGCACTCTCAAAAATACGCGTGCCTTTCCCGTCCCCTGGCTGACCCAGGGGAAGAAAAGTCCTCTGAGAGCCATGACTTGTTCATCTTGGTTCTTTTAGAAACACAGCGAGGGGACTCCAACCACAGTCTCCCTCGTTGCCACTAATTGGGCCACACACACCCCACTTGACTGACATCGGTTGATGCCCCTTTTCAAAATGAAAAAGATGCTTTGCATGAAGCACTCTCAAAAATACGCGTGCCTTTCCCGTCCCCTGGCTGACCCAGGGGAAGAAAAGTCCTCTGAGAGCCATGACTTGTTCATCTTGGTTCTTTTAGAAACACAGCGAGGGGACTCCAACCACAGTCTCCCTCAGTGCCACTAATTGGGCCACACACACCCCACTTGACTGACATCGGTTGATGCCCCTTTTCAAAATGAAAAAGATGCTTTGCATGAGGCACTCTCAAAAATACGCGTGCCTTTCCCGTCCCCTGGCTGACCCAGGGGAAGAAAAGTCCTCTGAGAGCCATGACTTGTTCATCTTGGTTCTTTTAGAAACACAGCGAGGGGACTCCAACCACAGTCTCCCTCGTTGCCACTAATTGGGCCACACACACCCCACTTGACTGACATCGGTTGATGTCCCTTTTCAAAATGAAAAAGATGCTTTGCATGAAGCACTCTCAAAAATATGCGTGCCTTTCCCGTCCCCTGGCTGACCCAGGGGAAGAAAAGTCCTCTGAGAGCCATGACTTGTTCATCTTGGTTCTTTTAGAAACACAGCGAGGGGACTCCAACCACAGTCTCCCTCGTTGCCACTAATTGGGCCACACACACCCCACTTGACTGACATCGGTTGATGCCCCTTTTCAAAATGAAAAAGATGCTTTGCATGAAGCACTCTCAAAAATACGCGTGCCTTTCCCGTCCCCTGGCTGACCCAGGGGAAGAAAAGTCCTCTGAGAGCCATGACTTGTTCATCTTGGTTCTTTTAGAAACACAGCGAGGGGACTCCAACCACAGTCTCCCTCGTTGCCACTAACTGGGCCACACACACCACACTTGACTGGCATCGGTTGAGCCCCCTTTTGAAAAAGAAAAAGATGCTTTGCATGAGGCACTCTCAAAAATACGTGTGCCTTTCCCGTCCCCTGGCTGACCCAGGGGAAGAAAAGTCCTCTGAGAGCCATGACTTGTTCATCTTGGTTCTTTTAGAAACACAGCGAGGGGACTCCAACCACAGTCTCCCTCGTTGCCACTAACTGGGCCACACACACCCCACTTGACTGGCATCGGTTGAGCCCCCTTTTGAAAATGAAAAAGATGCTTTGCATGAGGCACTCTCAAAAATACGCGTGCCTTTCCCGTCCCCTGGCTGACCCAGGGGAAGAAAAGTCCTCTGAGAGCCATGACTTGTTCATCTTGGTTCTTTTAGAAACACAGCGAGGGGACTCCAACCACAGTCTCCCTCGTTGCCACTAATTGGGCCACACACACCCCACTTGACTGACATCGGTTGATGCCCCTTTTCAAAATGAAAAAGATGCTTTGCATGAAGCACTCTCAAAAATACGCGTGCCTTTCCCGTCCCCTGGCTGACCCAGGGGAAGAAAAGTCCTCTGAGAGCCATGACTTGTTCATCTTGGTTCTTTTAGAAACACAGCGAGGGGACTCCAACCACAGTCTCCCTCGTTGCCACTAATTGGGCCACACACACCCCACTTGACTGACATCGGTTGATGCCCCTTTTCAAAATGAAAAAGATGCTTTGCATGAAGCACTCTCAAAAATACGCGTGCCTTTCCCGTCCCCTGGCTGACCCAGGGGAAGAAAAGTCCTCTGAGAGCCATGACTTGTTCATCTTGGTTCTTTTAGAAACACAGCGAGGGGACTCCAACCACAGTCTCCCTCGTTGCCACTAACTGGGCCACACACACCACACTTGACTGGCATCGGTTGAGCCCCCTTTTGAAAAAGAAAAAGATGCTTTGCATGAGGCACTCTCAAAAATACGCGTGCCTTTCCCGTCCCCTGGCTGACCCAGGGGAAGAAAAGTCCTCTGAGAGCCATGACTTGTTCATCTTGGTTCTTTTAGAAACACAGCGAGGGGACTCCAACCACAGTCTCCCTCGTTGCCACTAACTGGGCCACACACACCCCACTTGACTGGCATCGGTTGAGCCCCCTTTTGAAAATGAAAAAGATGCTTTGCATGAGGCACTCTCAAAAATACGCGTGCCTTTCCCGTCCCCTGGCTGACCCAGGGGAAGAAAAGTCCTCTGAGAGCCATGACTTGTTCATCTTGGTTCTTTTAGAAACACAGCGAGGGGACTCCAACCACAGTCTCCCTCGTTGCCACTAACTGGGCCACACACACCCCACTTGACTGGCATCGGTTGACCCCCCCTTTTGAAAAAGAAAAAGATGCTTGGCATGAAGCACTCTCAAAAATACGCGTGCCTTTCCCGTCCCCTGGCTGACCCAGGGGAAGAAAAGTCCTCTGAGAGCCATGTCCACATTGTCAGTGGACAGACACGTGTGCTTATCTGCCAGCAGACCCCCAGCAGCACTGAAGACAGGTTCCGAGAGAACGCTGGCTGCAGGACACGACAAGATCCCCAAGGCGTACGTGGCGAGCTCAGGCAATTTATCCAGATTGGAAGCCTAAAATGAGCAGGGCTCAAGTTGCACAATAATGGAATCGATGTTTCCTTGCATATACTCATATATCTGTGTGTCCTCCTCTTTTTCCTTGTCCAGCTGTTTTGTTTTCGCATGAGTATATGTCCTTGTCACTTTCCCATGTGTTTGAGTTGTTTGTCACCTTTTGGACACCTTTGAGGGTGTTTTCTAGGTGTTTTTCTGTGTTTGTGATTGCCTGCCATTGTTTCCTATGCAGTTCGAGTTCGGTTCGTCGAACGTTCGACGAGCCGAACTCGAACGGGACCTCCGTTCTGCGAACCGGCCTCGAGCCGAACCGGGACCGGTTCGCTCATCTCTACACATGAGCGCCTTCTTGCTGCACTACCTACAACATGACCCTCGGATTGTACGAATTCAAAGTATTCCTGACTACTGGGTTGCCACACTGTTAGATCCCCGATACAAGACAAAATTTGGCAAAATAATTCCTGCCATAGAAATGGACGCACGTATACAGGAGTATCCAGGAGTATCTGCAGAAGGTGGTACGCAATCGTAGATCTGCTTTTCCACTAAACACCAGTGCTGCACAGAGTGAATCTCAACGCTTTGTCATGGATAGGAGGAAATGGTCTTTTACTTGTCCACATCTGAGGGACCGAGGGTTGGCTGCTGTGATGAGATGACGTTGAGTACGGTGTCCCTGCAGAGTTGCACTTTTGTTCATATACCAAAATGAGGTAAAAAAGGACAGATGCTGGTGGAAAGGGGAGCAGGTGTGTTGGAAAGGGGTAAAAAGTTTTTGTCCGTGGATTTGGTAGTTAAGCAACAGTAACATTTGATGAAGAAACACCATCTGTTACAGTGGGACTGGCAGATTTGGATAAGGTGGTATATACTATGTTACCGCTATATACCGAAAATTATTAAGAAAAGAAAGAGAAAGGTATATACCCCCATCAGCAGTCAGTGTCCACCGTGCTCCCAGATGGAAAAGGAGAGGTTGGCAACTGGAAGGTTTGGTGGAGGATACAGAGCTGTGTGGCTATGAAACTAATAGTAGCCTGAAACGAGTTAGACGCCATTCGGATCTGGAGACTGGGAGCCCTGTTAGCGTCACAGGGTCCACATGCCAACCCAGCCCAGGATTTCCCTGTTAACAACACAGGGGCCATTGAGTACGCTGACCGTGTGCGTAGGGGCCACACCTGTGGACAGCAGGTGCATCAGCAGCAGCAGGCCTGTTAATGCCACTGGGCTGCACAAGCAGGACTGGTAGGACAGGAGCTAGTCTTAACCGTTCTGCGTTACCAACTGTGGTGGTGGCCTGCAGCGACACCCTATCCCTGCCTACCTCTGGCCTAAAGCCGCAATGGGTTCAACACATGGAGGTGTGCTCTTTCGGAGCATAATAGAAGACTGCGCACCTCCTTGTTGGCTCCAGCCCCTTTTATAACCTGGGTCCGCCCCAGACCAGGGTGAACCACAATGCACCTCCTGGAGACAAAAGCAGAGTGACACGTCATGAGTGGCATAACTGGCGTCCTATTTGGAACCGCAACTTCAATGATGACCTCATGGCTGCCATGACCCAAACACCTCACCAGTCATCGTCTGACCATCAATAATGCGGTGACAAGTCATAGGGGCGGGCCTCTGCAAGCCATTTGGGAGTGGCCTGGCCACATCGTCAGGACACCTGATGCCCTGTGGTCTATATGGGACCCCCACATCAGGGGCAGGGCCAAAGAGTTCATTACCGGACATAGTCTCTGATGCAGTAAGTGCCTGAGCATGCTCAGTAGCATGAAATACAGTGTCTGAAAAAAGACTATCAGCTTTATGGTGTCTAGGCACAACACAGGACCTAGACCCGGCACGGAGTGCAAGTACCTGTGCAAAGAGGCTTTTCGCACTAAGTGTGGGAGCATGCGCTGTATCCCGAAATGAAGACTTAGCCTCAGCAATGGCACAGTCAGGCTGAGCATACTCACTAGGCGAAACACTGTAGTTAGGCTGCGGCTGGGGTAAATCGGCACACGCATGCGCACTAGCTGCCTCTCCATACGTAGACGTGGAGGAGAAAACAGCCAGCTGGACAACCCAAGGCACAGCCCTAAATGGCAGCTGACGCCTGGGCGCAAATGAAACCGCAGCAGGCTTCAGGTTACAGGTTTTGTAACAACAAATACCATCCAAAAGAACAGGTGTACTTCTTCCCATGGATAATCTGATATGATCCTTTTTTTCACGGACACAACCATCGCTAACAAATGTAGATGAGGCCAAAACAGCAGCTGCTTCAATGGATCTAAAGTGCTCCATAAAGTGGCCTCTCCTCCACCCCAATTTCAAGATCCCAAATACTCCATTCCTCTGTGGTGTCAATCCAATCGCACTTGCTTCCTAACAGCTCTCAAGTTTCCACCAGCCCTGCTGAGTATGGGGTAACAGAGATGGTTGAGTTTGCATAGCTGTTCAGTCGCACTATAGCCTGGGAATCAGAGGTCTGCTCCAAAGCGCAATGAGTACAAACAAGGAAGTTATTATTATTTTTATTATTATTGATTTATAGAGCACCATTGATTCCATGGTGCTGTACATGAGAAGGGGGTTACATACAGAATACATATACAAGTAACTATAGACAGACTGGTACAGAGGGAAGAGGGCCCTGCCCTTGCGGGATTACATTCTAAAGGATTTTTGGGAGGAGACAGTAGGAGTGGTGTAGGTTGAGCATCAAGTACGTATGGTGGTGGTGTCATTGAAGGTTATAGTCATTTCTGAACAGATGAGTTTTCAGATTCAGTTTGAAGCTTGCGGGTGTAGCAGATAATCTGACGTGTTGAGGTAGCGAGTTCCATGAGACAGGGGAAATGATCTGCGCAGATGGCCAGAAGCTTTGTGAGTGGGATCCAGGCCCCGATGAAGAAGGTGCTGAGCCTTATCTACACCCTCATTTCCAAAAAGTAAATCCTCCTGGTGGAGACAATGGGGAACATGATGAGGAGCACAGATACCTGATTGGAATGACAACTTTACTATTCGGTCAGGGCAGGAAGAGGTTGTCTCGGAGGACTCAGGACGAGGGGAATGAAAACACACAGGGTTTTTGATGAGGTTGGAGACCACACTTACTGTCAAACCAAAGTCAGCCAGTCGATGAGGTCAGCAGAGGAGGTGGAGGAGGTTGCTACTGACGACGAGGTTACGTTGCATCTTCCTGGCCAGAGACAAAGTACTGGAAGCACGTCAAGAACTGAATCCTGGACCACAACTTTGACACTGAGCAGAAGTCGTGTTGGCTATGCAGGTCGCATGGGCTGTAAGCCTTGCCTAGCCTGTGAATTTTTGGACATCGCAAAGGATCACCCAAGTCATGGAATCTGTAAGATTTGTCAACAATCTGTAAGTAGAAGGCAAAAACTCACACCTTTGAGTAGTTCCTCCATGAAGAGTCACATGGATATGAATTGATAGCGTGAAGGTGTATTGCTCAGCTTTAGCCACTGTCAATGCAACATGCTTATTTGCCATTGCATGCATTGTTGCAGACTACACACAAGGGGCTGCTGTTTTTTTGGATCTGCCTTTGTTTGGTCACTATAGCAATATCAAATTGCTCTTCAAATGTGGACTTGGAGATGCTGTCTATGAACAGAAGGAAAAGCTAAAGGTGTGTGTTACAGCAAGGAGCCACCGCGGAAACATTTCGTTCAATTGTGAGGGGAGTCATGTTGTACTTTGATGATGAGCCCCGTAATGCCAGTGAGCAGCATCCTGTGCCACAGACCAACATTCTTACAGTGCTGTCTATACTGTTTACCGTGAGAGGAGCGTAAAGTCTGTATTTCTGGAAACTGGACATCAGAGTACCCAGGTACGGTAGGCTGTGCCCAGACAATAATGCGGGCACGCAACACTTTGTTTTATTAGCAAAACACATATCTGTTCTGGGTAGGCCGACTATATAGACAATAAGACTTGCTGCCTCTGCACTGTCAAATTGTCACGTACAGTTTAAATCATAGAGGGACAGCAACACATGTTTGCATTCACTGTTGCTTTTCAAGATTTCCATGACTGTGTTGCAGAGCTGTGTGGTTTGCATTCACACTGTTATCACCTGCATTATCTGTGAGGCTTCAGCTAACAAGGGTATTCAGGGGGGGTAATGTGTTTTGACTATGTTTAGATAGATAACTTGGAAGCTCTTGTGATGCGCCACTGGTAGTCGTGTTCAAACACACACACACACACACACACACACGCACAAACACACAATTACTGCTACACAGAGGGATTAGCAGGTAGTAGGCAACAGAATAGATTGTTCAATTTAAATTGTATGCATGGTTCTTATTGTTTGTTTTGGTAAAGTTAAACAATCATTTATCAACCCAACTGCCTAGAGTCCTTTTCCTGTTGCCTGGTTTTGCTGCATACTGGGTAGCCCACCCTGTACACAACCTAAAATTAAGCATAAGTCGCAATGTGAATTTCACTGTGCTACAATGCGGCCTAGCATGCCTGTGCAACCACCGCCTGCCCCATAAAGTGCATCTGCGTGCTCTTCATCCTCTGTGACTGTGGGGACAGCAGTCACACATGGTTTTTCACACTGAACTTCCACTCCTTTACCCGCAACAGGGAGTGTGATTGGCAGGTCATCACTTGTTTTGGAAGTGGAAACAGAAGGTATTGTTGAGCTGTCAGACATCGAGAGAACCATCATTGGATGCAGGCTACATTATATCCACGCCTGCACCTTCGTCACAGATTGGCTGGACTACCTGCAGTTAATAATTGCATTCCAGAAATGGAAAGGAGTGTAGAATGCACATGTGTTGTACCTTGCTTGGCAGCAAAGGAACACTAACTTAGTATTCCAGACAATTTTAGGATGGCAGAAAAAGAGTCAGCTCTTTGGGCAAATTAAATAGCGTGGCAAAAGTGGACAGATGGGTACAGTGGCCGTGTTCTGTGGGTACCAGGACAGTAAAAGAAGCCTCACTTTCTATCCCTCCTAATGATCAAATGCAGCAAGGAATTCACTGAGTTTGCTATAAAATTAGCATAGCTAAATGTGCATGAGGGTAGAGTGCAGAGGTGCTTGAGATTGCTTGGCACAAGTGGCACCATAAAGGAGTCCAACAGCCACTTTTTGTATGCCACTAAATGGCATTATTTTTTGCTATCATTATAGCTTATTAAAAACAGAGCAGGAGGGTGTCCTGCACAGGTGCTAGAAATAGCTTGGCACCAGTGGGGCACTAATGCAGTACAACAGCCAGTTCTATGATGCCACTAAATGGCAGTATTTTTTGCTATCATTATAGCTTATTAAAAACAGAGCAAGAGGGTGTCCTGCACAGGTGCTAGAAATAACTTGGCACCAGTGGGGCACTAATGGAGTACAACAGCCACTTCTTGTATGCCACTAAGTTTACTCAATTTTTGGTATTATAACGTCTTAGTAAGAAACAATGAGTTTGAGTGTGCAATGCAGGCAGACGTGCTGCAAATATCTTTGCACTAGTGGGACTATACAGAAGTCCAACATCCACGTTTAAGATGCCACTAAGTTTCCTAAGTGTTTGCTAGTATAATGGCTTACTAACAATGAGTTGGAGTGTGCAATGCAGGCAGAGGTGCTGCAAATATCTTTGCGCTAGTGGGACGATACAGAAGACCAACAGCCATGTTTAGGATGCCACTAGGTTCACTGAGTGTTTGCTAGTATAATGGCTTAGTAACAATGAGTTTGAGTGTGCAATGCAGGCAGAAGTGCTGCAAATATCTTTGCACTAGTGGGACTATACAGAAGTCCAACAGCCACGTTTAAGATGCCACTAAGTTTCCTCAGTGTTTGCTAGTATAATGGCTTAGTAACAATGAGTTGGAGTGTACAATGCAGGCAGACGTGCTGCAAATATCTTTGCACTAGTGGGACTATACAGAAGTCCAACAGCCACGTTTAGGATGCCACTAAGTTTCCTCAGTGTTTGCTAGTATAATGGCTTAGTAACAATGAGTTGGAGTGTGCAATGCAAGCAGAGGTGCTGCAAATATCTTTGCACTTGTGGGACGATACAGAAGTCCAACAGCCATGTTTAGGATGCCACTAAGTTCACTGAGTGTTTGCTAGTATAATGGCTTAGTAACAATGAGTTTGAGTGTGCAATGCAGGCAGACGTGCTGCAAATATCTTTGCACTAGTGGGACAATACAGAAGTCCAATAGCCACGTTTAGGATGCCACTAGGTTCACTGAGTGTTTGCTAGTATAATGGCTTAGTAACAATGAGTTTGAGTGTGCAATGCAGGCAGACGTGCTGCAAATATCTTTGCACTAGTGGGACTATACAGAAGTCCAACAGCCACGTTTAGGATGCCACTAAGTTTCCTCAGTGTTTGCTAGTATAATGGCTTAGAAACAATGAGTTTGAGTGTGCAATGCAGGCAGACGTGCTGCAAATATCTTTGCACTAGTGGGACTATACAGAAGTCCAACAGCCACGTTTAGGATGCCACTAAGTTTCCTCAGTGTTTGCTAGTATAATGGCTTAGTAACAATGAGTTTGAGTGTGCAATGCAGGCAGAGGTGCTGCAAATATCTTTGCACTTGTGGGACGATACAGAAGTCCAACAGCCATGTTTAGGATGCCACTAGGTTCACTGAGTGTTTGCTAGTATAATAGCTTAGTAACAATGAGTTTGAGTGTGCAATGCAGGCAGACGTGCTGCAAATATCTTTGCACTAGTGGGACTATACAGAAGTCCAACAGCCACGTTTAGGATGCCACTAAGTTTCCTCAGTGTTTGCTAGTATAATGGCTTAGTAACAATGAGTTTGAGTGTGCAATGCAGGCAGACGTGCTGCAAATATCTTTGCACTAGTGGGACTATACAGAAGTCCAACAGCCACGTTTAGGATGCCACTAAGTTTCCTCAGTGTTTGCTAGTATAATGGCTTAGTAACAATGAGTTGGAGTGTGCAATGCAGGCAGACGTGCTGCAAATATCTTTGCACTAGTGGGACTATACAGAAGTCCAACAGCCACGTTTAGGATGCCACTAAGTTTCCTCAGTGTTTGCTAGTATAATGGCTTAGTAACAATGAGTTGGAGTGTGCAATGCAAGGAGAGGTGCTGCAAATATCTTTGCACTTGTGGGACGATACAGAAGTCCAACAGCCATGTTTAGGATGCCACTAAGTTCACTGAGTGTTTGCTAGTATAATGGCTTAGTAACAATGAGTTTGAGTGTGCAATGCAGGCAGACGTGCTGCAAATATCTTTGCACTAGTGGGACAATACAGAAGTCCAATAGCCACGTTTAGGATGCCACTAGGTTCACTGAGTGTTTGCTAGTAAAATGGCTTAGTAACAATGAGTTTGAGTGTGCAATGCAGGCAGACGTGCTGCAAATATCTTTGCACTAGTGGGACTATACAGAAGTCCAACAGCCACGTTTAGGATGCCACTAAGTTTCCTCAGTGTTTGCTAGTATAATGGCTTAGTAACAATGAGTTTGAGTGTGCAATGCAGGCAGACGTGCTGCAAATATCTTTCCACTAGTGGGACTATACAGAAGTCCAACAGCCACGTTTAGGATGCCACTAAGTTTCCTCAGTGTTTGCTAGTATAATGGCTTAGTAACAATGAGTTGGAGTGTGCAATGCAGGCAGACGTGCTGCAAATATCTTTGCACTTGTGGGACGATACAGAAGTCCAACAGCCATGTTTAGGATGCCACAAGGTTCACTGAGTGTTTGCTAGTATAATGGCTTAGTAACAATGAATTTAAGTGTGCAATGCAGGCAGAGGTGCTGCAAATATCTTTGCACTTGTGGGACGATACAGAAGTCCAACAGCCATGTTTAGGATGCCACTAGGTTCACTGAGTGTTTGCTAGTATAATGGCTTAGTAACAATGAGTTTGAGTGGGCAATGCAGGCAGACGTGCTGCAAATATCTTTGCACTAGTGGGACTATACAGAAGTCCAACAGCCACGTTTATTATGCCACTAAGTTTCCTCAGTGTTTGCTAGTATAATGGCTTAGTAACAATGAGTTTGAGTGTGCAATGCAGGCAGACGTGCTGCAAATATCTTTGCACTAGTGGGACTATTCAGAAGTCCAACAGCCACGTTTAGGATGCCACTAAGTTTCCTCAGTGTTTGCTAGTATAATGGCTTAGTAACAATGAGTTGGAGTGTGCAATGCAGGCAGAAGTGCTGCAAATATCTTTGCACTTGTGGGACAATACAGAAGTCCAACAGCCATGTTTAGGATACCACTAGGTTCACTGAGTGTTTGCTAGTATAATGGCTTAGTAACAATGAGTTTGAGTGTGCAATGCAGGCAGACGTGCTGCAAATATCTTTGCACTTGTGGGACGATACAGAAGTCCAACAGCCATGTTTAGGATGTCACAAGGTTCACTGAGTGTTTGCTAGTATAATGGCTTAGTAACAATGAATTTAAGTGTGCAATGCAGGCAGAGGTGCTGCGAATATCTTTGCACTTGTGGGACGATACAGAAGTCCAACAGCCATGTTTAGGATGCCACTAGGTTCACTGAGTGTTTGCTAGTATAATGGCTTAGTAACAATGAGTTTGAGTGTGCAATGCAGGCAGACGTGCTGCAAATATCTTTGCACTAGTGGGACTATTCAGAAGTCCAACAGCCACGTTTAGGATGCCACTAAGTTTCCTCAGTGTTTGCTAGTATAATGGCTTAGTAACAATGAGTTGGAGTGTGCAATGCAGGCAGAAGTGCTGCAAATATCTTTGCACTTGTGGGACGATACAGAAGTCCAACAGCCATGTTTAGGATACCACTAGGTTCACTGAGTGTTTGCTAGTATAATGGCTTAGTAACAATGAGTTTGAGTGTGCAATGCAGGCAGAGGTGCTGCAAATATCTGTGCACTACTGGGACTATACAGAAGTCCAATAGCCACGTTTAGGATGCCACTAAGTTCACTCAGTGATTGCTAGTATAATGGCTTAGTAACAATGAGCTTGAGTGTGCAATGCAGGCAGACGTGCTGCAAATATCTTTGCACTAGTGGGACTATACAGAAGTCCAACAGCCACGTTTAGGATGCCACTAAGTTTCCTCAGTGTTTGCTAGTATAATGGCTTAGTAACAATGAGTTTGAGTGTGCAATGCAGGCAGACGTGCTGCAAATATCTTTGCACTAGTGGGACTATTCAGAAGTCCAACAGCCACGTTTAGGATGCCACTAAGTTCACTCAGTGTTTGCTAGTATAATGGCTTAGTAACAATGAGTTGGAGTGTGCAATGCAGGCAGAGGTGCTGCAAATATCTTTGCATTTGTGGGATGATACAGAAGTCCAACAGCCATGTTTATGATGCCACTAGGTTCACTGAGTGTTTGCTAGTATAATGGCTTAGTAACAATGAGTTTGAGTGTGCAATGCAGGCAGAGGTGCTGCAAATATCCTTGCACTTGTGGGACGATACAGAAGTCCAACAGCCATGTTTAGGATGCCACTAGGTTCACTGAGTGTTTGCTAGTATAATGGCTTAGTAACAATGAGTTGGAGTGTGCAATGCAGGTAGACGTGCTGCAAATATCTGTGCACTACTGGGACTATACAGAAGTCCAATAGCCACGTTTAGGATGCCACTAAGTTCACTCAGTGATTGCTAGTATAATGGCTTAGTAACAATGAGCTTGAGTGTGCAATGCAGGCAGACGTGCTGCAAATATCTTTGCACTAGTGGGACTATACAGAAGTCCAACAGCCACGTTTAGGATGCCACTAAGTTTCCTCAGTGTTTGCTAGTATAATGGCTTAGTAACAATGAGTTGGAGTGTGCAATGCAGGCAGACGTGCTGCAAATATCTTTGCACTAGTGGGACTATTCAGAAGTCCAACAGCCACGTTTAGGATGCCACTAAGTTCACTCAGTGTTTGCTAGTATAATGGCTTAGTAACAATGAGTTGGAGTGTGCAATGCAGGCAGAGGTGCTGCAAATATCTTTGCACTTGTGGGACGATACAGAAGTCCAACAGCCATGTTTAGGATGACACTAGGCTCAATGAGTGTTTGCTAGTATAATGGCTTAGTAACAATGAGTTTGAGTGTGCAATGCAGGCAGACGTGCTGCAAATATCTTTGCACTAGTGGGACTATACAGAAGTCCAACAGCCACGTTTAGGATGCCACTAAGTTTCCTCAGTGTTTGCTAGTATAATGGCTTAGTAACAATGAGTTTGAGTGTGCAATGCAGGCAAACGTGCTGCAAATATCTTTGCACTAGTGGGACTATACAGAAGTCCAATAGCCACGTTTAGGATGCCACTAGGTTCACTGAGTGTTTGCTAGTATAATGGCTTAGTAACAATGAGTTTGAGTGTGCAATGCAGGCAGAGGTGCTGCAAATATCTGTGCACTACTGGGACTATACAGAAGTCCAATAGCCACGTTTAGGATGCCACTAAGTTCACTCAGTGATTGCTAGTATAATGGCTTAGTAACAATGAGCTTGAGTGTGCAATGCAGGCAGACGTGCTGCAAATATCTTTGCACTAGTGGGACTATACAGAAGTCCAACAGCCACGTTTAGGATGCCACTAAGTTTCCTCAGTGTTTGCTAGTATAATGGCTTAGTAACAATGAGTTTGAGTGTGCAATGCAGGCAGACGTGCTGCAAATATCTTTGCACTAGTGGGACTATTCAGAAGTCCAACAGCCACGTTTAGGATGCCACTAAGTTCACTCAGTGTTTGCTAGTATAATGGCTTAGTAACAATGAGTTGGAGTGTGCAATGCAGGCAGAGGTGCTGCAAATATCTTTGCATTTGTGGGATGATACAGAAGTCCAACAGCCATGTTTATGATGCCACTAGGTTCACTGAGTGTTTGCTAGTATAATGGCTTAGTAACAATGAGTTTGAGTGTGCAATGCAGGCAGAGGTGCTGCAAATATCCTTGCACTTGTGGGACGATACAGAAGTCCAACAGCCATGTTTAGGATGCCACTAGGTTCACTGAGTGTTTGCTAGTATAATGGCTTAGTAACAATGAGTTGGAGTGTGCAATGCAGGTAGACGTGCTGCAAATATCTGTGCACTACTGGGACTATACAGAAGTCCAATAGCCACGTTTAGGATGCCACTAAGTTCACTCAGTGATTGCTAGTATAATGGCTTAGTAACAATGAGCTTGAGTGTGCAATGCAGGCAGACGTGCTGCAAATATCTTTGCACTAGTGGGACTATACAGAAGTCCAACAGCCACGTTTAGGATGCCACTAAGTTTCCTCAGTGTTTGCTAGTATAATGGCTTAGTAACAATGAGTTGGAGTGTGCAATGCAGGCAGACGTGCTGCAAATATCTTTGCACTAGTGGGACTATTCAGAAGTCCAACAGCCACGTTTAGGATGCCACTAAGTTCACTCAGTGTTTGCTGGTATAATGGCTTAGTAACAATGAGTTGGAGTGTGCAATGCAGGCAGAGGTGCTGCAAATATCTTTGCATTTGTGGGATGATACAGAAGTCCAACTGCCATGTTTATGATGCCACTAGGTTCACTGAGTGTTTGCTAGTATAATGGCTTAGTAACAATGAGTTTGAGTGTGCAATGCAGGCAGAGGTGCTGCAAATATCTTTGCACTTGTGGGACGATACAGAAGTCCAACAGCCATGTTTAGGATGCCACTAGGTTCACTGAGTGTTTGCTAGTATAATGGCTTAGTAACAATGAGTTTGAGTGTGCAATGCAGGCAGACGTGCTGCAAATATCTTTGCACTAGTGGGACAATACAGAAGTCCAATAGCCACGTTTAGGATGCCACTAGGTTCACTGAGTGTTTGCTAGTATAATGGCTTAGTAACAATGAGCTTGAGTGTGCAATGCAGGCAGACGTGCTGCAAATATCTTTGCACTAGTGGGACTATACAGAAGTCCAACAGCCACGTTTAGGATGCCACTAAGTTTCCTCAGTGTTTGCTAGTATAATGGCTTAGTAACAATGAGTTGGAGTGTGCAATGCAGGTAGACGTGCTGCAAATATCTATGCACTACTGGGACTATACAGAAGTCCAATAGCCACGTTTAGGATGCCACTAAGTTCACTCAGTGATTGCTAGTATAATGGCTTAGTAACAATGAGTTGGAGTGTGCAAAGGACAGGAGGGTACAGTGGCAGGGTTGTGGGTCTCTGGGTACAGGAAAGGAAGCCTGCCTTTCTATCCCTCCTAATGGGGAAATGCAGCGAGGAAATCCCTGACATTAGCTACACAGATGCTGTCATCTTGTGTAGCTGTTAAACTCTGTTTTCAGGACCTGTCACCTATGGCTCTGACCCTCCCGGTACGAGCCCTTAAAAGGACTGATAGAAAGTGCTCTCCCTAAGCTGTCCAGCGCTGTGTATGGAGCGCATACAGCAGTATCGGAGATAGGACTCAGGACGGAGCTGCGCCAGTGATGTCTGACACCAAGGACGCAAAAGAGATAATGGCGTCCGGACGGGCAGATACTCGTTTTTATAATGCAGGGACATGTGACATGGACATCCTATCACACATGCCGTTGCTTCTCTGGCTAAAAGTCCACTTAGCTGTGTGTGTGTCTGGGATTGGCTGACATGCTGGCCCTCCCCACTACACGCGCGCGCTTAGGGAAGGAAGACAAGGAAAAAAAAATAGAAATGGCGATCACCATTATCCATACAGCAGTGATCTGAATGCGCTGTTCCCGCACACTATACACTGAAATTTCATAATAGTGTGAGTCACAGAGGGACTTACACTATTACAGCGGAAAGCCAGCTAGGAATTAGCTGGGTTTTTTGCTGCTAGAACCGTTCTCGAACGTATTTAGAACTATCGAGCTTTTGCAAAAAAGCTCGAGTTCTAGTTCGATCTAGAACAGCCCCCAAAATCACTCGAGCCGCGAACTTGAGAACCACGAACCTAGAACCGCGCTCAACTCTACTGCTCACTTCCGCCGATCAACCACCGCTGCTGAGCGACTTGCATCGCTCCAGAAGTCTTTCGGCCTGCCGGTTCATCGCCTGAAATGCGATGTGCCGACACAATGGAATTCGACTCTCCACATATTACAGCGACTGTGGCAGCACCTTCGAGCCCTGGTGCTATACGTCATGACGTATAGCCTGGGCCAACGAGATGCAGAGGTGGGGCAGATCACCCTGATGGAGTGGTCTCAGATCAAGGACCTATGCACCCTTCTGCACAGTTTCGACATGGCGACGAATATGTTTAGCGCTGACAATGCCATTATCAGCATGACAATTACAGTCATTTACATGCTGGAGCACACGCTAAACACTATTTGGAGTCAGGGGGTGGGACAACAGGAAGGGGAGGAACTACAGGAGGATTTATATGTGCAAGAGACAACAACATCACCAAGGTCCAGACGTTCATAATCACCAACGCTGCAGGCATGGGACCATGGGGGACAGGGATTAACAAGGGCGCATGGTAGCAGGTGAAATGTTGAGGAAGGTGCAGAAGAACATGAAGAAATGGAGGACGAATTGTCCATGGACATGGAAGACTCAGCGGATGAGGGAGACCTTGGTCAAATTTCAGTTGGAAGAAGTTGTGGGGAGATGTCAGAGGAAGAAAGAGCAGTTAGCACCTCTATGCCACAAACACAGCGTGGACTTAGTCCACATGGCTACGCAAGACACATGAGTGCCTTCTTGCTGCACTACTTCCAACATGACCCTCATATTGTCAAAATTAGAAGTGATGATGACTACTGGCTTGCCACACTATTAGATCCCCGGTACAAGTCCAAATTTTGTGACATAATTCCAGCCATAGAAAGGGACGCATGTATGGAGGAGTATCAGCAGAAGCTGTTACTCGATCTTAGCTCGGCTTTTCCACCAAACAACCATGCAGGTTCAGGGAGTGAATCTCCCAGTTGTAACTTAACAAACATGGGACGGTCTCGTCATCTTCAACAGTCTACCCGTACCAGTAGCACCGTATCTGGTGCTGGTAACAGCAATTTTATTGAATCTTTTCATAATTTTTTTAGACCCTCCTTTGCAAGAAAAAATGGCTGGAGAGGATGATACAGGAGTATCTCCAAATGAACATCAATGCCATTACTTTGCAAATGGAGCCTTGCTCATTTTTGGCTTCAAATCTTGAAAAATGGCCAGAGCTCTCCACTTACGCCTTGGAGATTTTGTCGTGTCCAGCTGCCAGCATTGTCTCTGAACGTGTCTTCAGTGCTGCTGGGTGTGTGCTGACAGATAAGCGCACGCGTCTGTCCAGTTACAATGTGGACAGACTAACTTTCATCAAAATGAACAAGTCATGGATCCACAAGGAATTTACTACCCCTGTGTCATCCTGGGAGAGTAAATGCTTGTGGATTTGGAATGTGCTTGATGCAAATGTACCTGTGAAGTGTATAACTGGGGCACAAGTGCTGCCACTGAAGGGGTGGGTGGGTGTGTGTGTGGCCCAATTTTTGGAAAAAAGGGAGACTCCGCTTGGAGTAACCCTTGCTTGCTGTGTTTTTTAAAAGGAGCCAAGATGAACAGAGCTGGGATCAGGAAAGACTTAGCTACCTACCCCGAAGTCATCCTGGGGACGGTGAAGGATGGCGTATTTTTGAATGTGCTTGATGCAAATCTACCTGTGAAGTGTACAACTGGGGCACAAGTGCTGCCACTGAAGGGGTGGGTGTGTGTGTCGCCCAATTTTTGGAAAAAAGGGAGACTCCGCTTGGAGTAACCCTTGCTTGCTGTGTTTTTTAAAAGGAGCCAAGATGAACAGAGCTGGGATCAGGAAAGACTTAGCTACCTACTCCGGTGTCATCCTGGGGACGGTGAAGGATGGCGTATTTTTGAATGTGCTTGATGCAAATCTACGTGTGAAGTGTACAACTAGGGCACAAGTGCTGCCACTGAAGGGGTGGGTGTGTGTGTGGCCCAATTTTTGGAAAAAAGGGAGACTCCGCTTGGAGTAACCCTTGCTTGCTGTGTTTTTTAAAAGGAACCAAGATGAACAGAGCTGGGATCAGGAAAGTCTTAGCTACCCACCCCGGTGTCATCCTGGGAATGGTGAAGGATGGCGTATTTTTGAATGTGCTTGATGCAAATCTACCTGTGAAGTGTACAACTGGGGCACAAGTGCTGCCACTGAAGGGGTAGGTGTGTGTGTGTGGCCCAATTTTTGGAAAAAAGGGAGACTCCGCTTGGAGTAACCCTTGCTTGCTGTGTTTTTTAAAAGGAGCCAAGATGAACAGAGCTGGGATCAGGAAAGACTTAGCTACCTACCCCGGTGTCATCCTGGGGACGGTGAAGGATGGCGTATTTTTGAATGTGCTTGATGCAAATCTACCTGTGAAGTGTACAACTAGAGCACAAGTGCTGCCACTGAAGGGGTGGGTGTGTGTGTGGCCCAATTTTTGGAAAAAAGGGAGACTCCGCTTGGAGTAACCCTTGCTTGCTGTGTTTTTTAAAAGGAACCAAGATGAACAGAGCTGGGATCAGGAAAGACTTAGCTACCCACCCCGGTTTCATCCTGGGAATGGTGAAGGATGGCGTATTTTTGAATGTGCTTGATGCAAATCTACCTGTGAAGTGTACAACTAGGGCACAAGTGCTGCCACTGAAGGGGTGGGTGTGTGTGTGGCTCAATTTTTGGAAAAAAGGGAGACTCCGCTTGGAGTAACCCTTGCTTGCTGTGTTTTTTAAAAGGAGCCAAGATGAACAGAGCTGGGATCAGGAAAGACTTAGCTACCTACCCCGGTGTCATCCTGGGGACGGTGAAGGATGGCGTATTTTTGAATGTGCTTGATGCAAATCTACCTGTGAAGTGTACAACTAGAGCACAAGTGCTGCCACTGAAGGGGTGGGTGTGTGTGTGGCCCAATTTTTGGAAAAAAGGGAGACTCCGCTTGGAGTAACCCTTGCTTGCTGTGTTTTTTAAAAGGAACCAAGATGAACAGAGCTGGGATCAGGAAAGACTTAGCTACCCACCCCGGTTTCATCCTGGGAATGGTGAAGGATGGCGTATTTTTGAATGTGCTTGATGCAAATCTACCTGTGAAGTGTACAACTAGGGCACAAGTGCTGCCACTGAAGGGGTGGGTGTGTGTGTGGCTCAATTTTTGGAAAAAAGGGAGACTCCGCTTGGAGTAACCCTTGCTTGCTGTGTTTTTTAAAAGGAGCCAAGATGAACAGAGCTGGGATCAGGAAAGACTTAGCTACTTACCCCGGTGTCATCCTGGGGACGGTTAAGGATGGCATATTTTTGAATGTGCTTGATGCAAATCTAGCTGTGAAGTGTACAACTGGGGCACACGTGCTGCCACTAAAGGGGTAGATGTGTGTGTGGCCCAATTTTTTGAAAAAAGGGAGATTCCGCTTGGAGTCATTTTGCGTTGTTTTACATGATTTTAGAAGGGCGTGCCATGCCTATATCTGTGTCTCCTCCTCTTTTTCCTTGTCCATCTCTTTTATTTTCGCATGAGTATATGTCCTTGTCACTTTCCCATGTGTTTATGTTGTCTTGTGAGTTGTTTGTCACATTTTGGACACCTTTGAGGGTGTTTTCTAGGTGTTTTTATGTGTTTGTGATTGCCTCCCATTGTTTCCTATGCGGTTAGAGTGCTTCGCCGAACCGGTTCGCCAAACCGAACTCGAACGAGACCTCCGTTCGGCGAACTGAACTCGAGCCAAACCGCGACCGGTTCGCTCATCTCTAGTAACAACATTGTGATGCAAATGAGATGAGTGATGTGCCATATATTTCATAACACAATCCATTTATTTTGCACTAATATAGTTGCATAAGCCAAAAAAAAAAAATTGTGTGCTGTGTTTGGTAGTACTACAGCAGGACAGCTGATGCCAATGGTGGGGGCTGCTGCTAGTGTCACCCACATTTAAGCCATGGTATGTTTTTTTTCTTTTGAACTTCCTGACCAATTACCATTTTCACATTTTCTATTACCATACATTTTATACAATACTACAATTTCTTCAATTTCAATCATTTAACTTTTGCTAATAAGGTAATACCAAGAAACACTAGGTAGGTACATGTAAAGAAAGTAAAATGTGACATTGATGATTTTTAAATTGAAATAGTAGAACGAGTGTACAAAAACCAGACATGTGCAAATAAAGTCTACATTTTGTAAACATTTTATTCCTGTTTTAATAAGGAACTTCAATCCTCTTCCCAAAAATGATGTAATGAGAAATACTAGGTAGGTACAAGTCCAAATTGGCAGCAACTGGAATATAGCATAAACAGATGTAAATTTTGACTAGTAAAACAGGTGTGCTAAAAATATTCCTTGTGAGAGGATCACTTTATAAGCTTAACAGTGGCAGGTACTTTTTTTTTTTTAGATTATAAAGATGCACTTTTCCTTTTTAATAATTTGGGAGGAAAATGAGGGGTGCATCTTAAAATACGAATGTAGTTTACTGGGGGGTGGTGAAGAGGAGTCACAGGAGGCAGGGGCAATGCTGTGCGCTGTGCTGCGGGTACTGCTCTGTGCCGAGTCTGTTGGAGCTGCTCTTTGCAACTGATAGTGCTACGCTTTGCGTCTCTGCTCTCTGCATCTCTGCTATGAGTGGCTTCGTGTGGCATGCGGGGAGGCACACGCCATTCTAAAGAATTCAGCAGTGATAGCTTCAAATAATAGAGACCAGAGTTTGCGCATGCTCAAATGGAGCTCTCGGCTCAAGCTCTCATCTGCACACATGCCGTATCCAGCCCATTGATGTCCCAGCGGCATACTAAAGGAAAATGGCACCCGGAGGTGGTGTGTGCGCAGATAAGATCTTAGCTTGTCATTGAGCCGATAACTCAATCTACACACGCACCAACTCCGGCACAGCCCACGCCTTGCTGACGCTGCTTCCGGCCCCCAGTGAAAAAGATGCATTGTTCAAATTCACTAGTAGTCGGATGCGGGTGACAGCCATGGCAAAGACTGCAAGGCTGGTGGGGGTCAGTATGTGTTATTTTTATTTTTACAATGACACGTGTGTTTCTCTGGCGCATGTCACGTGGGACCGCATCCACACTACATCCATGTGGTACGTGTGCGGGCCGCGTGACATCCGTGCTGCCGGAGAAAAACGGACATGCCTCCATATGGAGCACAAGGGCTCACGTCTGCTCCACACGGAGGCACAGGCCAATGGCTGAACACGTGCATGCCCATAAACCTATTGATTTTAATGGGTATACGTGTGCCTGTGTCTCCGGTACATGCAGGAACGGACCTAGCATCTACCGGAGGCATATGCGTGTGAATGGAGCCTGACATGGATGTCCAGTGAATTTTCTATATCTCGACTCAGAATCAATACAATTAAAAACAATTTGCTAATCTCTTATAATATTTTAATCTTTCTGATATATTACTGCTTTTTAAGAACACAAGGTGATTTCACATGTTTTTGAGACAAAATGTACTTTTTGATGCAGTTTTTTGAGCCAATGCCACAACTAGGCTCAAAAGAAATGGAGATAGGAAGTTAGGTTCTGAATAACTTGGAACTAGAGGATGTCATAATCTGTCAATTTTTTCAGTGCAGATCTCATAGCCCTTTCTACAAAGCTTTGCCCTTCATATTCCTTGGTTTGTTCCCTCATGCAGCTGAAGATATCGCAGGAGATTTAAACTTTTTTTGTTGCAGGAATTGTTGGGAGGGTATAGGAATATCGGCACTTCTGGAATATAAAACCTTCCCGGTGATTACAATACATTCTCATACTCTGCAAAACACATCACAAAAAACACATTACATCTGACCAGTGTCATTTTATGCGGTAATAACTCTGGAAAGCTTTAACAAATCCCAGTGTTTCTGAGAATGTTTTTCATGGCACTTTACTGTATGTTATAAGTAAATTTAGTTGATATGTTTTGTATTTGTTTATGAAAATATCACAATTTTGGCGAAAATTTTGAAAAATTTCCAATTTTCAAACTTTTAATTTTTTATCCTTAGACCAGTTAGTAATAATGTACAAATAACATTTCCTATATGTCTACTTTACATCTGCATCATTTTTCAAACATCATTTCATTTTGTTAGGATCTTCAAAGGGTTAAAGTTTTAGCAACAATTTCTCATTTATTCATGAAATATGCAAAACCAAAATGCAAAAATATATTGGCAAAGTATTCAGATTTCAATAGACTTTAAGGAGCCTATATATTGGAAACACTCTAAAAGTTATACCATTTTAAATACCAATCCCTTCAAACACTGCAAAGCTTCTGTCTGGAAATATTTAACTCTAATTAACGTTAAGGTAAATTTCTCTCTAAAATATTTCCGGTAGCCTAAATTTTTGCACTTTTACCAAGGATAGCATGAGAAAATGAATATGTCAACTAGTTTCCTCTGAGTACTTTGATACCTCACATGTGGACGTAAATATCTGTTTTGGCAAACGGCCGGGCTCGGGAGGGATGGAGCGTCATTTGAATTTTGGAACACAATTTGACTGAAATAGAATGCGGGCACCATAGTAGTAAAATAAACTCACCAGAAAGAGCCATTAGCAAACAAACAGCAAATTCACTAGCAGAATGCAGCAAGTCCCCTGTGATAAAGGCGGTTGGCATTACAGGTGCAGAATAACGATGAGACAACCACCCATAGCCAACCATTTCATGAAGCGGGTGGTTGCTGGTTTTAAACATGAAGACAGATGAGGTTTTCATAGGGCGCAAATCACACAGTTATGTGCAATGCACAGTGTCTGGCTTACAGCCTATTGATGACATCCATACTATTTGATCAGGTGGGCTACCCAGCACTATATAAGTTCATCCCACTGGACAGACAACCCAAATGGCCTTGCTGCATCCTGCAGAAAAATAAAATGTGCAATAAAAATTGTTAATGATAAAAATAATGTGAGGTTTTGGTCCATATTTTGGCCAAAATACGTAAGCTTGAATGTAGTGTAGGGACTCGTAAGCATGGGGACCCTTGACATTGGATTGCAAGCTTATGTTGAATCCTTGTAACTTCCTAACAAAAAAAATTCAAAAATTACGCGGATATAAAGTAGACACATGGAAAATGTTATTTTTTAACAATTTTGTTTGACATAACTCTCAGATGAAATTACATTAAAATTCAAAATTTGGAAATTGTGAAATTTTAACAATTTTTGCTAAATTTTCAATACTTTGAAAAATAAATGCAAAAGATATAATCTTAAATTTACCACTAACATGAAGCACAGTACACTATGTTACAAAAAAGCATTGTGAGAATCACCTGGGTCCATGGAAGCGTTCCAGAGTTATAACCTGTCAAAATGACACTGGTCAGAATTACAAAAAATGGCCCGGTGAGGAAGGTAAAAATCATGCTTGGGGGTAAAGGGGTTAAAAAGGATTTGACTCCGAAACTGGCAAAGGCATTGCACTTACTGCAGAATATGTTGGCACTATATAAATAAAAAATATTATTATAAAAATGATTATTACATAGCTAAAATTAAAAGGACTCATTGCAATACAGCCAGCAAGTGACGTAGAGGGGGTACTTTAATTTAATTCTGCTTCAGCTTTAAAAACATTCTGATTCCCAAACTGGAAAAGCCTGTGCACTCAGTAAAAGTCCTTTACAAGGCATGGAGCACCCTATAGAGGAGCACCTATGCCTGTATGAAGTGTGGGATGAGTCTCTGTCCATAGCCTTTTTCTCAGAGACTCATTTCCAGAGAGAGAATTTTAAAACAAGTGGGACTTCTACACTGCTGAAACCTATGCACTTAGTGCAAGGCTGGAATCACACCAACGTATGGCATCCTCTGCTGCGAGCCTGAACCGAGTTTCATGCGACTGTGACCCAATCTTACAATCGGGTCACAGCTGTGAAGCTAAGGGCGGGCACTTTGGAGGAGAGGGAGGGGTTAATCTCCCTATCTCCTCCATTGTCAGCCACTGTATATATCGCACTGCATTGAGCTAACATCTGAGTGAAGTCCGATGTTTCTCTTGAACCCAATCACTTGAATGGGTGCGAGTGATATGGCTCTTGCAGACAATCGCAGCATGCTGCGACTTTTCTCGCATCTAGAATCTTGTCAATCCAGCCCATTTTAATAGGAGTCAGCCTGTCAGCAATGATAGTTGACAAGTGGATGTGCCTATGAGTAATTATGCCCCCCAAGCCACTAAAAACTCTCTCTGACAAAATGCTAACAGCAAGGCAGGCCAGTGTGGCGCCCCTGACCTGGTCAGGCACCACTGAGTACTGCACCCATGCTGGGGACAGTACAATACAGGTAATCCAGAAGGCTGACCGAGGTGTGACTACACAGGCGCATAGTGATCAGGTCTCACACATGTACCTTTGGGAGGACCCCTGGGGATCCCAGGAGGGGGCGAAGCCGGTGCAAAGCCTCCATCTCCACTCAAGGGGTGTGGTAGAGAGCCTGGTTGCTAGGTGGCGTAGGCAAGAACAGGAGAGGAGGAGTAGTGAGTCAGTTTAGTGTGCAGTCCAGGGAGAGCAGACGTCAGGAGCAGACCCCTGGGGCTGTTGCAGTCTAACAGCGTCCGCGCAGTGACTACCGACGGGGGAGAACGGTCACCTGGTAGTGCTGCCCGAACTCCACACACAGCTGGAGAGAGAGCCGCGTAGTGGAAAGTACGGAGACTGTCAGGGAGTACCAGGCCCAAACGGGCGGCAGATCCCGGTGCGGGGATAGATCCACCTTTCCTTGCTAAACCTGCCGGTGTGGGGCCCTTAAAGCCCACGCCACAACACCCCAAAAGCCGCAGCCACGTAGCCACAGTTAGGGCCCATAGTTCACAGGAGGCAAGCAGCTGGAGTGATCTGGTCCAGGCGACAAGCAAACGGCAAACAAACGAGGGGAGCAGCTACTTCCCTGAGTGACCCCCATAGGGACTAAAAGTCGGGGTTACCACAAACCACAGAAGGGCTAAGGAAGGCGAGTCGGTAGCCACCCTCATCAGTCAGCCTGAAGGATACCTGGTTCCAGCCTGGTTCATCCCAGCTACGCCCGGGTTACTCACCCTGCCATCAACAGTGAGTAAAACCCCTGAAAGACATTCTGCTTGTGTTGAGTTATTCTGCGCCTTGTGGTTCCACACACCTACACAGGGCCCTGGGGCTTGCCTCACTCTCAGGAGGCTATTACAACTGACTGCACCCACCATCAGCCCCAGGCATCCCTTAATCTGCAGTGGCGGTCCCCACTGACCGCAATTCTGAGAGTGGCGTCACGACAATCCTAAAAGAAGGTTTCCTACCTGTGACAAGATCCAGCTACGTGGAGTCCCTGAAGGTAATGCACCGACACAGCACTTGTGGGGCTTCACACCAGCACATCCAAGGCAGTTCATGCCATGTGTCCTGCTTGGATTCCTTTTAGTTGTACAGCCCGGAGGACTCATGTGGGACAGTAGTTGGGTTAGCCATATACTCCTTCACCATCTTCCAAAATGTTTCCCTCTTTGTCAGAGTACCCTGCACATAAAGGTCTGGGCACTGAGAGGGTCTAATGAAACTGTCCCAGACTTTTGATAGTGTTTTCATGCATCTGATGGAGCTGGTGTGTGTTTCCCTTGTCTTTGCTCGCTCAATCAAAAATAACCTCTGCCACCAGCATTTTCAGATGGGAATTTTTTGACCAATTCTTTAACTATGTATGTAAGCAGTTGGCAATAAAAAATAACTTTTAATTAAATATATTAAAAAGACGCAAGGTCCTAATTTTCATCCGTCAATACATAAACCACAGTTATGGATGAACAAGAAAAATTTGGGTATTTATATCAAGAGTATTTTGAGCTTATCAAATTCTCTCCAAAGAATTACAGTCAGATATTGCTTAGCTTGTAGAATCTTAAGGGGGATTTACACGTTAGCGATATCGCTAGCAATTTCTAGCGATAGTGAGCGTGTAAGTACCCGCCCCGTCGCGCATGCGATTGTTTGTGATCGCTGCCGTAGCGAACATTATCGCTATGCAGCGTCACTCATACTTACCTGGTCGGCGGCGTCGCTGTGACTGCCGAACAATCCCTCCTTCAAGGGGGAGGGACGTTTGGCATCACAGCGACGTCACCACAACGTCACTAAGCGGCCGGCCAATGAAAGTGGAGGGGCAGAGCTGAGCGTGATGTAAACATCCCGCCCACCTCTTCCTTCGGCATTGCGGCCGGCGGCAGGTAAGGAGACGGTCCTCGCTCATGCGGTGTCACACATAGCGATGTGTGCTGCCGCATGAGCGATGAACCACAACGCTAAACAACCCTTACCGATTTTTGAGTTTGAGATGACCTCTCCATGGTGAACGATTTTCACCATTTTTGAGGTCACCTAAGGTCGCTGGTAAGTATTACACGCTGCAATATCGTTAATGACGCCGGATGTGCGTCACTAACAACTTGATCCCGACGACAAAACATTAACGATATCGTAGTGTGTAAAGCCCCCTTTACTGTTGGTTCTTTAGCCTAAAGAATCATATGGTTAGGCAATATATCTGACTATTAATACCTTAAATTGCTATAGAACATCTGGCAGGAGTGAGGTATAATATCATGGCCTGTCCTCTCTGTCAGAAGCATGTATGGATGTTACCTTGAGGTAGGGCATGAGGTATGTGAAATTCCATAATAAACTTATTACAGCCCGAGGTAAGGATACAATTTGAAGTATTAATAGTCAGATATATTGCCTAACCATATGATTCTTTAGGCTAAATATCCAAAAGTAAGGTTCTACCGACTAAGCAATATCTGACTGTAATTCTTTGGAGAGAATCTGATAAGCTCAAAATACTCTTGATATAAATACACAAATTGTTCTCATTCGTCCATAACTGTGGTTTATGTATTCACGGGTGAAAATTAGGACCTTGAGTTTTTTTAATATATTTAATTAAAAGTTATTTTTTATTGCCAACTGCTTATATACAATATTTATTTGGTAATACTCTATTAATTCTTTAACTATGGCCTTCTGGTATTGCACCATTTCAATAGCTCTCTCCGTTGTGGGAAGTAAAGATAGCATAATTTCCTTGTAGTTTAAAAAAGGGTTAACAACCAGTAATCATTGCTGGCCATAATGCATATAACACGAGGGTCACGGGAAAGTCAGAAAAGCATAAAGTCAGCTATGTGTGCCAGACTTCCAATAGGCAAGACTCTCCTGTCCCAACCAGGAGTAAAGCTTTCCATTTCCTTCTACTGCTCCTTCTCTTCAGGCCATCCATGCTGAACAGACGGGATTAAGCTGGTGTGGGTAGTAGCTTCTGTAGCACCGGCAACTATCTCCTGTTTCTCCTCCTCAGCCTCCTGCTCATGATAACCCAATATGCACTGAGAAGAGGATCCGCATTTGGAGAGCAAACCTCTTCCAGCTCTACAAGCACTAGCAATAAAAGTACATTGTTAGCAGTTGTTTTCTAGACAGAAGATGGCAGGGTGGTCCAAAAGTACTACTGAGGAACCAGTCACAGGCCAGCCCACCCCCATTTCCTTTTGTGGGCTACCTTCTAACAGACTTGTAAAGAAATTTCTTGCGATGGATGATCCTTCTTTGTTATGTAAGATGGTCATCTTTTAACTTACATGTAAAACTACATGTCTGAAAATGTGTTGCTAGCTAAAAGTTTCCCTGGTGTATGTATTTCTTGCCTAACAATTTTAGTTAAATATGTTTTCTGCAAGAAAAAATTATTGGTAAGTCTAATGATATATGTATGGGAAAAATAACTCTAATACATCTAAATTTCAAAGCTGCTCCAACACCATTTTCTCTGGTTCAAATGCTCAAGCAACACATGCCCCTCCTCATCCACCAATGACCACCAAAGCAGAATCAATGGAGCAGCAAGAGATTGCAGAGGAGAGTATAGGGATTCTTTACATGGGGAAAGTTTTCTTTAACTGTATGATATGTACTAAAAATAGTACATACATTCTATGTATGATGTGAATAGTAAATCCAAGCTGAAATTCAAGCAATTACATCTTTCGGTACACTTTATATAATAACACAAGATTATAGAGTTTCATGGAAATGTTGTTATAGCGCATCGTAGGAGGTGAATGCTAATAATACTTGCAAAACTATGTCTTATATTGATATTTTAAAAACTCATTTTTCTCAGCATTATACAGATGTTTTTTGGAACAACAGTGTAAAATGACTTAAGACGTTTCTCAGGCTGGATATATATACTGAGGGACTACTAATAAAGTTTTATTAAGTTGTATAAATCAAATTACATTTTTATATTTTATGCCCCTGCATAATAAACCAAAATGCTGATCAGTATCTTGGTGACCTGAAATGCCTTGTAATGAAATAAAGCTTAGTACACAGGGTGAACTTTATGAGTGGTCTACATTCGCCAATTATGTCCAAGTGATACAGGCTGTTAAATTGTTGCAGTCATTCTTCATGTCATAATTTAGATTCAGCAGTTTTCAATGTAATTAACACAGTTTCCACTTATTATTACTGCATTTAAGATAACTTCTTTTAGCGTAATATTAGCAAAAAAAATTTAAATGTGTTCTATGGAGACGGACATGGTGCAGACACAAAATTAGACCTAAGCCACACGGCATGAAAATTGGAGTGAGTGGAATGTGATGTTTTATCGCAATCCACTCGGACCAATATTACCCTGTGTCCCAGCACCCATGAGTGATTATTTTCTCAGCTCTAATCGAACGCAGAAAACAATCACAGCATGCTGCGATTATAATGTGAGTCTTGTTTCTCTCGCACTCAATCAAGTCTATGGGGCAAGAGAAAAATCGCACTGCACTCGCAGTACACCAGTCTACTGCAAGTACAATGCGAGAATGGCAATAGCCGGCAACGGAGGAGAGAGGGAGATAAATACCTCTCTCCCCTCAGCAGTGCCAGCTCGTCCCTCCACAGAGCTGGCCCGCCCCTCATCAGAGCCGGCCCGCTCCCCTGCAGCTGAGGTCCGATCGCATGATCGAACCTCAATCGCAATGACATTCGCATGAAACTCGGCTCCTACTGTGCTGCCAGTGTGAGCCGAGTGTCATGCAAGGATTGCAGAAGATCTCCGTGTGGCCCCGGCCTTAGGCATCATTTCAACATCTGTTTTCACCTATATTTGTGTTTTCATGGATAGTGAAAACAATCATTACCATTACAATCTATGAGACTGTTCTTATGTCCATGTAATTTTGTGTAATGTATCTCCTCATTAAAGAATAAAATGCCGCACTGCTGCCAAATGAACAAACTGTTGATTATTAAAATATTCTTCTTTTATTTCATAGATCTACATGTTTCAGGGATCAAGTCCCTTTCTTCGAGACAAAGGAAGAAAATAAATAGTAATAGTTGATATTGTTGATTTTCTTCCTTTGTTGTGAAGAAAGGGACTTGATCCCTGAAACTCATAGACCTATAAAATAAAAGAATAGTTTTATAATCAACAGTTTGTTCATTTGGCAGCAGCGTGGCGCTAACCCCGTTCTTCCTCTACAACACCGTAGCCTTCATAGGGGTTGTGACTTTCACAACCCCGATAGGTGAGTGTATTTTCATGTACACTGCATCTCAATATCTGATAAGACCCTATTTTGCTCTCTTTGTCCTCAGTTTTATAAAGAATAAAATGGAAACCTTTGTTTTGATCAGTCATGGCTGAAGCTCACCCATTCAAATCTATTAGTCCATCAAAAAATGGGCAGCATACCCATGTGTTTTCTCTAAGTGTTTTTTATTGGGAAAAAATTTGATTTTTTTTTTGTTAGAAAATTGAATGCCACACTGATGATAAACATCAACACACAGAGCAAAAATTTATGTATATCAGATCCTGTAAAAAAAAAAAAAGCAGATGTCTGAATGAGGCTGTATATAAATGTCAATGTCTACTAGACAAGTCTCAGTATTGGAATTTTAATTAACAACTTCAATACTACAGATCTTGCACATAACATTGGTTATAGTCTTTTAAAGGCTTTTTGTTACATCGCGCTAGTACTCGAGATTTATCAGACATTAATACAGTACAAATCTGAAATTGTAGATGTTTTGCTGCATAGTCTAAAACGTTTCAACTTTCTAGTGAACTCATTAGTAAGACAGATTTAGCTTAGTTTCACAAATGTATGGTTTTTCCCTCACATTTTTGTTGGTGATTTGAAAAACATGTTTTCAAAATTATATTTAAAATGTTATATTTAAAGAAATTCTGGTGCCTCATACTCTTGGGAGGTCAAAAAAACCCAAGATTAATGTATCATAAAGAAGTATCAAAGACAGGCTGGCAAACAGGAGAGTAAATTATAACCAACAGACACAATGCCACAGAAGACACACAATCGGGAAAGGTCAGGAGTTTCAGTGTCCTTTTAGTCATTGTCAATAGTCCCAACAGGCAGCTCCATCAGGACCTGGGAATGCACATCTGTATTACCATTTTCTCTTCCAAAACAGAACTTGGTGGAGTAATTTAATTAGTTCATTCAAACCATCCATCTCTATTCAAGTGCCCCTAATTTAGCATTCTCCAGAGGGGCCAGTGGATTGCTGTCTGTCATTACCCCCACTTCAGCTCTTGTCAGGCATAATAAAAACATCATTCTTTCATGGCCCAGACAAAAGTTCTAACTTTAAAAAAATTATAGTGTTCGGGATTATGCTCTGTCTCCCTCAGGGAGTGTCTTAGATAGGCAATCACTATTTCCCCTCTGTCTTATACTTGTGACAACACTGCTCCTAGATCATGCAGACTGCCGTTTGTGTAAAGCAGAAATGGAGTGTCGTACTGGGCACAATCCAGAATTGGCACAATGGTTAGGGTGCGTCCTCCATGCCTTCTGTTATCTAGAGCCCCACTGAATGGAGCAGTTCATAGACCCCCGGCTGTTTCTTTCAATAGCTCGTTGTACTGATTAGGTAAGCAAATTTGGAATAAATCACTTTTAGTATCCATCTAGCACCAAAAATGCCCTCAATGTTTGCAATGTACCCAGCCAGGGCCACCCCTGGGCAGTCTCCACCTTGCTGACAGCTGGATGTACCCCTTTGGGAGTCATCAAATGATTAAAGTATTGTACATAGCCTAGGAAAATCTGGCATGCCTTTGGCCTGATTTTTAGTCTGTGATCTCATAGTCACTGCATGACCTTCCTTATATTCTGCAAATTATCCTAGAATGATGTACTGAACACCACCACATCACCCAGAAAAATCAATACAGAGTCAAAATTCACATTTCCTGAGCAATGTTCCATTAGCGCCTGAAATATTCCAAGGCGCATTGGTAAGACCAAATGGGATTCTGTTGAACTTTCTGTTAATGAAACTGTAATAGCATTCAAAAGATGTTCTCAAACAAAAAAAAATATTTTTTTCTCTACATATTCAGGAGATATCTTCTGTAAAGGTGAAGGACTGCTCTATTTTACAGCTATTTTTAAAGCAGACGCATGTATTTATATAGCACTTTATAGGTACTGGATCCAGATGTAGTTGTAGTCTTCAAGAAGGTACAATCAACACTAAAAGTATACTAGGAATCATGCGAATGCAAGCTACTAGTGATTTCCAACAAGTAGGCTTTAGGTTGCCTGATTTTAAAAAAAAAAAATAATGTGAAAATGGAAAATCTGTGTTCGCATTGATTTCTACAAACATCTTACATCTTTAGTGATTTTGCTTTTAATATTTCATCTGCGGCTAAAATAAATCTGTATACAGCAATTCTGTGTCCCTGAGTGTATCATCTAGATATTGAGCCATAAATATTGCCATGTCAACAGAAGTATTCTTCTTGTAATCCATATTATTCATGTAAAGGTATAAGCCGTGATATCTTTACTTAGAGTTGCTTTGCAGAATCTGACATTCACTGATTAAAGGTTTCGGCCCTATATTCTCTACATGGAATTTTTACATTTATATGGAGCTACAGATGCATCATTTTCTTTAACTTGAGTCACATTGTAGTATTAAATTAGCTCTAAAATTGGAGTATATCTGAAGAAAACACATTCCAACTAATTTGTTAAAGATACACCCTACCCTGGGACTGCAGGGTGATGATATATTTATCATGTATAATAACCCTATGTTGTGCCATCCTTTTGCCTCTTACTGCCTCCTCTGTTCAGATCATTTTCTAGTTTCCAAGATGGCTACCTCAGTGTCATGCAAACTGTAGGAGTAATTTAAGAACCCAGCTACTTTTCCTTTCCTATATTATGAGTAGGAAAAATAGAAAGAGGAGTCTTTTACACCTATAAATGCACTCAACATGCCACTGTGGTGGCCATATTATTGCAAGCCGGAGGAATATAACACTGATCTGAGCAGAGAAGGCAGTGGGAGGCAAAATGGATGGCTACATAAAATGTGTTTACACTTGTGAACTGTGGCATAATCTTTCGGTCCCAGGGTTTAGGGTAACGTTAAATTGTCTGAGTGGTAATACAGTTTGCAGTAGATGTCAGAATTAAAAAGCTACAGAATCCTAATATTCTGTCCAAAATCCAATCAAGATTACTATGGTGATGGATAGCACTGTGACTTCAGGCTACAAATTTCTTGCAGTGACCATAGGGGAAAATCAGTAGTCGAAAGGCCCTGTTACATGCAGCGATATCGTTAACGATATCGCTAGCGAGCGTACCCGCCCCCGTCGTTTGTGCGTCACAGACAAATCATTGCCCGTGCGAACTGCCTCCTTTCTAAGGGGGCGGTTCGTGCGGCGTCACAGCGGCGTCACTAAGCGGCCGCCCAATAGAAGCAGAGGGGTGGAGAGGAGCGGCCATAACAGCCCACCCACTTCCTTCCTTCCTCATTGCCGGCGGCCGCAGGTAAGCTGTAGTTCGTCGTTCCCAAGGTGTCACACATAGCGATGTGTGCTGCCTTGGGAACGACGAATAATCTGTGACCTCAACAATCAACGATATTTTGAAAGTGAACAACGTGTCAATGATCAATGATAAGGTGAGTATTTTTGATCGTTAACGGTCTCTCATTGGTGTCACACGCAATGACGTCGCTAACAATGCCAGATGTGCGTCACGAATTCTGTGACCCTGGTAATATAGTGTTAGATAAGTCGTTGCGTGTGACGGTGCCTTTAGATGCTGGAAATGGACAGGGCAGACATAGCTGGTAGTGTTACTCCTTAGCGCCTGACTATTTTACTTAATTCCTATTAGGGTACGGTTCCACTTGTGCATAGCTTCCGATGTAAGAGCATTGGAAGCAATGTGCTAATGACCCTCTGCTGCAAATTTCAGCCAAGGGTCATGCGACTGTGATGCGATCTTGTGATCAGATAACAGCTGCGGAAAAGAGGGAGACAGCACTTTCTTCCCATTTCCACCGCTGCATGTCTTTGTGTACATTTCACTGCAGTCGGATGACATGTGAGGTTAGTGCAATGTTTCACACGCTCCCATGGACTTGTATGGGGGTGCATGAGCCAAGAATAGCTGCACTCCGATTCATTTCTGAGGTCGATATGGCATGAGAACTCAATCGCAGATGAACATTGACCCATAGTTTTGCACTGGTGCAAGTATAGTCCAATATTTTATCAGATTGCACTCGTCCGTGCAAAACGCAAGTGGAACCGTACCTTCAGGAAGAGCAAGAGTTAAGCCGCAGGAAATGGTCAGGAAAATACTATTTATTATTTATATAATTTAAATATGACCTGTCACCAGATCAGAAGGTGCTAGACTTAACTTACTCTTATTTTATTTCTGCTGCTTACTTGAGTAATCAATTTTTTTGTTTGGTCGATTAAGATCCCACATATGGATCCAGAAATATGGAACTTTTATTTAGTGCTAATTTTTATACTCTTTTCTAAGGGGGCATTGCTCATAGGATTCTCTGAGGGGCAGTGTGTTTAGACTTTAATGTATGATTATCGTGGGAGCAACACCCCCTTTGCAAACACCATAAACAATAACACTAAATAAACGGGTCCATATTTCTGAGACCATGTATGGGAGACTAAAACAAAACAGAAAACTGAATACCTACTGTTAGCGATGACTGGACCTGTGGAAGTTTGAGTTTGCTGGATTCAGCTGAACTTTTGTTAAAAGTTCAAATTAGGACTTGACCTAAACTTGACCCCAGCATCTAAACTCCATATAAGTTAAAGGAAACCCTAACTTCTGTGCTGTAAAATCGTCATAGTAAGGACTAGGGGCTGCAAAAAGAAGCAAAATGGGAGTGATTGCCCTGCAAACTAATGTGGCTAGGGTATAAATAAATAAAAAAAAAGACATGGGGTTCCACCTATTTTTGATAACCAGCACTGATAAAGCAAAAAACTATCGACTGCAACCCGCAACTATCAGCTTTACCTTAGGTGGTTATTAAAAATAGAGGAGATCACAAGCCTTTTTTTTAAATCACTTAAATAAATTATTTTAAAAATGCATGAGATCAGACCTATTTTTGATATCCAGCCAAGGTAAATCAGACAGCTAGGGACTGGTATTATCAGTCTAGGAAGGACCATACTTATATTTGGCCTCTCCCAGATTAAAAATAGAAGCCCGCAGCCACCCCAGAAGTGGCAGAATTCAGGCACTTTTCCAATCTCTTCCCAATTTCCCTGGTGCAGTGGCTATCAGGGTAATTCTTTTGGAGTTGATGGCAGCTGTGAATTGACAGCTGGCATGAAACTTAGGAATTAGTAATAGATAGGTGTCTACCACATACTCCTATTTGTTATGAATGTCATGTGGGTGCTGGTGTGGAGCTCGCTCTGGTGGCCAGGAATGGTAGTGAGGCTGAGGATGGGTCTATGACCCAGACAGGTGTTGGAGTTAATTGGGAATCCAGGAAGTGCTATTGAAAATCAGCCTTGTGTATTTAGGAGAGCATTTTCTGCCTGGCAGCTGCCGGTGATAATCCTTCCTGCCTGCTTCTGAAAATGTCTGGGGGTTTTCCTTTCAGTTTCTCCCATTTCCTCAGTGCCTGAATCTACTCCACATAAGTTTACTAGTTTCTGTGTTTAATTGCTGAAATTGCACTTAAGGTTTTTTCTGCTTATTCCATTTGGTTCTGTTTGGTTTCTTGTATGTGAGAATCTATTTTTCTGCTTCTGTGAGCAGGGCAGTTCCTCCAGCATGAAAGGGAGCTTGTTCCCTGTTCATGTTTGGATTATTTACAATTGAATATTATTTGTTCTGTGATTTCGTTCCTTCCCATTATATCTGCAGTTCTGTCTGAAGTTTCTTACACAAGAGTACCTGATATAGTGGGGGGAGAGACTGTGTGGTCTCAGTATTTTTTTTCCTATCAGGAGTTTGGTGTTTTTTGCAGGGTTTTTTGTTGGCTTTAATCAGTTATCTGTCCTGTCCTGTTGTATCTAGTAAGTCAGGCCTCACCTTTGCTAATCAATATTTTCTATTTGTGTATTGTGATTTCTTACATCACCATTGTTGCATGTTGGGGGCTTGCTATTTTTTTGGGGACTGCTCCGAGGCAAGTTAGGATTCCTCATTTTTATCTCTGAGGTGTAGCAAGTTTCTTAGGCAGTGACGAGGTGTCTAGGTGTGTTAGGAACATCCCACTGCTACTTCTAGTGTTATCTGATAGATAAAGGATTGCGGTCAGCTCAGTTTCCAACTACTCTTGTGGTTTTGTTTTTTCCTAATTAATAGGATTTTTTGTGATCGTCCATGGTTACCAGATTATAACACCCATTACTAATCTGGTAAGTATACACACACACACACACACACACACACACAGAGGAAAAAAAAGGAAAGAAGGAAGAAAAAGTTTATTTTAATAAATACTCCTCCACACAACCTAAAACTACTCACTTTTGACCTGTTGACAGGTTCTCTCAGGTGTCTCAAGCCATATGCCCTAATAGTACAGGAACATTGTAATTGGGCTTCAGAGTGCAGTACCCTGCTTTATGAACCAGAGTGGAGAAATGCCAACTACTGTAGCTCAAACCATCCATGTACCTTATGCAAAATATTATCAGACATTTATCTAAATGGATTTCCTAGATGTCAAGGAAAAGATTTTAAGCGATCACTAATGTAACTTAAAATTAAACTCTTTTAATTTACATAAAAATAGATCACCTAACTCTAATACTTAAGAGTTTCTTAAATTTAAATTAATTGATTAAAGAAACAGAGCTTATACCTTAATTTATAAGATGTGAATTACATTGCTTGAAACAATCTGGATAGTCAAGTTTCATTTCCATAAAAATTAAAATATCCACATCATTTATCAGGCAGTAGCTTCCTATAAAGCAAAATAGATACAGATAGATTGATAGATTCCTCTGGGTTGCATCAGATCTTACTGGTCCTGTGAGTTCCATCTCTATGTTACAGTGCAGTTAAGGCCGCTTTACATGCTACAACATCGCTAAAGCGATGTCGTTGGGTTCACGGAATTCGTGACACACATCCGGTTGCGTTAGCAATGTCGTTGCGTGTGACACCTATGAGCGATTTTGAATCATCGCAAAAATGTTCAAAATCACTAATCGGTGACATCCCCCCTATTCCCAATTATCGTTGCTGCTGCAGGTACGATGTTGTTCGTCGTTCCTGCGACAGCACACATTGCTATGTGTGACACCGCAGGAAAAAGGAACCTCACCTTACCTGCGGCCGTCGGCAATGAGGAAGGAAGGAGGTGGGCGGGATGTTATGTCCCGCTCATCTTCGCCCCTCCGCTTCTATTGGGCCGCCGCTTAGTGATGTCGCTGTGACGCCGAATGAACCACCCCCTTAGAACGGAGGCGGTTTGCCAGTCACAGTAAACTCGTTAGGCAGGTAAGTAGTGTGACCGGTCCGCGCGATTTTGTGCACCACGGGCAGCGATTTTTCCATGAGGCACAAACGATGGGGGCGGGTACGCACGCTAGCGATCTCGCTAGCGAGATCGCAGCGTGTAAAGCGGCCTTTAGTGATGGGCAGATTCCCTTCCTGTAATCCGACATCTGGTCTCCTTAACGATCCCATCTTGACCAGAGAAAAGCTTTGCTCTCCTGGACGCCTAGAGGAAAACCACTAGGGTTGCCGATTATGTTGACGTTCCGGTTAATTTTTTTTTTTCTCTTTTATCAAGAATGGCTCTGTACATTTTTTCATTCATACTTTTGTCAATTATATGACGATTTCCAGTGCTGTATGTTTAAAAACATATTTCACTATTGGTATAGTGTTTTGAGGGTTTCATGCAGTGCCTTTTGGCTTTGAAACATGGTGTGCATGATGCGTCCAATTAGTTAAATTTTGGTGTCATATGACCATAATATGTTCTCCCAGACACACCTAAGAGAAGAAGCAGGTAACGTCCCATGAAACAGCTGTCAGGCCACACACTTGTGTCCACTGTGCCTTGCTACCTCCCTCTGAGATTTTGGTAAGACACTTCTAAAGGGTCTCTTTTACTTTCAAACTGCATTTGCACTTTCCTTGAACAGTAGCACTTTGCAGTGTCTTCTCTGATTATTTATGTCTAGAACTGCTTGCACTGTCATGGTGCGTGAAGTATGTTGTCACCTCCTCCCTGATATTTGGGTAAGACACTTCTACTGCATCTGTGCAACTATTCATAACTGCAATTGCACTTCTTTGTACAGCAGTACTTTTGCAGTGTCTTTCATGACTTATGTCCAAATTGCTTGCATTGTTATTGTGGATTAGGTGCCAACACTGTGGCTTTTTCTTATCCTTAATTATTGTTTATGCATGTTCTAGTTTTTATCATAAATATTGTATCTATTGGACCACTAAATCTGCATTTTTTCATTGGTGAAAATCTATCATGGGAGAGTGCCTCTCCCCGAGTTTGTTGGTTTTCTTGTGTACCATCATGATTACCTGTGGGGTGCCAATTTAAGCCATGGTGTTTTTTGTTTGTTTACATACTGTACAGACCAAAAGTTTGGACACACCTTCTCATTCAAAGAGTTTTCTTTATTTTCATGACTTTTCTTTATTTTCATGAATTGTAGATTCACATTCAAGGCATCAAAACTATGAATTAACACATGTGGAATGAAATAATTAACAAAAAAGTGTGAAACAACTGAAAATATGTCTTATATTCTAGGTTCTTCAACGTAGCCACCTTTTGCTTTGATTACTGCTTTGCACACTCTTGGCATTCTCTTGATGAGCTTCAAGAGGTAGTCACCGGAAATGGTCTTTCAATAGTCTTGAAGGAGTTCCCAGAGATGCTTAGCACTTGTTGGCCCTTTTGCCTTCACTCTGCGGTCCAGCTCGCCCCAAACCATCTCAATTGGGTTCACGTCTGGTGACTGTGGAGGCCAGGTCATCTGGTGTAGCACCTCATCACTCTCCTTTTTAGTCAAGTAGCCCTTACACAGCCTGGAGGGGTGTTTGGGGGTCATTGTCCTGTTGAAAAATAAATGATTGTCCAACTAAATGCAAACCGGATGGAATAACATGCCTCTGCAAGATGCTGTGGTAGCCATCCTGGTTCAGTATGCCTTCAATTTTGAAAAAATCCCCAACAGTGTCACCAAAAAAGCACCCCTACACCATCACATCTTCTCCTCCATGCTTCACGGTGGGAATCAGGCATGTAGAGTCCATCCGTTCACCTTTTCTGCGTCGCACAAAGACACTGTGGTTGGATCCAAAGATCTTAAATTTGGACTCATCAGACCAAAGCACAGATTTGCACTGCTCTAATGTCCATTCCTTGTGTTCTTTAGCCCAAACAAGTATTTTCTGCTTGTAGCTTGTCCTTAGCAGTGGTTTCCTATCAGATATTTTACCATGAAGGCCTGCTGCACAAAGTCTCCTCTTAACAGCTGTTCTAGAGATGTGTCTGCTGCTAGAACTCTGTGTGGCATTGACCTGGTCTGTAATCTGAGCTGCTGTTAACCTGCGATTTCTGAGGCTGGTGACTCGGATAAACATATCCTCCGCAGCAGAGGTGACTCTTGGTCTTCATTTCCTGGGGCGGTCCTCTTGTGAGCCAGTTTCTTTGTAGTGTTTGAAGGTTTTTGCCATTGCACTTGGGGATATTTTCAAAGTTTTCCCAATATTTCAGACTGACTGACCTTCATTTCTTAAAGTAATGATGGCCACTCGTTTTTCTTTACTTAGAATTTGTGTTATGGCAAGAAAAATCAGCTAACAGTCTATTCAGTAGGACTATCAGCTGTGTATCCACCAGACCTCTGCACAACACAACTGACAGTCCCAACCCCAACCCCCAGTGTCACGAAATCCCACTGATCAAACCTGACAGGTCAAACCCGTGAAGTGAAAACCATTTCCGATTACTACCTCTTGAAGCTCATTAAGAGAATGCCAAGAGTGTGCAAAGCAGTAATTAAAGCAAAAGGTGGCTACTTTGAAGAATCTATAATATAAGACATATTATCAGTTGTTTCACAATTTTTTGTTAAGTATTTCATTCCACATGTATTAATTCATAGTTGTGATGCCTTCAATGTGAATCTACAATTTTCAGTCATGAAAATAAAGAAAACTCATTAAATGAGAAGGTGTCCAAACTTCTGGTCTTTGCTGTATATATATATATACAGTATAGATGTATATATAGAGTATATGTATACACACACACTGTTAATATAGTTTATTTTCATTTGTATATTTCATTTACATATATTTATCATTGATATATCCTCTTTATGCCGGTAATATTCCCCAATTGGAAATAGGATCAGGCTTTGTTCATTATAGAAGTAGATTAAATGGCAGGGTTCCTATTAGATATGATAATTGGATTAGATTCGGATATGTGAGCTTTAGGTAAAAGATCTAACATGTTTCTAGGCAGTGACTCTAAATCATATTAAGATATAATTAACTTTAAACAGCCTTAAATAGCAATGCATTGGTAAGGTGGGAGAAATGAGGCAGAAAAAAGCCATTAGCAAATAATTTAACTATTTTGCCTTCAAATACTGTCTGTGCGGTATAAAGAAGAAAAATAAAATTTGGTCATGATCTCTATTCTCTACTTTAGAGGCCCTGAATATATTGGCTTTATTATTAAAAAAGAAAAAAACACTTTAGGCAGAATTGTTGACAGATTTCATTTTTTATTTATTTATTCATTTATTTATTTAATTAAAAGGGTTGTCAGTTACACTCTACTCTCCTATCTTGTGGATTTAGCATTTAGCCTGTCCCCTCTTACCCGAAGGCTACCAGGCAAAGTAACAAAGTGCAGAAAGAGATTGTATACAGGACAGTAAAGGCCCCGTTACACGCAACGACGTATCTAACGCTATATCGCCGGGGTCACGAATTACGTGATGCACATCAGGCATCGTTAGCGATGTCACTGCGTGTGACAGCAAGGAACAACCATTAACGATGGAAAATACTCACCTTATCGTCCATCGTTGACACGTCGTTCCTTTTAAAAAAATCGTTGATTGTAGAGGACGCAGGTTGTTTGTCGTTCCCGAGGCAGCACATATCGCTACATGTGACACCTCGGGAACGACGAACTGCAGCTTACATGTGGCCGCTGGCAATGCGGAAGGAAAGAGGTGGGCGGGATGTTACATCCTGCTCATCTCCGCCCCTCCGCTTCTATTGGGTGGCCGCTTAGTGATGCCGCTGTGACGCCGCACGAACCGCCCCCTTAGAAAGGAGGCGGTTAGCCGGAAACAGCGACGTCGCTAGGCAGGTAAGTCCGTATGACGGTTCCTAACACGCTAGCGATGTCGCTGCGTGTAACACCCCCTTTAGAATCTGCCAGCATGACCTTCCCAATAAAGAGCACATATGCATGCAAGACTGAAGGACAGCACCCTCAGATGATAGCAGCAAGACCCAAAGCTCTGTGAGCCACCATATGTGAATGCAAGTATTCAGAGACTGACTGAGTTATTGCTATTGTGGGTCCTTTGCCCCTGTTTAACACCAATCTAGTGGCTTTTTACCTTATTACATTACAACCTGTGTTTAAATATTTTTGTAATCCAATTTGTGTGTGTTGCATCAGAACTAAATAGTCTAAGTTGGGGGAGTGAAGCAAGAAACATATAAGCAAAAATTAAATTTATGGGATAAAATAATAAAAATTGCCACATTCATATGTATTTACCCTTTTTGCTAAGAAGCCCCTAAAAATTTCTGGTTTAATAAATTACATTCATAATTCACATGCTTAGTAATAGGAAATTCACCTGTATGCACATGATCTGTCAGTATATGAACACCTTTTCTGAAAGGCCACAGGGGCGGCAACACCATTAAGCAAGACGCCCCACTAACCAAATAACGCCATGAAGATCAAGGGCATCTCCATACAAGTCAGAGACAAAGCTGTTGAGAAGTTCAGGGTTGGGTTTTAAAAGAAAAAAAAAATCCCAATCTCTGATGATCGCCAGGAGAACCATCAAATCCATTATCATCAAATCGAAAGAATATGATACAACAACAAATCTGCCAAGAGAAAGCTGTCCACCAAAACTCTCAGCCTGGGCAAGCAGAACATTAATCAGAGAGACAGCACAGAAATGAAAGGAAACTTTAAAGATGCTGCAGAGTTTCCTAGTAGAGGCTAGAGTATGTGTCCCTACGACCAAAATAAGTCATACACTCTACAGAACTGGCCTTTATAAGAGAGTGGCCAGAAAAAAATACTTAAAAAACCCTTCAGATTTTTGGCTGCAAGTAGAGTTGTTTGGTAGTCAGTTTCCAAACTCGGAGCTCGGACCTCAGGTTCACTTATCTCTATTAGTATGTAGAGATGAAGAAACCTGAGGTTTGATATTCAGAGTTCAGGTTGAGATACCAACTTCAAGAAAAACAAAGTTTGGGTTCGAAGTTTGAATAAGTTACGAGTGCAAACCACTGAAGCGAGCAGCGCTGTACTTGGGTATGAGTGATGCTCAGCCCTATGGAAGCTGCTTGCAATGTTTGAATGACTTGCAGTTAGGGTAAAATCAGTGTGATCAGATGCATTGTGCTTACACAAACAAAAAAAATTAAAATTGAAAAACCCAGCTCACCCTCCTCTGGAAAAGGTCTGCTTATGGTTGGCAGCATGTGGGTGGGGCCACAAAATGCCCAATTACTGACTTACATTGAGGTTTGGATCAAGTTGGTGTCAAAAAACAAACTTTTTTAAGGTTTGAATGTACCTGAGGAAGCAAAGTTCCAAAGTAAAAAGATACTACGTCATCCATACGAGATCCCACAACGCTCCTGGCCCTGCTACATCTGGAGCCTGGAGTGAGCAAAAAACCACATCTGCGCTCTACACGCTCTGGAAAATCACAGACAGCCATGGGGGATCCCGTCTGTGAACAGTGATGTGACTCAGTTCTCTGGAGGTCATACCCGGATTCCCATGGTGTGATCTCCAGTGACCTCAGAATGAGGGACATGGTTGTTACCAGGAATTTCACAGTCCGGGAACGGATTCAAAGTGAAAGTGAAATGCTGCCTGTCTGACAATCTATCAGCAGTTTCACTTTCAAGCCCCTGTTGGATTGCCGGTCAGCTGGCAGAAAACCACACACATATTTTTGCCAGGAGATGCATATTTAGTGCTGAAATTTATACATCACATTACTGCACCAAAGAGCAGAATAATTATACATACTGTGTTTCATGGTGTTTTTAGAAGGATCACTCTGCAGTCAGACTCTCTTTGAGGCCCGCTAATTAAAGTTCATCAGTATTCACTGCTTCCCCTCTCACCCTCTGTGCCAGTGTCTGTGATTGTTTGCAGACTGCTATACACACCCCCCACCCTATGTCTGCATCTTCAATTGGTTGCAGTCAATTTGCTGTATAGTAGTGTAAAAATAAATAAATAAAAAAATGATGTAGGCTCCTGTGATATTTTGATAGCCAGTGTGGGTAAAACAGCAAATTCAGGCTGCAGCCCCCAGCTGTGAGATTTACCATGGTTGCAAAAATAGAGGGGGGAAAAAAGACATAGGGTCCACCTCAGTCTTGACATCCAGCCGTGGTAAAACAGACAGATTGGGGCAGGTATTATCAGGATTGGAGGCGTCATGGATATTGCCCCTCCCACCACAGCCTAAAAATATCAGCCCGCAGCTGCCAAGAATTGGCACATCACAGTGGATGTGCAAATCCTGGCGCTTTACATGGCTCATGCCGATTGCCCTGGTGCAGTGGCAATCGAGGTAATATAAGATTTTTCAGTTGTCATCAAGCCCTAGATTAGTAATGAAAGGCGTCTATGTGACCACCCCATTACTAATCCTGCAAGTGAAATAAAATAAAACACAAACATCAAAAAAAATCCTTTATTTTAAATAAAATATACACCCTCTTTCACCCTTTATTAACCCCAAAAACACCCTTTCAAAATGCGACATCATCCATATGAGGTAACACAACGCTCCCAGTAATACTATATCTGGAGCCTGGAGTGAGCAAAAAAAACAAACATCTGCTTTCCAGGCTCTGAGAATCACTGATAGCCATGGGGGAGCCTGACTGTGAGCAGTGATGTTACTCAGTTCACCAGAGGTCATACCTGGGTTCCCACGGTATGACCTCCACTGACCTCAGAGTGCAGGAAATGGCTATGACCAGGAATTTCACAGTCTGACAGCTGCTTCAAAGTGAAATTAAAGTGCTGCCTGTCCAACAATCTAGAAGCACTTTTACTTTCAAGCTGCTGTCTGATTGCATGTCATGCATATTTAGTGCTGAAATTCATACATAACATTACTGCACCAAATTTGAATATCACGGCAAAAAAATGCATCTAAACATGATGTGGTAGTGAGGGGATTTTTGCAATTCTTTTGCCAGGAGGTGCAGATTTGGTGCTTAAATTTAAACACCAAATTCCTGCACCAAATATGCATCTTATGGCAAAAAATCTCATTATGTTCCTTCAATACTGCATCACGTTTAGATGTATTTTGCCAGAAGATGCAGATTTGGTGCAGGAATTTAATGTATAACTTCCAGCACCAAATCTGCATCTGTTGGCAAAAAATGTGGTCTTCTGCCAAGAGATGCAGGTTACTTTTAACTCAATAAGATGAGGTTACTGAGCTCAATGAAGTCACCTGAGGTGAGTGTACCTGAGGTCACAGGTGGGGGACCTTGGGAAGCTCCAGCTGTGACCACTAGTAAACTCAGTGACATCACCGCTCACAGACGCAGCTCAGTCAGAAGCCGCAGAGGGCGGCCACATTTCATAATATTCCCACACTGTGACTTCAGTATGTAGCAGAGCCAGGATTATCGGGGGAATTCGTATGGATTATGTTGGATCTGCAACTTTAGGGGGCTAATAAGGGGTGAAGGAGGGTGTGTGTGTTTTATTTCAAATAAAATAATTTGTCGGTGTTTGTGTTTCATTTATTTTTACTTACAGGATTAGTAATGGGGTGGTCTCATAGACACCTCATATTACTAATCTAGGGCTTGATGGCAGCTGTCATTTGTTAACATGTCACAGCTGTCATTAACCTCTTATATTTCCCTGATTGCTACCATACCAGGGCAATTGGGATGAGCCGAGTAAAGCGCCAGAATTGCCACATCTATTGTTAAGTACCAATTCTGGACAACTGCAGGCTGCTAACTTTTGTAGGGCCAATATCCATGTCGTGTCCCCAGCCTGATAATACCAGACCCACCTGTTTGCTTTACCATGCCTGGATAATAAAAATGGGGAGATCCTACGACTTAGCCCCCTCTATTTTGCTACCCAGCCATGATAAAGCTAAAAGGTGGGACCTGCAGCCTGCAGCTGTTACTTTACCCATGCTGGCCATCAAAATATGGCAGGTGCCTACATCATTTTTTTTTAATTATTTATTTATTTTTACACTACTATACAGCAAATTGACTGCAACCAATCACAGACACGGACACATGGTGGGGGGCGTGTATAGAAGTCTGCAACCAATCACAGATAGTGGAAAGGAGAGTGGGTGGGGGAATGTGTGAATATTGATGAACCTTGATTAGCGGGCCCTGAAGAGAGTCTGACTGCAGCGTGATCCTCCTTGAAACACTGGAAAACATAGTATGTATAACTATCCTGCTCTTACCACCATTTAATTTCCATTTCCAACCCCTTAGAACCTACTACAGCCATTGTACAGAGCTGAAAGTATCGTCCCCATTGACTTTTATTATTCGATTCATTGTTCAGGGTTGGTTGGGTGTCAAGTTTGCTAGCCTATCCTGATTTTTTTTTCTGTGCTGGTCGATAATCCACAGGTTCACTCATCAATAATTGAGATTAATATTTCCCTTTAAAATATTTTTTTTTTACCTATGAGGCAGAAAAGTTTTCATTGCAACGTTTTACACATTGCAATGAAAAATTGATCCAGTAAGGCTGTCATGCCTCCAATATAAACTGAAGTCATTACACTAGTGTGAACAGAACCAAATTTAAAGTTTGAGCATCGGCAAAATAAAATTGTGCAATTCTTTAGAAGATTCTCTATAGTATGCCTCATTGCTTAGCTACATAAAGGAGCTCCAAGAAATTGATTTATATAACCATAGAGTATATATGAGAAATATTGGTGTCCTTTTGCTATCCTAGAAATTCAAATTCTATTAGGAAAATCTGAAACTTACAAAACCTAAGTATTCCATTATATGCGTGATGTACTATATAAATATAGTCATATCAAAAATAAGTAAGGAAACTTTACAAATTGTTATAAAATATAAAACAAACCCTGTACCTATCAGAGAATTAGCAATGTTTGGCTTAGGGGGGAATCCATTAAATATACTTTTTATTGGAACTCATGTCAAGAAAATCTAATTATTGAAAAGCAGTATATTTGCTATTGTAAAAGGATTTCTGCAAAGAATCCTATTTTTTATTGCAGAAAATAATATGATATCAAAAAGTAACTGTGAAAAGAGAAAATTAAACTAGATACTTTATCAGCAATTCTGTAAAGGTTTTAAATAAAAAAAAATCAAATGGAATGTGAAGATGGAAAAATAATCATTTATTTATGTCTCCAAGCAAGAGTGTTTCAGAATATATGTAACATGGGTAGGAGACAATTTAGAAGAAATACGTTTTTTTGCCTTCTATTCTTTTTACATTTGTTTTATGAAGAGAAACTCTTTGCATAATGTATAATGTAGCTCTCTCAGCAATCTATTGATTACCTATGGATTGTTTTTAGAAACATCAATGTGTTATAGCGGAGATAAGTTTTGGCCAGCCTTGTATTTCTTTGACAAAAACTGAAATGTAGAATGTCATGACTAGAGATGGGTGAACCACCTGAGCTTCAGTTTGTGTTCGCCGATTTCACCTGTGTTCGCTGAACAGTTTGACAAACATATCCAACCCATGGAATTCAATGGGAGGCAAAATAAAAGGCATAAATAACACCTTTATGGGGGCCCAAAAGCTGCCAAAACAGCCCAAAGTGTTTGACAGTGGATCAACACTGTTGTGGCACAGCCATTAACTTCTTAGACTAATAACATAAGAAATATTGGATGAGTGACAGGACTAGGCCTGTTCCTCTGAGAACCCTGCCATTACAGACAAGATACAATTTGAAGCTCCATCGTGGAGTCTCCACATTTACAAAAAATAGAGGCAGACAGCTGCCACACAGTACCCATTGTGTCATGGAGCTGCAGTCAAGCATGGGACATACACGACACAGGGTCTGGCCCAGCATTTACAGCTTTCAAATCAAGAGGTGGGTAAATGGATGTGCTACAGACAGAATACAATTTATATATCCGGAAGCTGTGAGGCTGGGAAACCTTAAGACAGCCTTTAAGAGAGCTTTTAAGATTTTTGTTGTTGGGACTTCTGGAGACTTTAAGCTCAGGTACCAGTTCACAGCCATGAGATGTCCCAGCAGCTGGTAACTCAAGGAACATTAAAGGTTCTTTGAAAGGCTCTCTTAAGGGTTTCTGGGCTTTACAGCTGCCGGGAGACCTAGTGGCTGTGAGCTCCGGTAAACGTAGGTTGCAAGAGCTCACAGCCATCAGGTCTCAAGGCAGCTTTCAACTGGGTAACTCTAAAGGAGTGTTTAAGAGAGGCTTTAAGAAAGTCTTCTTCCTCTTGTCTGCATGGCCATCCCCCTGCTGTGCGATTCTTTGCTTAATTGCATGGCCGCCCACATGTTGCCTGGTCCTCTACACTCCTGCATGGCCATCCTCGTGTTGCAGGCCCTCGGCTCTCCCCCCCATGGCCACCCACTGATCGCATGATCTTCTGTGTTCCTTCATTATTTGTCCTCAGCGCCTACCTAGGCCCCAGACTTAGAGCATGCTGTGAGTGGTTTCCTGGTCTCCAGCCAAGGGGACAGGGCCATATTTGGCATTCATGCTGCCCTAGGCATTTTAAGTTGTAACGCCCCCCTACTGGTAAGTCAGACTAAAGGTACATGCACACGACATCTATTTCAGGTGGATCTGTTCTGTAATCTGTCTGAAAAAGCGATAAACTCTAAAAAGCCTGGCTATATACCCTGCAGTGTAAAGATGATGTGCTGATCATGTGTTCAGCCTTTTGAACTTCTTTTAACTGCTTCAGGTTCCCAAAGATTTGAAGCGATTGAATTAAGTGACCCGACCATTCCTCAGGCGACTTCCGCTTGTAAGCCGCTTACTGGTTTATATAGTAGAATTTAATTGAAAAACAGTCCCCAAAAGATGTCAGAAAAGAAGCAAAAAAGTAGCTTTAGCACACCTGTGTGTCCTGCAGCATCTTCTGTCTGAAAAACCCATGGAATTTGAAGATGTCAAGAAGACATTGTGTACCCATACCCTTTAGATAGTAGGTAAGCCCTCCCATACACAGACTAAAGGTATCAGAATCTGCCAATATCGACAGATTCAGCCCACAGTCTAATGTGCATGGCTGCCTTTGACTGATGATATCCTAGGAAATAAGGATATAACATGTCAGCTTTAGGACTGGAGAGCCATATATTCTCTAAATGAGAAGTCTCCAGAGATGTCTGGCAGTGGCTCTCTTATAGAGAACACAGGAGTGCTCGGCAAAGTGAGCAATCCTCTAAAAGTGTACATTCACAGTGGTGTATGACTTGCACAAGTACAATGGGAGAAAATCTTACATTGCACTCAGCCCCATGTAAGACAATGCTGCAGCTCATATCTGCGAGTGTTTCCTCAGCCGTAATTGGACTGAGGAAAACACCACAGCATGCTGTGATTGTCTGTGAGTTTCGGATCAATCGCACCCATACAAGTCTATGAGTGTGAGTGAAACATCGGACATCCAAGTGCAGTGTGATTTTTGCATCACCTGACAATGTAGGAGATGGAAAGATCACTCTCCCCCTCTTTTCTCCGCAACTGTTATCTGATTGCAAGATTGCAGCATAGCCTGAGCCGAGGGACATTAGCAGATCGCATCTGACAAACTCGCATAGGATGCCATATGCTGATGTGACCCCGGCCTAAAGGACAGTCTGGCAAGATAGCTGTTGGCCGAATGATCAGACAGCTGTATGGGGGCATTAGTTAAACACTTGTAAAGCTGAGAAATGTGGCCTAATTCAGATGGCTGTATTATCAGCCCAGCACAATGAACATATAATCATCAAGTATCATGTCTAATAAATTAAAGATTACAACACAACATATACATTGATAATTCACTGCAACCACCTTCAGTACGCGAGTACAGTACCAAATCCGTAATCAGTACAAAACTACATCACAAGAACAACCATCAGTACATAAACACATCACCAGAACAATCATCAGTACAGAAATACATCACCAGAACAATCATCAGTACAGAAATACAGCCTCAGAATCACCATGAATACATGACACATTACCAACGTTAGTACAGCGATCACTTTCAATGTCAAGTTACCCTCAGCATATAATCTTTTATACCTTAACAATGGTAAGGAGTTGATTGGAACTGCTGTTGTTGTTACCAGCTATCATCAAACTATGGACCATACAGGAACCACAGTACTGATTAGTTGCAGGTAGCAGCACTAGTAAACATTTAAAGAGTAACTTAAAGGTTTGGTCTGAAGGCAAAGTAATTTTCATTCTAAATCCCTATCTAATTAGTGCCAAAATGTAAACTTTTTTTATTATACTTGCATTACTAAGTTCCTATCTTTCCCTAACTACACTAACTGTTATATTCTCTTTTTTTTCTTTACTTTTTTTTTGATGACGCTTTGTTTGAGAATACCAGTGCATGGTGCATGCTGTCAAACTCAAACAAGATGTCATCAGGGGGCTGAGGCTGCAGTCACTGCCGCAGCCTCTGACTCCTCTTTGAAATGAAGCATCATTAGTGATGCTCATTTTAGGGGCTGGGATAGTCTGTGCATGATGTGCTCTGTCCAATGTGCACAATGACAGGAAACAGCTCTGATGACGGCTCAGATAAGCAGTAATTAGCTGGCACCAGAGCAGTGTCACAATATCTGGCATACAAAGACCAGGTGATGTCACTGGTCTCCACACGCCAGGTATTGTGACATTAGTGCCAGCTCAATATTACTGATCTGAGCCAGCAATAGAGCATGCGCTGTCATTATGCACATCACACACTGCATGAAGACTAGTCCAGCCCCTGAAACAAGCGTCACTGATGACGCTTCATTTCAGGGAGGGGCAGAGGCTGTGGAAGTGACTATAGTCTCTGCCCCATGACAAGGCATATTTCGAGTATCCCAGCATGCACCATGGTCTTAGATTCTCAAAAGATGCGTCAACAAAAAGGTCCATTAAATTTTAGCAGATTGGTGCAGTAATATGTCCTGAGACCCCCATTGGTGAAGTGCACGGCTCAGGAGACAGGACTCTGACTTTCTACTGCATCCGCTCTGCTCTGTCTGCTATTCTGTACTTTTCTAATAGGTCTTTGGAGCAATCGGTGCTCCAATTAGAGCAATTTTCAAATTGAGATCCTAGTACCATCTGGTTATTTGTAATTGTACTGTGTCGCCCAGGGACCAGGGGGTACTCAGATCCGGGCCACGGGGTCACTTATGTGGGTATCACGGTGGCGTGACCCGGTCTGTGATCCCAGGCTGCACAGTAAAAGGGGATTTGGTAAGGGAGATTGTCCGTGATGCCACCCACGGTTGTGGTGAGGTTGTGACACCACTGCTGCTCTGGACAGGGATCCCGGGAGTGATGGTATGGAGCAGCTAGATGTTAGTTCTCCCCTCCGTGGGTAGGGGGTTGGTTGTCCTGGGGCCCGGTGAGGTAGGTGGATGGGTAGCAGGTGGGTTATGGGGCCTGGTGAGGTGCAGGGTCGCAGGGGCAGCGCTGTGCCGCACGGCACGGGGTACTCACTCAGCCAGTAATCACGACACAGTCCTTGGTAAAACACTCGGCTGGAAGATAATTACCTTTCACAAATGGTACAGGACCCCACAAGAGGGGGAGCACTACTAGACCTTGTACTAACCAATAGGCCAGACCGCATATCAAATATACAAGTTGGGGGTTACTTGGGGAATAGTGATCACAAAATAATAAGTTTTCATGTATTCTTTAGTAAGATGTCTAGTAGAGGGGCTACAAGGACACTAAACTTCAGGAAAGCAAATTTTAAACGGTTGAGAGATGATCTTAGTGCAATAAACTGGGATGATGTACTAAGTAATAAAAGTACACAAAGCAAATGGGAGACTTTTATGAGCATCCTGAATAGGGCTTGTGCAGAAAATATACCCTATGGGAACAAACATGCTAGAAATAGGAGGAAACCCCTATGGCTAAATAGAGCTGTAAGGGAAGCAATAAAAGAAAAACAGAAAGCCTTAAAAGAATTAAAGAGGGTAGGTAGTGATGAGGCATTATATAATTATAGAAAATTAAATAAAATATGTAAAAAGCAAATTAAGTTAGCTAAGTTTGAGACAGAGAGACTCATTGCGAGAGAAAGTAAAAATAATCCTAAAATATTCTTTAACTACATAAACAGTAAAAAACTGAAAAGCGATAGTGTTGGCCCCCTTAAAAATAGTCTTGGTGAAATGGTGGAAGGGGATGAGGGTAAAGCCAACCTGCTGAATGACTTTTTTTCTACGGTTTTTATACAAGAAAATGCCATGGCAGATGACATGACCAGTGATACCATAAATTCACACTTGAATATTACCTGCTTAACCCAGCAGGAAGTACGCCGCCGCCTCGAAATCACTAAGGTTGACAAATCTCCGGGCCCGGATGGCATACACCCCAGAGTACTACAGGAATTGAGTTCTGTGATAGATAGACCATTATTTTTAATCTTCTCAGATTCCTTAATAACAGGGTCGGTACCGCAGGACTGGCGCATAGCAAATGTGGTGCCAATATTCAAAAAGGGGACAAAAACTGAGCCGGGAAATTATAGGCCAGTAAGTTTAACCTCTACGGTTGGTAAAATCCTTGAGGGTTTCTTGAGAGATGCTATATTGGAGTATCTCAAGAAAAATAACCTTATGACAGAGTATCAACATGGGTTTATGAGGGATCGATCCTGTCAAACTAATTTGATCAGCTTCTATGAAGAGGTAAGTTCAAGTCTGGACCAGGGAAATGCAGTGGATGTTGTGTATATGGACTTTTCAAAAGCTTTTGATACGGTGCCACACAAAAGGTTGGTACATAAAATGAGAATAATGGGGATAGGGGAAAATATGTGTAACTGGGTTAAAAACTGGCTAAGTGATAGGAAACAAAGGGTGGTTATTAATGGTACGTACTCGGACTGGGTCTCAGTTCATAGTGGGGTACCACAGGGGTCAGTATTGGGCCCACTTCTTTTCAACATATTTATAAATGACCTTGTTGGGGGCATGCGGAGTAGAATTTCAATATTTGCAGATGATACTAAACTCTGCAGGGTAATCAATACAGAGGAGGATAATTTTATATTACAGGGAGATTTATGTAAATTGGAGGATTGGGCTGAGAAGTGGCAATTGAAGTTTAATGTAGATAAATGTAAGGTCATGCACTTGGGTAGAGGAAATAACATTTATGATTATGTACTTAATCGTAGAACACTGGGTAAAACAGACACAGAAAAAGACTTGGGTGTATTGGTGGATGGTAAACTTCACTTTAGTGGACAGTGTCAGGCAGCTGCTGCCAGGGCTAATAAAATAATGGGATGTATTAAAAGAGGTATAAGTGTTCATGAAAAAAATATAGTTCTACCTCTGTACAAGTCACTAGTGCGACCGCACGTAGAATACTGTGTACAATTCTGGTCACCGATATATAAGAAGGACATAGCTGAACTGGAGAGGGTGCAGAGAAGAGCCACCAAGATTATTAGAGGAATGGGTGGGCTGCAATACCAAGACAGGTTATTAAACTTGGGGTTATTTAGTTTGGAAAAACGAAGGCTTAGGGGGGATCTAATCACAATGTATAAATATATGAGGGGACAGTACAGAGACCTTTCCAAAGATCTTTTTACACCAAGGCCTGCGACTGGAACACGGGGGCATCCACTACGTCTTGAGGAAAGAAGGTTTAATCATAATCACAGACGAGGATTCTTTACTGTACGAGCAGTGAGACTATGGAACTCTCTGCCACATGATGTTGTAATGAGTGATTCACTACTAACATTTAAGCAGAGCCTGGACGCCTTTCTTGAAAAATGTAATATTACCAGTTATGTATATTAGATTTTATGACAGGGTATTGATCCAGGGAACTAGTCTGATTGCCGGATGTGGAGTCAGGAAGGAAATTTTTTCCCCATTGGAACTTGTTTGCCACATTGGGGTTTTTTTGCCTTCCTCTGGATCAACATGTTAGCCTACAGGTTGAACTAGATGGACTTAGAGTCTCCCTTCAACCTTAAAAACTATGATACTATGATACTATGGACGGGTGCCCACAGACGGCTGCGGTTGTTGTTTCTCCCCTGACCCAGTTTGGTGGTGTAAGTCCTTTCTTCCACCTCCGTGCACGCTTCTCCTGTGCTCCGGCTTCCAGCTGGCTCCCCGGTTCGGTACCGGTGGGCCACCGCCCAGTCCCCGCTACCTACGGTTCCACCAACTGTCTCCCCGGCTCCCTGCAGACGGCCACTACCGTCTGCCTGACTCTCTGCTGCACGAGGGCCCTAGGCTCCAATCCTAGGCTCCAGTCTGCGTCTGCTTCTCTGCAGACCTCCTCTCTCTTCCTCTCCTAGGACTTGACTGGGCTTGTTTCCTGCCTCAGGCCAGCTAACTCCTGGGTGGGTATCTCCATCTCCTGACTCCACCCACCTGGTGTGTCAGTCTGAGCCCGAGGAAAGGAATCAAGTTTCACTGGGGATGTCTGCTGTGAAACTGCTGGGAGTGGGGGTGTGTGTGTGTTGTTACCTGTGGCCCCTGGCTTGTCTAGGGCGCCACAGTACCAATATGCTACCTTTGAAAAGTTGGAAAAAACGATCATGGTCCAGTTTTATTTTACGGTTTTAAATATGTAGTCAGAATGAATAACAGTCAAAGTCCAGGTAGAAAGAACAAAGCAAACAGCTTTTTTCTTTGGACCTTGATCGTTCTTTCATCTGACTCTTCATGTAAAATAATTTATAAAATATTTAGTTACTCTTTAAGGTGCGTTTACACTGCAGCTGATTATCGGTCTACCTCAACAAGCTGTCAATCACCCGATGCAGGAGCAAAATATTTGCTCATTTACTAACATTTTCAAGTGTACACAGCCCATACAGAAATCACACCAGGTGTATACAGCTCATACAGAAATCACACCAGGTGTACACAGCCCATACAGAAATCATACCAGGTGTACACAGCCTATACAGAAAGTACACCAGGTGTATACAGCCAATACAGAAATCACACCAGGTGTATACAGCTCATACAGAAATCACATCAGATGTATACAGCTCATACAGAAATCACACCAGGTGTATACAGCCCATACAGAAATCACACCAGGTGTATACAACCCATAAAGAAATCACACCAGGTATATACAGCTCATACAAAAATCATACCAAGTGTATACAGCCTATACAGAAATTACACCAGGTGCATACAGCCAATACAGAAATCACACCAGGTATATACAGCTCATACAGAAATCACACCAGGTGTACACAGCCCATGCAGAAATCACACCAGGTGTATACAGCCTATACAGAAATTACACCAGGTGTATACAGCCAATACAGAATTTACACCAGGTGTATACAGCTCATGCAGAAATCACATCAGATGTATACAGCTCATAAAGAAATCACATCAGGTATATACAGCTCATGCAAAAATCATACCAAGTGTATACAGCCCATACAAAAATCATACCAGGTATATACAGCCCATAAAAAAATCATACCAGGTGTATACATTTAGGTAAAAAAAAAAAAATCACATTTATTTATAGCATAGGCCTCACATCAGCCTTCTACATACTGAGCCATGTTTCCCTTTCTCCATACTGAGTCCACCCCATGCTGCCCCCTTTTCCATAGTGAGCCCACCACACAGGCTGCCCCTGCCCCATACAGCTCACACCCCATGCTGTGGGTCCACACAGATCCCACCCCATACACCCCCTTTTCCTATATGGAGCACTCCTTATGCTGCTGCCCCATAGACATCACACCTCATGCTGTGGGCCCACACAGATTCCAACCCACACACTCCCTTTTTACGCATACAAAGCACTGTTTATTCTGCTGCCCCCTGCCCCATAGACATCTCACCCCCACCTATCCCAGCCGCTTCCACCCTTTGAAAGATGAGGGAACCTGTTCCTCCATGCCAATTATAGCTTTAGCGATATAAGTTATTGTGTGTTGGGAAGGGGGATTTTCTGAGTGCTATTTGGTCTGCTGTAGACATATCCTCATTGATTGTTTATTTCCTCCCTGTACTTTGTTTCTCCCTGAGAACATAATGTCTTTACCCCTGTGTGTGCTTGCAGTGAGTTTGTTCTTTGAATTTCCCCTCTCTGTATGCATTTGTGGGATTCATCACCCCTGTCCCGGACCTCCCCAGGGGTGGGGGAGAGGGGGGTATTAGACCATGGCTGATCAGAAGTCGGGGCTATGCTGGTGGTCCAGACCTCTTCACTATCTGCAGTGTCTCTGGAATAAGGGACAGCTTAGAGTCTCTAGCCTGATGGACAGTCTAGGTGCCCCCATTCCAAGTTACCGTGTCACACCACATGATACTTGAGCCTGATGACTCATGCCGGAAGTTCTGCACCTGCCTGTACCTGTTCTGCGTGTTCCATTTCGGACTGTGTTACTGTTTGGCCCCGTTTATCCTGCCAGTGCCCATCTTGTCTGTCTTGTCCATTACCTGATGTTGGTCCTGCTGTCTCCATGCTCCACTCAGCTGCAAGAGTCCCAGTTACTGTCCTGGGAGTGGCAACCAATGTTCTGCCTTGCGGCAAGTGCTTAGACAAGCCTCTCCCACTAAAGGGTAAGCCTGTCTTCTTCTTGTGCTCCAGTGGGTCAATTTCTGCTTGCCACCTTCCCCAGCATTGAACGTTAAGCTAAGGTTACCAGAGCTCACATCCATTCGGTCTCCTGACAGCTGTGAATTCCAGAAACCTTAAGGTAGCCTTTAAGAGAGAATTTAAGAAAGCCTTTAAGTTTCTTGGTGTTTCCAGCAGCTGGGACATATGGATGGAGACATTTCTGCAGCAATATGTATCATTCTCTTGTTAGAAAACCGCACAAAAACTGAGTTTGTTTTGCAAGGAGATGCAGATTTGTTGCTGAAATTTATACTGCAAAATCCTGCATCAAATTTGCATTGTTTAGCAAAAAAGCCATACCGTAGTGATGCGATATTGATTAATTGTTGTGTCAGAAGATGCCATTTGGTTCAGTAATTTGGTATATAAATTTCAGCACCAAATCTGCATCTCTTGACCAAAAGAATCCGTCTTTCTGCCAGGATATGACCCGCACTCCGACAGTCTGGCAGCAGCTTCAAAGTGAAAATGAAAGTGCTGCCAGTGTGCGGGTTCCGGCTGTACTACGCATTCCTTCAGGGACTTTCACTTTCAGAGTATGTGCATAGATTCAGGATACACTGTTTCCCCAGGATGCATGTCCTTTCCTGCGTTGCCATGAGTGTCCTCTGCAGAAGACCATAGCTGTCCATGCCTATAATAAGGATTTGGAGTGCCGCCGTCTTTTGGTCCATTCTCCCAGCAGAGAACACTGGCGTCCATGCAGCAAAAATTGGCAAGCTTCAAATGGCAGTTTGGAGCACAGTTCCTGAGAGCTGCAAGGGGCAAGCCCTTGCCTGGGCAGGTATCCTCCTACAGCCCAGAGGGCTCAGTCTTCCAAATCCAGCTGAGTGGGATGCAACAAAAGAAAAACTTGAAGGGGGCAAAACAGCAGACCCCCCCCCCCCCAAAAAAAAATGACCTTGCCGACCACGAGGGCAATATCTCCTTTAAACTTTTCCCTTCAGGGATTCTTCCAGCCAATGTAGCATCCTGCCCAACTGAGGGTCCTGGTGGTGGCGCGACAAACCCCAGTGATTTCCTTAACAGCAGGGCTCTGACAGTTCCTTCAATGTCTCTATCCATTTGCTCATTTTTTCCCTTGTTCCTTCAAGACCCATTTGCACCCACCAGAGCCTAGTCTATTACCTTTGTCTCATCTCTCCAAATCACCCGTTTGTAATCTTCTACTGTCCACTTTTCATACTTCTTTGAAAACTTGAACAGACATTTCTTATGATGACATTGAAGTCAAGGCTTATTCACCTTTTCTCAGGTCTCCATTATAGCCTTGTTTAACATGTTTCACAAACTGCTTGTATGGACGTCTGTGATTTCACTATTATGAATAATACAAGACACCTCCACTGCCATGTTTGACGCGTCAGAACTGATTGACCTTGTGAGGACCCGACTTGTTGACGGAGATATTTAGCCTGGACAACCACCTCTTGGCTTTTGAATGGATTGACGGACTTTAATTCTATATTCTTCCAACTGTCATGACACTCACACAATGCAGTTAGGCAAATTTCTTGGCCGAGAGACTGCTATCAATGAGCTGGATGATACTGTTTTTCTTTGCTTGCAAAATCTTTTTCATGGATATTTCTTGATTCAAAGCAGTGACCTTCAGCTTTGGAATCAAGCTAATGAAACACTGAACTATTAGGGAAAGTGAGAACTAGTTGTAATTTGTAGTATGCTAGTGACAGTTGGAAGCAGGGACTATTGTGCACCTGCACTGTTCCTCAAGCTTGGGATCCCTAGGCTCTACCTGTTCCCACTATTACCTCTAAAGGTGGAGATGCCTTGGTCCAATACCTTGCTATACTCCTACCGACACCTGCACTGTGATCGGGATCAGGAGCACCCTCTATATGACATATTTTTACAGTAATGGGGAGAAAAAGGGCGAACAAACGTATAAATATAAAAATGATATATAAATATTTGTTGCAGTTAATAAACGATGGCAATCAATTTCACCAGCTAAAAAGGGACTAGCACAACCTTTCAGGTAAAAAAATGCTATTAACATACAAATTTGGGGTTTATTCATGCACTTTGAATTGACTAACAGACAGCTCTAATGCTGTGCTGTCTTTCAGTCCATGCTGGAGGTGCGGTTACAGCCACAGCTCACTATGCACAGAGTGGTGACTGAAGCTGTGCTGTTGCCATTCCTAAGACTGAAAGCATGAGGCTGTCGAGAGAAATAAAGTTAATTTTCTCCCAGCATCAACTTTTTAATGAAACCACTAACTTTACCATATAGTGTAATAGAAAGTGTAGTGAAAATGCAAAAAAAGTGCAATTCCACAACAGTTTTTTTTCTATTCACTATGTTCACTGTATGGTAAAAGTGACCTGACTAATATATATATATATATATATATATATATATATATATATATATACATATATATATATATACAGTTAGGTTGTTACGGTTGCTGCGAGCACTGGAGACTATGTCCAGATTTCTTGCTACTGCACATGTGCGAGCGCTGGAGACTAAGTCCAGATTTCTTGCTACTGCACATGTGCGAGCGCTGGAGACTAAGTCCAGATTTCGTGCTACTGCACATGTGCGAGCGCTGGAGACTAAGTCCAGATTTCTTGCTACTGCACATGTGCGAGCGCCGGAGACTAAGTCCAATCTTGGAGCCATTGCACATGTGTGGGTGACATCATCGCTGACACGAGGTCACATGTCTCTGACACCTTCTATGCCGATTGGTCGCTGGTCATGTGCTTGTGACGTCTTGCTCGGTGATAGGCCAGCATGACGTCACTCCTGTCGTTCTGGCAGCGGATTGGCTCTGGTGTCCTCCATCTTGGATGAGGCACAGAGTCTATATAAGACCCTGACACACGCCGCATGGTGCTCAGTCCTCTTGGTTCATGCATATGAGTAGACGCTCTGTGCGCGTTCCTCTAGGCATTCCTCTGTCTATGCTAGGTGAGCGCTACCGGCAGGGTAGCGTTCTTATACCTTACAGCTTCGGCTGCTGTCCGTATCCTTACCTCTTAGGGGAGCGGACATAGGCAGGTGCCTGAGGCACATGGTCTGGCTGGGCCTTGTGATTCTACTCGTAGGTGGACGTTGCCGCTAGGGTAACGTTCCTTATACTGCGTCTGGCAGTTGTTCGTATCCTCGCACACTAGGGGAGCGAACAGAGGTAGGAGCTTTGTGCGGCTTACGCTGCTGTTCGTCTCTTTTGCACCACTAGAAGAGCGGACCTAGGCAGGTGCCATATCTAGTGGTTCGTGTCCTCGCACACTAGTGGAGCGAACGCAGGTAGGAGCTTTGTGCGGCTTACGCTGCTGTTCGTCTCTTTTGCACCACTAGAAGAGCGGACCTAGGTAGGTGCCATTTCGCACACATTGCCTTTGTCTCTGTGATTGTTAACAGAGATCATTCCACACACCCTCCAAGTAAGGGAGGAATTGCTTTACTTACTTATTATATCCTTCTGTGAGTTAACAGAGGTATTGCACTCTGCCATAGTCTGCAGCAAAGTCTTTGCACGGTGGACCCTGACTGTCTGATACTCCTTTCGGTTATTATCAGACAGCCCCCCGTAACATAGGTCCAGAAATATTTGGACAGTGACACAAGTTTTGTTATTTTAGCTGTTTACAAAAACATGTTCAGAAATACAATTATATATATAATATGGGCTGAAAGTGCACACTCCCAGCTACAATATGAGAGTTTTCACATCCAAATCGGAGAAAGGGTTTAGGAATCATAGCTCTGTAATGCATAGCCTCCTCTTTTTCAAGGGACCAAAAGTAATTGGACAAGGGACTCTAAGGGCTGCAATTAACTCTGAAGGCGTCTCCCTCGTTAACCTGTAATCAATGAAGTAGTTAAAAGGTCTGGGGTTGATTACAGGTGTGTGGTTTTGCATTTGGAAGCTGTTGCTGTGATCAGACAACATGCGGTCTAAGGAACTCTCAATTGAGGTGAAGCAGAACATCCTGAGGCTGAAAAAAAAGAAAAAATCCATCAGAGAGATAGCAGACATGCTTGGAGTAGCAAAATCAACAGTCGGGTACATTCTGAGAAAAAAGGAATTGACTGGTGAGCTTGGGAACTCAAAAAGGCCTGGGCATCCACGGATGACAACAGTGGTGGATGATCGCCGCATACTTTCTTTGGTGAAGAAGAACCCGTTCACAACATCAACTGAAGTCCAGAACACTCTCAGTGAAGTAGGTGTATCTGTCTCTAAGTCAACAGTAAAGAGAAGACTCCATGAAAGTAAATACAAAGGGTTCACATCTAGATGCAAACCATTCATCAATTCCAAAAATAGACAGGCCAGAGTTAAATTTGCTGAAAAACACCTCATGAAGCCAGCTCAGTTATGGAAAAGTATTCTATGGACAGATGAGACCAAGATCAACCTGTACCAGAATGATGGGAAGAAAAAAGTTTGGAGAAGAAAGGGAATGGCACATGATCCAAGGCACACCACATCCTCTGTAAAACATGGTGGAGGCAACGTGATGGCATGGGCATGCATGGCTTTCAATGGCACTGGGTCACTTGTGTTTATTGATGACATAACAGCAGACAAGAGAAGCCGGATGAATTCTGAAGTGTACCGGGATATACTTTCAGCCCAGATTCAGCCAAATGCCGCAAAGTTGATCGGACGGCGCTTCATAGTACAGATGGACAATGACCCCAAGCATACAGCCAAAGCTACCCAGGAGTTCATGAGTGCAAAAAAGTGGAACATTCTGCAATGGCCAAGTCAATCACCAGATCTTAACCCAATTGAGCATGCATTTCACTTGCTCAAATCCAGACTTAAGACGGAAAGACCCACAAACAAGCAAGACCTGAAGGCTGCGGCTGTAAAGGCCTGGCAAAGCATTAAGAAGGAGGAAACCCAGCATTTGGTGATGTCCATGGGTTCCAGACTTAAGGCAGTGATTGCCTCCAAAGGATTCGCAACAAAATATTGAAAATAACAATTTTTTTTTTGGGTTTGGTTTATTTGTCCAATTACTTTTGACCTCCTAAAATGTGGAGTGTTTGTAAAGAAATGTGTACAATTCCTACAATTTCTATCAGATATTTTTGTTCAAACCTTCAAATTAAACGTTACAGTCTGCACTTGAATGCTGTTGTAGAGGTTTCATTTCAAATCCAATGTGGTGGCATGCAGAGCCCAACTCGCGAAAATTGTGCCACTGTCCAAATATTTCTGGACCTAACTGTATATATATATATATATATATATATAAAAATTCCCCAGGTCAGTATGTGTGATGGCCTTTTTTTGTGCCCTGAGAATACGTTTTCACAAACACCACTTTTGGGTAGATGCAATGTTTTCATCACCTATTATTGCATTCCATTGAAACGGCTAAAAAAAACGCAATTCTAGCATTCTTTTTCCCTTAAGCTGTTTACCAAATGGATTCATTTTTTTATACTTTGAAAGATCGTATATTTCTGAATGCGGCAATACCAAATATATGCATTTTTTAATTTTTTTTTATTGATGTATTTTCAAAGACGAAAGGTAATCTATACTTTTTTGGTTTTTAATTTTTTTTTTTCCTTTTTTCTAGTCCACTTAGGAAACTTGAAGCTGTGATTTTCCAATCACTTTTGCTGTATTTAGTGGGGCTTCAGCACCACTCTGTACAGGACAAATGCTGTCTTTTTGTGAACGCCTTCACTCAGCCAGTGTTCACAGGTACTACTGTAGGTCATGACAGTGACAGAGGTCATCAGCTTACCCTCGACTGTCATGACCACCCATCAGTTCCCTGCGATCACATCACTGAACTGCTGATGGGAGCAGGGAATTGCATGCTCCCCACCGGCGCTCGTTAAATCTCAATGTCAGAGATTGAAAGCAGGATTTAACTAGTTCACAATGGTCGATGGATCTCTGAACATGCTGCAGCTTGTAGAGGCAAATTTCAACTGATTAGATAAACCGACATGGTTGAGGAAAAGTGCAAGCGGCTGGACGGCTGGACACAGCATCGCGGGAGATATCAGCACTACGGACAGCAGCGGTGTGTATAAGTGCCTGATCTCCATCTCCACAGATAGCATACGGAGATCACATATGTGCCAAAATCATGGCACATGGAGGGATATATGCACCTTTACCATGTCAGTGAAAAACATGTGTGTTTTTCACTGACGTGTGAAGGGTGCCTAAAGGTCACAACTAAAGTATGTCCCGTATTTGGACTTTAATTTAATTAGGATTAAGCTGAATAAATAGATTTACAAGGTAAAATAAAAAAAAACTTTTACAAAGAGAATAATACTGCTAATAGTGAACACAGTGGTGTATAACAGGAATTAATTTACGAGTTTGGCTTTAATGTCTTTTAGAGCAAATGTCAATAAGCATGTTATTGGATTTCAATGACAGTGGGAGTAAGATCTTCAATATCAATGCTGAAAATGTCTATTAATGAGCAAATCAGGCAAAATTCCTATTCATGTGCATTTTCTTGGGAAATTCGATTTGATGATAAGTTTTTCTCCATGAACTTAATGTCTCTTAATATGGGTTAGATTAAAAAAATATATATTCTTACACTCACCACTTACCTCTCAGGCAACTTTGCTCCTTACTATTACCTGTCTAGCCCTGACAGCATCTTCAGGTTACCGCCACTTGCACTGATATTCCCAGACCTCTCACTCAAGGCTGGAACATTCGCCTTTTTTGAGGCCTTGTGATGTGTTGATGCTGTGACCTTTTGTGCACTTGTGTAGAATTCTCCCAGGAGCGTGCGAGGTACTGAAGCAAAGTGTGCGGGGATTGAAGATAAGTGTGGCATAGTTTAAACACAATTTCATAGTTTGACACAAGAACATAGTTTGAATTTATCTTTATACGTTTCCCATTGTTTTGGTTTTTTTTAAATCTTGTTTTTCTACTTTAACGTTTATCCCCATTTAATAGGTGCTCCATGGACAATGCTACCAGGTGTGTATCTTGTCAGATGTATGCATGCCTTGAGCAGCCGTTCGAGGGTGAATATGTCTGCACTCGATGCAAGCATGTTGCGTATTTGGAAGCCAAGGTAACTGATCTGAATAAGCAGCTTGCAGCACTCAGGGGCATTGCAAACCTGGAGAGGAGTTTAGAGCTCACTGAGCTTTCTCTGGCTGGGGCCTGTGATATGGAAGAGGGTGGAGGTGGAGAAGATCAGGACCCAGAGGTAGGTAGTTAAGTAACAGTTAGAAGAAGAGGCAGGGGGAAAAGTGTTTGGGAGCCTAGTCCTGACCTGGCACAACCTAGTAAATATGCCTGTTTGGCTGATATTAGGAATGAAGGGCCAGGATTAGGGTCACTACAGCAGGACGTTGCTCCTAGCAACCAGGAAAACAACTGCTGTAGGAAGGAGGGAAATTGGAGTGCAGCAAAGCCCAGACAGATCTTGGTGGTAGGGGACTCTATAATTAGGCGGAAAGACAGGGTCATCTGTCGCCGAGACCGTGAATGCCAAACAGTGTGTTGTCTGCCGGGTGCTCGGTTTGGCATCTTGCGGATCGGATAGACAGATTGCTGGGTGGGGCTGGTGAAAACCCAGCGGTCATGGTGCACATTGGTACTAATGACAAAGTTAGAGGCAGGTGGAAGGTCCTTAAAAATGATTACATGGAACTAGAAGAGAAGCTGAAGTCCAGGACCTCCAAGGTGGTGTTTTCAGAAATTCTACCGGTGCCACGAGCGTCACTAGAAAGACAGCGGGAGCTTAGGGAGATAAATACGTGGCTTAGAAATTGGTGCAGGAAGGAAGGGTTTGGGTTCATGGAGAACTGGGCTGACTTCTTTGGTAACTAGGATGTTGTTCCAGCAACTGTCAACTACTTGTTTTTTAGCCTTTAAAAACACTCCATGTCTGCAGTCCATCAGATGACCTACTTCATTTACCTGTTCACGGAAGGGGCTGCATGTTATTATTATTATTATTATTAATTATTATAGCGCCATCAATTCCATGGCGCTTTACATGTGAAAGGGGTATACATAATAGGGCAAGTACAATAATCATAAACAATACAAGACACAGACAGGTACAGGAGGATAGAGGTCCCTGCCCGCGAGGGTAGAGCTGATTGTGCGGCGCTGCATCAGACTGAGGTTTACGGCAGGTTGTAGGTTTGTCGGAAGAGGTGGGTCTTCAGGTTCCTTTTGAAGCTTGTCAAGGTAGGCAAGAGTCTGATGTGTTGTAGCAGAGCATTCCAGAGTATGGGGGAGGCACGGGAGAAATCTTGGATGCGATGGTGGGAAGAGGAGATTAGAGGGGAGCAGAGAAGGAGGTCTTGTGAGGATTGAAGGTTACGTGCAGGTAAGAACCGGGATACTAGGTCAGAGATGTAAAGAGGAGACAGGTTGTGGATGGCTTTGTAGGTCATGGGTAGGGTTTTGAAGTGGAGTCGTTGGGCAATGGGAAGCCAGTGAAGGGATTGGCAGAGAGGAGAGGTCGGGGAGTAGCGGGGGGACAGGTGGATTAGTCGGGCAGCATAGTTTAGAATAGATTGTAGGGGTGCGAGACTGTTAGAAGGGAGGCCAAAGAGCAGGAAGTTGCAATAATCCAGGCGGGAGATAATAAGGGCATGTACTAATGTTTTTGCAGCTTCTTGGGAAAGGAGTGTTCGGATCCATGAAATATTTTTAAGTTGGAGGTGACATGAGGTGAAGAGGGCTTGGATGTGTGGCTTGAAAGAGAGATCAGAGTCTAGGAATACTCCCAGGCAGCGAGCACGAGGGACCGGGGAGAGTGGGCATCCATTGACATTGATGGATATGTCAGGTGGAGGAGTTGAGTGATGGGGGGGAGACAATGAATTCTGTTTTGTCCATGTTCAATTTTAAGAATCGGGCAGAGAAAAAGGATGAAATAGCAGACAGACATTGTGGGATTCTCCGTTGGGTGCCCCTGAGGCTTCAGTAGCTACAGGGCATTGCATTTTATTTAAGGTGCAATGCTTGGACTCAGGTGATGAAGGAGTTAACCACTGGTGCTTGTTTTTCTCACACAAAACATCTAGCTGTGAGTCACCACTTTCAAAGGGAACTGGACAGTCCGGGGAATTCAAGGTTACCCGGGCAACAGCCAATAAGAGTCATCCCAAGGGTGGGGGCACAGAATGAGTAAGAGAAACACAAACAGTTAGGGTACCATCACACTTTAGCGACGCTCCAGCGATCCCACAAGTGATCTGACCTGGTCAGGATTGCTGGTGCGTCGATACATGGTCGCTGGTGAGCTGTCAATCAGGCAGATCTCACCAGTGACTAGACCCCAGCCACCAGCGACGCATGGAAGCGATGCTGCGCTTGGTAACTAAGGTAAATATCGGGTAAACAAGCGCTTGGTTACCCGATATTTACCTTGGTTACCAGCGCACACCGCTTAGCGCTGGCTCCCTGCACTCGTAGCCAGAGTACACATCGGGTTAATAAGCAAACCGCTTTGCTTATTTACCCGATGTGTACTCTGGCAACGTGTGCAGGGAGCAGGGAGCCTGAGAGAGGCAGACGCTAGTAACCAAGGTAAATATCGGGTAACCAAGCAAAGCGCTACGCTTGGTTACCCGATATTTACCTTGGTTACAGCTTATTGCAGGCTGCCAGAAGCCGGCTCCCTGCTCCCTGCACATTCAGTTTGTTGCTCTCTCGCTGTCAAACACAGCTTCACAGCTTCACAGCGGGAGAGTAATATCCAAAAAATGTACCAGCACTGTGTGTAACGAGCAGCGATTTCACAGCAGGGGCCAGATCGCTGCTCAGTGTCACACACAGCAAGATTGCTGATGAGGTCACTGGTGTGTCACAAAAACTGTGACTCAGCAGCGATCTTGCTAGCGATCTCACTATGTGAGAAGTACCCTTTAGACTTCAGTACAGTCTGAGACAGCAAATGAGCAACAGGTCCACTGGGGGGAGCTATACTAAGCTCCCCTCAGGGGGACCGCCCGTGATGTTAGCTTAGGAATCATCTCAGGGAAGGAGGAGAGAGTGTCAGAACATCATGGGACTTGTAGTACCATAGCTACTATAGAGAGTGCTTCACAGAACTTCTATAGCTATGACCGTCCAGACTGGAATAGGGTGAGAGACAGAGGCCCCACAGAGAAGACCCGCGTCACCTGCATAGAGGATGGGAAACTTAACACAGACAGCTGAGTCCCCAAGTTGCTTCAGGCTACGGGGAGTCACAAGTCAGCGCAAGGAGCAGGGTATCACACATATCCACAGACACCTGTGGTTGCCTCTGATTCACCCAGGATCATCTGGAGTCCATCTATGGCGGCAGAAAGCGGCACCTCCAGCGACCTTTAAGAACTGTGGGTAAAAAGAACTTTGAACCACAGCCCCGGGGTTGTCCTTGTCATTGCCGGCGCCACTGCCCTGCGCTTTGGAGCTATCAGCTGTCCCTATCATCCTCATCCTCCCTGGGGTTCGCTGGAATATCTGGGCTGCGTTAACATCAACCCCGGAGGAGAGCAATATCATGCAACGGCGGCCGATTCCTGGCAAAGCATCCCCCATTTCCATCCAACACCGCTGATGGAAGAGGAAAAGTCGCAGGAAGGGTCCACAACGGAGGAGGCCGGGACCCCCATCACCACTGCAATCAGTCACACTCTTCCCAGGGATCCTTCATGCTCCTCCCATCACCCTTTACATCGGACACCTGTTTGTCTGTCCTTTACATGTAGCCAACGGGGCCACGGAGCCGAGTCAGGCCAGTCACAGCAACCCCACAAAACCACTGGCCCAGTGACGAGTAACCCCTGAGGCCCCGTGTGGTGCTATACATGCAGTGATCCAGTGCCCCCAGCCTTTGATATGTATGGCTCACAATTCCTTTTATGACAATCTCTGACAGTCATTATGCAACCACTGACAAACTATTTAGCAAATGTATTTTAATTTAGTTGTGTTATGGTCAAAAATCTTCTGCTAACTCCGTGAAGTATCCTCTCTGGGCTTTTGAACTTCATTAATTAGCATCTTTTAAATGGTTGGGTAATATTCTTGAGTACTTTTCGAAACTATCTCCCTAGGCCCTAATTTTAATAAAATTTAGAATGAACATTTGAATTTTTAAGATCTTGCCATAACATGCATAAAGCGATGAGAGGCAAAGAGCCATATTTATCAGTGTGATTAATCTGGATCTCCTGGATGATGACAGATCTTTTTCTTTCCGTAAAAGGGGCTGAACAATGAATAATCAGTGGCAAATGTTAGTTTCTAATTTAGTAATTGTGATTAAAACAGAGATAAAAATGCTGTAGGTCAAAATTAAGATGAGTTCTCTATGGTTTCTCATGAAAACATAGTGCTGACTTTAGCATGTAGATAAATAAAATACTGCTAAGATGCTAATTGCTCAATATTGAGCACTACAAGGGATTTTATAGAAGCAGATACATTTATCTTAAACATTAATTTCCTGCACTTTAGAGAATTCCTATTATGAAAGAGAAAATTAAGTTAGTTAATTGGACTATTACTTTGTGGCAACTTTTTTTTAAGCAGAATAGAGGATATACCCCAAAGCCTTAATGAATAAAAGCCAATGAAACCTCAAGCCTGAATAACTAATGTCCTAAAGATACTCCAAAGCCATACGAATTATGTCCTTGATGAGAAAGTATAACAGTTCATAAATTAGCAGAGATTTCATTAAAGAAATACAGATCATCCTCATTGTCTTGATGGCTTGATTACTTGGGGTATTGGTTGATGATATTTCTCCAATACATTGAAGGTTAGAGTTGAGGTCACACTGGCATTGACTGAAATATATCACCTCATTTTTTAGCATGGAAGGGAATAGACAACTACCTTTTAATGATGGAGCCAACTTTGACCTTAATGACTATGTCACATTTTTAAAATCTGACCAGTGTCCATATGGTAATAACTCTGGAACGCTTCAATGGATCCCAGTGATTCTGAGATTGCTTTTTGTAAAACATTGTAGTTTTTGATAGTGGTAATTTTAGGTCGATATGTTTAACATTAATTTTTATAAATATGTCAATTTTCGAACTTTCAGTTGTTAAATCCTTAAACCAGTTTGTCATCTTTTATATGTCTACTTTACATCTGGATCATTTTTCAAGCATCATTTTATTTTGTTAGGCTGTTAGAAGGGTTAAAAGATTAGAAAAAGAATTTTTCAATAAATGTACAAAACCTGTTTCTTTAGGAACCTATTAAGATTTAAATGGACTTTGAAAGGCTCCTTAAAAACTCTTCAAAAGTAATAACTAGTGGTTGTCCAGCACTAAAATGCTCGGGTGGTCAGTACTCAAAAGCAGCAAATTGTACTGCTCAGGTGCTCGTCTTTATATTTTACATGTGTGGTTATAAGTAGTGAGCGAATCAGCACAGTCCTCCCAAAAAATTGGGTTCAGCAGCACACGACCTTGATCCCGAACAACAAACCTCATACAAGTCAATGGAAAGCCCAAGTGTGTGGCTGTAAAATGGTCATTGGCAAGGGCAGGGTAAGGTATGGTAAAATGGTAAGGGCAAAGGGGCTGCAAAAGGAGCCTAAAGGGGAGTAAGAGCATGCCCTGCAAACAAATAAAGATAGGTAAATGACTTAAAGGGCTTCTGTCACCATAGCAATTATGATTACATAGTAAATTAATGAAGAAACTAAAGATTTGAACAGTGACCGTACAGAAATGGATTTCAGAGATTCTACACAAACCAACAATTTAAAAAGGGCCCTTACAGAGGCTGTATTCCCAGTTCACCAACATAATCAAGAGTGCCAGACTTACCCCAGAAAGCAAGAAGTTTAACAAATTTCCACATTGTCTGTATTTCTGGTTCAATCATATAGTCAAGATAAGAAAAGTTGCCCCACAGAGCAACAATTTAAAAAGACCCATATGGCGTCTGTCCACAACTCCAGCTTGATGAGGAATTTAAACTCCAAGCAGCTGAGTCTCAGAACAGCCTGCTGTTGTTTCCCCCTGGCTGTGCTGAGCTCAGGTTGGTCGAGCAGGTGTTACGCTGATCAGATGAGTAGGAGGTGGACGAAGTAGAATAGTAGTAGTATGAAAGACAGAAAAATGTGCACCAATACTCGGTGGTGTTAGGATATGCGCTAAAATGATTACCACCTAAGGTACAACTCTCATTACACTAGACCCTGCTAACCCTGTTTTCATATTTCACCATCACAGACAAGATTGAAAGGCTACCCTCACAGAACAACATTTTTAAAAAAGGGCCTGAGAGAGCCTGTTTCTCAAGTTCCCCATCCAGAGCCTAATTTTCAGCTCCTATTGCATACAGTATAGATATTGCATTTAAGAAGCTCGTAGTTGGATTTGTGATCAACCTGGTCCACCAACTTAACTTGCTACTGCCAGTCCCAGCCATTTTGACTTGAAGCAGCTCAGGGTCTATCCCGGAACCTGAAGCATTTCTTTTGAAAAATCTATTATCATAGTTTACCCTCAGAGCAACAAGTTTAACAAATAGTGCCCCCTATATAGCCTGTATTTCTAGTTCCACCACACAGCCAAGATTGACAAAATTCCCTTCAGACCACCAAATTGTAAAAAAGACACTGAAATAGCCTGTTTACCCGGTTGACCCTCACAGCTCTCATTGCCTGAGATCAACTACACAGCACCCAATTAAAACAGAGATGGACCACACAACCTCATCCAACAGACTGCTCAAAAAACAGAAGTGATAGGTGCCTGACTTATTGAGGAACCCACTGCTTTGCTCGATTTCAAGGGGATGGCGTTGACAAAAGATGCCCCTCAGGTGGTAACTCTGCGCTTTCAGTAGGGCATTGATTCTTAAACCTCCTGTTTTAGTAGTTCCCACAGAGGAGGCAAATTTCTGCTCCAGTGTTGGACAGTCTAGTTGTTGCATTTAAAAAGCTCATAATTTGATTTGGAAATGAGCTGGAGGTATGCCAGTTAGACTTGTTACTTCCAGCCCCAGCCATTTAGACATCAATCGGCTCCCCCCATGCTCCTAAGTGTCTATCCCAGGAAAACAAAGCATTTATTTTGAAAATAAAATGTTTTAACCCCTTAAGGACGAAGCCAGTTTTGTACTTAATGCCCAGGCCATTTTTTGCAATTTTGACCAGTGTCACTTTCTAAGGTTATAACTCTGGAACGCTTCAATGGATCCTGGTGATTCTGAGATTGTTTTTTTGTGACATATTGGGCTTCATGTTTGAGGTAAATTTAGGATATTTTTTTTTATTTTATTTGTGAAAAAATCTGAAATTTGACAAAAAAATTTAAAATTTTGCAATTTTCAAACTTTTAATTTTTATGCCCATAAACCAGAGTTATGTCACACAAAATAGTTAATAAATAACATTTCCCACTTGTTTACTTTAGATCAGCGCAATTTTTGAAACAAAACTTTTTGGGGTTAGGAAGTTAGAAGGGTTCAAAGTTCATCAGCAATTTCCCATTTTTTTCAACAAAATTTACAAAACAATTTTTTAGGGACCACATCCCATTTGAAGTGACTTTGAGAGGCCTAGGTGACAGAAAATACTTAAAAGTGACACCATTCTAACACCTGCACCCCTCAAGGTACTCAAAACCATATTCAAGTAGTTTATTAACCCTTTAGGTGCTTCACAGGAACTAAAGTAATATGGAATGAAAAAAAAAAAAATTAACATTTTACCTAAAAATGTTGCTTTAGCACTAATTTTCTTACTTTTTCAAGAGGTAACACCAAAATTTGGACCTCAAACTTTGTTACCCACTTTCTTATGAGCGTGCCGATACCCCACATGTGGTCAGAAACCTTTGTTTGGGTAAATGGGAGAGCTTGGAATGAAAGGAGCAATATTTGAATTTTGGAAAGCAAAGTTGGCTGAAACAGATTGCGGGCACCATGTTGCATTTACAGATCCCCTAAGGTACCTAAACAGCAGGAACCCCCCTCAAGTGACCCCATTTTGGAAACTAGACCCCTTAAGGCTTCTATCGAGGGGTATACTGAGCATTTTGGACCCACAGGTACTTCATAGATTTTGATAACGTTACGTTGTCATATTGAAAATTGTCATTTTTTTCTCAAAAATGTTGCTTTAGCATCAATTCTCTCACTTTTTCAAGAGGTAATTCCAAAAATTTGACCCAAATGTTTGTTACCCACTTTTTTATGAGTGCGGTGATGCCTCACATGTGGTCTGAAACCTTTGTATGGACAAATGGGAGGGCTTGGAACGAAAGGAGCAATATTTGAATTTTGGAAAGGAAATTTGGCTGAAAAAGATTGCGGGCACCATGTCGCATTTGGAGGACCCCTAAGGTACGTAAACAGCAAAAAAACGCCACAAGTGACCCCATATTGGAAACTAGGACTCTCAAGGAATTTATATAGATGTTTGAAGAGTACCCTGAACCCCCAGATGCTTCACAGAAGTTTATAACGTTGAGCCATGAAAAAAAAAAAATAAAATTTTACCACAAAATTGTTACTTCAACCAGGTAGCTTTTTTTTCACAAGCGTAACAGGAAAAAAATCACCATGAAATTTATTGTGCAATTTCCCCTGAGTTTGGTGATATCTTATATGTGGTGGAAATCAACTGTTTGGGCACACGGCAGGTCTTGGAAGGGAAGGAGTGCAATTTGACTGCAAAATTGGCTGGAATCATTAGCGGACACCATGTTGCATTAGGAGAGACCCTGAGGTGCCTAAGCAGTGGAGGTCCCCCACAAGTGACCCCATTATGGAAAATAGACCCCACAGGGAATTTATCTAGATGTTTGGTGAGTACCCTGAACCCCCAGGTGCTTCACAGAAGTTTATAATGTTGAGCTGTGAAAATAAAAAAAATACATTTTTACCACTTCAACCACATAGCTTTTTTTTTAACAAGAGTAAAAGGAAAAAAAGGAGCATAAAATTTATTGTGCAATTTCTCCTGAGTATGCTGATACCTTATGTGTGGTGGAAATCAACTGTTTGGGTGTACAGCAGGGCTCGGAAGGGAAAAAGTGCCATTTGACTGAACATTTGGCTGGAATAATTAGTGGACGCTATATCGCATTTGGAAAGCCCCTAAAGTGCCTAAACAGTGGAGGTCCCCTACAAGTGACCCCATTCTGGAAACAAGACACCTCAAGGCTTTTATCTAGGTGTATATTGAGCATTTTGAATCCACGAATACTTTACAGAATTTGATAAGCTTAGGTTGCCATATTGAAAATTTTCATTTTTTTCATAAAAATGTTTCTTTAGCATTACATTCCTCACTTTTTCAAGAGGCAACAACAAAACGTGGACCACACAGGTTGTTATCCAATTTCTTGTGAGCCCAGGGATACCCCATATGTGGCCAAAAACCTCTGTTTGGATTAATGGGAGGGCTTGGAATGGAGGGAGCACCATTTGAATTTTGGAAAAGCTGAAATAAATTGCGCGCACCATGTCACATTAGCAGGGCCTCTTGGGTACCTATACATTAGAAACCCCCCACAAGTGACTCCATTTTGTAAACTGGAACCCTCAAGGATTTTATTCAGGAGTATAGTAAGCATTTTGAATCCACAGGTACTTCACAAAAATGTTGCTGTGCAACAAATTTCTCACTGTTAGGCTATGTGGCCATGATCCAGCGACACGGCGTCTAGTACCCAGTGTCAGCCTTCCTGCAGAGATGTGAGTGTTGTCCACGGGAGAACACAGCTGCCCATGCCCACGATTTGGGTTCAGGCTGCTGTGGAGCTCTATGCTACCTGCAGAGAACACTCATCTCCGCAGCATAAATTGACATGCTGAGGCTCAGGAAGCCACACCACAGGTCGGTTTATGCTGCGGAGAAAAGAAGCCCAGTGGGCATGGGATTTCTAAAAATCCTTCCACTGTGCTTCCACTGCACAACGCAGCGTTATGGACGCAGGGAAAACACTGCGCCCAAAAGGCTGCAAACCCTGATTGTGGGAACATAGCCTAAAATGCTACAATGGATGAATGGATAGATGTCAAACATATATAACGTCCCACCCCCCTGCATATTCTAAGCTGGCGCCCTTTAGTGCCTTTCATGTGGCACTAAAGGGTGCCTAGCCTTGTATTTAGCCCAAAAAGAAAAAAAATAATTAAAATAAATGACGTGGGGTCCCCCCTATTTTTGATAGCCAGCTAGGGTAAAGCAGACAGCTGTAGCCTGCAAACCACAGCTGACAGCTTCACCTTGGCTGGTGATCAATTTGGAGGGCTCCCCAAGCTGTTTTTTTAATTATTTATAAATAAATAATTAAAAAAAAAACCAAACATAAGGTCCCCCCAAATTAGATCACCAGCCAAGGTGAAGCTGACAGCTGGTGTCTGGTATTCTCAGGGTGGGAAGAGCCATGGTTATTGGACTCTTCCCAGCCTAAAAATAGCAGGCCGCAACCGCCCCAGAAGTGGCGCATCCATTAGATGCGCCAATCCTGGCGCTTCGCCCCAACTCATCCCGTTGCCCTGATGCGGTGGCAAACGGGGTAATAAATGGGGTTGATACCAGATGTGTAATGTCACCTGGCATCAAGCCCAGCAATTAGTTATGTCACGGCGTCTATTTGATACCAGACATAACTAATTGACAGTAATAAAAAAAAAAATTGACAACAAAAAAAAATTTATTTGAAAAAACACTCCCCAAAAACATTCCCTCTTTGGCCAATTTATTGAAAAGAAAAAAAAAATCGGGTCCCTGCTGTAATTCATTGTGAAAGTTCCGTGGCGATTCTGGACCTTCTAGAATATGGGGGGCACGTTCAGGGAACGTATTCCCCATTTTCTAGGAGTGCAGACCCTCCATTTGACGAGAGTGGGTGCAAAGAATTTGCACCCTCCCTCCCCGGGTCACAGCTGCAGACTGCCGAGCAGCAGCAGCCAGCGTCTCTGAAGGCAAAGCAGGAAGTGGAGATGACAGCCGCGCTCTGCAGTGTGACCGGCGTTTACTGTGAAGGAGGAGGGGGCCGCGGGGGATCAGAGCTGACAGGTACGGGGGACACCGGGGAACACCGGGGTGGGAATAGGGGGTGACCTGGCAGGGCCTGGGGAGCAGGTTTCTGTCGTATGTGTCATAGCACATGCGACAGACCCCATAGGAAAGGGGGAAATGCGACCGGTGCGCTACTGTGCGCGCCGGTATGTGCGGCGCCATGTTGGATTTTCGAGAGGAAGGGGGGTTGGGGGGACACTTTGGCGACACCGGGGGACCGGAGAGGACCGGGGGATGAGATTTATCTCCCATCTGACATGTTTGTTTATGCCAGATGGGAGAAAAATGATTTTTTACTGGCGCGGTCATTTACTGTAACCTGATCATCGGTATACGGTGTATACCAGTCATCAGGTGAGCGGGGACCGGAAAAACCGACCAGAATCATGATCTCCAGGGTCTCAGCTACCCCCGGCAGCTGAGATCCTGGAAATGTTCTGACTCTGGGGGGCGCTAGACCCTTTATTCCGACCGCCGTTAAAAAGCGGGGGATCGGAAGAAGTATCCTAATTTGTCGCCGTTAAAAGGCGTATCAGCGGTCGTTAAGGGGTTAAAGTAGGAAACTATGTCTGAATATGACAGCTTTGAATAATTGAATAAGAATCTGTTTCCATTTTTAGGTTTTTTGGCACTGTGGCCGTGATGAAGAGGGTCTCGGCCATGCTTCAGTGATTGAAGTAACCATGGCACCTTGACATATTAGTAGACATCTACCGAGTGGCCACCCACTAATCACACTGGCAACAGTCAGGGGACCTTTATTAGAAAACAAAGACCAAGTACAGCGAACCTCATAATGATGGTAGTGTACATGAACACCATAGAATACATACAAAAACTTGTGAACAAGGGGGGGTATTTTTCATGTTTTTTGGAGTAAGAATTACTGCACCACAATTGTGAAAAAAGTATACAGTTTTTATTATTACAAAAAATACAAAATACTGGAAATCACATGTGATTGCAGTTAGTGATTAGACATACATAGTTAAAATCCAATTAAATGAGACAGAGAAAAGAAGGTCACAGGGAGGAAGACAAGCTACCCCTTAATTTCTGTGCAGGGAACAGGATAGTTAGATTATATCCCAGATGGTCATATAAATAACCAGAGAAACATAGGTATAGCCCCTAAGATAGTAGAGTAATGGAGTACTTATACATGAAAAGTAACCAACAGGATAAGGTCTAAATCAGGGCCTGAACACAATAGTATGTAACACCATCAGCGAGTAGATAGCATAATCTCAAATAAAGAAAAAAAAAATCATACAATGGTGGAGATTGGCACCTGAAGGACCTACCTGTGGTATGTATAGCACCCAAGGAGGGGAGTCTGTCAGCCTCACATGTGGACCCGGTCCCGACACGTGTTTCACAGGTGCTTCAACGGGAGACCGTGACCAGCAGTGTACCAGCGGTGTATAAATAGGGATAAGGGGTGGGATTTAGCTGTGATAATCACCGCTGTGTCCAGACTCAGCTGAGCACCCTTAACACACCAAGAGCCAGCACTCGATATGACCTCCGGGTTCCAGGAAATCCTCCCGGTGACGTCATACCCAGAAGCCATAGCGCCGAGGCCGGAGCGCGCTCAGGAGTCTGTGACAGCGCTGAACAGCAATATCCATCTTAACTCCTGGCAGCAGTATGGGCAAAGAGCACAATTCATATAACCATGATAGTTTCATGCAAAAGTTGCCAGTAATTAGTGTTAATTATGTCTGGTGCTAGGTAAGCAGACACAATATGTTGTTTAAGTGTGAAATTTCTTATATTAGGTCAGTTATACCATGGACAATCCAGACAGACACTGAACAGCAGCGCTCAACTTAAGTCCTGGCAGAAATAAGGGCAAGGAGCATGAATCATGTTACCATAACAATCTTAGTCAAAGAACCACACCAACATCATAACACACCCACAAAGTGACACCTATGGTGTTTGACCATTAGTAAAACAAAATAGACAATGGTTGCGGTTCGCTAGTAAAGTTCACAGTGAACGCAGATTTTCATGGCCGCTACTCCAGGACTTCTGGATATACAGATCACCCCCTATACAGATGGTATATTATACACCGCAGGCATGAAAAGTAAGCTAGAAATAGAGAGATACAAGAATAAGAGTTAATATGGATCACTGCTAAAAATAATATATACAATTAAGGCATATGGAAAAGCCGATGCCAAGACTTAAAGCACAAGATACTTATAATAAATTAAAAATAAAACTGATGAATCAATAATAATGAGATAGGGTGAAGGGGGAAACAACTCCATATATCCAAAAGAATGGAAGAAATGTTAATGCTGGGGGATCCCTCGTCTACCCCAGTCGTGGGATGGCCATTTGCAAGCAAAACAGGGGGGGGAAGGGGATCTAAAATGGCCGTAGCTCAGCCAAAACAGAAAAATGTATGAGTTGGTGCTGAGAACCAGCTGAGGAGTATATATTATAGGAAGGGTGAAAATGAAAGCCTCTCATTTAGCCCATCAGGAGCAACTGTCCCAAGCCGAAAAATCCATTGGGCTTCTCGTTGTGACAGTCGCTTCATGAGGTCGCCCCCGCGTATGCCCATATGTACAGTGCCTACAAGTAGTATTCAACCCCCTGCAGATTTAGCAGGTTTGATAAGATGCAAATAAGTTAGAGCCTGCAAACTTCAAACAAGAGCAGGATTTATTAACAGATGCATAAATCTTACAAACCAACAAGTTATGTTGCTCGGTTCAATTTTAATAAATTTTCTACATAAGAGTGTGGGTCAATTATTCAACCCCTAGGTTTAATATTTTGTGGAATAACCCTTGTTTGCAATTACAGCTAATATTCATCTTTTAAATATAACATAAAAATCCAGAAATTATAGGCAACAACTCGAAACTGATACATTTAAACTCCAAGAGCAAGAGTCTTTAAATTTACCAATATATAAAGATACCCAAAAGACACCGTGATGCAAATGTAAAAAACATTTTATTTTATAGCGCACAGGGTATTGCAGTACATACAAATAACAATCATGAAAAACCGGATTGAGTGAGTGAAGGAAGAGGGGAGACCCCACGTGACCCAGGACATGTGTCAAAAGTTATAACGGACCTGCCAGACCAGATGAATACAAGTCAATGTTGTAGCAGCCTCATGCCCATACAGATGGCCCTAAAAAGGGGGCCCAAAAGACCATTGTGCCGCTAATTAGTGGCCCCATAACCTAAGCCTATGGATTAATACCAGATCATGATCTGGTATTAATCCATAGGCTTAGGTTATGGGGCCACTAATTAGCGGCACAATGGTCTTTTGGGCCCCCTTTTTAGGGCCATCTGTATGGGCATGAGGCTGCTACAATATTGACTTGTATTCATCTGGTCTGGCAGGTCCGTTATAACTTTTGACACATGTCCTGGGTCACGTGGGGTCTCCCCTCTTCCTTCACTCACTCAATCCGGTTTTTCATGATTGTTATTTGTATGTACTGCAATACCCTGTGCGCTATAAAATAAAATGTTTTTTACATTTGCATCACGGTGTCTTTTGGGTATCTTTATATATTGGTAAATTTAAAGACTCTTGCTCTTGGAGTTTAATTTTAATATTCATCTGTTATAAGACCTGATCAGGCCGGCACAGGTCTCTGGAGTTATCTTGGCCCACTCCTCCATGCAGATCTTCTACAAGTTATCTAGGTTCTTTTGGTGTCTCATGTGGACTTTAATCTTGAGCTCCTTCCACAAGTTTTCAATTGGGTTAAGGTCAGGAGACTGACTAGGCCACTGCAACACCTTGATTTTTTCCCTCTTGAACCAGTCCTTGGTTTTCTTGGCTGTGTGCTTTGGGTCGTTGTCTTGTTGGAAGATGAAATGACGACCCATCTTAAGATCCTTGATGGAGGAGCCGAGGTTCTTGGCCAAAATCTCCAGGTAGGCCGTGCTATCCATCTTCCCATGGATGCGGACCAGATTGCCAGGCCCCTTGGCTGAGAAACAGCCCCACAGCATGATGCTGCCACCACCTTGCTTGACTGTAGGGATGGTATTCTTGGGGTCGTATGCAGTGCCATCCAGTCTCCAAACGTCACGTGTGTGGTTGGCACCAAAGATCTCCATCTTGGTCTCATCAGACCAGAGAACCTTGAACCAGTTTGTCTCAGAGTCCTCCAAGTGATCATGAGCAAACTGTAGACGAGCCTTGACATGATGCTTTGAAAGTAAAGGTACCTTACGGGCTCGTCTGGAACGGAGACCATTGCGGTGGAGTACGTTACTTATGGTATTGACTGAAACCAATGTCCCCACTGCCATGAGATCTTCCCGGAGCTCCTTCCTTGTTGTCCTTGGGTTAGCCTTGACTCTTCGGACAAGCCTGGCCTCGGCACGGGTGGAAAATTTCAAAGGCTGTCCAGGCCGTGGAAGGCTAACAGTAGTTCCATAAGCCTTCCACTTCCGGATGATGCTCCCAACAGTGGAGACAGGTAGGGCCAACTCCTTGGAAAGGGTTTTGTACCCCTTGCCAGCCTTGTGACCCTCCACGATCTCCTCTCTGATGGCCATGGAATGCTCTTTTGTCTTTCCCATGTTGACCAAGTATGAGTGCTGTTCACAAGTTTGGGGAGGGTCTTAATTAGTCAGAAAAGGCTGGAAAAAAGAGATAATTAATCCAAACATGTGAAGCTCATTGTTCTTTGTGCCTGAAATACTTCTTAATACTTTAGGGGAACCAAACAGAATTCTTGTGGTTTGAGGGGTTGAATAATAAATGACCCTCTGAATAAACTTTTCACAATTTAAAAAAAAAAATAAAAAAAAAGAAATAACATTCTTTTTTGCTGCAGTGCATTTCACACTTCCAGGCTGATCTACAGTCCAAATGTCACAATGCCAAGTTAATTCCGAATGTGTAAACCTGCTAAATCTGCAGGGGGTTGAATACTACTTGTAGGCACTGTATCTTATCTATACCACAAACCACTAAGCTAGATGGATTGCATTATGCTTCAGCTTAAAGTGGCGTGGTAATGTCTTGAGGGACTCAGTAGACTCAACCTCAGCTGCCGCCGCAATATCGCGTACATGTTCACTTGTCCTCCTACGGAGTTCATGTGAAGTTAACCCGATATATATCAATCCACACCCACATGTGGCATGATAGACAACTCCAGCAGTGCTAAACGTAATGTAGTGATGAATCTCATATTGTCTGCTGGAGTTGGCTACCACAAAAGTGGTGGTCCATCTGATATTGCGGCAGGCGAGGAAACAACCCCATTTGGGGCGACCTGTATGAAAGGGCAGGCCCGATTTTGGAAAGTAGTGGCTGTGAACTAATAAATCGTTCAGGCTTCTGCCCCATCTAGCTGTCATAAGTGGGCGATTAGAGACCACCTTCCTCAAAACAGGATCTGTCTTAAGCACCCCCCAATGCTTAACAAAAATCTGTTGTATAACATGCCACTGGCTGTTGTAAGGGGAAATGAATCGAGTGGCACCGGAGGATGACAAGCTGCGACTGATATAGGCACGGGACAGGAGACTGTTTCTGTTAGTGCGTTTTGCCCTCTGGTATCCTTTCTTAATCCACCTCTGACTGAACCCACGCTCCATGAATCTCTCCCGCATATCCACCGCCTGTTGTTCAAAGCATTCATCAGTCGAGCAGATCCGTTTGAGATGAAGGAACTTCCTGACTGGAATTGATCGTATGGTTGACGGTGGATAACTAGATGTAGCATGCAGGAGAGAATTCACGGATGTGGATTTCCTAAAAATATCCGTTGCCACTGCACCATCTTCCATCACCGATATTCTCAGGTCCAGGAAGTCAATGGTTCGAGTATGGTGCTGGCAAGTGAGGGGAATATTGTAGCTGTTGGAGTTTAGCTGACGCACAAAATCCTCAAGTTCGGGACCGGTACCTCCCCAGACGACAAACACGTCGTCAATATAGTGAAGCCAGCACTGCGCATGGGAGCTGGCAACAATGTTCCCCCCAAACACCTCCGTCTCCCAGTAGCCAAGGAAGAGGTTGGCGTAGGAGGGGGCACATACCACCCCCATCACAGTGACGCGTCGCTGGAGGAAGTACCGGTCATCGAAAACGAAGAAATTGTGCGTGAGCACGAACTCCAACAGCTCAAGGACCAGAGAGCGCAAGGGAGGATTCCAGTAGCTCATCCGGAGAAACTATTCAAAGGCCCGCAGGCCATGCTGATGGTAAATACTGGTATAAAGGGCCTCAACATCTAAAGTCACCAGTGAAATCCCACCCTCCACTTATAATCCATCCAGTCTCCTCAGGACTCCAGAAGTGTCTCTGATATAGGAGGGAAGCATCTCCACAAGTGGATGTAAATAGAAATCAATAAATTTGCATGCCATATCGCTTAGCCCTCCAATGCCAGAGACAATCGGACGCCCTGGTGGACTGGTCAGATGTCAGGGGAACTTTGTGGTTTCTTGACAGTCAATCCTGCAAGGATTTGTGCACGTTGGACATAGTGGTATTTGGGGTGCCACCTGTGAGGACTGTTCTTTGTGGGAAGTTGAGGTGGAGGAAGAGGAGGAGAGGCCACTTGATCCTTGACTTGCCATCCACTGTATCACATGCTCTTTCTGGCCCTCATCTACAAGTCATACAGTTGTGCGGTTGCCAAAGAAAGGAAGTGGAGTAGCCCGTCCATTAACAGAAGTTGTCCGTTGTCTTTGGTTAAGACAAGCCTATGTTTGTTCAGTTGTGCTTTACGGAATTTTATCACCTACCCCACGTACACCTCGAACACTTATTCCCCTTTCCATCATGACCTCAAGATTTCCTACTCATGCTTTATATACCCTTTCCCTATTCTAACCAGCTGTTTCACAACTCTAGTCTGATGAGATTGATAGTAAAGTGTCAGTCTTTGCTGAAGACATTAAACTATGTAGGATATTAAAAACTGACCTTGATAGTACAATATTACAAAAAGATCTGGATAAGATGTCAGAATGGGCAGATACTTGGCAAAGAGATTTAATGTTGATAAATGTAAAGTAACGCACCTAGGACGGAGTAATCCTATAGCTGCATATACATTAAATGGAAGTAAACTCGGGACTACAGAACAGGAGGACTTGGGTATTCTCATTACAAATAACCTGAGCAGCAGCACTCAATGTCAAGCAGCAGCTGCTAAAGCAAACAAGATTTTAGGGTGTATAAAAAGAGAGATTAGATCCCGTGATCCCAACGCATTGTTACCCCTCTATAAATCATTTGTAAGGCCACATCTGGAATCTGGGAACAAGTTTTGGGCTCCACATTTTAAAAAGGACATTCAGAAGTTAGGAGCAGTTCAAAGGCGGGCAACTAGACTATTACAAGGAATGGAAGGCCTTCCATATGATGAGAGGTTGAAAAAGTTAGATATGTTTAGCTTAGAATAAATCGTCTCAGAGGAGATCTCATTTATATGTATAAATACAAGTGTGGTCAATATAAAGGACTGGCATATGACTTATTCCTTCTAAAGACAATACTAAGGACCAGGGGTCACTCACTGCAAGTGGAAGAAAAGCGATTCCGAAAGCTAAATAGGAAAGGGTTCTTTACAGTTAGAGCAGTCAGACTGTGGAATGCCCTACCACAAGAGGTAGTAATGGCTGATACTATAACAGCTTTTAAAAAAGGGCTGGATGATTTCCTCACTACATAACATTGTTGGTTATAAATGACTTAGTGACCAAATGTAGAACTGGTGGAGGAAGGTTGAACTAGATGGACCTAGGTCTTTTTTCAACCTAAGTAACTATGTAACTATGTCTGACACCTGTCTATCACCTATCACTAAATTAATGATCATTATTTAGGTGATTAAATGATAAGTTTGACATGGAGCACACTTTTTGCAATATTTAGATAATGAAATTGCAATTTTTAACTCAACCACAGAATGACCACTATTTAGATGGGGAAATAGAAATTTGTAGTTGGAGCACAGAATTACTGCTATTGAGATGAGGATATAGCATTTTTTAGCTGGAGCACTGATTTCCTACTATATAGATAATTTTTAGCTGAAGTCCCAGAATGATCACTAATTAGATTAGGATATAGCAAGTCTGAGCTGGAGCACACAATTCACAATCACTAGATGATGAAATGCTGAATTGTGGTACACAACTTTCCCTACACTACACATCCCTGCACTTCCCTATTCTACACACTCACCCTCCCAACTATCTCTACTACCTATGATTAAACCCACTAGCTAAGCCAGCTGCCTAGCAGCAGTGGCAGCACCATCTCTAAGCTTTTGCAATCACAAAATGGTGTCAATGCAGCATGTCCTCTTTTTATATGCAGAGGGACATATGACTTAGGCTGCCAATGACATAAGCCCTTGTGTCTGAATGTTGTGGATGGTTTCTGTGCCCTGATTGGCTGCTGGAAATCACACAAAGTTAAGGGGGAAAAAAAACCTGTCTGTCTCTCCTCTGACCTCTTTCCACTCTTTCCCCTCATCAAACCTGTCTCCCTGTTCATCATACAGGACTACTATCTTAGCCAAATGAATAGTAAGGTATTAGAAAAGCTGCGAACAGTTACCAAACATTGTCGACTATTGGCAAAAGTGTTTGGATATCCGAGCCTAAAGCCAGCTTTACACCTTACAATTAGGTGTGCGATCTCGTATGCGATGTGACACGCCCAGGTCGCATATGCGATTGAATGAGATTGCACGTAGGTCGTTCATTTGCTGTCACACGAGCGTTAGTAGTCTATGTTAAATTGATCAATTTTGTGTGTGATCCTTTAGATCATGTGTTCTGTGACGTATGCATTGGGCACCCTTTTTTTTTTTTTATTTATTGACTTGCCAAGCGTGTGTAATGTGTAGGGATGCGTTTTTACTATGTCATCTGCCATTCAGCTCTGCTACATGGCCGCTGACAGCAGACACAGACAGCCATGTAGCAGAGCTGAATGGCAGATGACAGCAGACACAGACAGAGCCGCACTGTCAGAATGAACTCGGGTGAACCTCACCCGACTTCATTGTCATGCTGCGGCTCTGTCTGTGTCGCGTCCTGATTAGCGGTCACCAGTGAAGGATTCACCGGTGACCGCTAAACTCCTGAGTAACTGAATTGAGCAGCCCTCTCTCATATACGCACCGATCCCCGGCGCGGCGCTGCACGGCATTCACACTGCTCCGGTGGCTTTTACTGTTTTGAAAAAGCCGGCCGCCCATTAAACAATCTCGTATTCCCTGCTTTCCCCGCCCACCGGCGCCTATGATTGGTTACAGTGAGACACGCCCCCCACGCTGAGTGACAGGTGTCCCACTGCACCCAATCACAGCAGCCGGTGGGCGTGTCTATACTGTGTAGTGAAATAAATAATTAAATAATAAAAAAAAACGGCGTGCGGTCCCCCCCAATTTTAAAACCAGCCAGATAAAGCCATACGGCTGAAGGCTGGTATTCTCAGGATGGGGAGCTCCACGTTATGGGGAGCCCCCCAGCCTAACAATATCAGTCAGCAGCCACCCAGAATTGCCGCATACATTAGATGCGACAGTTCTGGGACTGTACCCGGCTCTTCCCGATTTGCCCTGGTGCGTTGGCAAGTCAGGGTAATAAGGAGTTAAACGACGTGTATGCGATCACCGTATTTTCGTTCAATCTTGATCGCACGTAGGTGTCACACGCAAATACGTCACGAACGATGCAGGATGTGCGTCACTTACAACTTGACCCCGACAACGGATTGAAAGATTTATTGAAGCGTGTAAAGCAGGCATAAGTCAATTACGCCAAGATTCATACTTAATTTGAAATTGGTGAACCTTTTCCAAACAAGTTTGCTCATCTTTAGTGATAAAAGAAAATGTACAGGACAAGTTTTAACCAATTTTTAGTGAAAATGGTAGTATCTAATATTTGGTTGTACACTACTATTTGAGCAAACCTAAAAAACTGGAGAAGGCAAGTGGAATATGTTGGAAAACAATTTAAGAATATTTAATAGAAACAAAAAAGAATAGAATGAAAATAGTAGTATTAAAAGTGGTACATAAACGCAAAAAAGAGAGTAGTGGCAGGAAACAACAAACTGCCGGCACTAAATATCTATACCATAGAGATGTTATTATGAATTGTATGTGAAATATTACATGATACAGAGCTGCAACAAGTACAATGTATACACATAAACTAATACATAGTAATAACTGCTACAATCAGTGGTAAGTGTATACCAATTACAGAGATGCTGTGCAGAAATTAGTCCATGGGACAATGGTTACATACAAAGTACTGTACAATAAAGAAAGTCACAGGAATAAAGTACCAGTTGTGCAAAGAAGGTCTGGGGTCCCCCCAGAAAGGGTAATGCACATTTCGTGTATCAGATGAGCATGTTTTATCAGACCATGTAGAGGAGTCAGTGGTTCTTGTCATCAAATCATAAGTGATAAAAATGGCGCATGCGTGGCTGGCGCGGGCCCCTGTTGTGAGCGCACGGCATCAGGCACAGTGCACATGAGCAGGGGCTAAGACGCATCACTGCCACTTCCAGTCACGCACACAGTAACCGTAGAGATGCCACCGAGCACAACAGGGCGCAGACCACGCATGCGCACATATCACCCAGACAGACGCGGGACCAGCAAAAAACCCTACTATTAAATACAGCCTCCAATAGCATATATAGGATAAAAAATAGATCATAGAATGTGTACAAAGTATACCACATATTCAAATCCATCAAAAGTACAATAAAAAATAGATCCATTTAATCAAACATGGAGGCTATCTAGGAGAGAGAAATAATGACAAGTCCTGGTCCATATTCAGCTGTACGACATAGGCCAGGTGTCACAGGTGGTCCAGACAAAGGTCCAAATAGAGGAAAAGACTAAAAAAAGGGGTTAGAATTTTTTTTTATTTGAGCAGACCGCGGAGATCGCATGGGAAGGAGCAGTACTTGGTTTTTAAAGTGCAGATTCTGTTTGAATAGATTGATGCCAAATCAGCAGAAACTCTCAACATTTACGCCATATTGGAAACTTTACTGTTAAGGAAATCATCTAGAGGTTTAGTGAGTATTTTGAACCACAGCTGCCTCACAGAATTTCATAACATTGGGATGTGGGAATATAACATTTTACTAATAAAAAGCATACATTTTATATTACCTGCAAATTTTCAGTTACATAAGGGTCAAAAGTAATATGGGACTCCACGATTTATTATGCAATTTCTTCCTAATGCAGTGATTACCGATATGTCGTCATAAACTAATGTTTGACAGCACGGCAAGGCTTTGTGAGAAGGAGCGCTATTTTGCTTTATTCCACAAAAACATACACCAAACTGTCAGCTCACCTTATTTCCTTTTTAGGTTAGTACAGCAGTCCCAACACGAATATCACCGGAAACTGTGTGCAAATATAGAAAAATATTGGATCCAGCTAGGCACACAAACTGCTTTGGCAGGAATTTAACGGAGTAAAATTTCTTTTTTTTTTCATATTAAAAAAAAATCTTTTTGAACAAATTCAAACAGTCAAATACATCCATAAAAACATATGGGGGTTTAAGTATCATGATCTCTCCATCAACGCGTTTCGGCTAGATATTAGCTTTAATCATGACGGTGCTTGGCAGAGCAATGTAGGCGTTTGGCAGAGATTTCAGCATCAATGTGAACTGAGGCATTTTCCAATTTTTGGGAGGTAGAATGAATAAATACAAAGCAGTACAAAAATAGTTTTTATTTTTTTATGTGCGGTTCACAATGTGTTATTAGTGATAACAAGGATTTATTCTTCGAGATTGATATTTTTATTTTTTGCTACTATCACACAGTAAAAATAATTTTTTAGAAAAAATATTTTTTGGCGCCATATTCTGAAAGATGTAATTTTTTTCTTTTTTGACAAACAAAGCTGAATGGGGTTTTTTTTTGAGTGATGAGTTGGAAAAAAATTTTTGTGACTATGTTGGGGTTTATTCTGTAACATTTTTTAATTTTTTTTTATTCAATTTTTTTAAACTCAGGAAGAACACATATCAGCAATTTTGTGTTTCAGCATAATGAAAAAACATTTTTTTGGCTTGTTTTTTAATAACATTTTTTATAATGTTCACCATACGTTTATACCAAAGCATAGGAAAGCTGGGTGCTGAGAGATGTATAGCAGAGCATGGGAAAGCTGGGTGCTGAGGAAAAGAGCCCTTTTCCCTCAGCACAAAACATTCCCATCGCATGCTTTTATCTTAGTCCCCCTTATATATAGTTCTCCAAATACTATAATGGCCCACGCATAGCCTTCCATATAATATAAAGGGTCCCACATAAGCCTTCATATATTAGAATGCAGCTACATGTATTATAATGCATTTCCCATAGTTCTCCATGTATTATAAATTCACCCCACAGTCCTCCATATATTATACTGCACCCCATAGTCCTCCATATATTATAATTCACCCCATAGTCCTCCATGTATAAAGTAGCCCTCGAGTTATTATAATTAATTTACCATAGTTCTCCATGTATTATAATTCACCCTATAATTTTCCATATATTATAATTCACCCCATAGTACTTCATATATTATACTGCACCACATAGTCCTCCATGTTTTATAATGCACCCCCATAGTCTATGTAGAAGGTAGCTTTCATAGTCCTCCATATATTATAATGTAGCCCCCTTAGCCCTATATGTATTATAATGCAGCCCCATAAAACCTTCATATTGTGTTATGCAGCCCCCCATACTCCTCCATGTATAATGCACCCATATAGTCCATGTATAAGGTGTCCGTCATGTTGTATAATGCAGTCCCATAGACCTCCATGTATAATGTAGGCAGCCCCCCATGCTCCATGTATAATGCAGGCAGCCCCCCATGCTCCATGTATAATGCAGACAGCCCCCCATGCTCCATGTATAATGCAGCCAGCCCCCCATGCTCCATGTATAATGCAGACAGCCCCCCCTGCTCCATGTATGCTCAGGGCGGCACGGTGGCTTAGTGGTTAGCACTGCAGCCTTGCAGCGCTGGGGTCCTGGGTTGGAATCCTACCAAGGACAACATCTGCAAGGAGTTTGTTTGTACTCCCCGTGTTTGCGTGGGTTTCCTCCGGGTTCTCCAGTTTCCTCCCACACTCCAAAAACATACAGATAGGGAATTTAGAGTGTGAGCCCCAATGGGGACAGTGTTCCTGATGTATGTAAAGCACTGCAGAATATGATAACGCTATATAAAAATAAAGATTTACTGCAGGCAACCCCCTATGCTCCATGTATAATGCAGGCAGCCCCCCATGCTTCATGTATAATGCAGCCAGCCCTCCATGCTCCATGTATAATACAGACAGCCCCCATGCTGCATGTATAATGCATCCCCCCATGCTCCATGCATAATGCAGCCAGCCCCTCCTGCTCCATGTATAATGTATCCCCCCATGCTCCATGTATAATACAGCCCCCCATGCTCCATGTATAATGCAGGCAGCCCCCCCATGCTCCATGTATAATGCAGGCAGCCCCCCATGCTCTATGTATAATGCAGGCAGCCCCCCATGCTCCAATGTATAATGCAGGCAGCCCCCACATGCTCTATATATAATACAGGCAGCCCCCACATGCTCCATGTATAATGCAGGCAGCCCCCCATGCTCCATGTATAATGCAGGCAGCCCCTCATACTCCATGTATAATGCAGGCAACACCCCATGCTCCATCTATAATGCAGGCAGCCCTCCATGCTCCATGTATAATGCATGCAGCCCACGCATACTCCATGTATAATGCAGACCCCCATGCACTCTGGCCACCACGTATACACTGATTTTAAAAAAAATAAATAAAAAACAACAAGTTGTTACCTCTCTCTTTGTTCCACCGCTGCTACGTCCTCACCTCTCCTCCGTTCCGCCTACTGCTGCCGTCGGTATCCTCCCGCCCTGTGCTCTGTGCTCTCAGCATAGCAGTTGCACAGCAGTGACGTCACCGCGCAGGGAGAGAATGATGAAGCATGGAGCTACACGGGCTGCTCCATGCTTCATTGTTGCTGTGCACGATAACGGGGATGGGGGGGTTGGTGCCGACGTCACTGACATTGAGAAAGGGGGGCCCGGAGTTAGTGGCAGCAGCGGCAGCTCCTCTCACAGAAAGGAGCTGGCTGCTGATCTGCGGGGCGGCCGTGGGTCCCTAAGCTGCCGGGCCCGGTCACAGTCGTGACCTCTGCAACCGCGGTAGTTATGCCCCTGTTGCCTTAATAGTCAGCTGCTGCAGACTGACCTAAATGGTAGAGAGAAGAAAAACAGATTCCCCTGTGCTGTTTACAGTTCCAAAGACAGTCCACAGTATAAAGAATATAGAAGTATGTTACTATCTAAGCCTGATTGTCTTGAGGAAGTAGTCAGTAGGACTTTGAAATGCGCAGATAATAAACCACTTCAATATTCTTCATCTTGTGAACTGTTATTGGAATTATCAGCAGGGCAGAGGAACCCATGTTTCTCCTAACCATGTGGACTGCATTGTAACACTGGTGTTATCAACTGGGTGAAACAGTGAGGGCAGTCTGTGTAAGAGAGAAGCTCCACTAGGAAAACAAATTGTCTGCTACCTATTCTTGCACTTACGTAGTGCAGGCACTGATGAGTGCTCAGAACAGCGTGGCATGCGTTAATTAAAAGTGTCAAAGATTAACAGCGGAATTTTATCAGGTTAAGGCCTAGGACACACAGCGAGAAAAATGGTGCAAGTGGAATGCAATAAAAAAAAAAATCGCATTCCACTCGGACCAATATTACTCTTTGGGGCTGCTCCCATGAGTGATTATTTTCTCAGCCCTAATTGGACCGAGAAAACAGTCACAGCATGCTGCAAGTGAAATGCGATCCTGTTCCACTCACACCCATGCAAGCCTATGGGGCGAAAAAAACATCGCACTGCTCTCGCATTACACCACTGTAACGCGAGAGTAGTGCGAGAATCGCAATAGCCGGCAACGGAGGAGATAGGGAGATAAATCCCTTCCTCTCCTCCATAGCGCCGGCTCTCCCCACCGCAGCTGTGGTCTGATAGTACGATCGGTCCACAATCGCAGACACTCGGCTCCCGCTGCGAGCATGAGCCGAGTGTCATGCGAGGACTCGCACATAACCCCATGTTGCCTCAGCCTTACAGCCACGGATGGAGCACTGCTCCACCCTTGGCAGTTAAAGGCACTTCTCAGCTGATTAAATCAGCCTCCATGTGGATGTAAAGATGCAGGCTTGGTGTGTGAGACCACATCAAAGACAGGGAATTGACTTATGACGTACCTAGTGCAGAATTCTGTGTATTAACCCCTACAGCATGCTGCATTCACATTACATAACAAAAACCTGCTGTCAGATCCCATTTAATATGTAACTGAATGGGTAAAAAAACAATCAGAACCAACGTTGTTTCATTAGTAGACACTAAACATTAGTTGAGGTGTATCATACTGTACATATAAGGTTCTAGCCTGATCTTGTTGACAGTCCTGCTGATAATTGTATAAGATTATGTTTCTATTAGATAACACATATATATTACATGGCACTTTTATTGAGGAGTGTGACTTCTAAAAATATTTTAAAAAATGTTTTTCACAAACCTTGATCCTGCTCATGGGTAAAACACAGTCCAATATACATTGTATCTCAAACAGTTTTTATTATATATTTTAGCTGTGCTATATTTTCAGAATCAGGTTCTAATATATATGTTGGTATTAAAACATAAACACGAATGATACTGCTATATATGTATGCATACTCTATATGCCCAATTGTAATGGTAAACAAATTGCATTAAACCCCAAAAGCCTGGCTAATATTTTCTGTCTTATATTTTCATGTAAAAAATTCCTTGCTTAATAATTTTAATTCTACTACTCAAAATATTTCATACAAAAATATAAATCAATATAAACATTGGGGATGAGTTCCCCCTGGTGGATGGTACTGATAGAATAACATAACCCTTTACCTCCCTTGCTGATTATTTTTTGGTCTCTCAACAATAAATCATACAGCTTATTTTCATACAAAGTGATTTATCTGACACAAGAATAGTAACAGCTATATGTTCTTCTTTCTGCGGGCTACATAAAGCAGATTTTCTTTTTTTGTATCTACCCTTGCACTTTCAACTGATAATAGCTTTGATGTGACAGATCTGCCACCAGAATCCTTTGTATTATTAATGCAATTGTAGCATATGAGAGTCCAGCAGTTACTGGTTGGTTTTTAATTCTTAGCACCACACTCTATAAACTGAATATAAATCATATCATTTCACCGAGAGGCAGCACGACAGTGCCATGTGCTAGCAGACAGACTTTTGTGTAGGATCAAAGGATTCATCTCTTTCAGATTTTCAATCAACCTAGCAAAAAAACGCATCAGGGCAATATACCCATTATACGAAAAGAAAGACTTCTATTTTTTTCTCTAGGGCTAAAAGGCATTTATTGAATAAGGTGATAGAGTAAACACATCTCACTTGGGAACAACTTCTGAGTAATGACTTCTAAAAGCAGGCAGCGTGGCTTCTAGGTTAATTTCTCCTTTCTTATAAAGTCTACCTGTAGATATTTGACAAGAAGAGGCTCGTCGATTATCAGAATCAGTGCAATTTATGATAATTTGCTAATTATATTTCCAAGTGATTTGACGTAATTTTTTCAGTCTGTACATAAGAAATTAAAGTGGTTATGCTTCTTGGGGACATGTTTTTTAAATTTAAATTAATGGTCTTGGGGCTAAAAGGTATACAGTTGGGTTTGATTACAAACTTTGTGCTGATTTGCTTTCACAAGCTCTTTAATTCAAACAAGTTTAACTTTGATGCGATCTGTGGTCATAAATCAACTGAAGGGGCTCAGAAACACAGATAATGGTGTTACAAATAGTAATGGGCAAGTGTGCTCTACTGCTTGAGATGCAAATTACTCACTTGAGTATCCTGGTTCTTGAGTCCCCGCTCCGCATCTTTCGTAGCTGATTTTCAGCCACTAAACATGCAGGAATTGCCCGCCAATCACGGTAATGACATAGCCATGTTGGCTACTACCTTTACTGTGATTGGCTGGCCACATTGTGTCATCTGGTCTATATAAGACTCGTGACGCTATGCTCAGTGCACTGTACTTGGACATAGTGTAGGGAGAGTTTCTACTGATGAAGGGAACATGAGTTATAGCATTATGGTATCTGCTGTTGCAACATTAAACCAAGAATCCTTTTCGAGGCTAATTCAAATAGATTCTATTCTATAATAATACTGCTCTTGGCTGCAATTAGTGTGGTGTTAGGTGTTAGAGAAGGGATAGTCTATTAGAGGCATCTAGGCAGAGTTTTTTGCATTACTGTCCTTGTTGCTGCCACAAAAAACACCAGTCCTATTCAGAGCTAATTATATTATATTATAAACTATAAATCAAAGTAGTGGAGAAAATAACCGCAAGATCAGCTGCTGTGCCGGATGAACTTTATTCAAGCTTCAGTGCAGAGTAAAATCAGCGGCGGGAGGAGACCTGGATACCGAACCCCTCACTGAGGACAGTCCTCAGTGAGGGGGTCGGTATCCAGGTCTCCTCCCGCCGCTGATTTTACTCTGCACTGAAGCTTGAATAAAGTTCATCCGGCACAGCAGCTGACCTTGCGGTTATTTTCTCCACTACTTTGATGTTTGGGACGCTGCTTCTAAGGTAACCTGCACGCTGCATCCAGATCATACACCTGTGTTCGTGCAGTACATTCCAGGACGTGAGTTTCTAACTGGGTAACAGAGACGTACAAGTGGTGCAGGACTCACTCTTCTGAATACTTATAAACTATAATAATACTGATTTTAGCTGCAATTAATTTAGGGTTACATGTCAGAATAGGGATAGCCTATTAGAGGCATGTTATGCTCGCAGGTGTGAGCAGGAGTGGACCCACTGGATTGCACAACACAGTACACCTGAGGAGTGTGACTTAAGCACACACCAGATTTTCACCAGAGCCTCTGATGGTGAGGATGGAATGGGCTTCTATTAGGAACAAGGTGCTACATGGGTAGAAGTGGTGCTGCCACAACTGGCCCCAGGCGTATGGCTAATGACTGTCTCTGATAAGACAGATGCAGCCAGGATGGCTGATGTGGCAGGCAAGGCCGGTATGGATAGATGCAGCAGTGGATACAGCAAGTACGGTTGGGGTAGATAGGTGCAGCAGCGGGGAACGAGTACCGCAGGCTTGGCCAGTATGGAATGATGCAGCAGGGGCAGCTGATACTACAAAACAGTCAAGTGTAAGTAACACAGCAGCAGCACATAGGTAAGGGACCTGAACATCTAGCATCTCTAAGATTAGACCATGTTGCCCAAGCACCACCATGTCGGCACATCACATATCAACTGCTTAATCAGAAGGCCGAAACTCCTTTCCATCATTGCCAGCCAATTAGCCATTGGATGCCAATGGTAGAAGTGAGCAGTGCATCCAGCCTGGGATACTGGGCTAGAAATTTCTGTACAACTAGGTTCAGAATGTGAGGCATGCAAGGCACATGTGTGATGTTGCCCAGGCATAGGGCTGCTAATAGGTTTGCACCATAGTTGCACTCACCCCCCCTGGCTCCAGGTTCAGTTGAGACAGCCATTGTTCAAACCCGGTTTGGATAGCAGTCTACAACTCTGCAGCTGTGTGACTGCGTTCTCTGATGCAGATTAATTTCAGCACTGCCTGATTGTGTTGAGCACTGGCCAAGCTGATCAGAAGTGGGGAGGTTTCTCTCTGCACTCTTTCTTGGAACACATGTAAGGGAGAGGAAGAGCTTGATGGTGGCAGAAGCAGAGGAGGTGGCAGAAGCAGAAAAGGAAGCCGTAGATCCAGAATTTTGGCCCACAAGCTTTAGAAATTTCAAAACTTGGGAAGCAGCAAATTCCAAACCTGCTACTGCAGCCACCAGAGTAACCCAGTGCCCAGTCAGAAAGATGTAACACCCCTGCCCATGTTTGCTCGTCCAGGTGTCAGTGGTGAAATGCACCCTGGGAGACAGAATTTTCCAAGGAAAAGGTAATCTTTGCTGCGACTTGATGGTGTAGCACAGGCACAGCTTTATTAGAGAAGTAATGGCAACTGGGCAACTGGTACTGGGGGACTGCAGTGGCCATGAGGTTTCAGAAACCATCTTCATCCACCAGCCGGAAAGCCAGCATTTCCATGGCCAACAGTTTCGATATGGTCAAGATCAAGCACTTTGCTTTCTCATATGTGGGAAGAAATGCTTTGTTACATGACCAAAACTGCGAGACAAAGGGCTGGCTGCTGTGCTGAGAGAGGGTGGAGGAAGGTATGAAAAACCCACTGGAGGACTGTGCGGTAGGTGTAGAGGTAGATGTAATGCTGGATTTAGAAGCATGTGGTGTACTTGATGTCTCGCATGGATCTAAAGCACCAGGCATGGTCACTTCCATGACACCTGACGATCCCTCACTCACCCCTACTGTAGCGGGTACGCAAGAGGAGGTTTGGCGGTCGGAGACCTGCTACAATACTTTCCCTGGTAATGCAGGAGGAGATAGAAGCAGAACACGATATTAATTAGGTGGCCGGTGGCTGGGTAGGCCCATTAGTTTGCATTTTAGCCAAGTGAGATTCCCACAGTAATGCCTATTGAGTATGCATGTGCTTGTTCATGCTTGTAGTAGTTAAATATTACAATATCTACCTCTACTCAGTCATTGTTTACAACATTGACAGATAATGGAAGTTGGGTCATCTTTTGCTGTCTCAAAAAAGTCCCAGACTAGGCAAACCTTAGGATGCAGTGCTTCTCATGATTACATCACTACGTGTTTGTGCAGGAATCACCACTGTAACATCCTCGGCTTCCTTCTCCTTCTTGTTATCTGCCGAGCTACTCAGCTATGAGCCTGTGGATTGAGAATAAGTGGGATCTCCAACTTCGTTGTCATGTTCTATGTTATTTATTATTATTATTATTTATTTATAGAGCACCATTGATTCCATGGTGCTGTACATGAGAAGGGGGTTACATACAGAACACATATACAAGTTACAATAGACAGACTAGTACAGACAGAGGGAAGAGGGCCCTGCCCTTGCAGGCTTACATTCTAAAGGATTTTGGGGAGGAGACAGTAGGTGGGGTGGGGGGGTCGAGCGGCAGCTCCGCACGGTGGTGGGGCGGCAGCTCCGCACGGTGGTCGGGCGGCAGCTCCGCACGGTGGTGGGGCGGCAGCTCCGCACGGTGGTGAAGCAGTGAGGTCATTGAAGGTTATAGGCATTTCTGAACAGATGAGTCTTTAGGTTCCGTTTGAAGTTTGCAAGTGTAGTAGATAATCTGACGTGTTGAGGCAGCGAGTTCCAGAAGACTGGTGATGTTCGGGAGAAGTCTTGGAGGCGGTTGCATGAGGAGCGAATGAGAGAGGAGGAGAGAAGGAGATCTTGGGAGGACCGGAGATTTCGTTTTGGAGTGTAGCGAGAGATTAGTTCAGAGATATATGGAGGAGACAATTTGGGGATGGCTTTGTAAGTCAGTATTAGTAGTTTGAATTGGATACGATGGAAGATTGGGAGCTAGTGAAGGGACATGCAGAGAGGAGAAGCAGGGTGGTAGTGAGGCGAGAGGTGGATCAGTCGGGCAGCAGAATTAAGGATGGACTGGAGAGGGGCGAGCATGTTAGCAGGGAGACCACAGAGGAGGATGTTGCAGTAGTCGAGGCGGGAGATTATGAGAGCATGCACTAGCATTTTTGTAAATTGAGAATTGAGGAAGGGACGGATTCTGGAAATATTTTTGAGTTGAAGATGACAGGAGGTGGTGAGGGATTGAATGTGTGGTATGAAGGACAGGGCAGAGTCAAAGGTCACTCCGAGGCACCAAACTTTGGGTGCTGGGGAGAGCGTGATGTTATTTATTGTAATAGATAGATCAGGTAGAGAGTGTAGGTGAGATGGAGAAAAGATGATCAGTTCAGTTTTGGCCACATTGAGCTTTAGGAAGCGAGAGGAGAAGAAGGAAGATATAGCCGATAGGCACTCTGGGATTCTGGACAGCAGAGATGTGACATCTGGGCCAGTTAGGTAGATCTGAGTGTCATCGGCATATAGGTGGTACTGGAAGCCATGGGACTTTATGAGTTGTCCCAGGCCAAATGTATAGATAGAAAAAAGTAAGGGTCCCAGGACAGAGCCTTGAGGGACACCAACAGAGAGAGGACGGGATGAAGAGGTTGTGTGGGAGTGGGAGACACTAAAAGTGCAGTTGGAGAGGTATAAAGAGATCCAAGAGAGGGCGAGGTCTCTGACACCAAGGGAAGAGAGGATCTGTAGTAGGAGGGAGTGATCAACAGTGTCAAAAGCTGAGGATAGGTCTAGAAGCAGGAGTATAGAGAAGTGGTTGTTAGCTTTGGCAGTAAGAAAGTCATTTGTGATTTTAGTCAGGGCAGTTTCAGTGGAATGATGTGGACGGAAGCCGGACTGTAGGTTATCAAAGTGAGAGTTAGAGGAGAGGTGGGAGGAAATTTCAGCATGGACGTGCTGTTCCAGGAGTTTTGAGGCGAATGGGAGTAGCGATATGGGGCGATAGCTGGCAGCAGAGGTTGGATCGAGGGAAGGTTTCTTTAGAATGGGTGTGACTGTTGCATGTTTAAAGGCAGAAGGGAAGGTACCAGTTGTTAAAGATAGGTTGAAGAGATGGGTTAAGGCTGGAATTAGGATAATGGTGAGGTTGGGGAGGAGGTGGGTTGGGATGGGATCAAGTGCTGACCTGACATCATAGCACAATAAGCATGCGCCTCTGGTATCTATCGCGTGTGTCTCAGGAGTCTAATCATCATCACCTCCATCCCTGGGTCTTAATGTCAGTTGATGAGGGTCAGGATCCTGCTTGGACCCTACTTCATCAAAGCCAGCATCCAGATCACAAAGATTTTGAGCATCAGTGCAGATGCTTTCCTCCTCAACACTCTGGAAATCTTTTGAGTGGACCTGTGATGCATATAGAATAGAATGTGGGAAGAGCTCTGCAGAGTCGCCCATGTGTGGTTCTCTACTTTCAGTTTGCTGGTTGGACATTTGTGACACAGGTCGTAACCAAGCGTAATTGGGGTGGCACCGCTAGGGAATGAAGTGTGTATGATGTTGAGGTGGAGGAAGAAGAGGAGAGGACACTTGATGCAGCTCTTGCCATCCACTCTAGCAGCTGCCATTTATCAACCTTATTTCAAAGTTGAAGCGATGTTCGGCTGCCAAACAAATCAAGGAGAGTAGGCTGTCAACTAATGGAAGTTGTTCTCATTTCTCTTGGGATAGGATAAGTTGGTGTTTGCTCACTAAACCTTTGACTCATAGAGCTTCCCACAAACCTACAACACGCCGCCTATTCCCCTGTCTACGACAACTTCGTCCCAATTTACCACTCATGGTTAATGTACCATTTCCCTTTTAAATAGATGTTTTGCAACCCTATGCCCACTCCTCTCAGACACCTGACACAAAAGATAAATTATTTAGTTACTAAAAGTTAGAACACCATTTTACCCAATTCAATAGCTATTTCTCAGCAAGCACCACTACCAAGACCTATAAATTTATTGCAGTGGGTAATTTACACCAGACCCATAAAAGTGGCAACAAGCACTTTTTAGATACTGCACTACAAATCCTATTAGAATTGTCAATAATACGTGGTTATACTTAGAGCGATATTTTTAAATTTTTCAAAAGGCAACTAAAATTGCCAACATACAGTGTATACTGACTGCACTAACAATTGTTTTAAGACCAACATTAATACATGGATAGAACCAGAGTGATATTTTTAAATTTTTCTAAAGGCAATTAAAATTGCCAGAATGCAGTGTATATAGACTGCACTAAAAAAATTTTAAGACCATCAATAATACGTGGATAGAACCAGAGAAGTGTTTTTACATTTTTCTAAAGGCAATTAAATTTGCCACCATGCAGTGTACAGACTGCACTAACAAGATTTTAAGACCACCAATAATACTTGGATAGAACCAGAACAGTCTTTCTAAGGCCTCTTTCACATGTTTGTGAAAAACCACGCACGTTTTTCACGGATGTGTAAGAGGTGTGTTTTGCCCTCCGTGAGCCGTGTTTATGGCTCACGTGTGTTCTCCGTTTGTTGTCCGTGATAACACACAGAGAACGGAAACTTTCTACTCACCCATCCCTGGTGTTGCTCTCCGTGGTGCTGATCTTCGGTCTCCGGTCCTGCCGACTCCCCGCTGCTGCTGCTTCCGGCTGCAGTGAAGTGAATATGCAATGAGCATAATGAGCGGCGGTCGGAAGCAAGTGACAGCAGCGGCAGAGACAGCAGGGTGAGTAAAGTTTTTTTTTTTTTTCTCGCAGATACCGTATTTTTCGCTTTATAAGACGCACTTTTGTTCCCCCAAATTTTGGGGGAAAGTAGGGGGTGCGTCTTATAAGCCGAATATACGGGGGGGGGGTATATATATATATGTACACTGCAGCGTCCAGGGGAGGTGGGGGCAGCAGCTCTGGAGCACAGGGGAACGCTGCGGGCTGCTGCCTTTGATCTCCTGCACCCGCTCATATAATATGCACAGCCGCTGTCCATCTCCAATGGTGCTGAAATCGCACCGCAGTGAGGGGCTGGTGAGCGGTGCATATTATATGAGCCTGTGTCCCAGTGTGATCGCACATGCCCACCCCTGTGTTAGATTTGGCCCCCAGGCTGCTGCTCATTCTAAAATAAAAAATCTTTACTTACCCTGCAGCGTTTCTCCCTGTGTCCCTGCTTCCACTGTGATCAGACAGGCAGAGAGCTCAGGCTGCTGTACCGATCACATGACCGCACTGACAACCAGGAAGTGGAAGAACAGAAGCACGGAGCAGACAGGAGGGAGCTCAGCGCTGCAGGAGATAAGGAAAGAGGGTTTTATTTTACTTTGGGCAGCAGCCTAGGGGCCATATCTGACACAGGGGGACTTGTGCGATCTATAGGGGCCCATGGGCAGCACTATGGGGGCGATATCTGACACAGGGGGACTTGTGCGATCTATAGGGGCCCATGGGCAGCACTATGGGGGCGATATCTGACACAGGGGGACTTGTGCGATCTATAGGGGCCCATGGGCAGCACTATGGGGGCGATATCTGACACAGGGGGACTTGTGCGATCTATATAGGGGCCATGGGCAGCACTATGGGGGTGATATCTGACACAGGGGGACTTGTGCGATCTATAGGGGCCATGGGCAGCACTATGGGGGCGATATCTGACACAGGGGGACTTGTGCGATCTATATAGGGGCCATGGGCAGCACTATGGGGGCGATATCTGACACAGGGGGACTTGTGCGATCTATAGGGGCCATGGGCAGCACTATGGGGGCGATATCTGACACAGGGGGACTTGTGCGATCTATAGGGGCCATGGGCAGCACTATGGGGGCGATATCTGACACAGGGGGACTTGTGCGATCTATATAGGGGCCATGGGCAGCACTATGGGGGCGATATCTGACACAGGGGGACTTGTGCGATCTATATAGGGGCCATGGGCAGCACTATGGGGGCGATATATAACACAGGGGGACTTGTGCGATCTATAGGGGCCATGGGCAGCAGCATGGGGGCGTTATCTAAAACGGGAACGTGTGCAATCCATAGGGGACCATAGGCAGCACAGGGGAACGTGTGCCATCACAAGGGGGCTATATTCAATATAAGGGGGCCATATCCAGATTAAGGGGGCTAATTTTAGGATGGGGGGCTATGAGGGACATATACCCTATATGATTTGTTAGAGGGACACTGGCATTATAAGATGGACCCCATTTACCATTAAAAAAAAAAAAATCTCTTTTCCTTCACCAAATTTGGGGGTGCGTCTTATAATCAGGTGCGTCTTATAAAGCGAAAAATACGGTACATGTGTTTTCTCCGGTGCGTGTCACACGGAACACATCCATGTAGTCCGTTTGTGTTACGTGTGACCCATTTGCGTTTTGTGTGACACCCGTGATGCCAGAGAAAACGTGGACATGTCCACATGTGGAGCACACGGGCACACGTATGCTCCTCACGTGCACACGGTCCTTGGCAGAATACATACGTGAACGCAGACCCATTGATTTTAATGTTTCTACGTGTGCCCGTGTCTCCGGTACGTGAAAAAACTGACCATACACGTACCGGAGGCACGGACGTGTGAAAGAGGCCAAAAATTTTCCAAAAGCAATTAGAATTGTCAAGATGCAGTGTGTACAGACAGCACTAACAATACCTATTAATACGTTTCCTTGTATAATTTGGAGCAAATAGCAAATACCTATTTGGATTCCACACTGGTAACTGTTTTTCCACACACTACAAGTACCTGCAATCCCTATTTCTATGATTTAATGTGTTGATTTGTGGCACAACAACACCTCTCCCTACAGTGCATGTTCCTATTCTAAACTATCGCTGGCCTATCTAGCTAAACTGCCTAGCATTAAACCCCTAATCTCACTGTCTACTAGCAGCACCTTCCCTGATGAACAACAATCAAAAAGTGGAGCCCACGCAAAAATGACTGCTATTTATATGTACACTGACATGTGACTTAGCAAGCCAATTACAGAAGCCCATTTGTCTTCACCTTGTGAATATTTGTTGCACTGTGATTGGCTGCAGGAACATCCACAAATAAAAATAAAAAAGGAAAAATGGCGACGCGCATGTCTGGCTTCTCCAGCTCTAGAGTCCCTGCATTCTCTACTGATTTAACACATCCCTACATCAAGCAGCACCGCAATCCTATCCAAAACCAGAAAATGCTATTAAAAAGCATTTTTGGAAATGCGGCCAGCGTTTGGGGGGCGGCAAATGAACCTAAATGAACATTACCAGCTTCTGGGGGAAGGGTTTGGGTTTGCCAAGCCTGAAAGAACAAGCTCAGGCTCGTATAGAACCTGAGTTTGGCGAGCCTTTATCAAACAGGTTTGCTCATCTTTACTTACTACTATAGGTGAGTGGATCAGGTAAAATTCGAAGTTTTAACTTAATTGGAGAGTTTTACACAGGCGTGCACAACATCATGGTGCACATTGTAAAGTCATGATGCAATAACATTTTGTACACTTGTGCAGAAACCGCCTGGGCACTCAACATAGACAAGCTAAGGATGCATCAAATACTGGACGGTTGACAGAAAGTTGGCATAAAGGTGAGTATAAACTCTTCTACACTTTAGAAAAATGGTGACCAGGGGCCACAATATGTTGAATCCACAGAAAATCACAAATAATCTACTTTTTTTTGTAAAACTCAAGCCAAATTCAAAATCACCTTAAATGTATTTGCTCATTTTCACTTACTATATCTATAATGAAATTTTCTACACAGTCTTCAAGAAAATTAGTGGGTCGACTGTTTAAGTTGTGACGGAAAAATGTTTTTTTCTAAATTGAAAAGCCCCATTGCAACCTAAATTTCACTTAGATTAAAAATATTTTTTTTATATAATTAATTTTATGAGTGACTCAAAAGCAGTAACTTGTTTTACCCCTCACTATGTAGTCATACATAAAATTGCAATCTAGTACAGAACATCACTGCCATGTCTGTGTCAATGTGATTAGCTGTCGAAAAGAAAAACTCATTGTCATGAAAAATTCTAAATGATTGATAAATATAGTTATTTCCTGAAATGTAATTAAGCTTAATTCTTTATGAAGCACAACAAGATTTACCTGCCAGACATAAACTTCAACAGTCAGCAGACAAGAGCTTAAAAACCAGGTCATTTATGAGGCCCCTTAGATAATTAATTTTACTTCAACAGCTTTGCACCAAACTAACATTCGGTACTTTTTGTTTTAGTATTTGCAGTGTTTTTTCAACTTGCTGAAATCTGTCATTACTTCATAAATTATACAGAAAGAGAAATGTCAAAATGTCCAACTTTATGGAAAAGATTACAGTTATTTTGATTATAATGGATGAATCCAGACATACACTTAACATACTGTAGATAACATTAACAAGCAGGATAAATTCTAGAATATTTAAAAAACTAGGATACCTGGAGAACCATGGGATGGACAGAAACTTAGTGCACTACTATGCAATTTAGAACTTTAAAGAATAGTAAAGATGAAAAGGAATAATAACCAGATAACTTCGGGCTGATGGGAAATGGTAGTAAGAAAAATAATTTTCTGTGTTACCTTGACTAATAGATTTGAAGTGTTTAGTTTACTATTTAGGGATATGGGAGTTTTAAAAATTACTGAGCAATGATCAGAGTTCCCATAAAAAATGAATGCAGAAATCCATCCATAGATGTTGGGCCAGATTTTGAGACCAGGCCATTTAACCATATCAACTTTATATGAAGAATACCCATTTTACTCAAATAGCCCTGACTAATGCCCTGACAAGTGTAGGCACAGAGTATTGCAGTCAAGGAAAGTCAAAAGTTTTACTTTTGTCCAACCGCTGCTTGTAAAAGAGAGAAAATTAGCTAATTTACACCAAAAGGCTCAGATCAGATTTTTAATCCCCAGATAGCAAGGTCGTGGCCAATAATGAAGTCATGATGGTTAAGACTCTTCTGTAATATCATTTAGATTAGTGGTCTACACCTCTCTGACCTTGAGAGCCGCATTTAGTTCTGAGAGAGGGTTATATGAGCCACATTTTATTTCCACCCTTTCACAGTACTGACATCTAGAGCCCCCTTACCAGTATAATGACAGCCAAAGCTTTTCCACAGAAATCCCCACACAGCAAAAGTATACCAATATCCAGGGGTTTCAACCTCCATTCAGATCTGCTCGTTTGTTTAGGGTTACTCACAAGTGTCATAATCTGCAGACCTGCTCTTAATATCTGTTTGCAAGACCTGGTGTAAATGCAACAAGCTGGAAGACAGCTGCGAGCCAGACATCAATGGCTCACGAGCCACATGTGGCTCTTGAGCCACAGGTTGGGGACCTCTGCTTTAGATCATTGCACTTTGGTGCTTACTTAATTTTTTTTTATCACAGTTCCATTTTTTTCTTGTGGTTGACTGTTAAATGTCCACATTTCTTAGTATAAATAGTTCTTTATCCTGTAATAAAAGGTCTTATAATGCCCTTCAATGATATACAACAAAAAAGCATTTGATAACTAAAAAAATTGAGCCTTAATACTACACAGTCAATATAAAAGACCTAAAAACCCTACATTAATCTGCAATAAAACCATTTTGGTATGGAACATTGTGAGATCAGCACGATTTTTTTCACAGAATATTTTGCACCTTATTTCCATTCAAATACTTAAGTTTCACTATAGAAATTAAACAGCATAAAAAGACTGCATTACTCAATAAAATATTACACTGAAAAACAAGGAAGAACATAAAATTGAGGATCCACAGAGAAATCTGTCTTGCATCAAAATGATATAGTATAGCACATTAAGATTATGTACTGTAAAACATCTGCCTAGTCTATTCCACATAAGCATGCAGCCTTTACATTTAACTTTAGATTGATTTTATGGTGAAACCTTATTATACATGAATTGTTCAATGGCTGTGACTACTCTACTGTTTCTCCTCCCTCGAGAAATATGAAACTAAGTTTGTATCTAAAGAATAATGGGTTTCTTGGAGAAAAGAGAAAAGGGGAAGCTTAAAGTTAAAAAAAAGTCAGAAGTAAGCAGACTGAATAAGATATGAGAGAACATTTTTGAAAAGAGCGATTCAATTTCCAAAGCGAAAAAAGTTGAGAAAGTTGAAAAAATACAGATGTCACTCCAATCCAACCTAATATAAAAAAGCATTGATCAAGAGGAAGTAAAAGGAAAATCACTATGACGTAGTTGCCCATTGATCTAATAAATATAATTCCTCTTGGACATACAGTTAGGTCCAGAAATATTTGGACAGTGACACAATTTTCGCGGGTTGGGCTCTGCATGCCACCACATTGGATTTGAAATGAAACCTCTACAACAGAATTCAAGTGCAGATTGTAAGGTTTAATTTGAAGGTTTGAACAAAAATATCTGATAGAAATTGTAGGAATTGTACACATTTCTTTACAAACACTCCACATTTTAGGAGGTCAAAAGTAATTGGACAAATAAACCAAACCCAAACAAAATATTTTTAATTTCAATATTTTGTTGCGAATCCTTTGGAGGAAATCACTGCCTTAAGTCTGGAACCCATGGACATCACCAAACGCTGGGTTTCCTCCTTCTTAATGCTTTGCCAGGCCTTTACAGCCGCAGCCTTCAGGTCTTGCTTGTTTGTGGGTCTTTCCGTCTTAAGTCTGGATTTGAGCAAGTTAAATGCATGCTCAATTGGGTTAAGATCTGGTGATTGACTTGGCCATTGCAGAATGTTCCACTTTTTTGCACTCATGAACTCCTGGGTAGCTTTGGCTGTATGCTTGGGGTCATTGTCCATCTGTACTATGAAGCGCCATCCGATCAACTTTGCGGCATTTGGCTGAATCTGGGCTGACAGTATATCCCGGTACACTTCAGAATTCATCCGGCTACTCTTGTCTGCTGTTATGTCATCAATAAACACAAGTGACCCAGTGCCATTGAAAGCCATGCATGCCCATGCCATCACGTTGCCTCCACCATGTTTTACAGAGGATGTGGTGTGCCTTGGATCATGTGCCGTTCCCTTTCTTCTCCAAACTTTTTTCTTCCCATCATTCTGGTACAGGTTGATCTTTGTCTCATCTGTCCATCGAATACTTTTCCAGAACTGAGCTGGCTTCATGAGGTGTTTTTCAGCAAATTTAACTCTGGCCTGTCTATTTTTGGAATTGATGAATGGTTTGCATCTAGATGTGAACCCTTTGTATTTACTTTCATGGAGTCTTCTCTTTACTGTTGACTTAGAGACAGATACACCTACTTCACTGAGAGTGTTCTGGACTTCAGTTGATGTTGTGAACGGGTTCTTCTTCACCAAAGAAAGTATGTGGCGATCATCCACCACTGTTGTCATCCGTGGACACCCAGGCCTTTTTGAGTTCCCAAGCTCACCAGTCAATTCCTTTTTTCTCAGAATGTACCCGACTGTTGATTTTGCTACTCCAAGCATGTCTGCTATCTCTCTGATGGATTTTTTCTTTTTTTTCAGCCTCAGGATGTTCTGCTTCACCTCAATTGAGAGTTCCTTAGACCGCATGTTGTCTGGTCACAGCAACAGCTTCCAAATGCAAAACCACACACCTGTAATCAACCCCAGACCTTTTAACTACTTCATTGATTACAGGTTAACGAGGGAGACGCCTTCAGAGTTAATTGCAGCCCATAGAGTCCCTTGTCCAATTACTTTTGGTCCCTTTAAAAAGAGGAGGCTATGCATTACAGAGCTATGATTAATAAAACCTTTCTCCGATTTGGATGTGAAAACTCTCATATTGCAGCTGGGAGTGTGCACTTTAAGCCCATATTATATATATAATTGTATTTCTGAACATGTTTTTGTAAACAGCTAAAATAACAAAACTTGTGTCACTGTCCAAATATTTCTGGACCTAACTGTATATGCAACTTTAAATGCAGTATTAGGGTACGTGCCCATGATCAGGACCCACTGCATCCTGGACTTTGATTATTAACCTACAACAGTCCAATGTTTTTAAGGCCTCCAACACACATCCGTGCTGCCGGTACGTGTTTGGTACATTTTTGCACGTACCGGCGGCACGGAGACACGTACACCAATGTTACCCTATGGTAAAAGGCACACACACGTAAAACCAAACGGAACATGTGTCCGTGTCGTTTGTACGTGTGTGCGTTTTTCCACATGCTCAACATGTCCGTTTTTCCCGGCGTCACGCAGGCACGGACTCGCTAAAGTCAATTGGTCCATGTCTGCACGTATGTGACACGTAGCATGTACGTGTTCTATCCGTACTGTCCGTATGCGTTTTTTTGTGTTTTGTGGAAGCGATGTCGGTCAATCTTTTTTGTCTGTAGCTGTCAGTCAATCTCCCTCTGTTGGTCGGTCTGTCTCTCCCCCTCTCACATACTTACCGATCCCTGATCACCAGCGCAGCGCTGCACAGCTGTTAAAAAGCTACGGCGGCTTTTACTATTTTGAAAATGCAAGCCGCTCATTATTCAAACTAGTATTCACTGCTTTCACTGCCCACCGGCGCCTATGATTGGTAGCAGTTTGTTACGCCCCCACGCTGACTCAGTTGTCTCACTGCAACCAATCACAGCCGGTGGGCGTGTCTATATCGCATAGTAAAATAAATAAATACATTTAAAAAAAAGACGTGCGGTCCCCCCCAATTTTGATAGCAGCCATGGTAAAGTCACACGGCTGAAGGCTGGTATTCTCAGGATGGTGAGCCCCACGTTATGGGGAGTCCACCACCCTAACAATATCAGCCAGCAGCCACCCAGAATAGCCACATCCATTATATGCGACAGTCCCAGGACTCTACTCGACTCATCCCAAATTGCCCTGGTGTGGTGGCAAACGAGGTAATAAGGAGTTAATGGCAGCAGCCCATAGCTACCACTAAGTCCTAGGTTAATCATGGCAGGCGTCTCCCCAAGATACCTTTAATGATTAACCTGTTAGTAAAAGTAAATAAACACACACATTCACAAAAACCTTTATTTGGAATAATAAACGCAAACAAACACCCTCGGTCACCACTTTACTAAGCCCAAAAAACCCATCCATGTCCGTCGTAATCCATGGAGGTCCCACGATGCTCTCAGCTCTGCTTCATGAAGCTGACAAGAGCGGCCACATACAATGACCACTCTCTGTCAGCTCCAAGCAGTAACTGAAATGAGCCGCGCGATCACCGATGATGTCAGGTTACTCACGGCCACCGCTGGAACCTTCAACTGTGACAGCGAGTTGCCCAAGTGACTGAATTGAGCTGCGTGATCTACAATGAATTCACAGGTGAGTTGCGGTGTCGGGTGGCTGACCCCAGCAAGCCGTGGGTAACCTGAGTGACGGCAGCGCTAATCACACCGCTAACTTCAATGACTCAGGGGATTAGCAGTCACTGGTGAGTCCATCACGGGTGTCCGCTAATCAGGACGCCACACACAGACAGAGCTGTGGTATGACAATGAAGTCGGGTAAGGTTCATCCGAATTCATTCTCATCTCGCGAATCGGTCTGTGTCGGCTGTCAGCGGGTATGTAGCAACGACATTGTACATCACACACGGATCAACACAAATGGACAACACAAGGACATTACATGTACGCTTACTGTTACGGGGGGACCGGCAGATTAGGACCAGGGGGTATATATCCTAATCGCCAGTCGGGGCCCACCGTGCTCCAGATGACAAAGGAGCTGCTGGCACCTGAGGGTTAGGCAGAGACTATAGAGCTGGATGGCTCTGAGATAACCCAGGAACTCTGGGAACCGGTCAAGTGTGTTGGGACACGTCAGACCGGACGACAACCCGATTAGCGTTTTGGTGCACCTAGCGCTACACCAACCACGTGTGCAGGAAACACATCAGGCCGGGTGGTAACCAGGTAGCGTTGACCGGAAGACCGCCACGAAAGCACCCTGTCGGCCACGTGTGTAGGACACGTCAGGCCGAGCGGTCCTCCGATTAGCGTTTCTGGCCACCTCTCGACTGGCCACGTGTGTGTAGGACACGTCAGGCCAGATGGGTACACCAGTAGCGTTGACCGGGAAGCCGAGGAGGATAAGGAACACCCTGTTAACTCCACAGGGATCCTGGGGTACACTGTCCGTGCGCGTAGGGGGCACAACCGGACAGGTGGCGCAGCAGGTGCGTTGTCCGTGTGCGTAGGGGACACAATCGGACAGGTGGCACAGCAGGTGCGTTGTCCGTGTGCGTAGGGAGCACAATCGGACAGGTGGCGCAGCAGGTGCGTTGTCCGTGTGCGTAGGGGGCACAATCGGACAGGAAGCACAGCAGCCGCAACCCAGTTAAAGCCACTGGGCTGCTATAGCAAGACTGGAACGGCAGGAGGGAAGCACGGCGCCTGACCCTGATGTGCCGAGCCACGAATCTTGGCGTGACAGGCACCGTTCGCCTAACCCTACCTACCGCTTCCCAGCATAGGCTTATGCCGCAATGAGGCTCTAACATGGAGGTGTGCTCTGACTGAGCAAATGTGAAGACTGCGCCCCTCCATGTTGTCTCCAGCCCCTTTTATAACCTGGGTCCGCCCCAAACCCAGGGTGGAACCACCAAGGTCCAATAGCAGAGTGCCATGTCATCAGTGACGTCACATGCAACCTATCCGGAACCGCCACGTCATTGATGACCTCATGGCAGCCATGCCCCAAACACTTCACCAGTCATCGTCTGACGACCAATACTGAGGTGCCAGATCATAGGGGCGGGCCTCTGCGAGCCAGTCCGGAGTTGCCACGTCACCAGGACACCTGACACCCTCTGCCCTATTAGGGCCTGCCACCTCACGGACATGCTCAGTGAGGTCCTTACCGGACCTAGCCTCTGGTGCACTAAGTGCCTGAGCATGCCCAGTAGCCTGAGCAACAGGCTCAGAAAGCAGACTATCAGTTTGAGCATGCTCAGTAGGCACATCCCAGCACTTAGACACAGCACGAAGTCCAAGTACCTGTGCAAAGAGGCTGTTAGGGTTAATTGTGGGAGCATGCTCAGTAGCCTGAACTGAGGACTTAAGCCTGCTTTACACGGTACGACCGATTGTGCGATTTCACAATCGATCGTACCCGCCCCCGTCCTTTTTGCGTCACGGGCAAATCGCTGCCCGAGTCGCACAAAGTTACTAAACCCCGTCACACATACTTACCTCTCGTGCGACCTCGCTGTGGGCGGCGAACGTCCACTTCCTGGAGTGGGAGGGACGTTCGGCGTCACAGCGACGTCACACGGGCACCGGCCAATAGAAGCGGAGGGGCGGAGATGAGCGGGACGTAAACATCCCGCCCACCTCCTTCCTTCCACATAGAGACGGCGGCGGCCGCGGGAGGCAGGTGAGCTGATCATCGTTCCCGTGGTGTCACACGGAGCGACGTGTGCTACCACGGAAACGATGGTCAACTAAAGTAACCGATATTATGGAACCTAACGAGCAGTACCCGACTCACGATTTGTGAGCGATACTGCGTCGCTAGGAGGTGTCACACAGGCCGGCATCGCCAGCGATGCCGGATGTGCGTCAGAAAAACCGTGACCCCGACGATCTATCGCACGATAGATTGCCTGGTGTAAAGCAGGCTTTAGTCTCAGACATAACACAATCAGGCTGAGCATGCTCACTAGGCAAAACACCCGGCTTCAACTTTGGCTGGGGTAAATCGGCGCACGCATGCGCACTAGCCGCCTCTCCACACTTAGACGTGGTGGAAGGAACAGCCAACTGGACGACCCGAGGCACGGCCAAGAACGGCAGCCGGTGCCTGGGCGCAACAGGAACCGCAGCAGGCTGCTTGCGGCTATGGCGGCGCCGGTTCGTAACAGTACCCCCCCTCTAGCGGCCCTCCCACTCGAATGGTCTATAGTCGCCACAGATACCACTGAGCGACGGGCGGAAGATGGAGACATGCAGTGGGAGCTACAAGACTCGCTCCACCGCGTAATCACCCCAGACGACCAGTCGATATGTGGGGAATGCCGCTTCAACCAAGGAATACCCAGCAGAATATCATCTGCACCCTTAGGGAGAACCAGAAATGAAATGGTCTCCCTATGCCCAGATGACATGGCAAGGGTAATGGGCACTGTCCGCTGGTGAATTACCTTGGGCAACAAGGACCCATCCACCACACGGACTCTCACTGGCCTTGGGATTTGCACCAGTGGGATGGCATGTCGCCGGGCAAAAGAGGAGGAGATGAAACTATCCCCAGCACCTGTGTCCACACTTGCCCTTGTGGACCATGTTGACCCCTTAAAGGAAATGGACGCGGGAAACGTCAACCTAATGGATGATGCAGAGTCCAGTCTACTTCCAGCTATGGTCACCAATCGTGGTCGCTTATCCTGACGCTTTGGGCAATGGTTGGCATAATGACCATACTGCCCACAAGCGAAACAGGAAATGCCCTTGCGACTCGAAGACCTAGCAACACCAACCCTAGAGATGTCCATAGGGACAGAGATGTCCTCTAAGGGAGGTGCAGTAGGAGAGACCACTACAGTGGCTGAACGACCCTCTGACCTGCGCTCCAGCTGACGTTCGGAGGTCCGCAGGTCAATGCGGGTAGCCAGAGTCATGAGGCCCTCAAGGGTAGTTGGTACCTCACGCGATGCTAATGCGTCCTTCACGTGTGAGGCTAATCCCCTCCAGAACAGTGGAATGAGAGTCCTCTCTGACCACCCCAGTTCTGCAGCAAGTGTCCGGAAACTCACAGCATATTGACTTGAGGAGGTACGCCCCTGCTCCAAAGTCAGTAGCTGTAGGGCCGAGTCGTGAGTGACCTGAGGCCCCCGGAACACTTGTCGCAAGGACTCCAAAAACTCCTTAGAGTCCTGTACTACGGGGTCATTCCTCTCCCACAATGGTGTAGCCCACTTCAGTGCTCTATCAGAGAGCAAGGAGATGATAAACCCCACCTTCGACCTCTCTGTAGGAAACCGTGCAGCCAACAGCACTAGATGGACTGAGCACTGGTTCACGAATCCCCTACATGCCTTGCTGCTCCCCGTAAACTTGTTGGGCAGCGAGAGGTGAGGGAGGGTTGGAGTAGGCTTGGTGACTGACACCATTGCAGCCGCTTGAGCCACCACATCATCCATATCAGCAGCAAGAGCAGACTTCTCCAGAGACCTCACTCTGGCATCAAGCTGCAGCATGAACTGACGTAGCTGCTCCATCTCCGCCATGCCAGCCAGACCCTGGCGCAGTCTTACTGTTACGGGGGGACCGGCAGATTAGGACCAGGGGGTATATATCCTAATCGCCAGTCGGGGCCCACCGTGCTCCAGATGACAAAGGAGCTGCTGGCACCTGAGGGTTAGGCAGAGACTATAGAGCTGGATGGCTCTGAGATACCCCAGGAACTCTGGGAACCGGTCACGTGTGTTGGGACACGTCAGACCGGACGACAACCCGATTAGCGTTTTGGTGCACCTAGCGCTACACCAACCACATGTGCAGGAAACACGTCAGGCCGGGTGGTAACCAGGTAGCGTTGACCGGAAGACCGCCACGAAAGCACCCTGTCGGCCACGTGTGTAGGACACGTCAGGCCGAGCGGTCCTCCGATTAGCGTTTCTGGCCACCTCTCGACTGGCCACGTGTGTGTAGGACACGTCAGGCCAGATGGGTACACCAGTAGCGTTGACCGGGAAGCCGAGGAGAATAAGGAACACCCTGTTAACTCCACAGGGATCCTGGGTTACACTGTCCGTGCGCGTAGGGGGCACAACCGGACAGGTGGCGCAGCAGGTGCGTTGTCCGTGTGCGTAGGGGACACAATCGGACAGGTGGCACAGCAGGTGCGTTGTCCGTGTGCGTAGGGAGCACAATCGGACAGGTGGCGCAGCAGGTGCGTTGTCCGTGTGCGTAGGGGGCACAATCGGACAGGAAGCACAGCAGCCGCAACCCAGTTAACGCCACAGGGCTGCTATAGCAAGACTGGAACGGCAGGAGGGAAGCACGGCGCCTGACCCTGATGTGCCGAGCCACGAATCTTGGCGTGACAGGCACCGTTCGCCTAACCCTACCTACCGCTTCCCAGCATAGGCTTATGCCGCAATGAGGCTCTAACATGGAGGTGTGCTCTGACTGAGCAAATGTGAAGACTGCGCCCCTCCATGTTGTCTCCAGCCCCTTTTATAACCTGGGTCCGCCCCAAACCCAGGGTGGAATCACCAAGGTCCAATAGCAGAGTGCCATGTCATCAGTGACGTCACATGCAACCTATCCGGAACCGCCACGTCATTGATGACCTCATGGCAGCCATGCCCCAAACACTTCACCAGTCATCGTCTGACGACCAATACTGAGGTGCCAGATCATAGGGGCGGGCCTCTGCGAGCCAATCCGGAGTTGCCACGTCACCAGGACACCTGACACCCTCTGCCCTATTAGGGCCTGCCACCTCACGGACATGCTCAGTGAGGTCCTTACCGGACCTAGCCTCTGGTGCACTAAGTGCCTGAGCATGCCCAGTAGCCTGAGCAACAGGCTCAGAAAGCAGACTATCAGTTTGAGCATGCTCAGTAGGCACATCCCAGCACTTAGACACAGCACGAAGTCCAAGTACCTGTGCAAAGAGGCTGTTAGGGTTAATTGTGGGAGCATGCTCAGTAGCCTGAACTGAGGACTTAGTCTCAGACATAACACAATCAGGCTGAGCATGCTCACTAGGCAAAACACCCGGCTTCAACTTTGGCTGGGGTAAATCGGCGCACGCATGCGCACTAGCCGCCTCTCCACACTTAGACGTGGTGGAAGGAACAGCCAACTGGACGACCCGAGGCACGGCCAAGAACGGCAGCCGGTGCCTGGGCGCAACAGAAACCGCAGCAGGCTGCTTGCGGCTATGGCGGCGCCGGTTCGTAACACTTACACAGATATTCCACACGCACACACGGCGAGCATACGCCATCATACGGATGTCACACGTACCGGAGAAACGCCCAAAAAAAACGGAACACGGACCCGAAAAACGGAACGTGAGGCACGTACTTTTTTTTGCGGAAGTGTGGCAGAGGCCTAACACAGTGGTGAGTTTATGGCAGCTGAGTTTAAAGGGAACCTGTCAGGTGCAATATGCACCCAGAACCACGCGCAGTTCTGGATGCATATTGCTAATCCCGCCCTAAATGTCCCAGCATCTAGTATATATAAAGGGATCTTTAAAAAAAAGTATTTCTAAAGATTCCATATGATACGCTAATGAGGTGAGTGACTAGTCGCAAGGGCATTAGTCCCCTTGGCTAGTCGGCTCCCTTTGTACGTAAGCATGCCCCTGTAGGCGTACTAATATGCTATTGAATGTGCAGTGTCAGAGGATGGTCATGCTCACCTCTCTGCTGCCATCGCGTCCAACTCCGGGATTTTGGCTCAGTGCACATGATCCCAGACTTTTGGTCATGCACCCTACATGAATTTGAAGCCTGGACATGTATACCTGGGTTTATAGTGCGCACTGAGCCGAAATCCAGGATTTGGACACGATGGCAGCAGAGATGTGTATGCGACCATCCTCTGACACTGTGCATTCATTAGCATCTTGGCGGGCCCACAGGGGTATGCTTACATGCTAAGGGGGCCGTCTAGCCAAGGGAACAAACACCTTTGCAAGTAGTCCCCGGCCTAGCATTGTATATGGGATCTTTAGAAATACTTTTTCTAATGATCTCTTTATCTATGCTACTAAATGCAGGGACAGTTATGTAGGGATTAGAAATATGCACCCAGAACTGCTTGTGGTTTTTTGTGCATATTGCACCTGACAGGTTCCCTTTAACTATGCATGTGCAATAACCTCTAGGGCCTGTGGCTAGAAGTCACAGCCTGGTGTTCACTTTAGGTCTGGACTTTCAGCCATAAGTTTACCCCAGAGAAAGTTCTATTAACTCCAGTACCTGCTTGTGTGTCCAGAAGCTCTAGCCTAGAGTGAACATTGGGCCTGACATGCTTTGTGATAGAGGCAAGGAGGACAAGACAGAGGTCAGTGAACATAAAGGGAAGTCAAAGAGGTAAGCAGCTGACAAAAGGTTAAAATGAAAATAACAAAACCATACTCACCTCACCACTTTCCTCTTCAGTCAATTCTCCCTCCTCTTGCTGCCTGCCCATTCTCTGGTCCTCAGCACCTCCATCATGTCCCATCTATGACTTAATGTTTACTCCAGGCTGGGATTTTTTTTTATTTTTAAAGTTTTGTCGATCCTCTACTCATCAGCAAGATGACAGTTGCATCTTTCCACAAGTTTGCTAAATTTGCACAAATCAAATCATTAAAGTTTATATTCTCCAGATTGCAGATTTGTTTAAAACTCAAATAAGAATTGAATTCCAATAAAAAAAAAACACACATATCTTTAAATGTTATCATTTGTCTTTGGTGGATCAAAACTATGCAACCTGTTTTCAACCATTTTAGCACTGTGATAGCCCAATGAAGAATATGTTTATTTCTGATAAACTTTTTAAATTAATGAGTCCCCTTTTTACAGCAAAACCCACGAAGCTAGTGGGTTTCACTATAGAAACTGAAATTCAACTAGCTGTTCTAAATTTTAAATAATATAAAATGATAAAAGTCAGCACCAGAACCTTTCTTTAACTTCTTATAGGTCAATAGGTATTTTCTAAGGTTGAAATAGCGTTCAAAGACAACCCTTTTAATATGAGAGTAGCCAAGGTGGCTAAACATCATCTCATGCAGCTGATTTTTCCAGAAACATTTTCAAATGAATAGCCATCCATGTAATACAAAAGTTTAGATCAGTGAAAGACAGCTGATTGTTAGAGGCTCATAGTCATACTACTTGCTTGTAAATTGGGATCTTGATGGCAAAATTATAATGTGGCTTTGTCCACAGTAGCAATTTATAGAGCTTTGATGAGCAAGATTTACCCTGGCTACTCAGACTATTAAGGGTGCTTTACACGCTGCGACATTGATAACGATATATCGTCCGGGTCACGTCGTTAGTGACGCACATCCGGCGTCGTTAGCGACAGCTCAGCTTGTGACAGCTAGGAGCGATGATCAACAATCGCAAAAACGTCAAAAATCGTTGATCGTTGACACGTCGCTCCTTTTCATAATATCGTTGGTGGGGCATGCTGCTGGTTGTTCGTCGTTCCTGCGGCAGCACACATCGCTATGTGTGACACCGCAGGAACAACGAACGTCTCCTTACCTGCGTCCTCCGGCAATGATGAAGGAAGGAGGTGGGCGGCATGTTCCGGCTGCTCATCTCCTCCCCTTCTCTTTTATTGGATGGCCGTTTTGTGACGTCGCTGTGACACCGAATGCACCTCCCCCTTGAAGGAGGGATTGTTCGGTGTCTCCAGCGACATCGCAGAACAGGTATGTGCGTGTGATGCTGCCGTAGCGATAATGTTCGCTATGGCAGCCATCACCACATATCGCACCAACAACGGGGGTGGGTGCTATCGCTCGCGACATCGCTAGCAATCACTAGCGATGTTGCAGCGTATAAAGCTGGTGTCACACATAACGACGACGACAACGACGTCGCTGCTACGTCACCATTTTCTGTGACGTTGCAGCGACGTCCCGTCTCTGTCGCTGTGTGTGACATCCAGCAACGACCTGGCCCCTGCTGTGAGGTCGCCGGTCGTTGCTGAATGTCCAGCTTCATTTTTTGGTCGTCACTCTCCCGCTGTGACACACACATCGCTGTGTGTGACAGCGAGAGAGCGACGAAATGAAGCGATCAGGAGCCGGCACTGGTAGCTGCGGTAAGCTGTAACCAGCGTAAACATCGGGTAACCAAGGGAAGACCTTTCCCTGGTTACCCGATGTTTACGCTGGTTACCAGCCTCCGCTCTTGCTGCCAGTGCCGGCTCCTGCACTGTGACATGTGGCTGCAGTATGCATCGGGTAATTAACCCGATGTATACTGTAGCAAGGAGAGCAAGGAGCCAGCGCTAAGCAGTGCGCGCGGCTCCTTGCTCTCTGCACTGTGACATGTAGCTGCAGCACACATCGGGTTAATTAACCCGATGTGTACTGTACCTAGGAGAGCAAGGAGCCAGCGCTAAGCGCGGCTCTCTGCTCTCTGCACATGTAGCACAGCGACGTTATGATCGCTGCTTCTGCTGTGTTTGACAGCTAAGCAGCGATCATAACAGCGACTTACAAGGTCGCTGTTACGTCACCGAAAATGGTGACGTAACAGCGACGTCGTTGTCGCTGTCGCTTAGTGTGACACCAGCTTAAAGCACCCTTTAGATTCCAACAGAGTCCAGGCCTTCCCCTCTGTGTACAGAGGTGTTACCAGCCTTTGTATTTCTGCCTCTACTTGTTATGGTTCAGTTTGAGGATTTGATCTGTTAATCTGTGGCTGCATGGTTGGTCCCTTTGTCTGCTGTGCTATTGTCTTTTCTTCCCTATCCAAAGGCTAATTGTTTCAATTGCCTTTGTTATCTGTTCTTAATTTTGCTCCTCTCTCCAAGGTTTCTCATTTTCCCATTTTGGTCTGCCCTATCACATTTTTGGGTTTTATATTTTCACCTTTCATTGGACTGCCTTGCAGGCTATACCTCTAGGGGACTTGTGTTTAGGAGTTGCAGCCTTTAAACTAAGAGGTTTATCTCAGTGGGAAACATCATTTTAGTCCCTGAAGTCAGTTTTTTTTCTTTCCTTGTTTTCCTTCCTGAAGTCAATTTGTTTTCCTTAACAGTACTTTTTCCTTTTACCTATGTTAGGTTTCTGGAAGGTTTTACCTGATCCACTTCTTTCTATCTTTATTTGGCTTCCCTTTTCTACCTTGTATGAATATGTTTTAGTTTTCTCTCTCTGGCTTTTTGTACCTTCCTGTGCACCTTAGTCTCTCCTTGCTGGTGGTGTGTTTCAGCCTGTCTTCTTGTCCTTCAGGAGGTATGAAAAACCATTCAATAGCCTTTTAGGGAAGTTGTCTTTTACGTTTTATGGCTAGGGTCTTTCTAGTCTGAATAAAGACCAGTTGGGTGCAGCATGTCCCTGTAGTTGTGTGCCGCCCCATGCCAGAAGCCAAGCTGCTCGGATCCGGATCCGCTGTGGCTCAAGGGGTCTCCGGACCCGGGGGTCATGCAGTCGCTGAAATTAAAGGGAATATTTACAGGGGACGGTATATTTACAGTTCGTGGTGCCACACATGGTGTGTGGTAAGGGTGAAGTACCCCCACTGCAGCTGGTAGTACCCGGTGGCGATGGTATGGGCAGCCAGGGGTTTAACCCCTCCATGGGTAGGGGGGATGCCCCAGGACTCTGTGATGGTAAGGGGGGGCCGTGGGCTGTAGGCCTGGAAGACAGGGAGCAGAGAAACTCACAGATGTTGTCGTGGTGCTGGATAAGGCTGTGATGATTTGGTAGGTCAGTAAACACACAGTCTGTGATTAAACCAAACGTCCTGCAGTACCACTGCCGCTGAGGGGAACACGACCAGGTGACCATTGCCAGCGATGTTACTTAGTGTGCTTTGGTCTAGTCCGACCCTCCGGGAACCTCCACTTCACAGCCCCTCACTCTCTGAGGCTGCTCTCTCTCGCTATTCTGGGAGCTCCAACTCCCCAGACTGCTCTCCCCCTGAGAGCTACTTGAGAGCCCACTGCTCTCCTTGCTCCTCTGCCGACGACTAACTAACCCCCCCCCCAGTCTGCCTAACCCTTCGGTGGGTGGCCCTTTCCTCACTGGACCTTCTCACCGGTGAGTGTGTGTGGGGTTTGAATGCTGGTCTTAGCACATCACTGGGTGGCAGCTGGAACCAAGGGAGAGATGGATGCTGCACGGAAAGGAAAATTGTGCAACACCCTGTGACGGCCTGATAGGCCAGGGCATCACATTCACCCTTGGTTAAACGTAGCTCATCCCTGAGCTACAGGACACATCAAGTTTTATTTAAAACTGCTCCTGTAAGGAGGTAAAAAGGGATAACATGGTATAAACAGTTTCCATCCCTCACAGGGGAGGCACACTTCCCAACACTGCAAAAAGTCTCAGAGTCCACACTCCCAATGTCCCGGATCCCGTTGACCCGCCACCCAAAAGACCTGACGCTCTGCATACCTATGGTGGGTCCATGACCAGGTTAAGATCCCGGGTGTTGTAACAGACGACTCTGGTAACAGTCCTGAGCAACCTGGTAGCTGTTGCCCCTTTGCGCCGACCCCCACCGAGGCTTCCTGGTGCCGTCTACCAGCACTGCCTCGTCCAAGGCCCTGGCAGTCTTTCTCATATAACAATGGGTGGAAAAAGGTTCAACAAGGAGGGCACAGTCAAATTATAGCAGAACTTCCTGTCACCCTCCACCTGGGGTTCAGATGGTCTTCTCCAAGGAACACAGGAAGGTTCAACAAGGGTGACAGTCCATATACAATATTTAAAACTTTTTATGAACTTGCGGGTAGATGTACAGACTGCTCCGCAGCCGGGGTTGCAGGGTCCAGGTGCTCCACCTCTGAGGAAGGGTCCGGTGAGGCGGCCGGGTCTGGTCTGGTCGGTGTCTGGATGACCGCTGTTGTGACTGGAAAGAGGGACGTGATCAGGATCTCCACAGCTGGGACATTTTGTAAATGCACCGAAGGTTCCGCTGCCGGGGTAGGTGTGGGTAGCTCGGCATCCGCCGAGGACGGGGTAGGTGATGGTGGAGTGTTCACTGCGAGCGGGGATGGTCCGGATCCCTCAGCTGCTGTGGCCGGATTTGGGCAATCAGTAGGACTGGTAGCCGCTTACCCTCTCTTTATGTGGGATTTCGATCTCACAGGCTCGCACCGCCATCGCCAGGCTACTCATCTCTTCCCTCCAGAAAGTGAGGTGTGCCGCCCCCATGCCAGCAGCCGGGCTGCTCGGATCCGGATCTGCTGTGGCTCGAGGGGTCTCCGGACCCGGGGGTCATGCAGCCACTCAAATTAAAGGGGATATTTACAGGGGACGGTATATTTACAGTTCGTGACGCCACCTCTGGTGTGCGGTAAGGGTGAAGTACCACCGCTGCAGCTGGGAGTACCAGGTGGCGATGGTATGGGCAGCCAGGTATTTAACCCCTCCATGGGTAGGGGGGATGACCCAGGACTCTGTAATGGTAAGGGGGGGCTGTGGGCTGTAGGCCTGGGAGACAGAGAGCAGAGAAACTCACAGTTGGTAGTCGTGGTGGTGCTGGATGAGGCTGTGCTGATTTGGTATGTCAGTAAAAACACAGTATGTGATTAAACCAAACGTCCTACAGTACCACTGCCACTGAGGAGAGCATGACCAGGTGACCATTCCCAGTGATGTCACTTAGTGGGCTTTGGTCTAGTCCGACCCTCCGGGAGCCTCCACTTCACAGCCCCTCACTTTCTGAGGCTGCTCTCTCTCACTGTTCTGGGAGCTCCAACTCCCCAGACTGCTCTCCCCCTGAGAGCTACTTGAGAGCCCACTGCTCCCCTTGCTCCTCTGCCAATGAGTAACTAGCCACCTCCCCCCAGTCTTCTTAACCCTTTGGTGGGTGGCCTTTTCCTCACTGGACCTTCCGACCAATGAGTGTGTGTGGGGTTTCCATGCTGGTCTTAGCACATCACTGGGTGGCATCTGGAACCAAGGGAGAGATGGATGCTGCACGGAAAGGAAAATTGTGCAACACCCTGTGATGACCTGATAGGCCAGGGAGTCACAGTTGCTCTTCTATTTTTTTCTGTTACTCATGTGTGAGAGTGCTTGCGTTCAGATCACTACTGATGAGAAACCTCTAGTAAACTCTTTCTGAAAGGACAGGAAGTGAGAATCTAAAACTAAAATCATTGGCCTGTGTAAAAATTGCAAATTACAGATTATATATATATATATATATACATATATATATATATATATATATATATATATATATATATATATATATATGTATATATATATATACCATTATTTTGAAAACAAAAGATTGCCATTTTTTTTAAAAAAATGTAACACAAAAACCTGATTTAGATTGTCAATGATTTTCTTATGATCGCTTCCCTTTAAAGCTCCAATTATTTATTTTTTTTTATTATTATTATTTTACCCCTGGAGTGATGCTTCAGAGCTAAGTTCCCTGCCCCTAATTTTATACTTATCTTTTGGCATCTTTATCTGTTCTGCAGTTCATTACCTTCTGACTGTTCAACTGTTCCCTGGAGCGAGCCGGAGGTCACAACTCAATACAAATTAAATATGATTGGGGTTTGCGCTAGAAATAAAATAGCTTGAATGGCATGAAAACAATTAAATTAAGTTACCCCCCCCCCCCCGGAGGAGCTGGGCCACTTTTTGAGGAAAGAAGCCAACAGCTTTTGTATTGTGAGAAACCAAGGGAAAAATTGTGAAAACATACCCTGCTGTACCTAAATAAAAAATAAAATAGGCCTCAATGTGACTAAGAGCTGAGAGTGACCGGGTCCCAACAGAACACACAGTCAGGGGATGCACAGAATGAAAAGCCCAGCTCATTAAGAGGGAGAGCCACACCCTATTTGTACTGAATACAAAAATACTACATAAAAACAAAAAAAGTGAGCCGGAGTATGAGATGGTATACATGGAGCTTGTGAGCTCTTGTTCACACTGGCCATAAGATAAAGAGAAACCAAGGGAAAAATTGTGAAAATATACCCTGCTGTAACTAAATAAAAGCATAGTGCATATAAACATAGGGTACTTAGTAAACACTGTTTTTGATCAAAAAAAGCATAAAGCTATCCCACCAACGCCAAGGTGTACCCAGTTGGGATAGTACCTACACTCTCTAATATTAAAACCTTACCATGGGTCTATGTAGCTTTTGTATTTTGTATATAATACAACAGCTATTGTATATTGTAGGTGCATTATATTGCTGAATCAGTGGCCCAAACTTTGTGTTTTTTTTAATTTTTTTTAATTTATTTATTTAATTCTTTTCTTGCCATTAAAGCAATTTTATTTCTAGCCCAAACCCAACCATATTTAATTTGCTAAATTTCCACTAGCAAAGTAGGGGTGTTGCAAGGGATTGCTGCTGACGTTTTTAACTTAAGTACTACCACTTATATATTGTTTAAAAAGCAACTCAATAAAAGTCTCGTTCTGGCTCTCATAGACTTGTATTAAGAGCTTGTGATGTAACTCTGATTTCCGGCAAATCAGAAATTATGGTCACAAGATAGACCAGTGGGGCTGGGGCAACGTTGAAAAAAGATGAAGACACTGCAAGGTTAATCTAAAGGGGGCTTTACACGCAACGACATCGCTAACGAGATGTCGTTGGGCTCACGGAATTCGTGATGCCCATCTGGCCTCGTTAGCGATGTCATTGTGTGTGAAACGCACGGAACGAGTGATAATGATCAAAATTACTCACCTAATCGTTGATCGTTGACACGTCGTTCTAATCCCAAATGTCGTTGCTGTTGCAGGACGCAGGTTGTTCGTCGTTCCTGCGGCAGCACACACGTGACACTGCAGGAGTGAGGAACATTACCGTACCTGCGGCCGCCCGCAATGAGGAAGGAAGGAGGTGGGCGGGATGTTCGGCCCGCTCATCTCCGCCCCTATTGGGCGGCTACTTAGTGACGCCGCTGTGACGCCGAATGAACCACCCCCTTAGAAAGGAGGCGGTTCGCCGGCCACAGTGGCGTCGCTAGGCAGGTAAGTCTGTGTGATGGGTCCTAGCGATGTTGTGCGCCATGGGCAGTGATTTGCCCGTGACGCACAACCGACGAGTGCGGGTGCTTTCACCAGCGACATCGCTAGCGATGTCGCTGCGTGTAAAGCAGCCTTTAGACTGGGGGCAGGGGACTTAGATTTAAAGCACCACTCCAAGGTTGCAAAAAACCCGCTGGAGTGGTTTAAAGTAAAACTGAGAACTTCTCTTAAATTATGAAGATATCTGCTGGTTTTATACTAGTTAGTTTTCTTTTAGTAAAACTATATTCTTAAATAATTATTGTGAGATTGTCCCTGTACCTTTTACTTAAAGGAAATCTCACTTGTTAAGTCAGAGGCTAAATTATGGATTTACAAGTTTCTGTTAATATTCAGGATAAAATCTCTTTAGACATCCATCATTAACATATATGTTCTGTACAATGTCCAGTTTTCATCCGATACTATCTCTGTCCAATCCATGTCCTTTTTAGTTAATTTGAAATGTATAGAAGCTCTGCAATTTTATTTTATTTTTTTATTTACATAAAAATCCTACATAGACTCCAATCTATTATCAACAATAGTAAATATTTATCAATTTATAATGTTATAGTACAATTTTAACCAAAACATATAAAACTCATTGCAACACACACATGATTTACAAAACAAGATCTGATGGCATGCTACAGTATTCTCAAGTGTTTCCAAACATAACTGAGATTTATAACGTTTCACATTGTAGAACAGCAATGAAGATTTGTTCATCTGCAGAAATTATCAAATTGATTCACTAAGTTTAGGATATGGAGTCAGAAATTCAGATTTTGAAGAGTGTTTTTAAAGATTTGATCCTTTATCTATCTCTGACTTTGATCATTTTAGTTAAAAGCATGGTGGCACATAAATTGTCCATTTCTGTCAAGGCAATCACGTTCTGAGCTTGTGAATGAATTGGAAAGTTCACTTCAGGCACTCAGTTTATGATAATCACTATAACTGTCTTTGAAATATTTTAAAACCAAAGAATACAGCAGCTCACTGCGGGCACCAAGATAGATGCTAACATTAAATACATGAATTATTTTAAACGGCATTAATGTCATATTAACTATACTTATACAATTGAGGTGCTAAAATAACAAATTGGCCAATTCATGTGTGCCCACTAGCCACAACCTTTCTTTGATGGGACCTAATTTTTATCAAGCTTTACTCCTTTCAGACCAAAAAGGATGCACATTTAGGCTAGGTTCGCACACTGCGTCTTTTTGACGCTGCGTTTTTGGCCGCTAAAAACGCACAAAAACGCACCTGCGTCGAAAAAACGCATCAAAAAATGCATGCGTTTTTGCCGCGATTTGGTGCGTTTTTGGCTGCGTTTTGCTGCGTTTTTGATCTCTGCATTTTACTGCGTTTTTCAAATGCATTGCATGGGCGGAAAACGCAGAAAAACGCAGGAAAGAACTGACATGTCCATTTTTTTTTTTAACTCAAAAACGCAGGTAAACAAAACAGATGTGTGCGGATAGCAAAAATTAAAACTCATAGACTTTGCTGGGGAAGCAAAGTCCTGCAGTTTTGAGGCCAAAAACGCATCCGAAAAACGCGCAAAAACGCCGCGAAAAACGCACTGTGCGCACATAGCCTTAAATATCAAGTAGGATCTTCTGTAAGGAGTTGGTCGGATTCCTGTCCCCGAATACACAAGCATAATAATGTACAGCAACTAGCAAAAAGGTAACAATGTTTTGAACTTTTGCTTTCAGGCTCTATATCTCACCTTCTGCTACAGCTTTGTGCATGAGACTTCCTTCATTTTATAGTCAATCATCTTGGCTATCTCATACACAAATTTTACTTGAGAATATTTAACATGTGATTATTTATGCAGACTCTTGTCATGTTACGGCATTGTTACTGTTTTCCTCCTGATGTTAAATTTTTTATTTCTTCCTATATACTACAAATTACAATATGTTCTCACATTGCTGACTAGCTTAATGTTTTATTAGGTGGATTCCCAAACAAAAGGTCACTGGTTCTAATCGAATAGCAGCCATGAAGAAGATTTCCTAAGAAAAGAGAAACAACATCATCCAGCTCATTGATAGCAGTCTCCCGGCCAAGAAAATTTCCAAACTACATCACGTTAGTGCTATGAAAGTTGGAAAAATATGAAATGAAGTCTGTTCATCCATTCAAAAGCCAAGAGGTCCATATCCAGGAAAAATATCGAGTCAGCAAGTCGGCTCATGATATGGCAGTGGAGGTGGCTCGTATGCTTCACAATAGTGAGATTACAGACATTCATGTAACCACCAAGTGATGCACATTCCGCAAGTCTGCAATGGTGGCCTGAAAAAAAGGTGAAGAAACCTCAATTTCAATATCATCGTAAAAAGCATTGGCTCGAGTTTGCAAAGAAGTACAAAACGTGGACAGTAGAATATTGGAAATGAGAGATTTGGAAGAATGAGATAAGAGCCAATAGACTAGGTTTTGATGGGTGCAAATAGGTCTAAGAGAAAGAAAGATAAAAAGGGCTAACAGAATGAAAAATTAAAGAACTGTTAAATTCAGTAGAGGAAGCCTGATGATATGGGATTGTATTATAGCCAAAGGGACTGGATACTTGACCAAGATCAATGATGGTCTCAATGCTAAGCTATACGTGAGTATTCAACAAGACATGTAACTTTGTACACTCAAGTACTATGGGTATGAAAAGGAAGACATAGTGTTTAAGCAGTAGAATCATCCAAAGCATACTTCAAGATTGGCAATGAAATGGTTCCATGACAATGAAGTAGAAGTGCTGGCTTGGCTCCCACAGTCCGTTAACCTTAAAGGGAACCAATTACCAGGATTTTCGTATATAACCTAAAGCCAGTGCTATGCTGGCACTATCCGGTTGATTCTTACACACCTTTATTGGACAGCTCAGATGTATAGGTTTTGAAATCCAAGAAAGTAAAGTTTCTAAAATCATCAGCTTCTTGAGTGACAGCAGCTGAGGATCAGATAATAGCTGAGGGGTATTCATAGTTATCCCCTCCCCCTGTTAGAATTAACATAAATATTGTACAATTAATTTAATCTTTCACTTGTAGGACCTGTGTGAGGTCATACCCATGTGATCAGAAGGGGCAGGGCCTCATCCAACAAAGCTGATACCAGGAAGCAACATGTTTCTGTTGTCTGAGGCCCCACCCCTTCTAGTCACCTGGGTATGACCTCAGCACAAGTTCTGCTAGAGAAAAAGTAAATCGATTGTATAACACTTATGCTAATTCTAACACAAGGAGGGGATGACTATGTATACCCCCAGCTATTATCTGATCCTCAGCTGCTGTCACTCAAGAAGCTGATGATTTTATAAACTTTACTTTCTTGGATTTCAAAACCTATACATTAGAGCTGAACACTACAGGTATGTAGAGAATCAGCCTGATAGTGCAAATATAGCAATAGGTTATATACGAAAATCCTGGTGATTGGTTCCCTTTAACTTAATTGAACACTTTGGGTAGAGTTAAAGAAAAAGTTGTATACATGCCCAAGTGAGTGGACCAGTATGCACCAACTTTGGGACTGTGTAGAAGAGTCCCAGGATTAGATTTTGGTCGAGACATGCTTGAATCTTATCAAGATCATGCTCAGAATCATTTAAGTAGTGTTGTATACCAAGAGAGATTTACATTATACTAACAATGTAATAAAAATTAAAATTTAGACTTTTAGGAGCAAAACAATAACAATGCAGTAACATGACAAGAATCTGCATAACTAATTATATGCTAAATAGTTGCAAGGGAAATTTTAATTTATGAGATAGCCAAGATGATTGTCTGTAAATTGAAGGTAGTCTCACGGTCAAAGATGTAGTGGATGGTGCCATATGGAGCCTGAAAGTTAAAAGTTGAAAACATTGTTACCTTTTTGCTTGTCATTATAATTTTAATGTATTGAGTAATAAAATGTAAGAGTACATGTGTGAGATGTCCAGCAAGATAGAAAGGGTGCTGCACCACTGTATGTCACTCAGCGATAACGCATGTGTGCTCGTCGAGGGCTGGGAATTACTGTATCCTGAGCGGGGGTGCTCGTCCAGAAGAAAAGTCCAAGTACCGATGGATGAGTGAAGGAAATGAGGGACCGCACTCCGTACCGCTGTGCAGGAATCTTTAGTTTATTATACGGTGCAGGGTAAAAAGCAGGAGACGAGCTGTGAGCTGGCTCCCAGGTAGAGGACGACAGCCATTTTGCCTAATTAATTAGGCTTCCACAGGTCCATATGTGGAGCTACAACGGCACCCCCTATATAGGAGTGCTCACAGGTGCGTCGCATGCCACATAAAAACATACAAAGGAGAATGTAATGTGCATATAAAACATGGAACACACCATGCCATAATACAAAACAATAAAAACAAGGTTTTTACAAAACGATTATACCAAAAAAGAAGAGAGAAAGGACACCGAAGGAATACATATGCAAAATATGTCACAGCACACACATATGGAGGACCTACAGAAAAACTGACAGATCCACGCGATCATTTAAATCCAATGCCCCCTGAGCTCCATAATTAATGATTAGTTTGGCCTCAACTTGTAGTAAAAGTTGCTGAAGGTTGCAGCCTTCAGCAACATTTACTATAAGTTGAGGCCAAACTAATCATTAATTATGGAGCTCAGGGGGCATTGGGTTTAAATGAAGACTATGCTGCTTTGAATCTGAAGTTATATGAAGAGAATTTATGTAAATTATGTGCCCGCTACTTTACATGTTAAGTCAAATGTTTTGATCTAATGGAACTGTTGGTTAAAAACTGTATGCCCCCGTGTTTGTCTTCTCTGTCAATGGGACCTGGTTTGTTTGAGACATTGGCGATATGCAGCCACTTGAAAGGTATAACCTGCACCATACAAACCCTTGAGCCCAACGAGGCCCACAACAACACTCCCACAAACAATATCCCCCTGTCTGTCTCACTATGATCCCGGCAATTCTAGATTCCCGGAGCCTGTGGAGAGTGGTCATGTTTTTTCTCTCTCATGGTCCTGGATGTACCAATGCTGGGATTGCCCTGGGACCTTGTCTGGATTATGTTGGATCTGCAGGGGTGTTTTGGGGATTAGTAAAGGGGTGAAAGAGACTGTGGAGTGTGTGTAATTATTTGAAATAAATAATTGTTTTGGTGTTTGTTGTTTTCACTTACAGGATGAGTAATGGAGTGAGTGAGTCTAATAGACACCTCCTATTACTAATCTAGGGCTTGATAGCAGATGAAAAATTACAGCTGTTATTAACCCTTTATGTTATCTGATTGCGACCACACCAGGACAATCAGGATGAGCATGGTAAAGCCCGAAATTGTTGCATGTAATGGATTTGACAATTCTGGGTAGCTGCAGGCTGATATCACCTGCCATCCTGATAATACCAGCCCCATTACTATACAGCAAACTGCAACCAATAACAGATGTGGACAAAGGGCGAGAGGTGTGTATAGCAATCTGCAACCTATCACAGGCAATGGTGCACAGGGTGGGTGGGGAAGCAGTGAATATATTCATGAACCTTAATTAACGGGCCTTAAAATGAGTCTGACTGCAGTATGATCCTCTGGGAAACATGCTATGTATAACTATGCTGCTCTTACTACCATTTAACTTCCATATGTAGCCCCCATTTTTTTTTACAGTGATTACCCTGGCCAATTACAGCCTGCCAATACATTGCATGACTGCAATGGCTCTGGGAGTGCCCTCAACATGAAAGCTTGCTGATTGGCTGCCCTGCATCCTTAAACAAGCTTTGTTTGGGTGACAAACATGAATAGGAACCTGACGTAGAGTCAAAAGTCTGTGTTCGGTGTTCAGCACCAAACATAAGGTGTTAGATGCGATCCTTGAACTTTGCAGTTCTGGTTTGCTCATCCCTACTCCCAAGAAATTGAGGCAAATATGAACATATGCAAGCTGTCATTAGTGTAGTATATACAAACCAGAAAATACAGCAGCACACTATGTGTGCCAACATGTAATCAAACATTGAATACATTAATTATTTTAAATGTCATTAAGGCCAAATAGACTATATTGATATTATATGTTTCCACCTTTTTTTTTATGTGTTTCATTGTTTTAGGCAGTCAGTTCAGAGCCAGTCAGTTTTTGTTTATTTGTATTATACCATTAAAATGATGACTGCCTCCATATTTGACAGCTATTTATGTAAAGCTGTTTCAAACAAGTTCTGGATCCTATAAGATCTTTTAGCTTTTGGTCTAGAAAGAGTTATGTTTAATAAACATAAGGTCCAATCAAAAAAGACTGTGGCTTGTCTTGTCATGGCTGGTGGGTACCCAAGAAATGTCCAATTTGTGCATTAATCAATGTTATAATTACAACCCATCTGGCATTATTGCTGTTTAAAATTCATATGCTCCATATTTGTATATATCTTGGACCACACAAAACAACTTGTACCTGTTTATTCTTGCTTAATTCTGTCAAGAGGTGCTAGTTTTTCTTTCTTTTTGGAAATACATAAAGTATGACTAATGACTAGAGTTGATCAAACCCGCCAAAATCTGGGACCGGCGGATTACTGCCGGATTGAAAAAAAAATATGGATCCGCTCCGGATTCCCGTGCCCACATAAGTGTATGGGGACCAAAATCCGGAGATTAAAAACATTTGTGGAGGGGATATGGGGCTATACTCACCCGAGGCTGTGTCATGGCAACAAACTCCTTACAGGCCACGTGTTACGGGGGGCTGTCTGATAATAAAACACAAAGGAATATCAGACAGTCAGGGTCAACCGTGCAGACTCTGCTGCAGACTATGGCAGAGGATAAGGGGTATATAAGTGTGCCACTGTAAATAGTAATAGCACAAATGCAGAGTGTAATACCTCTGTTAAACTCACAGAGGAATATAATTAGGAAATAAAGCAATTCCTCCCTTACTTGGAGGGTGTGTGGTATGATCTCTGTTAATAGTCACAGAGACAAAAGCAGTGAGTGTGAAATGGCACCTACCTAGGTCCGTTCCTCTAGCGGTGCCAGGAGACGGACAGCAGCATAAGCCGCACAAAGCTCCAACCTGTGTTCGCTCCACTAGTGTGCGAGGACACGAACCACTAGATATGGCACCTGCCTGGGTCCGCTCCACTAGTGGTGCAAAAGAGACGGACAGCAGCATAAGCCGCACAAAGCTCCTACCTATGTTCGCTCCCCTAGTGTGCGAGGATACGAACAACTGCCAGACGCAGTATAAGGAACGTTACCTTAGCGACAACATCCACCTACGAGTAGAATCACAAGGCCCAGCCGGACCATGTGCCTCAGGCACCTGCCTATGTCCACTCCACTAAGATGTAAGGATACGGACCGCAGCCGAAGCTGTAAGGTAAAAGAACGCTACCCTGCCGGTAGCGCTCACCTAACATAGACAGAGAGATGCCTAGAGGGACGTGCACAGGGCGTCTACTCTCATGCATGAACCAAGAGGACTGAGCGCCGGGCAGCGTGCGTCAGGGTCTTATATAGACTTTGTGCCTTATCCAAGATGGAGGACACCAGAGCCAATCCGCTGCCAGAACGACAGGAATGACGTCACGCTGGCTTATCACCGAGCAAAGCGTCACAAACACATGACCAGCGACAAATCGGCATAGAAGGTGTCAGAGACATGTGACCACGTGTCACAAGCACATGACCAGCAGCCAATCGGCATAGAAGGTGTCAGAGAAATGTGACCTCGTGTCAGCGATGATGTCACCCGCACACGTGCAATAACTCCAAGATAGGACTTAGTCTCCAGCGCTTGCACATGTGCAGTAGCAAGAAATCCGAACATAGTCTCCAGTGCTCGCACATCTGCAGTAGCAAGAAATCCGAACATAGTCTCCAGTGCCACAGCAACCGTAACACCGCGCTTTTCTCTTCCGGAGCCGACAATTCAATATTTATTGTTTTGCTCACTCACCGGCCCATGTAACTGGTTGCAGTTAGTCGTGGCCCCACCCTGAGTGTCAGCGTGTCAGCTGACTGCAACCAATCACAGGTGGCAGGATGGCCGAGGGAAGGGGAAAGCAGTGCATGTGTCTGTGGGTCAGTATGGTGAACGTGCATGTTTCAGAAACACATGCACGTTCCTGTCAGAAGTGTGCACGGCTGTGCCAGTGATGTACTGTCAGACTCTTACAAGTCTGACATGACATCAGCCAGCACAACCTGCGCTCTATGAACATGAGCATGCATGTACGCAGAAACACATTCACGCTCCTGGCAGAAGTGTGTGCAGCTGTGCAAGGTGATGCAACTTTTTTTTAAATTTAAATAAATTTAAAAAAAAAAACGATGCACGGTCTCCCTTAATTTTGATACCCAGCCATGATAAAGTTGACTGGGGGCTGGTAGTCTAAAGCGGGCTTTACACGCTACGATATATCTAGCGAGATGTCGGTGGGGTCACGTAGTAAATGATGCACATTCGGCATCATTAGTGATATCGTAGAGTGTGACAGCTACGTGCGACGGTGAACAAGCAGAAATACTCACCTTCTCATTCATCGTTGACACGTTGCTCATTTTCAAAAAATCGAACATCCAGTTGTTCTTCGTTCCCGTGGCAGCACACATCGCTCCGTGTGACACCCTGGGAACGATGAACTGCAACTTAACTGCGTCCCGCCGGCAATGCGGAAGGAAGGATGTGGGCGGGATGTTTACGTCCCGCTCATCTCCGCCCCTCCGATTCTATTGGCTGGCCGCTGTGTGACGTCGCTGTGATGCCAAATGTCCCTCTACCTTCAGGAAGTGGATGCTCGCTGCCCACAGCGAGGTCGTTTGGAAGGAAGTACGTGTGACGGGGGGGTTACAGCATTGTACGACACGGGCAAGAAATTGCCTGTGCCGCACAAACGATGTGGGCGGATGCGATCGAAAATGCGATTGCACGAGAAATTTAAGCATGTAAAGCAGCCTTAAGCCCTCAGCCGACCGGTATTGCTGCATCTATTAGATGTTATAATCCCGGTGCTTTATTGGCTTTTCTCAATTGCCCTGGAGCGGTGGCAATCAGGGTAATAAGGTGTTAACAGCAGCGCACAGCAGTTACTAAACCCTAGGTTAGTGGTGGCACAGGCATCTATGAGATACCTGCATTGCACTAACCTGTAAATGAAAGAAAATAAGCACAGACAAATAGAAAAATCATTTATTTGGAATAAAGTACAAAACACACCGTCCTTTACCACTTTATTAATCCCCAACACCCTCCAGGTCCAGTGTAATCCACATGAGGTCCCATGCCACTTCAGCTCTGCTACATACAGCCAGCGGCCATACAGTAGAGAATGACTGCTGGCTGTGCAGACAATGACTGAGCCACGATGACTGTATGGCAGGCAGATACTGTCACAGGCTGGGGCGCTTGTGCCTGCAACCAATCACTGACTAGAGGACACTTTGTCACTCAGGCTGGGGGCGCATCTGACTTCAACCAATCAGAGACACGGGGACTGATGGTGGGTGGGGGAAGCAGTGAATATGTAAGAGCTAAAATAAGCGGCCCTGGAAATAGAATAAGCGGCTGTGGGAGCAGTCACAGCTGCACCGAAGGCTCGATAAGTATAGCTCCAATACCCCTATCCTTTCTACCACCATTTTTAAGTGCCAGATTCTGGCCTCCATAAAATTATATGGGAACTGCTGGCATCTGGCCAGCTATCCAGAATCAATTTTGGGACAGAACCAGGTTTTTTTTGCTAATACGGTTATCTGCGATTCCGGCTATCACTACTCTGGTACCCCAGATCTAATGTATAGGTATTCTATTTCGTTTATAAAAATGAGGTGAACTTTACTCTTGGGACTGGTTAATAAAGATGAGCGATCCTGATTGGCAAAGATTGGAAAATTATAAAATCGTATCATCTTTGGCCAGATCGGACATCCAAACATTTACCGCAAAAGTTGGCGATCTTGTCAAGGATTGGTAAATGTTCAGATAGCAAAACCCATCCTCTCCCTGCCCATCACAAACATGTCAAGTATTGGCATGGCTGTAATTGGCTACTGTAAAAAAGGAAGCAAAAGGCATAAAGCAGTACATACTTACCAAGTAGCCCGGCGGCTGCAGAGCTACTTACGAGACCAATAATTATCCCTCATACATAATCACTGTTTTCCCCACCCACCGGCATCTCTGTAGTCAGACCCCGCTCCCACCCTCTCTGACAGCATTATACTGCTAGTGTAAGATAAAATAAATTTTAAAAATGCCATGGGATTCCTCCATATGTTGATACTAGCACATATAAAGCCCATGACTACAGGTTGCAGCCCCCAGCCGTGTGATTAACTTGGTTTTATATCAAAATAAGAGGAACCACATGTGGCTTTTTTTATACCCAGCCATGAGAAAGCTGGACAACTGGGAGCTGGTATTCTCAGGCTGGGAACTCCTATGATTATTGCACCCTGAGTCTAAAAACAGCAGATGCAACAATCATGGAACTTTTCCCAGCTCTTCCCGATTGCCATAGTGCTGTATCTGAATGCTTTGCCTTCAGAGCCGGAATCATTGTGGGACCTCGTAGTGTGGATTAAATCACTCCTGGATGTTTTGGGGGTTAATAAATTGGTGAAAGAGGGTGAGAATTTTTTTGTTTTTTGTTTAAAAATAGGATTGTGTGTTTGTGTTTATTTCTCCTCACTTATAGAATTAGTGGTGGGGGATTTTATAGATCCCTATCCATCACTAATTTAAGGTTTACCACATGAGTGCAATGGTGATGAGATGGGTAAAGTGCCAGGATTGTCCCATCTAATGGATGCAGAAATCCTGGGTGGCTGATATTCTTAGGGGACCAATAAGCATGCGTCTCCCCAGTCTGAGAATACCACCTCCCAGCTGTCTGCCTTTATCTTGGCTGGGTAGCAAAATTGGGGGGCATTGCACGCTGTTTTTTTTAAATTATTCATTTATTTAAATAATTTAAAAACACCACATGCAATTCCTCTTATTTTGATACACTGCCACAATAAGCGCACAGCTGGGGTCTGCAGCCTGTAGCCGTAGTTTTATCTGTGCTGGTATCAATACAGAGGGGACTCTACAACATTTTTATTTATTTATTTATTACCAGTATAAGAACAAAGACAGTGTTTGTGATTCCAACCAATCCCAGGTGCTGTCTCAGAGGATGGGGGTGTGGTCCAATGGCAGCCAATCAGAGACACCGGTGGAAGGGGAAAGCAGTGAATATGTATGAGCAGACTCGGAAGTAATGATGCAGTTGTGGGAAGACTCGGTAAGTATATACTGCTTTATGCCTTTTTTCTTTTTTTCTTTTACAGACCCCTACAAGATTTTACAACACATCCCTTTTGCATCCCATTGAATTTAATGGGTTCTATTAAGTTTTATGATCAGATTGGATTGGATTGACAATTTGATTGGCTGTCTCAGGCGATCTTGGTGATCCTGAACCAATCCGATCCTTGGCAGAATCGTTCATCTCTATTGGTTAAACATATATGTAGACTGTAGCAGGTACAAAAATTTGTTTTCATATCTTCTGTCAATATAGAAAGAAAGCCATAGTGATCAAATGTGGTCAAATGTAGCTTGTTTGACTTAAATACTTAATTCCATTTTCTGTCCTTCACTAAACACAGCCCATTTCTCTTCCTTGACCCGGAAAGTCCAGTATTTTCTCACTAAGATCTACATGTTACCTATTCACTCCCACTTCACTTATGCTGTCTCAGGGCCTCTGCAGCCCACAGCTGTACCTCCTTGATCTCCTGGCAGTACCCACTGCAGTTGAATTATCCTTCCTTTTCTGTTACGCCTACCAGGGTCACTAAGTTCTGGTCATGCTAAAATCAGGCCATTACTTTATCAGAGGCTTGCAATTTCATAATATTTCACATTTACATACAGTTAATATGCAACCTACTGTCACCCTCTTTGTCACTGGCTTCATCTTGCTTTACTCTCTTCACTTTACTACTAACTGCTGATTCATTCTGATCATGGAGTAAATCTCTTTTTACACCCCAAACTCTTCCCACATGCAGTGCTAGCTAAATGTAACAATGTATTTACCCCGTGTTGCTTCCACTTTCCTCACACATTTGTATTAGGAAGCATTAAAGTAGTTGTCCATTACTTATTTCCGGTAGTGAGGTTAGCGTCTCTCCTGGGGCTCTAGTGATGTTGTTATGTCATGTGATCCCTATGTCCAATTAGTGCCGGCTTCCCTCTCACCTTCAGACAAATCGAACATCAAAAGGAAGTTGGACCTGTGGCTGGCCATTCACTTCCACTTGATATTTTATATGTCTGAAGGTGGGGAGAGGGAAGCCAGTGCTGACTAGGTGCTGACCTCATGTGGCATAAAAACGTCATATGAGCCCTAGGACAGAGTGCTGAAACCACTGGAACGCCGCCAGAACCATAGTCATCAGTTGTTATTTTAATTTGGTGCAAACACGGTGATTGAAAAGGGGTTATCTGAGTAGTGGACACCCCCGTAATCTTAACCAATACATAAATCATGAAAAATCAACGTATAATAACTAAGGATGATCGAATACCTCAAATATTCAGCTTCGCGAATATTTTCCAAATAGGTCGCTGCTATTCGAATATACGATGAGCAATGTAAGTCTATGGGAAGCCCGAATAGTTCCGAATAGTTGTTATTTTGGTTTCTCATAGACTTCCATTGGGCATCGAATATTCACGAATAGTCGAATAGCGGTGACCCGTTCGGAAAATATTCGCGAAGCCGAATATTTGAGGTATTCGATCATCCCTAATAATAACACATTAGTATAGTATGTCATCATTAGAGTTGAGCGCGGTTCGTGGTTCGTGGTTCTCCAGTTCGCGGCTCGAGTGATTTTGGGGGCTGTTCTAGATCGAACTAGAACTCAAGCTTTTTTGCAAATGCTCGATAGTTCTAGATACGTTCGAGAACGGTTTTAGCAGCAAAAAAAACAGCTAATTCCTAGCTGGCTTTCCGCTGTAATAGTGTAAGTCACTCTGTGACTCACACTATTATGACATTTCAGTGTATAGTGTGTGGGAACAGCGCATTCAGATCACTGCTGTATGTATAACGGCGATCGCCATTTTTTTTTTTCCTTGTCTTCCTTCCCTAAGCGCGCGCGTGTAGTGGGGCGGGCCAGCATGTCAGCCAATCCCAGACACACACACAGCTAAGTGGACTTTTAGCCAGAGAAGCAACGTCATGTGTGATAGGATGTCCAATTCACATGTCCCTGCATTATAAAAACGAGTATCTGCCCATCTGGATGCCATTATCTCTTCTGCGTCCTTGGTGTCAGACATCACGGGCGCAGCTCCTATCGCCGATACAGCTGTATTACGCTCCATACGCAGCGCTGGACAGCTTAGGGATAGCACTTTCTATCAGTCCTTTTAAGGGCTCATACCGGCAGGGTCAGAGCCATAGGTGACAGGTCCTGAAAACAGAGTTTAACAGCTACACAAGATGACAGCGTCTGTGTAGCTAAGGTCTGGGATTTCCTCACTGCATTTCCCCATTAGGAGGGATAGAAAGGCAGGCTTCCTTTCCTCTACCCAGAGACCCACAACCCTGCCACTGTACCCTCCTGCCCTTTGCACACAACAACTCATTGTTACTAAGCCATTATACTAGCAAACACTGAGTGAACCTAGTGGCATCCTAAACGTGGCTATTGGACTTCTGTATAGTCCCAGTAGTGCAAAGATATTTGCAGCACGTCTGCCTGCATTGCACACTCCAACTCATTATAACTAAGCCATTATACTAGCAAACACTGAGTGAACTTAGTGGCATTGTAAACGTGGCTATTGGACTTCTGTATAGTCCCAGTAGTGCAAAGATATTTGCAGCACGTCTGCCTGCATTGCACACTCCAACTCATTATAACTAAGCCATTATACTAGCAAACACTTAGTGAACATAGTGGCATCCTAAACGTGGCTATTGAACTTCTGTATAGTCCCACTAGTGCACAGATATTTGCAGCACGTCTGCCTGCATTGCACACTCAAACTCATTATAACAAAGCCATTATACTAGCAAACACTGAGTGAACTTAGTGGCATCCTAAACGTGGCTATTGGACTTCTGTATAGTCCCAGTAGTGCAAAGATATTTGCAGCACGTCTGGCTGCATTGCACACTCAAACTCATTATAACAAAGCCATTATACTAGCAAACACTGAGTGAACTTAGTGGCATCCTAAACGTGGCTATTGGACTTCTGTATAGTCCCAGTAGTGCAAAGATATTTGCAGCACGTCTGCCTGCATTGCACACTCCAACTCATTATAACTAAGTCATTATACTAGCAAACACTGAGTGAACCTAGTGGCATCCTAAACGTGGCTATTGGACTTCTGTATAGTCCCAGTAGTGCAAAGATATTTGCAGCACGTCTGCCTGCATTGCACACTCCAACTCATTATAACTAAGCCATTATACTAGCAAACACTGAGTGAACCTAGTGGCATCCTAAATGTGGCTATTGGACTTCTGTATAGTCCCACTAGTGCACAGATATTTACAGCACGTCTGCCTGCATTGCACACTCCAACTCATTATAACTAAGCCATTATACTAGCAAACACTGAGTGAACTTAGTGGCATCCTAAAAGTGGCTATTGGACTTCTGTATAGTCCCACTAGTGCAAAGATATTTGCAGCACGTCTGCCTGCATTGCACACTCCAACTCATTATAACTAAGCCATTATACTAGCAAACACTGAGTGAACCTAGTGGCATCCTAAACGTGGCTATTGGACTTCTGTATAGTCCCACTAGTGCACAGATATTTGCAGCACGTCTGCCTGCATTGCCCACTCCAACTCATTATAACTAAGCCATTATACTAGCAAACACTGAGTGAACTTAGTGGCATCCTAAACGTGGCTATTGGACTTCTGTATAGTCCCAGTAGTGCAAAGATATGTGCAGCACGTCTGCCTGCATTGCACACTCCAACTCATTATAACTAAGCCATTATACTAGCAAACACTGAGTGAACTTAGTGGCATCCTAAACGTGGCTATTTGACTACTGTATAGTCCCAGTAGTGCAAAGATATTTGCAGCACGTCTGCCTGCATTGCACACTCAAACTCATTATAACTAAGCCAATATACTAGCAATTTATGCTGCCAGTTTAAGGGCCGTAGTTGCATTGTCAGGGATATTTATTCTTTATTATTCTGCTGTTAATAAAGCTAGACCACCGCTGCAATCTACTCCACCTTTCAATTTTTACTACCACATTTTCAGTGCACAATCTTGTCGCAATCAACATGAGTGGCAAAATGACAGATGCTGGTGGAAAGGGGAAGAGGCATGGTGGAAAAGGAAAAAAAGGGTTTGTCCGTGGGAAAGGTGGCAAAGCTCCATTATCATCTGCTGAAGATAGACCATCTACCAGCAAAAGTAAGATGTCTACTACTTACCGTGGACAATCCGATGTGCTCCTTTTTTTACGGACACGAACAACAGGAACAAATGTAGATGATGGCCAAAAAAGGAAAATGCTTGAATGGATCTCAAGTGGTCCAACAAGTGCCCTCTCAGCCACTTCAAGTACCGCATCCAAAAAACACCAGTCCTCTGAGTTGTCATCCCAATCAAACTTGCTTTCTCCCAGCTCTGAAGTCTCCATCAGCCCTGCACAGTATGGTGGAACTGAGATGGCTGAGTCTGCAGAGCTGTTCAGTCACACTATAGCCTGGGAATCAGAGGTCTGCTCCCAAGCTACAGTGAGTACAGACCAGGAAATGGTCTGCAGTGATGCCCAGAACCTTTGTGACTCTGATTCAGGCCGTGAGGACCAAGTTTCTGAGCATAATGTTGACCCTTTGTCACAAACTGTAACACCTGTGGTTATAGACAATGAGGAACATACTGATGACGATGAGACGCAGATACCAGATTGGGATGACAACTTAAATATTCGGTCAGGGCAAGAAGAGGCTCGGTCTGAGGGGGAGGGGAGTGCAAACACAACAATTGATGATGAAGTTCTAGATCCCACCTACTGTCAACCCCCAGTCAGGCACTCGAGGAGGTCAACAGAGGCGGTGGAGGAGGATGCAACCGACGACGAAGTTACCTTGCGCCTTCCTGGAAAGAGTCGGAGCACTGGTAGCACGTCTACAACTGCATCATCAGCCACCACTTTGCCTCTGAGCACTAGTCGGGGGGGCTCAGCAGGTCGCATGCCCTCTAAGCCTTGCCTAGCCTGGTCCTTTTTTGACATAGAAAAAGATTGCCCAAATTATGTGATGTGTAAAATTTGTCGTGATTCTGTTAGTAGATGTCAATACCTGAGCAGTTTGACAATTTCTTCCATGAATCGTCACATGAATAAATATCATAGGTTCCGGTGGAAAGCTCACCATGCTGCAATGCGGCCTAGCAGAGCGAATCATCCACGGCCTGCCCCTTCCAGTGCATCCGCGTGCTCTTCATCTTCTAGGACTGTGGGGACAGCTGTCACACCTGGTTTTCCACGCACAACTTCCACCACTGTAACCGCAACAGGCAGTTTGCTTGGAAGGTCGTCAGTTGGTTTGGAAGGGGAAACAAGTGAGTGTGTACAGCTCTCTCAGACATCGATAGCACCAACGTTGGATGAAGGCAACATCATGTCTCCGCCTGCACTTTCCTCACAAACCTGCATTTTTACAGGGACACCGTACTCAACACCGTCTACACACAGCAGCCAGATCTCTGTCCCTCAGATGTGGTCAAATAAAAGGCCATTTCCTGCGACCCATGACAAAGCTAAGAGGTTGACTCTATCCCTCTGTAAGCTCTTGGCTACCGAAATTCTGCCTTTCCGCCTAGTGGACACACAGGATTTTAGAGACCTTATGTCTGTCGCTGTGCCCCAGTACCAGATGCCTAGTCGCCACTACTTCTCTAAGAAAGGTGTGCCCGCGCTACACCAGCATGTCGCACACAACATCACCGCTTCCTTGAGAAACTCTGTGTGTGAACAGGTGCATTTCACCACCGATACTTGGACCAGTAAGCATGGACAGGGACATTACATGTCGCTGACTGGGCACTGGGTAACTATGGTGATAGATGGTGAAGGGTCTGCTGCACAAATCTTGCCATCCCCACGACTTGTGTGTCAATCCTCTGTCTGTCCAAGTTTTGCCACTGCTTCTGCCTCCTCCACCTCATCTGGGTCCTCCACCTCCGCCCCAAGCCTGCCTGGTCAGGCCACCAGCATTCTCACTGCGCAGAATGAATCACGCACCCCTCATTACTATGCTGGCAGCAGAGCGCAACGGCATCAGGCGGTCTTTAGCTTGACATGTCTTGGGAATAGGAGTCACACAGCTGAGGAGTTGTGGTCAGCTCTGCGGTCCGAGTTTAATAAATGGTTGTCTCCACTCAACCTGCAGCCTGGTAAGGCCATGTGCAACAATGCTGCAAACCTGGGTGCGGCCCTTCGCCTGGGCAAGGTGACACCCGTGCCTTGTATGGCTCACGTGTTGAACCTTGTTGTCCAGCAAGTTTTAACACACTATCCCGGCCTAGATGGCCTTCTGACCAGGGCACGAAAACTGTCTGCTCACTTCCGCCGTTCAACCGCCACAGCTGAGCGACTTGCATCGCTCCAGAAGTCTTTCGGCCTGCCGGTTCATCGCCTGAAATGCGATGTGGCGACACTCTGGAATTCGACTCAAAACATGTTACAGCGACTGTGGCAGCACCGCCGAGCCCTGGTGCAATACGTCATGACGTATAGCCTGGGCCAACGAGATGCAGAGGTGGGGCAGATCACCCTGATGGAGTGGTCTCAGATCAAGGACCTATGCACCCTTCTACACAGTTTCGACATGGCGACGAATATGTTTAGCGCTGACAATGCCATTATCAGCATAATTCCAGTCATTTACATGCTGGAGCACACGCTAAACACTATTCGGAGTCAGGGGGTGGGACAACAGGAAGGGGAGGAACTACAGGAGGATTCATATGCGCAAGGGACAACAACATCACCAAGGTCCAGACGTTCATCATCACCAACGCAGCAGGTATGGGACCATGGTGGACAGGGATCAACAAGGGCGCATAGTAGCAGGCGAAATGTTGAGGAAGGTGCAGGAGAACATGAAGAAATGGAGAACGAACTGTCCATGGACATGGAAGACTCAGCGGATGAGGGAGACATTGGTCAAATTTCAGTTGAAAGAGGTTGGGGGGAGATGTCAGAGGAAGAAAGAACGGGTAGCACCTCTATGCCACAAACACAGCGTGGACTTGGTCCGCATGGCTGCGCAAGACACATGAGTGCCTTCTTGTTGCACTACCTTCAACATGACCCTCGTATTGTCAAAATTAGAAGTGATGATGACTACTGGATTGCCACACTATTAGATCCCTGGTACAAGTCCAAATTTTGTGACATAATTCCAGCCATAGAAAGGGACGCACGTATGCAGGAGTATCAGCAGAAGCTGTTACTCGATCTTAGCTCGGCTTTTCCACCAAACAACCGTGCAGGTGCAGGGAGTGAATCTCCCAGTTGTAACTTGACAAACATGGGACGGTCTCGTCATCTTCAACAGTCTACCCATACCAGTAGGACTGTATCTGCTGCTGGTAACAGCGATTTTATGGAATCTTTTCATAATTTTTTTAGACCCTCCTTTGCAAGGCCACCAGAGACAACAAGTCTGACACATAGTCAACGGCTGGAGAGGATGATACAGGAGTATCTCCAAATGAACATTGATGCCATGACTTTGCAAATGGAGCCTTGCTCATTTTGGGCTTTAAATCTAGAAAAATGGCCAGAGCTCTCCAGTTACGCCTTGGAGATTTTGTCGTGTCCAGCTGCCAGCGTTGTCTCTGAACGTGTCTTCAGTGCTGCTGGGTGTGTGCTGACAGAAAAGCGCACGCGTCTGTCAAGTGACAATGTGGACAGACTAACGTTCATCAAAATGATCAAGTCATGGATCCACCAGGAATTTACTACCCCTGTGTCATCCTGGGGAGAGTAAATGCTTGTGGATTTTGGAATGTGCTTGATGCAAATTTAGCTGTGAAGTGTACAACTAGGGCACAAGTGCTGCCACTGAATGGGTGGGTGTGTGTGGGGCCCAATTTTTGGAAAAAAAGGTAGACTCCGCTTGGAGTAACCCTTGCTTACATTGTTTTTAAAAGAAGCCAAGATGAACAGAGCTGGGATCAGGAAAGACTTTGCTACCTACCCCGGTGTCATCCTGGGGACGGTTAAGTATGGCGTATTTTTGAATGTGCTTGATGCAAATCTAGCTGTGAAGTGTACAACTGGGGCACAAGTGCTGCCACTGAATGGGTGGGTGTGTGTGGGGCACAATTTTTGGAAAAAAGTTAGACTCCGCTTGGAGTAACCATTGCTTACAATGTTTTTAAAAGAAGCCAAGATGAACAGAGCTGGGATCAGGAAAGACTTTGCTACCTACCCCGGTGTCATCCTGGAGACGGTTAAGTATGGCGTATTTTTGAATGTGCTTGATGCAAATCTAGCTGTGAAGTGTACAACTGGGGCACAACTGCTGCCACTGAAGGGGTGGGTGTGTGTGGGGCCCAATTTTTGGAAAAAAGGGAGACTCCGCTTGGAGTAACCCTTGCTTACATTGTTTTTAAAAGAAGCCAAGATGAACAGAGCTGGGATCAGGAAAGACTTTGCTACCTACCCCGGTGTCATCCTGGGGACAGTTAAGTATGGCGTATTTTTGAATGTGCTTGATGCAAATCTAGCTGTGAAGTGTACAACTGGGGCCCAACTGCTGCCACTGAAGGGGTGGGTGTGTGTGGGGCCCAATTTTTGGAAAATAGGGAGACTCCGCTTTGAGTAACCCTTGCTTACATTGTTTTTAAAAGAAGCCAAGATGAACAAAGCTGGGATCAGGAAAGACTTTGCTACCTAAGGCCCAGTCACACTAAACAACTTACAAGCGATCCCAACAACGATCCAACCTGATAGGGATCGCTGGTAAGTTGCTAGGAGGTTGCTGGTGAGATGTCACACTGCGACGCTCCAGCGATCCCACCAGCAACCTGACCTGGCAGGGATCGCTGGAGCGTCGCTACATGAGTTGCTGGTGAGCTCACCAGCAACCAGTGACCAGCCCCAAGCCAGCTGCGCCGCGTGGAAGATGCTGCGCTTGGTAACTAAGGTAAATATCGGGTAACCAACCCGATATTTACCTTTGTTACCAGCGCACGCAGCTACACGTGCAGAGAGCAGGGAGCAGCGCACACCGCTTAGCGCTGGCTCCTTGCTCTCCTAGTTACAGCACACATCGGGTTAATTACCCATTGTGTGCTGTAGCTACATGTGCAGAGAGCAGGGAGCCGCGCACACTGCTTAGTGCTGGCTCCTTGCTCTCCTAGCTACAGGACACATCAGGTTAATTAACCCGATGTGTCCTGCAGCTACATGTGCACAGAGCAAGAGCCGGCACTGACAGTGAGAGCAGAGGAGGCTGGTAACGAAGGTAAATATAGGGTAACCAAGGACAGGGCTTCTTGGTTACCCGATGTTTACCGTGGTTACCAGTGTCCGCAGAAGCCGGCTCCTGCTGCCTGCACATTTAGTTGTTGCTGTCTCGCTGTCACACACAGCGATGTGCGCTTCACAGCGGGAGAGCAACAACTAAAAAATGGCCCAGGACATTCAGCAACAACCAACGACCTCACAGCAGGGGCCAGGTTGTTGCTGGATGTCACACTAAGCAACATCGCTAGCAAGGTCGCTGCTACGTCACAAAAGTTGTTCATTAGCAGCGATGTTGCTAGCGATGTTGCTTAGTGTGATGGGGCCTCTACCCCGGTGTCATCCTGGGGACGGTTAAGTATGGCGTATTTTTGAATGTGCTTGATGCAAATCTAGCTGTGAAGTGTACAACTGGGGCACAACTGCTGCCACTGAAGGGGTGGGTGTGTGTGGGGCCCAATTTTTGGAAAAAAGGCAGACTCTGCTTGGAGTAACCCTTGCTTACATTGTTTTTAAAAGAACCAAGATGAACAGAGCTGGGATCAGGAAAGACTTTGCTACCTACCCCGGTGTCATCCTGGGGACGGTTAAGTATGGCGTATTTTTGAATGTGCTTGATGCAAATCTAGCTGTGAAGTGTACAACTGGGGCACAAGTGCTGCCACTGAAGGGGTGGGTGTGTGTGGGGCACAATTTATGGAAAAAAGGGAGACTCCACTTGGAGTAACCCTTGCTTACATTGTTTTTAAAAGAAGCCAAGATGAACAGAGCTGGGATCAGGAAAGACTTTGCTACCTACCCCGATGTCATCCTGGGGACGGTTAAGAATGGCGTATTTTTGAATGTGCTTGATGCAAATCTAGCTGTGAAGTGTACAACTGGGGCACAACTGCTGCCACTGAAGGGGTGTCTGTGTGGCCCAATTTTTGGAAAAAAGGGAGACTCCGCTTGGAGTCACCTTGCGGTGTTTTACATGATTTTAGAAGGGCATGCCATGCTTATATCTGTCTCGTCCTCTTTTTCCTCGTAACGCTGTTTTGTTTTCACATGAGAATTTGTCCTTGTCACTTTCTCATGTGTTTGTGTTGTGAGTTGTTTGTCACCTTTTGGACACCTTTGTTTTCTAGGTTTTTTTATGTGTTTGTGATTGCCTGCCATTGTTTCCTATGCAGTTCGAGTTCGGTTCGTCAAAAGTTCGACGAACCAAACTCGAACCGGACCTCGAGCCGAACCGGGACCGGTTCCCTCATCTCTAGTCATCATATGAAAAATATTCATAGCAATGTCTTCATAGGGTTTTAACCATCTTCTCACTCATTTACATATACACCACTGTGGCTGTCATACTTTGTTACAGTAAATGTTAAGAATGTGAACAGTCAGTATCTCAATCCCTTGCTAAGTCTCTCGTGCATGAAATGTATTGGCTGCCTTGTAACAAGGGTATGCAGCTTTTTTGACCTTACTATTCAACAGAAAGACACTTTAATCACATATGCACTCTTTCCTCCAAGTATTACACTCATGACTTGCATTATTAAAATGTTCTTTATTAACTGGATAAACTAAAGGCATTATCTACTTCATTTTATTCCTTCAAGCATGTTTTGTTCTGTTTTGTAAAAGGAAAAAAAAGTAAATCCTCTACCATTATTAAAACACTGCTAAATACTGTTAGGTCATGCTGACTTAAATTCAGCAATTAGAAGTTTAGGATGATTTAAAATATATACATTTGAGTTCTTAACATCCTATCTTCAAATAATTATTACAGAATGAACATATTACATTGCAGAGCTAGAATAATGCTCAAAACTACAGGAAATATACAATTAAATGTCCTTCTGAATAGTGCTCTTTAAGCTCATTAGTTTCCCAAAATGTCCATTATTCCCAACTCTTCTCTCTGAATTGCTACATATTTAATAAAAAAGGAACAAACTGCATGAATGACAGTCTCATATAATCTTTGAAATGTTACATTGAGACTTAAAGGGAATGACTATTTTAAAATCAAGTTACTAAAAATTATACAAATTTACTTTTTACTTTCCATATTAATATCTAATTTGTCAAAATTTAGCAATTTGCATTCCAGCCACTGTGCTTAAAACTGGGCAGATACTTAATGTTCAATATATGAAAAGAAATTGATTTTAAGCAATGAAAGGTAATGCCACATACATAAAGAAATTAAAACACAAGAGGAAGGAGTTTTTAAAGGATAAAATCAAAACTTTATTGAGTACAAAGATTAAAATCAATACATATTCATAGCAATATTGGATAATCAATTAATATTCAGTGAATATTACAATAGAACCTAAGAAGTGAGAAGGACAGCAGTAAGAGGGGCTTACGGGCCAGATTCCTTCAGAGAGGATATAGCCATAGATCTGTAAAGAGAGGTTATAACCGGGCCAAATGTACTTCTCGTGGCCAACTTCTGCAGTGCCTCAACACAAGATTAGTGGACCATGGGAGTCAGCCTATTCGGTTCATTTCCACCTTCAATTCAGAATGGAACACAATGCGTAACATTCTGACTAAATACTGGCCTATTTTACAGACGGAATCAGGACTGTCCCCCAATCTTCCAGAGAGACCTCTGATGACCCCCAGACGTGCCAAAATCTCAGAGACCTACTTGTTCACAGCCATTATGCACCGAAACCTAAAGGGTTATTCGGGCATAGTCGCCCAATTAGGGGGTCCTATCCGTGTGGCCACTGCCTCGCCTGCAGCAATGTCTCTCGCTGCTCCACATTCACATCGAGCGATGGGACCCATGAATATAACATTAATCACTATATTTCATGTGGGAGTTCCTATGTAATATACTACGCGACATGTGGATGTTCCAAAATATATGTTGGCCTCACCTCACGTGAACTAAGGGTGAGGGTTAGGGAGCATGTGAGAGACATTGCTGCAGCAAAGACGACGGTAGACATGGCCTCTTTAAAGACCTTACCGAGGCATTTTAAACAGCATCATGGCTGTGACCCTAGGTCTCTGAGAGTAAGAGGTATTGATCTGGTACATGGGGGCATCAGGGGGGGGGGCAACACAAAGAAAGTGTTAGCCCAGAAGGAAGCTAGGTGGATAGTGACACTTGATACCCTGAGCCCCAAGAGTTTGAACGAAAATTTGAGTTTCTCTCCTTTCCTCTAGTCTGTCATGCCACCATCACTGTTTTGGCGGGTGCACATGAGTGGACATAATCTTCGTGAAATGCCTATCCATGTCCACTTTTTATACATATTTAGGAGGTAGCCCCCTTGTTTTTTAAAATAATTTTTTAACCTTTGTATATTTTCTGTATATTCATATTTGTATTTTTTTATCTGGCAGTACCCTCTACCCATATGGATCTGGAAATTCACTATCCTTTCCCGTTATCTGCATAACTTCAATCAAAGCAGATCCTTTTTTGTGAATTGTTATGCATTCTATAAATTTCTTATGTGCAGTTATGTATGTAATATATTTTTGATTACCAATTGTCTTGTACGTTTGCTGCATTTATCTTTCTATCCACCCTTTTCCTTGGTGATCCTGCTCTGATCTGCATTGTATGTGCGCATCCCCGGCTGCATCTGCCTCCTCCCGCCCCCACCGCGGCGTCTCCTATGCTCCGTGAGCAGCGTCCTGGTTGCCATGGTGACCGGACGTCCATGTGGGCTCTGACGCTGGCGGTGGATGTGTGCGATGGGCGGTGCAGCTGCGCATGCGCCGCAACAGACACAATGCATTAAGGGAAATGGCGGTCATGTGACCATATACACGCCCATAAAAGGGTCCTGTCAGTGCACCAATCTATCATCCATGATTAAGCCAGCGTAGTTGGATGCCTCAGGGGACTCCAATCTTACCGCCTGCTTGTTCCCACGCTATTACCTGGGTATGTTGATACGCTTCACTGCTTTTTCTCCCTCTTATTGAGACTTATATTTTAGCCACAGAGCTGGTCCGATAAGTAGGAGGGCTGATTTTAGCAGTGTGATAACATGATTTAACCCCAGTATTGGATCAAGCCTGCCCACCTACCTCTTACTGCTGTCCTTCTCACTTCTTAGGTTCTATTGTAATATTCGCTGAATATTAATTGATTATCCAATATTGCTATGAATATGTATTGATTTTAATCTTTGTACTCAATAAAGCCTTGATTTTATCCTTTAAAAACTCCTTCCTCTTGTGTTTAAATATTTGATGGAGTAGGTAGTGGGCCTTTGACTTTACTTATTCGCCTGGCCACACTTACATTATAAGATGTGCCATAGGTTTTTTGTTTTGCATACATAAAGTAATACAGGAATACACCATACAAAATAGATGCAGATCACATAACGCCACCTCCCACTCCTTCCATAGTGACCCCTGTACAAATCACAGAACGTGACTACAAAACTCTAGTGGAAAAATAAAGGATTCATTCCAGCTTTTGCTGCCTGTGATCCCTTTGGCAACTGTTCTGCCATTATTTATTAAGTGCTGTTAAGAAGTTTTGAAGCAATTTAAGAAAAAGGAGAGTACTGTAAAAAAAATTGTAAAATGTACAAAAAGTATTAAAAAGGTTTGTCATGGGTCCTTCTCCCAAATCACACAATCAACAGAGCGAGAAATCGTGGTACAATCCAAAAAGCATTTATTCCAAGCAAATCAAAATGGTCCATAAATTAATCCGCAAAACACAGGGTAAAATTAATCCAGTAACACAAATATAAGCGATAAATGTCCAGGTCTCTCTCTGAGAAGTCTCAGCTTCTACCAGAGGATCAATCTTCCTGCTTCATTCTTGAAATTCTCCAACAGACTGCCTGAATCTCCCAGGTAAGCATAGAGTTTACAGTAGGTGGATCTCACGCCCCCTCCCCCGACTTAGGAACAAAAGGCTGGCAGGGGAGGAATTTAACCTGCAAATGGGAAAATGTACACATAAGGAATACAGAATGGTCAGTGAACCACGCCCAAACATTAACCCACACAAATTTCTATACAATCCACAATATTCAACCATCACAACCTCTCCCTCCTTCTGAATAAGTGAGTATGCCATGAGGTGTACACAGACCTCTGGCCATCTCACTTAAGTCCATGTTGCTCAGCTGTGGATAGTCTATGGTTCTTCTTGCCAGAACAGTCCATCAACATTCTGGTGTTGGCTTCCACACTTGTATTGGATGGAGAAGCTGTAGGTAGTCCCTTGTACAGTAATAGGGTTGGAAGGACAAGCTTCCCTTTGTGTCCTCCTTCACTCAAACTGTGTTTCCTGCACCCACAAATCGACATTGTAGATTTCCCACATCACTTCCAAGGAGAATATCTGCAGGCAGGCCGCTCATCACCCCAACCACACATTGCTTGATCCCAAAGCTAAAGTCCAGATCTACAGTCGCCTTTGGGATATTCCTCCTTTGTCCTCTAGCCAATTCAATAACAATCCCTGGTCCATGATGTATCGCCTCTGGCCGAACCACCTGGGGATCGGCTATTGTGAGAAATGCCCCAGAGTCACAAAATCCAATGACTCTCTGTCTATCCAGCGCAACCTATTGTGAGTGCTTTCTTTTAATGGTAAGAGGAACTCAGGGCTGTGGCTCGCACCCCATGAACCCCTAGTGGCCGACCATGAATGTCTGAATCATTAGGCAAGTCAACTTGAAGGGGTGAGAACTCTTCCCCATTGTGTTCGGCTGTAGAGAATGAACAGGTCGATTTGGTGAAAGGTCATTCCTCAATCGACCAACAGGGCAAGTGTTTTGTAAATGCCCAGGCTGTCCACATCAATAACATCTCCTCTTCGTCGTACTACTTCCAGTGTGCATTCTGGAGAAGGCAGTAGGAGAACCTGGGACAGAGGCCGGAGGCCATACACTCCAACAGGGGCATCTATGGTGCAGGGGTCAGCGGTACACTCCGGTGGAGGTGGTGGTAACTCTTCCTCAGGCGGAATGGAATGCACAAAATGTACTGGACGAGATGGAGGTGCGTGTGGCTCCCTCCGAGTCCTTGTGGGACAACTGGATTGCAGGTGCCCAGATTGTCCGCACCCATAACATCTCCTCTCTGTGATCCCCCCAGGGCGTGGTCGGACCTGTTGGGGCCCAGAATTGTAAGCCATGGTTGTCATCGGCCTGTGACTGGCTGGAGGATCAGATATAACTGGAGAGGGCTGGAGCAGGCTGTGGCTTATTGTCCAGAAGCCCCCTCCATTGCGGTCGGATAGTAAGTGCCTCATCAGCCAGGGCTGCAGTTCCATCCAAGGTGCACGGCTTGCGCTCTATGACCCATTCCCGTATTTCTGAGGGACACTTGTACAGAAATTGTGCTATATGAAATACCTGTATAACGTCTTCCACAGTGAAGGCGTCTTCAGCTTCCAGTCATCTCCGACATGCCTGGGACATCTTATGGGCATACATCCTAAACGATCCCCCCGTGGTGCATGGGAAGTGTCGGAACTGTGCCCTATGTGAGTCTGGGGTGATGGCATGGTAATCCAGGATAGTCCGCTTTACAATGTTATAATCCCGGTTCCGCTGTGAGTCAATGGTGCGATAAGCCTCTGTCAGGCTTCCGTTCAGGAGTCCCACTAACAAACGCATTCAGCCAGAGTGGGGAACTTCCATCATGACACACTGTTGCACAAAGTCCTTGAAGAACCCATCCACATCTCCAGAAGCCTCATCAAATGGCTTGAAGTCCGCCCGGGTGATACGCACAGGCTCCTGGATTGCTGGGTTTACACTCCAACTCACATTTCTCCCTCTGTCGGGCTCCATTGCTTCTTGTCTCCTCTGTGCTCGGCGAGCAGCCTGCTCCTTATATTTCTGAGATACACCGGGGCCAAGAGCTTCCATCTCTTCTTCAAATCACACCACCTACTGGCTTTTTGGGGCAGGGATCCCCGTCCCCAGTGTTTGTCCGTCAGACATCTGGGAGGAGGTGGACTGGCTCTCACCCACAAGTAGATCAATTAAGGCTTCTTTACTCAGTCCCTGGTAGCTCAGACCTATATCTTTGGCTCTCTCCTTTAGACTTGAAGCAGTCAAGTTTCTGTACTCACTCTGTTGGTGGATCTCCATTAGGCTGCACTCTGTTGATCCCGCCGCTGCCACCAGTTGTCACGGGGTCCTTCTCCCATATCACACGATCAACAGAGCGAGCGATGGCTGTTCAATCCAATAAGCATTTATTCCAAGCAAATCAAATGGGTGCATAAGATAATCCACAAAACAGAGGGTAAAGTGAATCTAGTAACACAAATATAGTCCGGTATGGATAAATGTCCAGGTCTCCATCTGAGAAGTCTTAGCTTCTACAAGAGGATCAATCTTCCTGCTTCATTCTTGAAGTTCTCCAACAGACTGCCTGAATCTCCCAGGTCAGCAGAGAGTTTACAGTAGGTGGATCTCACGCCCCCTCCCCCGACTTAGCAACAAAAAGCTGGCAGGGGAGGAATTAAACTTGCAAATGGGACAATGTACACAGAAGGAATACAGAATGGTCAGTGAACCACGCCCAAACATTAACCCACACAAAATGGTATGCAATCCACAATATTCCACCATCACAAGGTTAGGTCCCATTAAAAAAAATATGCATTGCGTAGTTTGTGGGCATGCACAAATTGTTAAATTTTTGACCTACAGTAGGTCTCCAATTTTATGAGAATGGTCTATTTGACAGTGATGTGGTTTAGAATTTATATACTCAATGTTTGCATATTTCTTGGTGCACACAGTGTGCTGGTGAGTGATTTAATAATTATATATCGTAGTTGTAGCAGCTTTCACCTATTGACATTTGCTTTATTCTATTAGATGTTACTGGAGAGGGTTGCTTTGTTGTAGCAACATTTTATAAAGATATGTTTCAGGCAGTGAATATTGATGTACAAATGACATGATGAAATTTTATATGTCAATATTTGGTTCATTTAATTAATTTAAAGGGATTGTCCACTACAAGAACATCACCTTCTGATTCCACATGTTTTCCCTAGGTGAAATAATGAAGCCTATACTCACCTCCTGTCCTTCCACCATTCCAGTGGCGCGGAGGGTCATGGTGCCAAAGTATGACATTTGGTGACCTAACTGTTTGTATGTCAGAGTGCGGGATATGCCTGTGACCTGCAATATGACAGTCCATCAACGGCTTCAAAGTGAAAGTAGAAATGATGCCAGTCTGACAATCCGGCATCACTTTCACTCTCATGCCGCTGCTGGTTTGTCAAGTTGCGGGTTACAGCTATGTCCTAAAATCTGACAGTCCTGCAGCTGCTTCAACGTGAAAGTGAATGTTTTGCCAGTCCAACAATCCGGCAGCACATTCACTTTCAAGCCATTGCCAGACTGTCAAATTGCAGATCACGGCCTTGATAGTAGATAACCTGCAATGTGACAATCTGGCAGAGGCTTGAAAGTAAAATTGCTGCTGGATTGTTGGATCGACAGCACTGTCACATTCACTGCAAACCTGCTGCCAGACTGCCAGATTGTGAGTCACAGCTGTGTCCTGCACTCTGACAGTCTGGCAGTCAGGTCACCAGAGGTTATATCGTGGGAACCCGGGATTGAGCTCCGGTGAACTGAGGGACATCACTACTCACAGTTAGGGGTACTTTTCATGCTGCAGCATCGCAAGCCGATGCTGCGATGCCGAGCGCAATAGTCCTCGCCCCTGTTGCAGCTGCGATATCCTTGTGATAGCTGCCGTAGCGAACATTATCGCTACGGCAGCTTCACATGGACTCACCTGTCCTGGGACGTCGCTCTGGCCGGTGACCCGCCTCCTTATTAAAGGGGCGGGTCGTGCCGCATCACTGCGACGTCACACGGCAGGCGGCCAATAGGAGCGGAGGGGCGGAGATGAGCGGGATGTAAACATCCCGCCCACCTCCTTCCTTCCGCATATCTTATGGGAGTCGCGGTGACGCCGGTAGGAGATGTTCTTCGCTCCTGCGGCTTCACACACAGCGATGTGTGCTGCCGCAGGAACAAGGAACAACATCAGACTATCGTGTCAGCGTAATTATGGATTACGCCGACGCTACACCGATGATACAAGTACGACGCTTTTGCGCTCGTTAATCGTATCATCTAGGCTTTACACACTATGATGTCGCATGCGATGCCAGATGTGCGTCACTTTCAATTTGACCCCACCGACATCGCAGCTGCGATGTCGTAGTGTGCAAAGTGCCCCTTAGACTCCCCCTCAGTTGTCAGTGATTCCTGGAGCCTGTAGAGAGCGAATGTGTTTTCATGCTCTCCAAGCACTGGATTTAGCAGTGCCAGGATCGTCGTGGGACCTTGTAAGGACAATGTTGGATCTTAAAGGGTGTTTTGGGGGTTCATAAAGAGGTGAAAGGGGGTGTGTGTATTTTATTTAAAATAAAGGATTTTTTGGTGGTTGCATTTTATTTCTTTTGACTTACAGGATTAGTAATGGGGGTGTCTTATAGACTTATGCCTTATGTCATTAACCCCATGGGGGTGTCTTATGCCTCTAACCCCTGATATTACCCTGATTGCCATTGCGCCAGGGCAGTTGGGATGAGCCTGGTAAAGCACCGGAATTGCCACATCTAATGGGGGCTGTGGGCTGGCATTTATAGGCTGGGGAGGACCCAATTACCATGGCCTCGCCAAACCAAGAGTAGAAGCCCCTAGCTGTCAACTTTATGTTAGCTGGGTAGGAAAATTGGGGGACCACACACCGCTTTTTAAAATGATTTAGTTAAATAATTTAAAAATGGTGCATGGGTTCCCTCTTATTTTAATACGTAGCTAAGATAGTTGGGGACTGCAGCCTGTAGCTGCATGCTTTATCTGTGCAAGTTATCTACATATGGAGAACCCTACATAATTTATTTATTTATTTTTACACCTCATTTGAGCATACACACAGTCTCTGTGAGGGCAACCAATCACAGACACCAAAACAACGTCAGTCTAACTGCAGCCAATTACAGACGCTGTCATAAACATTGGACAGGGGAAGCAGTTAATATGTATGAGATTTAATGAGGGGACCCTGAATCAGTGTTTAAGTCATGCCACTGACACTGGTAAGTACATCCTGCCTTAAGCATTTTAATTTCCTTTTTTTTACAGTGATTTCCCTGGCCAATTACAGCCATGTCAATCCTTGGCATGGCTGTGATGGATCTGGAAGTGCTCACAACCTAAAATCTTGCTGATTGGTTGCTTCGCAAGCTTATAAAAAGCTTAATTCAGGTGACACACCCAAACAGGATCCAGACGTTCAGTCAAAAGTCTGTTTTCAGTGATCAGCACCGAACACAAGGTGTTCAGTATGGACACTGAACTTTACAGTTCGGGTTCGCTAATCCCTACTTAGAATGTGAAAGGGAAGGAGACGTGTGGTAGTTTAGGATCCGCAATGGCAACCACAACAGTAGTATTAGAGTATAAATGACATAGCTGGACAGGGAACATATGCTTAGCTGAGTGTAATTTATTGGCACTGGCAGCAGCAGAATTGTGTAGATGACAGTGTAGTTTAATCATTAGCATCAGCTGCTGGTGCATGAACATCTACAATGATCCATGTCTGATTCATTATGACAAATTTTAGACATTCGATGCTTATTGCCTATAACCTGGTCTACTTTGGTGGGAAAAATGTATTGACCATACGGAAAACCCTTTTTGACATGACACTAGAGGATCAACATAACAGCTTGCCCATGTTAAACTAGTCCAGTACTTGCCACTCAACATATTTTTTGACCCATAAAGCTGGGTTCACACATAGCGATAGCGACAATGACATCGCTGTTACGTCACCATTTTCTGTGACGTAACAGCGACCTTGTAAGTCGCTGTTATGATCGCTGCTTAGCTGTCAAACACAGCGACGCAGCAGCGATCATAACGTCGCTACATGTGCAGAGAGCAGAGAGCCACGCACACTGCTTAGCGCTGGCTCCTTGCTCTCCTAGCTATAGTACACATCGGGTTAATTAACCCGATGTGTACTGCAGCTACATGTCACAGTGCAGAGAGCAGGGAGCCGCGCACACTGCTTAGCGCTGGCTCCTTGCTCTCCTAGCTACAGTACACATCAGGTTAATTAACCCGATGTGTACTGCAGCTACATGTCACAGTGCAGAGAGCAGGGAGCCACGCACACTGCTTAGCGCTGGCTCCTTGCTCTCCTAGCTACAGTACACATAGGGTTAATTACCCGATGTGTACTGCAGCTACATGTGCACAGAGCAGGAGCCGGCACTAGCAGCAAGAGCGGCGGAGGCTGGTACCGAAAGTAAATATCGGGTAACCAGGGAAAGGTCTTCCCTTGGTTATCCAATGTTTATCTTGGTTACAGCTTTCCGCAGCTACCAGACGCCGGCTCCTGCTCCCTGCTCGCTTCATTTCGTCGCTCTCTCGCTGTCACACACAGCGATGTGTGCTTCACAGCGGGAGAGCGATGACGAAAAAATGAAGCAGGACATTCAGCAACAAGCAACGACCTCACAGCAGGGGCCAGCTCGTTGCTGGATGTCACACACAGCGACAGCGACGGGACGTCGCTGCAACGTCACAGAAAATGGTGACGTAGCAGCAACGTCATTGTCGTCGTCGCTGTGTGTGACACCACTATAAGTCTATGGTATCAGAGGTCAGGCTAACTGCCTGATAAAAACACAGTCTATGGGCTGGTTCACACTAAGCGACAGCGACAACGAGGTCGCTGTTACGTCACCATTTTCTGTGACGTAACAGTGACCTTGTAAGTCGCTGTTATGATCGCTGCTTAGCTGTCAAACACAGCAGCCGAAGCAGCGATCATAACCGCGAGAGCAGGGAGCCGCGCACACTGCTTAGCGCTGGCTCCTTGCTCTCCTAGCTACAGTACACATCGGGTTAATTAACCCGATGTGTACTGCAGCTACATGTGCAGAGAGCCAGAGCCGGCAGCACAGGCAGCGTGAGAGCTGCGGAGGCTGGTAACTAAGGTAAATATCGGGTAACCACCTTGGTTACCCGATGTTTACCCTGGTTACAGCTTACCGCAGCTGCCAGATGCCGGCTCCTGCTCCCTGCTCACTTCATTTCATCGCTCTCTCGCTGTCACACACAGCGATCTGTGCGTCACAGCGGGAGAGCGCCTTTGAAGAAAACGAACCAGGGCTGTGTGTAACGAGCAGCGATCTCGCAGCAGGGGCCAGATCGCTGCTCAGTGTCACACACAGCGAGATCGCTAATGAGGTCACTGTTGCGTCACCAAAACCGTGCCGTAGCAGCGATTTCGGTAGCGATCTCGCTATGTGTGAAGCACCCCTATGTCCAACTTAATCTAATCAGGCTGTTCAGCCAACATATCAGTGTTTGCTGAAGGGAACTGGGTTGTTGCAATGGCAAATAAAACAGTATATATGTCAAATACAGTATAGTAGTTGTAAGTTTTTATGCTGTCTCTGCTACTTTTTAGAGCTCTATCACTGGCTTGGGCTTTGAAATGTTGTGACCAGAGGGGCCTGCTGGTCAATTGTGTGGGCATCAGGCCTTCACTCAGCAAAAGCTCTACAGAGCAGACAAAAGATCTTATCTTAGTAATTAGTCCACTCTCTTTTAGGTGTTGTAAAAAAGTCCCCCATTTTGATTTTATAATGGGGGTCTAAAAGCATGCTGTCCAACACTTACTTTGCTTCCTGATAATAATATATTAATAATAATCTTGTGCTCCCACAAGCTTTGCAACATGGGCACCAGAATGGCTGAGGATCTTTTTCTCTCCTCCAAATTGTACATCAGGTGACATGGAACTTGATTGTCTCCAAAAGAGACAGGGCATAAATGAACAGGTGCAAATTGGTATTCTTCCTCCACTCCCTCTTGCATGTTCATGGATGTTTTTGTTTTTTTTTTAAGGTAAATATTATTCCAAATCTAACATTGATTTCAATTGAATCCTTATTGATATATTGTGTTGTTTTTTTGAAAAGCTTCCCTACGCAACATGCATCCCTTTTCATTATCCAATTTGAGATCTCAAAGTAACCATTGACTCCGGTTTCACTGCTTTATGACTTGGTCTGTCACTGCTTTATGCTGATTGTAGAAATGATGCACATATATATTATACATTTCCATCGATTTGCGATGTCAACAACCAGGTGTCACCCTTGCAGACAATTTTTTTTTTTTTTGCAAGGTTAGGATGGTGTCCTTTGGCACATAAGATCTATTGAACTGGGATGATAGTTGTCTGGCCATAGACACCACCTTCCTTAAGCATGTTTATTTGTGAAAGAAATCTTGCACTATTAAATTAAATATGGGCCCCATGCATGGATCATGAGTACTGATCAGCAAGTATGCTCGCCACTGATCGAAACTCGATTGAGCATTTGGGTGCTCGGGTATGCTTGTTACTTGATTGAGTACCGTGGGTGCTCGAGCAACATGCTCAAATCCCTACCTTGTATGTTTAAGCAGGCTGTTAGACATCCAAGCAATATGTGTGGTATTTACTGAAATGCACGGTAATGTTGTAGCTATGTTGGCTAGTGGCACGACTGTGATTGGCCGGCCGCATCACATCATGGGGTTTATTTAGAACCGATGGTGACCCAATGCTTAATGCACGCTCTTCTGGATGCAGTTAAAGGAGAGTTTATATAAGAGGGAGAGCTTAGATTAGAGCAGGCATATAGGCAGGGTTTAATTGCTATTGCAGTAATTGTATATCACTGCTGCAGCATTAAAACAAAAGTCCTTTTCAAGGCTACATAGTGTACTTTCTCCAGTAAAACCAGTGTTTCCTGCATTCAATTGAAGGATAGCTGATGGAGGAAAGAAAGAAAGAAAGAAAGAAAGAAAGAAAGAAAGAAAGAAAGAAAGAAAGAAAGAAAGAAAGAAAGAAAGAAAAACAATGTGTTGTTGTCGCGGGCGTAGGGGACGCGCTCGCCACGCTCGGGTCCTGGGGCTTCTGCTGCTGCTGCTCGGTGGCTGCGGCGGTGGGCCGGACCCGGGGACTCGAGCAGCGCTCCTCACCCGTGAGTGAAAAGGGATGGTTTGTTTAGGGAGAGAGTTTGTGACGCCACCCACATGGTGATCATGGCACCACCGCTGCTGGTGACGGGGATCCCGGGAGAGATGGTAGGGAGCAGCTAGGATGTTGTCCCCTCCGTGGGTAGGGGCTGGTGATCCCGGGGCCCGGTGGTGTAATGGGGAGGCTGGATGACTGGGGTGCAGGGTTGCAGGGGCAGTGCGGCGCGGTGCCGGATGGCACTGGTGTACTCACTCAGACAGTCAATGACAGAGTCTCTGGTAAACCAAACGGCCGGATGGACGGGTCCCGCAGCTGGCTGCAGTGTTGTTGTGCTCTCCCCGAACGGCTGATGGTGGCTGTCTTTCCCTGCACCTGTTAGAATGTTCTGACTCCTGTTGTTGCCCACTGGTAGTCCGCTCCCCGGCGTATAGGTGCCGTAGGAGCCCGTTTTGCCCACAGGCGCTGGCCCTTTGATCTCTAGCCTGTGGCGGTGGCTGTATATCCTCACGATGTGGACTGTTGCCTTTTGTCGGGTCTTGGTTGTTGGGAAACCCCTGGGGTTCCTGTCACACTCGGATTTGACTATTGTCGGTGGCTTTAAGCCTGGTCGGGGTCCGATGGCCCTGCCTGTGTGCTTAGCTTCACTCCGCTCCCCGGTTCGGTACCGGCGGGCCAACGCCCGACCCCGGTCCTACAGCTCTGCAGAGTTCCGCTAACTCCTGCAGACGGCCGCCACCGTCTGCCAACCTTGCTGTCAGTGCCTGGGCTTCGACCCAGACACTTGCAGTTTCTGTCCTCTCGCTTTCACCTCCAAACTCTAACTAAATGCTTTTCCCGCCTCCAGACCTGTGTACTCCTCGGTGGTGGGGTGTGCCTGAGAAAAGAGCGTAAAGTTAAGCCCCACTTCTGCTACGAAAAGAAAAAGGCAGAAGAAGAAAAAGATGGTGTTTCAGAAAAGCACCGTACGGACAAGCGTCTCATACTGGTGGCTACAAGAAACAAGCACTTACCAGAATGTATTGGATCATCGGAACAGGGATGCTGTCCGTGGTGAGCTGCGTGCAGGCCTGGCGCCAGGGAGTGGTCTATCCCCCGGCTCCACCTCCAGAGTTTAGAAGGGTGCAGCCGAGCAGTACTGCCGAGTGCTCGAGACCAGGCGTAACCATCAACCTGGAAGGCTGCAGAATGGCAGGGTACTGTAAACCCAGAGCGATGGAAGATGCATGGGAGCGAGCCTTGGACCCCGGCATGGCCCTCCGGATGGAGGAACTGAAACAGCTGTGTCGCCGGTTGCAACAGCTTATGGGAGAAGCGGAGGAGAAGGACGCTGAACCCGAGGCCCCGGGGGACGCTTGAGCAGCAGCCAGCGGAGCGGAGAGTCGGGAGGCCCAGGCCCATGCCACTGCTACTGACCCGGGTAAGAGACCCGTTGCCCCCGCTGCACCGCACGTCGCCCCCGCTGAACCGGACTCGGCCGAGTCTGACGAGCAGCCCTTACCCAGCCCCCCAGCCGTTGAACCCAAAGCTGCCGCTGAACGCGTGTAGGCGTGGGCTGCCGCCGCGGAACCAAGCAGCAGATGCTCCACCCCAGACCGGCTAAGCCCTGACCTGCTCCTGGGGCCTTTGCCCAGCCCTCCGACTGGGGAGCCTGGAGCCGTTTCGCCCGGCATGCACTGGGATGCTACACCGGTCCACGAAAGTGGGCTGGCGGCCCCGCTGAAGCTGGTCATGACCAAGGAGGCCACATCCCTCGTATGCCAGCGGCAGCTGGCCCAATTCCAGTTAGAGCGGGAGCGCCGGGAGGTGAATCGGGCTAGAAAGGAGACCGCCAACCTTGCTGACAAGGCCCGGATGCGCAAGGCCAAAAAGGGCAAACATGGCCCACTCCGAAGGGGCCGAATCATAGACTTTGACCTAGACAGAGGCTGGGGCTTCATCAGAGAGCCTGGACTGAGCCTGGACTGAGCAAGGATGTCTTTGTGTCCCGCCGGGACATCGAGGAGAACCTGTACCAAGGCCACCCAGGGTGCGATGTACAGCTTGGCAACCGTGTTGAATATACACGCTTAATGGGGACCAGAGGGTGGTATGCCCTGGACATGCACGTCCACCGAGAAGATGCGGCAACAGTCCCCTCTGCACGCAGTCCTAGTGCCAGCAATTCTAGTGTAAGCACCAGCATCACAAGTCAAGGGACTCACACCGACCGGTCAGTGGCTTTTCAGCTACCGGAGGAAGAGCCTGAAGACTATTAAATAGACAAACATTGTTTGTAAATAGCCCCTGTTTGTTCCACATTCTTTTTGAAGATGTCCCCTCTGCACCGTCCCGCCCAATTGTTCTTTTTGAAGATGTCACTCCTTTCCTGAACCATCCTGCCCCGCATTCTTTTTGAAGATGACCCCCCCCCACTGTTTATGTTCACTGGGCCACTGGACTTGAAGTGGCCGGTGTATAGTGTATAAATGTATAATATGTGTATGAATAACCAGGCCACTGGACGTAAGTTGGCTGGTCTATTGTAGTTTAAAAGACACTTGGGCCACTGGACTATGCGTGGCCAGAACTTGAATAATGTATATAGTTGCACCCGTTGTGCTCCCTACTAGAATTATTATAGTATCATCATAGTATCATAGTATCATAGTTTTTAAGGTTGAAGGGAGACTCTAAGGCGGGCTTTGCACACTACGACATCGCAGGTGCGATGTCGGTGGGGTCAAATTGAAAATGACGCACATCCGGCATCGCATGCGACATCGCAGTGTGTAAAGCCTGGATGATACGATTAACGAGCGCAAAAGCGTCGTAATCGTATCATCGGTACAGCGTCGGCGTAATTCATAATTACGCTGACGCAATGGTCCGATGTTGTTCCTCGCTCCTGCGGCAGCACACATCGCTGTGTGTGAAGCCGCAGGAGCGAGCAACATCTCCTACCGGCGTCACTGCGGCTTCCGTAGGATATGCGGAAGGAAGGAGGTGGGCAGGATGTTTACATCCTGCTCATCTCCGCCCCTCCGCTCCGATTGGCCGCCTGCCGTGTGACGTCGCAGTGACGCCGCACGACCCGCCCCCTTAACAAGGAGGCAGGTCGCCGGCCACAGGGACGTCGCACGGCAGGTGAGTGTGTGTGTGAAGCTGGCGTAGCGATAACTTTCGCTACGCCAGCTATCACCACATATCGCTGCTGCTAAGGGGGCGGGGACTATCGCACTCGGCATCGCAGCATCGGCCTGCAATGTCGTAGTGTGCAAAGCCCGCCTAAGTCCATCTAGTTCAACCCGTAGCCTAACATGTTGATCCAGAGGAAGGCAAAAAAACCCCAATGTGGCAAACAAGTTTCAATGGGGAAAAAACTTCCTTCCTGACTCCACATCCGGCAATCAGACTAGTTCCCTGGATCAATACCCTGTCATAAAATCTAATATAGTATCATAGTATCATAGTATCATAGTTTTTAAGGTTGAAGGGAGACTCTAAGTCCATCTAGTTCAACCCGTAGCCTAACATGTTGATCCAGAGGAAGGCAAAAAAAAAACCCCAATGTGGCAAACAAGTTCCAATGGGGAAAAAATTTCCTTCCTGACTCCACATCCGGCAATCAGACTAGTTCCCTGGATCAATACCCTGTCATAAAATCTAATATACATAACTGGTAATATTAAATTTTTCAAGAAAGGCATCCAGGCTCTGCTTAAATGTTAGTAGTGAATCACTCATTACAACACCATGCGACAGAGAGTTCCATAGTCTCACTGCTCGTACAGTAAAGAATCCTCGTCTGTGATTATGATTAAACCTTCTTTCCTCAAGACGTAGCGGATGCCCCCGTGTTCCAGTCGCAGGCCTAGGTGTAAAAAGATCTTTGGAAAGGTCTCTGTACTGTCCCCTCATATATTTATACATTGTGATTAGATCCCCCCTAAGCCTTCGTTTTTCCAAACTAAATAACCCCAAGTTTAATAACCTGTCTTGGTATTGCAGCCCACCCATTCCTCTAATAATCTTGGTCGCTCTTCTCTGCACCCTCTCCAGTTCAGCTATGTCCTTCTTATATATCGGTGACCAGAATTGTACACAGTATTCTAAGTGCGGACGCACTAGTGACTTGTACAGAGGAAGAACTATATTTTTTTCATGAACACTTATACCTCTTTTAATACATCCCATTATTTTATTAGCCCTGGCAGCAGCTGCCTGACACTGTCCACTAAAGTGAAGTTTACCATCCACCCATACACCCAAGTCTTTTTCTGTGTCTGTTTTACCCAGTGTTCTACAATTAAGTACATAATCATAAATGTTATTTCCTCTACCCAAGTGCATGACCTTACATTTATCTACATTAAACTTCAATTGCCACTTCTCAGCCCAATCCTCCAATTTACATAAATCTCCCTGTAATATAAAATTATCCTCCTCTGTATTGATTACCCTGCAGAGTTTAGTATCATCTGCAAATATTGAAATTCTACTCCGCATGCCCCCAACAAGGTCATTTATAAATATGTTGAAAAGAAGCGGGCCCAATACTGACCCCTGTGGTACCCCACTATGAACTGAGACCCAGTCCGAGTACGTACCATTAATAACCACCCTTTGTTTCCTATCACTGAGCCAGTTTTTAACCCAGTTACACATATTTTCCCCTATCCCCATTATTCTCATTTTATGTACCAGCCTTTTGTGTGGCACCGTATCAAAAGCTTTTGAAAAGTCCATATACACAACATCCACTGCATTTCCCTGGTCCAGGCTTGAACTTACCTCTTCATAAAAGCTGATCAAATTAGTTTGACAGGATCGATCCCTCATAAACCCATGTTGATACTCTGTCATAAGGTTATTTTTCTTGAGATACTCCAGTATAGCATCTCTCAAGAAACCCTCAAGGATTTTACCAACCGTAGAGGTTAAACTTACCGGCCTATAATTTCCCGGCTCAGTTTTTGTCCCCTTTTTGAATATTGGCACCACATTTGCTATGCGCCAGTCCTGCGGTACCGACCCTGTTATTAAGGAATCTGAGAAGATTAAAAATAATGGTCTATCTATCACAGAACTCAATTCCTGTAGTACTCTGGGGTGTATGCCATCCGGGCCCGGAGATTTGTCAACCTTAGTGATTTCGAGGTGGCGGCGTACTTCCTGCTGGGTTAAGCAGGTAATATTCAAGGGTCAATTTATGGTATCACTGGTCATGTCATCTGCCATGGCATTTTCTTGTATAAAAACCGTAGAAAAAAAGTCATTATGCATGTTGGCTTTACCGTCATCCCCTTCCACCATTTCACCAAGACTATTTTTAAGGAGGCCAACACTATCGCTTTTCAGTTTTTTACTGTTTATGTAGTTAAAGAATATTTTAGGTTTATTTTTACTTTCTCTCGCAATGAGTCTCTCTGTCTCAAACTTAGCTAACTTAATTTGCTTTTTACATATTTTATTTAATTTTCTATAATTATATAATGCCTCATCCCTACCTACCCTCTTTAATTCTTTTAAGGCTTTCTGTTTTTCTTTTATTGCTTCCCTTACAGCTCTATTTAGCCATAGGGGTTTCCTCCTATTTCTAGCATGTTTGTTCCCATAGGGTATATTTTCTGCACAAGCCCTATTCAGGATGCTCATAAAAGTCTCCCATTTGCTTTGTGTAGTTTTATTACTTAGTACATCATCCCAGTTTATTGCACTAAGATCATCTCTCAACCGTTTAAAATTTGCTTTCCTGAAGTTTAGTGTCCTTGTAGCCCCTCTACTAGACATCTTACTAAAGAATACATGAAAACTTATTATTTTGTGATCACTATTCCCCAAGTAACCCCCAACTTGTATATTTGATATGCGGTCTGGCCTATTGGTTAGTACAAGGTCTAGTAGTGCTCCCCCTCTTGTGGGGTCCTGTACCATTTGTGAAAGGTAATTATCTTTCATTGTTATCAAAAATCTATTTCCTTTGCTGGAACTGCAAGTTTCTGTTCCCCAATTTATATCAGGATAGTTAAAGTCCCCCATAATAATTACCTCTCCGAGACTCGTTGCTTTATCAATTTGCTTTATGAGGAGATTCTCTACCTCTTCCATAATATTCGGCGTCTTATAACACACCCCTATCAGTATTTTATTATTCATTCTCCCCCCCCTTATCTCCACCCATAGGGACTCTACATTCTCAGTACCCTCACATATGTTGTCACGCAGGATGGGTTTTAAGGATGATTTTACATATAGACACACACCTCCCCCTCGCTTATTTGTACGGTCATTCCTGAATAGGCTATAACCCTGTAAATTAACAGCCCAGTCATAGCTCTCATCCAGCCATGTCTCTGATATCCCCACTATATCATAATTTTCTTCCAACAATATTAATTCTAATTCCTCCACCTTATTTGTGAGGCTTCGGGCATTAGTGTACATGCACGTTACGTATGACTCTGTACCTATATTCCTGCTTACTGTATTGACTGTCCTAACCCTTCCCCCCGTACCACCCCCAATTTCATTACTTGTGCCCTGGTCACTATCTGCACTACATTCCCCTTCTATAAAGTGAATACCCTCGCCCCCCATTCCTAGTTTAAACACTCCTCCAACCTTCTAGCCATTTTCTGCCCCAGCAGAGCTGCACCCTCCCCATTAAGATGCAGCCCATCCCTAGCATAGAATCTGTAGCCAACTGAAAAGTCGGCCCAATTCTCCAGGAACCCAAAACCCTCTTTCCTACACCAATTCCTGAGCCACCTGTTAACCTCCCTGATCTCTCTTTGCCTCTCTGGTGTGGCTCGTGGCACAGGTAGTATTTCCGAAAATACCACCTTTGAGGTCCATGCTTTAAGCTTACAACCTAATTCCCTGAAATCATCTTTAAGGACCTTCCACCTACCTCTAACTTTGTCATTTGTGCCAATGTGTACAATGACCACTGGGTCCTCCCCAGCCCCTCCCAGTAATCTGTCAACCCGATCAGCGATGTGCCGAACTCGAGCGCCAGGAAGACAACACACTGTTCGGCGATCCCTGTCTTTGTGACAGATTGCCCTATCTGTCCCCCTAATAATTGAGTCCCCCACTACCAGTACCTGTCTTGCCTGCCCTGCACTCCTATTCCCCCCCTTACTGGAGCAGACACTCCTCTGGCATTCAGAGGTCATGCCTTGCTGCAGCAATGCTACCCCTGTAATGACATCCCCCTCATCTGCCAAGTTTGCAAACCTATTGGGGTGTGTCAGTTCAGGACTAGCCTTCCTAGCACTTTTCCCTTTACCCCCCTTTCTAACTGTGTCCCAGCTACCTACCTCACCGTCCTGCCGCTCCCTACTACGATCCTCCCCCACATCTGACCCAGCAAGCTGCTGCTCAGTGAGCAGCAGACTCCTTTCCATATTGCTAATGCATCTCAGAGTTGCCAGCTGCTCATTTAGATCCAGTATCTGCGCTTCCAAACGTGCAACTTGCGCACATCTCGAACAACAGTATGCACCCTCGAACGGCTTTTCAAGGACTGCATACATGAGACAAGATGTACACTGGATCGCATTAGCAATAGTGGAGCACATTTTGTAATGGGGATAGCACTAAACAAATGTTAAGTAATTAAACAACTAAATACAAACAATTCTACTCACACTTACTTTTGCTCACACTTTGCTCACTCACGCTCACAATGAAGAAGACAGGCTAAAATTCAGAAGTCTTCCTTCCGGCTGTAACGGCCTGCAGCACTTGTGGACTGGACAGTAAAGTGCACCAAAGACTCTAAAGTTTATCTCCCTGTTTTTGCAACATTCAAGCGAAAGTGCCTCCCATAAAGGGATGAAATGTTTTATTGTTATTACAGCATATAAAAATGTTTGCAGTTAACACCACTGTATTTTTGTTTCAGCTCGTGGACGTGCTGGGATTTGCTGTGGCGCCCCTGAGGCTTCCGTCGCCACAGAGATATTGCACCTCAGCCAGAGGTGTGATGTCCCATCCTGGGTAAGAATGAGGTGATATGCCGGTCCGCAGACTAAACTTGCACACACCAATTGGTAGGCATACACTGGGTCAGGGATAGTGGAAGCAACCCCCATAGATGTATTCATGGGGCCATAAGTCCCATTTCTGGTCCCAATAGTGTGTGTGGGGCCTAGTCAGTGGGTTTGTGGGAGGAGTCAGAAAGTGTGAGTAGACAAGACAACCAGGAAGTTCAAGTGCAGTGAGTCTGTCAGTAGGAGCAGAGGAGTGAGGAGAGTGTGAGAGGAAGGTAGTTACCTCAGGAGAAAGTGACAGAAAGGAGTTCCTGGTGGAGATCCTGGGGTCTAGTTAAGCCCAGGTGACACCTAAAGAAGGCAAGAAAGGATTCCAGGGCCACGAAAGGGCATATTGGCTCGTGGCCTGTTCCACAGGAAGATCGGGTGGAGGGATCTGGCTGCATTCGGGGACGGTCCCCAGACAGAGGGAAGATAGACAATTCCTCATAAAGTAACACCGAAGGCCGAGGGTGGTTGTAAGCGCCCCGGGCCACAACCCACCCCAGATCCCCAGTGAAGGGAGCAAGATACAACTACGGTTAGCCCCCTTTGTACAGGCCCTGTGGTGGAAGCCGAGACCAGTTCAGCTAATAGAGTCAAGGCTAAGAAGACAGTCAGGAGAGAGACACAGGAAGGGTGCACCGGTATTGAGCTCTGAACTACCCGGAATCGGCGGAGGTCCCTGACAGTTGATCCCAGCATACTGTCGGGCAGCTTATTTGTCGACACCTGGACTCAGAAACAGTGAGTAAAAGACCTAAACTGCAAGCCCTGTGTCGTCTGATTCATTCTGCACCTCTTCCACAAGCACCATAGACTTTACCAAGCACCAAAGGTTGCCCCTGGGTACCAGCTCTACCTGTGGAGAGCAAGAAACACCTCAGCTGCCATAACATTAGCCCTCGAGGTCCCTTCCAGAAGCTGCGGCTCCATAGCTGCAATTACCACAGGTGGCATCACGAATCTTATATAAACTTTAACACTATCATCACCCCAATACCGCCACATCATTAATTGACTCCACCAGGGTCATGGAGTCGGGCCCTGCCACCGCTGACTACCCCGGACTATTCCGGCCCGACACCGAGTCACCTAAGGCCCTGGGGTGGGCGAGTCATAAACACCAGGCAATAGACAATGATTGAAAAATATCAAAAAGATAAAAATCAAAGTCGAATATCAATATTTTCTATGTAAGCAATATCATTTTATCATTTACAGCATAGAAATCATTATTGTCACCATGGTAGAATTCAAGGGGGCACTCCTCAACAATGTGCTGGATAGTTTGACGTTTGGGGTGTAATGTTAGTCAACCTCCAAGTGGTGCATCCTGGGTAGCGTAAAAGAGCTAACAATCTTCATGACCAAACAATCAAATTATATCTAGATATCCTGGTCAGTATATCTTAAATCATATGAACTATAGCTGATATAAGTAGAAGGTTTCCAACAATGTAAATAGGGTGGGAGCAGATGGGATAGGTCTCCACATAACATTTGATTAAAGAAGCAAGCAGACTAGCAGAGATGAACTCTTGTTAACTTGCCTAAGGCGGGCTTTGCACACTACGACATCGCAGCCCGATGCTGCGATGCCGAGTGCGATAGTGCCCGCCCCCGTCGCAGCAGCGATATGTGGTGATAGCTGGCGTAGCGAAAGTTATCGCTACGCCAGCTTCACACACACACTCACCTGCCGTGCGACGTCCCTGTGGCCGGCGACCCGCCTCCTTTTTAAGGGGGCGGGTCGTGCGGCGTCACTGCGACGTCACACGGCAGGCGGCCAATCAGAGCGGAGGGGCGGAGATGAGCAGGATGTAAACATCCTGCCCACCTCCTTCCTTCCGCATATCCTACGGAAGCCGCAGTGAGGCCGGTAGGAGACGTTCCTCGCTCCTGCGACTTCACACACAGCGATGTGTGATGCCGCAGGAGCGAGGAACAACATCGGACCGTCGCGTCAGCGTAATCATGGATTACGCCGACGCTGCACCGATGATACGATTACGACGCTTTTGCGCTCGTTAATCGTATCATCCAGCCTTTACACACTGCGATGTCGCATGCGATGCCGGAAGTGCGTCATTTTCAATTTGACCCCACCGACATCGCACCTGCGATGTCGCAGTGTGCAAAGTGCCCCTAAGAATCAGCACATAGCTGGTCAATGCATGAGTCTGCCTGTGTTGATCTCATACACAAACAGAGAAACCATTGGGCAGAGTGTCAGGGCTCATGTGCAAGCTGCGTTTTTTTTGCGTTTATGCAGCATTTTAAGCTGCAGCATCACATTGTCAAAGTGCATGTGTTCTGCTTCCCCAGCAAAGTCTCAGAAACATGCAAAATTCGTGCGCACGCTGCTTTTTTAAACGCAGAGTTTTGATTGTCAAAAATTTGACAAAATCTCTGCGTTTAAAAAAGCAGCATGTCAATTCTTTTGTCCATTTTGACAGCATTCTGCACCCATTCAAATCAATGAGTTGTTGAAAAACGCTACCAAAATGCTAAGCAGTGCGTTTGCACTGCATTTTTGTTGCGATCCACATGTTTATTTGGCAAAACAAACGCGGATCTTTCGGTCTCTCTCTGTGTTCGTCGATGTCGGTCTTTCCCTCCCATCCCCTCCCCCATACTCACCGATTCCCGATCACCGGCGCGGCACTGCACGGCGTTCACACTGTTGCGGCTTCTCCTCTTTTGAAAATGCTTGGTTGCAGTCTTACACGCCCCCACACTGAGTGACAGCTGTCTCACTGCAACCAATCACAGCCGCCAGTGGACGTGTCTATATCGTGCAGTAAAATAAATAAATAAGTAATTAAAAAAAACAATGTGAGGTCCCCCCCAACTTTGATACCAGCCAGGGTAAAGCCACACGGCTGAAGGTTGGTATTCTCAGGATGGGGAACTCCACGTTAGGCGTCTCCCCGAGATACCTTTTCTGATTAACCTGTACGTTAAAGAAAATAAATACACACATCCAAAAAATCCTTAATTTTAACCCCTTAGTGACGGAGCTAATTTTCACCTTAATGACCAGACCAAATTTTGCAATTCTGACCAGTGTCACTTCATGAGGTTATAACTCTGGAACGCTTCAACGGATCCCGGTGATTCTGAGATTGTTTTTTCGTCACATATTGGACTTCATGATAGTACCAAATTTAGGACAATATTTTTTGCGTTTATTGAAGAAAAAAATTGAATATTGGCAAAAATTTTGAAAATTTAGCAATTTTCAACTTTTGAATTTTTATACCGTTAAACCAGAGATTTCTGTGACACAAAATAGTTAATAAATAACATTTCCCACATGTCTACTTTACATCAGCACAATTTTGGAAACAAAATTTTTTTTTGTCAGGAAGTTAGAGGGGTTCAAAGTTTATCAGCGATTTCTCATTTTTACATCAAAATTTACAAAACCATTTTTTTAGGGACCACATCACATTTGAAGTGACTTCAATAGGCCTAGATGACAGAAAATACCCAAAAGTGACACCATTATAAAAACTGCACCCCCCAAAGTACTCAAAACCACATTCAAGAAGTTTATTAACCCTTCAGGTGCTTCACATGAACAAAAGCAATGTGGAATGAAAAAAAGCAAAAATTAAATTTTACCTAAGAATGTTGCTCTAACCCAAATTTATTCACTTTTAGAAGACCTAACACAACAAAATGGACCCCAAAACTTGTTCCCCACTTTCTTATGAGTGCGCCGATACCCCACATGTGGTCAGAAACCTCTGTTTGGACAAATGGGAGGGCTCGGAACAGAAGGAGCAATATTTGAATTTTGGAAAGCAAATTTGGCTGAAATAGATTGCGAGCACCATGTTGCATTTACAGGTCCGCTAAGGTACCTAAACAGAAGAAACCCCTCACAAGTGACACCATTTTGGAAACTAGACCCCTCAAGGCTTCTATCTAGGGGTATAGTGAGCATTTTAGATCCACAGGTACTTCACAGATTTTGTTAACGTTACGTTGTCATATTGAAAATTTTAATAATTTTCTCAAAAATGTTGCTTTAGCATCAATTTTCTCACTTTTTCAAGAGGTAATTCCAAAAATTTGACCTCAAGGTTTGTTAACCACTTTTTTATGAGCTCGGTGATACCTCACATGTGGTCTGAAACCTTTGTTTGGACAAATGGGAGGGCTTGGAACGAAAGGAGCAATATTTGAATTTTGGAAAGGAAATTTGGCTGAAAAAGATTGCGGGCACCATGTCACATTTGGAGGACCCCTAAGGTACCTAAACAGCAGAAACCCCACACAAGTGACCCCATTTTGGAAACTAGGCCCCTCAAGGAATTTATCTAGATGTTTGTTGAGTACCCTGAACCCCCAGGTGCTTCACAGAATTTTATAACGTTGAGCCATGAAAAAAAAAAAAAAAATTTTACCACAAAATTGTTATTTCAACCAGGTAGCTTTTTTTTTTTTACAAGAGTAAAAGGAAAAAATTCAGCATAACATTTATTGTGCAATTTCTCCTGAGTTTGGCGATACCTTATATGTGGTGGAAATCAACTGTTTGGGCGCATGGCAGGGCTCGGAAGGGAAGGAGTGCCATTTGACTGCAAATTTGGCTGGAATCAATAGCGGACGCCAGGTTGCATTTGGAGAGCCCCTGAGGTGCCTAAACAGTAGAGGTCCCCCACAAGTGACTCCATTCTGGAAACAAGACACCTCAAGGCTTTTATCTAGGTGTATAGTGAGCAGTATGAATCCACGAATACTTCACAGAATTTGATAAGCTTAGGTTGCCATATTGAAAATTTTCATTTTTTTCACAAAAATGTTGCTTCAGCATCAAATTTCTCACTTTTTCAAGAGACAACAACAAACCGTGGACCCAACAGGTTGTTATCCAATGTCTTATGAGCACAGGGATACCCCACATGTGGCCAAAAACCTCTGTTTGGATAAATGGGAAGGCTTGGAATGGAAGCAGCACCATTTGAATTCTGGAAAAGTTGAAATAAATTGCGGGCACCATGTCACATTTGCAGGGCCCCTTGGGTACCTATACATTAGAAACCCCCACAAGTGACCCCATTTTGGAAACTGGATTTTATTCAGGAGTATAATAAGCATTTTGAATCCACAGGTACTTCACAAAAATGTTGCTGTAGCAACCAATGTCTCACTTTTAGGCTATGTGGCCATGAGCCAGCGACACGGCGTCTAGTACACAGTGTCAGCCTCCTGCAGAGATGTGAGTGTTGTCCACGGGAGAACGCAGCTGCCCATGCCCACGATTTGGGTTCAGGCCGCTGTGGAGCTCTATGCTACCTGCAGAGAACACTCATCTCCGCAGCATAAATTGACATGCTGAGGCTCGGGAAGCTGCGCCACAGGTCAGTTTATGTGGCGGAGAAAAGAAGCACATTGGGCAAGCACATTGGGCATGGGATTTCTAAAAATCCTTCCACTTTGCTTCTACTGCACAATGCAGCGTTATGGACACAGGGAAAACACTCTGCGCCCAAAACGCTGCAAATCCCGATTGTGGGCGCACAGCCTAAAATGCTACAATGGATGAATGGATACATGTCAAACATATATAACGTCCCACCCCCTGCATATTCTAAGCTGGCGCCCTTTAGTGCCTTTCATGTGGCACTAAAGGGTGCCTAGCCTTGTATTTAGCCCCCCAAAAAAATAATAATTAAAATAAACGACGTGGGGTCCCCCCCCTTTTTGATAGCCAGCTAGAGTAAAGCAGACAGCTGTAGCCTGCAAACCACAGCTGACAGCTTCACCTTGGCTGGTGATCAATTTGGAGGGCTCCCCAGGCGTTTTTTTTAAAAAAAAAAAAACGTGGGGTCCCCCCCAAATTAGATCACCAGCCAAGGTGAAGCGGACAGCTGGGGTCTGGTATTCTCAGGGTGGGAAGAGCCATGGTTATTGGACTCTTCCCAGCCTAAAAATAGCAGGCCGCAGCCGCCCCAGAAGTGGCGCATCCATTAGATGCGCCAATCCTGGCGCTTCGCCCCAGCTCATCCCGCGCCCTGGTGCGGTGGCAGACGGGGTAATATATGGGGTTGATACCAGCTGTAATGTCACCTGGCATCAAGCCCTGGGGTTAGTGATGTCACGGCATCTAAACAGATACCCGACATCATCAACTAATAGACAAAAAAAAAAAGACAAAAAAAAAATTTATTTGAAAAAAAAACTCCCCGAAACATTCCTCTTTCCCCAATTTATTGAAAATAAAGAAATTACGGTCGCTGTAATCCGCTGTAATCCGTGAGGTCCCACGCCGACTCTGGATCTTCTAGAATATGGGGGGCACGTTCAGGGAACGTATCCCCCATTTTCTGGAAGAGCAAGCTCTCCATGAGCAGTGTGGGTGCAGTAATCTGAGAATACTGCACTCACACTGCCCCGGTCCAACTTAGGGCAGAGTGACCTGCAGTAACCTCATTCCAGAATATGAGGGGCACGCTCACAGAACGTACCCCCCATTTTCTGGAACAGCAGTCTCTCCATGTGAGGACCACACTCCTCACATGGAGAGACTGCTGATTACTGCACTCACTCTCCCCCGGTCCACAGTGGAGCAGCCTGTGCATCAGCGACGTCAGCGTCCCTGCAAGACTGACGTCGCTGATGCACAGGCTGCTCCACTGTGGACCGGGGGAGGAATCCAGCTGACAGCCGCTGTCTGCGCATGCGCCGTCAGCATTCAAGAAGGAGGCGGCGTGATCGCGGGACGGATCACCAGACAGGTAACGTATGACCGGGGGCTGGGGGGGGTGATGGGGGGTGACCTAGTGGGACCTGGGGACACCTTTCTGCCGCATGTGACGTGTCACATGCGGCAGAAAGAGCAGAATGAATGCGGTGGAGGGGGGGTGGCTCTGGAGACCCGGAGGGGGCTCCGGTGACCAGAGGGCTCCGGTGGACCGGAGGAGGGGTCAGGGGGAGGACATTTCCCTCCGATCTGAAATGTTTGATCATTTCAGATCGGAGGGAAATGAATGCAGAGCCGGCGGCGTCAGTTTTCAGCGCGCGTCGGCGCCATCTTGCACGCTCCGGAGGGGGGCTCTGAAGAACTGGAGGGGGCTCCAGGGACCAAAGAGCTCCGGTGTACCGGAGGAGAGGTCAGGGGTGGACATTTCCCTCCGATCTGAAATGTTTGATCATTTCAGATCGGAGGGAAATGAAAGCAGAGCCGGCGGCGGCGGGAGTTTTCAGCGCGCGTCGGCGCCATCTTGGATTTTCCGGGGGGGGGGGGTTGGATGGATTTCTCCGGTACCGGGGGCTTTGGGGGCACTAAGGGCTCACATTTATTTCTCATCTGACATGTTTGATCACGTCAGATGAGAAATAAATAGATTTTACCAGCCATTTTTTTTTTTTTTATGTTGTCGCCGGTATACGGTGTATACCGGCGATCGCATTAACGGGGTGCATAAAAAACACCCCGATTCATAATCTGGGGGGTCTCAGCTACCCCCGGTAGCTGAAACCCCTGAGAATTTTCGTCACTGGGGGGCGCTACAGGGTTTTTCCGGCCTGACGTCTCAAGACGTCGGAACAGAATAAGTACCCTGTTTTTCCGACGTCTTGAGACGTTAGGCTGTCGCTATGGGGTTAAACAAAAGACAACCCCCCCCTCTTTTACCACTTTATTAATCCCCAAATACCCCTCCAGGTCTGACGTAGTCCACATGTAGTCCAACGACGCTTTCAGCTCTGCTACATGAAGCTGACAGTGAGCAGCCACAGACCAAGACCGCTCTCTGTCAGCTTCACGCAGCAACTAAAGTGAGCCGCGCAATCAGCGGTGACGTCACTCAGATGACCCATGGCCACAGCTCTCAGGTAATGGACTCCAGCTGGCCATGGGTCACCTGAGTTGACGGCACCACTGATCGCGCGGCTCACTTAAGTCACTCAGGGATTTGCAGTCACAGGTGAGTCCTTCACGTGTGACCGTAAATCAGGCTGCGACACAAAGAGAGAGACGCGCGATGTCAGTGAACTCAGGTGAAGCTCTGATGTCCCTGCTGCGGACTCCTGTGTCCTGGCACTGACCTCAGAGGTTCATCTGAGTTCATGACAGCACACAGAGACAGAGCTGCGGGATGACAATAAAGTTGGGTGAAGTTCATCCGAGTTCATTCTCATCGCCCAGCTATGTCTGTGTCTGCTGTCAGCGGCCATGTAGCAGAGCTAAATTGCCAGGGGACCACACTGACAAAAATGCATTCCAAACGCATGTAAAATGCATGCAAAATGCATCCAAAATACATGCGTTTTGGATGCATTCTTTTTGTCAAAACGCAGTGTCAAGTCTGCCAGAAGGTGCATTTATTTCTGCACTGTCAGGACGCTGTGTGCGCATAAGCCCTTAGAATCTGAAATCTGAACAGAGTTGAATGCAGTCAGCGAAATTTGTGCAAAACTCCGTGTGGCATAGTGACCATGTAATCTAATATATAAAGCTCAGTGTATGTACAGTCATGGCCAAAAGTTTTGAGAATGCTACAAATATTAATTTTTACAAAGTCTACTGCTTAAGTTTTTCTAATGGCAATTTTCATATACTCCAGAATGTCATAAAGAGTGATCAGCTTAACAGCAATTACTTGCAAAGTCAATATTGGCTAAAAAAATGAACTTTAACCCCCAAAACACATTTCAACATCATTGCATTCCTGCCTTAAAAGGAGCAGCTAACATTGTTTTAGTGATTGTTCCATTAACACAGGTGTGAGTGTTGATGAGGACAGGGCTGGCGATCAATCAGTCATGATTAAGAAAGAATGACACCACTGGACACTTTAAAAGGAGGCTGGTGCTTGGTATCATTGTTTCTCTTCAGTTAACCATGGTTATCTCTAAAGAAACATGTGCAGCCATCATTGCTCTGCACAAAAATGGCCTAACAGGGAAAAGTATCACAGCTACAAAGATTGCACCTCAGTCAACAATCTATCGCATCATCAAGAACTTCAAGGAGAGAGCTTCCATTGTTGCCAAAAAGGCTCCTTGGCGCCCAAGAAGGACCAGCAAACGCCAGGACCATATCTTAAAACTGTTTCAGCTGTGGGATCGGAATACCAGCAGTGCCGAGCTAGCTCAGCAATGGCAGCAGGCTGGTGTGAGTGCTTCTGCACGCACTGTGAGGTGGAGACTCTTTGAGCAAGCCTGGTTTCAAGGAGGGCAGCAAAGAAGCCACTTCTCTCCAGAAAAAAACATCAGGGACCGACTGATATTCTGCAAAAGGCACAGGGAGTGGACTGCTGAGGACTGGGGTAAAGTCATTTTCTCAGATGGATCCCCTTTTCGATTGTTTGGGACATCTGGAAAACAGCTTATTAGGAGAAGAAGAGGTGAGCGCTACCACCAGTCTTGTCTCATGCCAACTGTTAAGCATCCTGAAATGATTCATGTGTGGGGTTGCTTCTCAGCCAAGGGAATCGGCTCACTCACAGTCTTGCCTAAAAACACAGCCATGAATAAAGAATGGTACCAGAATGTCCTCCAAGAGCAACTTCTCCCAACTGTCCAAGAGGTTTGGCGCCCAACAATGCCTTTTCCAGCATGATGGAGCACCTTGCCATAAAGCAAAGGTGATCACTAAATGGCTCATGGAACAAAACATAGAGATTTTGGGTCCATGGCCTGGAAACTCCCCAGATCTTAATCCCATTGAGAACTTGTGGGCAATCATCAAGAGACGGGTGGACAAACAAAAACCAACAAATTCTGGCAAAATGCAAGCATTGCTTATGCAAAAATGGACAGCTATCAGTCAGGATTTGGTCCAGAAGTTGATTGAGAGCATGCCAGGGAGAATTGCAAAGGTCCTGAAGAAGAAGGGTCAACACTAGAGATGAGCGAACTGGTCCCGGTTCGGCTCGAGGCCGGTTCGCCAAACGGGGTCTCGTTCGAGTTCGGTTCGTCGAACGTGATGATTGTAGTGAGGATGGAGGTTCCCCAGCCCCAAGTGATGAGCTGGTGAATCTCATCCTCACTACAATCGTCACTACTACTACACTAGAAAGAAAGAAGACAGAAGAGCAGGATCGTGGAGGGCTGACAGGGGGTAATAAAGATGGAGTCTCTAATGTGTCTGTGTATTTATTTCTATTAAAGTATTTTTTCTCTGTGTGGTGTCTTTTTTTTAACCCTTTATTGGAGATTCTTAATGGCCGGGTCAAACGTGCCTGACATTAAGAATCTCTGGCTTAATACTGGCTGGTAAAACAAAGCCAGTATTAACTCATGATTACCCAACAAGCCACCCGGCTCCAGGGCTGTTGGAAGAGTTGGATACAGCGCCAGATGATGGCGCTTCTATGAGAGCGCCATTTTCTGGGACGGCTGCGGACTTAAATCCGCAGCAGAGGCGCCCACAAACCTCGGGCTAACCTGTGCTGCGGATTCCAATCCCCAGCTGCCTAGTTGTACCCGGCTGGACACAAAAATAGGGCGAAGCCCACGTCATTTGTTTTTTAATTATTTCATGAAATAAGTGAAATAATTAAAAAAAACGGGCTTCCCTATATTTTTGGTTCCCAGCCGGGTACAAATAGGCAACTGGGGGTTGGAGGCAGCCCGTGGCTGCCAGCTGTACCTGGCTAGCATACAAAAATATGGCGAAGCCCACGTCATTTTTTTGGTGGGCAAAAAAATTCTGCATACAGTCCTGGATGGAGTATGCTGAGCCTTGTAGTTCTGCAGCTGCTGTCTGCTCTTCTCCATACAGACAGACAGCAGCTGCAGAACTACAAGGCTCAGCATACTCCATCCAGGACTGTATGCAGAAGTTTTTTGCCCCCTGAAAAAATTATGTGGGCTTCGCCATATTTTTGTATGCTAGCCAGGTACAGCAGGCAGGTACGGCTGCCCCCAACCCCCAGTTGCCTATTTGTACCCGGCTGGGAACCAAAAATAAAGGGAAGCCCTTTTTTTATTATTTCATGAATTTCATGAAATAATTAGAAAACAAATGACGTAGGCTTTGCCCCATTTTTGTGTCCAGCCAGGTACAACTAGGCAGCTGGGGATTGGAATCCGCACCACAGGTTGGCCTGAGCTTTCTGGGCCCCACTGCTGCGAATTGCAGTCTGCAGCCGCCTCAGAAAATGGCATTTTCATAGAAGCGCCATCTTCTGGCGCTGTATCCAACTCTTCCAGCACCTGCCTGCTATACCTGGCTAGCATACAAAAATATGGCGAAGCTCACGTCCTTTTTTTGTAGTTTTTTGGCAAAAAAAATAAAAAATGCTTCCCTGGATTTTCCATTGCCAGTGAAGGTAACACCAAACAGTGGGGGTTAGCAGCCAGTAGCTGCTTGGATTACCCTTAGCTAGCAATACAAAAAATGCAGCGGGAGCCCATATATATATTTTTTTAATTATTTATTTAAATAACTAAAAATAAAATGGGCTTCCCTTTATTTTGATTGCTGGACATCACAGTGCTGTAAAAATAAATCTTTAAAAAAATGACGTAGCGCTCCGCGGTATTTTTGATTCTCAGCGCAGATAAAGCAGACAGCTATGGGTTGCCACCCCCATCTGCCTGCCGTTACCTTGGTTGGCAATCAAAATACAGGGAAGCCCATTAATTTTATCTATTTAAAAAATAGTTAAAAAAAAAAAATTACGTTGGGTCCCCCCATTTTTGATAGCCAGCTAGGGTAAAGCAGACGGCTGTAGCCTGAAAACCACAGCTGGCAGCTTTACCGTGGTTGGGGATCCAATGTGGAGGTCCCCTCAGGCTCTTTTTCATAATTATTTTATAAATATTAATAATTACACAATAATAGTAGGGTCCCCCCCAAATTGGATCACCAGCCAAGGTAAAGCGGACAGCTGTGGTCTGGTATTCTCAGGGTGGGAAGGTCCATAGTTATTGGGCCTTCACAGCCTAAAAATAGCAGGCCGCAGGCACCCCAGACGTGGCGCATCCACTAGATGCGCCAATCCTGGCGCTTCACCCCAGCTCATCCCATGCCCTGGTGCAGTGGCAAACGGGGTAATAAATCGGGTTGATACTAGCTGTAAAGTCACCTGAGATCAAGCCCAGCAGTTTGTGATGTCATGGCATCTATTAGATACCCAACATCATAAACTGTCAGTACTAACAAAAACAGAAAATCGACAAAAGAAATTTATTTGAAAAAACAGTCCCCAAAACATTTCCTCTTTCACCAATTTATTGTAAGAAAAAAAATAAAGGGGTCCCACGACGACTCTGGACCGTCTAGAATATGGGGGGGAGACACTCAGGGAACGTATCCCCCATTTTCTAGGAGTGCGGACCCTTCATGTGAGGAGTGTGGGTGAAATGAATCAGCACTCACTCTCCCCGGGTCCACAGCAGCAGAGTCCATGTCGTAATGGTTGCTACCAAAGCTGCAATGCCCTGCTCATGAGGTAAGGGCATGCCTAATCAGGAGAACTACTGTAGAGGAAGCTCTGCTCACTGGTATATAGGTGCTCAGAGGTAATAATAGATAAAATTAGTGAGTAACCTCGGCACTCTATATCTCCCAGACTAAGTCAGTAAGTCACAATGGATAGTAATGCAAAATCACTCTTTATTGGTCCGTATTAAGAACATTTTTTTTTCATAAGCATATATGTTTTTGTCCAAAACAAGTTACAAATGACATTTCGGCCTGAGCCTTCGTCAGATTGGACTTATCTGCATGTAATCATGAAAAATGACAATAATCAGTATCACATAAGAGTGAGAGAACAATAACATAAACTCGAACAATGTAGAGTTACAATTGGGATGCAGCAAAAAAATTGCAACACAGCAAGAAATGAAACACATGATACAAATGTCATAATACAGTACAAGGACAATATAGTAATGACAAATATGGGGTCAGAGTAGGCTTAGACAGCTCTGGTACGAAAGAGATGTCAATCATAAAGTAACATGTGCAGTAGGTGTAGAGCTACAGTATGCATGGCAGAGCTAATGGGTAGACCGACCATAGAAAAAGAACGGAGAAAAAGTGGAGAAAAAGTGGAGAAAAAATGGAGAAAAAGTGGAGAAAAAGTGGAGAAAAAGTGGAGAAAAAAATGGAGAAAAAGTGGAGAAAAAGTGGAGAAAAAGTGGAGAAAAAGTGGAGAAAAAAATGGAGAAAAAGTGGAGAAAAAGTGGAGAAAAAGTGGAGAAAAAGTGGAGAAAAAAATGGAGAAAAAGTGGAGAAAAAGTGGAGAATAAATGGAGAAAAAGTGGAGAAAAAAATGGAGAAAAAGCGGAGAAAAATTGGAGAAAAAGTGGAGAAAAAGTGGAGAAAAAATGGAGAAAAAGCGGAGAAAAAGTGGAGAATAAGTGGAGAAAAAGTGGAGAAAAAGTGGAGAAAAAAATGGAGAAAAAGTGGAGAAAAAGTGGAGAAAAAAATGGAGAAAAAGCGGAGAAAAAGCGGAGAAAAAGTGGAGAAAAAGTGGAGAAAAAAATGGAGAAAAAGCGGAGAAAAAGTGGAGAAAAAGTGGAGAATAAATGGAGAAAAAGTGGAGAAAAAGTGGAGAAAAAGTGGAGAAAAAGTGGAGAAAAAGTGGAGAAAAAGTGGAGAACAAAATGGAGAAACAGTGGAGAAAAAGTGGAGAATAAATGGAGAAAAAGTGGAGAAAAAGTGAAGAAAAAGTGGAGAATAAATGGAGAAAAAGTGGAGAAAAAGTGGAGAAAAAGTGGAGAATAAATGGAGAAAAAGTGGAGAAAAAAATGGAGAAAAAGTGGAGAAAAAGTGGAGAAAAAAATGGAGAAAAAGTGGAGAATAAATGGAGAAAAAGTGGAGAAAAAGTGGAGAAAAAGTGGAGAATAAATGGAGAAAAAGTGGAGAAAAAGTGGAGAAAAAGTGGAGAACAAAATGGAGAAACAGTGGAGAAAAAGTGGAGAATAAATGGAGAAAAAGTGGAGAAAAAGTGGAGACTAAATGGAGAAAAAGTGGAGAAAAAGTGGAGAATAAATGGAGAAAAAGTGGAGAAAAAAATGGAGAAAAAGTGGAGAAAAAGTGGAGAAAAAAATGGAGAAAAAGTGGAGAATAAATGGAGAAAAAGTGGAGAAAAAGTGGAGAAAAAGTGGAGAAAAAATGGAGAAAAAGTGGAGAAAAAGTGGAGCACTCTTTGGTGCCTTTCATGTGGCACTAAGGGGTGCTTAGCTTTGTATTTTGCCAAAAAAATGAAAAAAAAATGACGTAGGGTTCCCCCTACTTTTGTAGCCAGCTAGGGTAAAGCAGACGGCTGCAGCCTGCAGACCACAGCTGGCAACCTCACCTTGGCTGGTAATCCAAAACTGAGGGCACCCCACGCTGTTATTTTAAATTAAATAAATAATTAAAAAAAAAAAACACGTAGGGGTCCCCCAAAATTGGATCACCAGCCAAGGTAAAGCAGACAGCTGGGGCCTGATATTCTCAGACTAGGGAGGTCCATGGTTATTGGACTCTCCCAAGCCTAACAATAGCAGGCCGCAGCCGCCCCAGAAGTGGCGCATCCATTAGATGCGCCAATCCTGGTGCTTCGCCCCAGCTCATCCCGCGCCCTGGTGCGGTGGCAAATGGGGTAATATATGGGGTTAATACCAGATGTGTAATGTCACCTGGCATCAAGCCCTGGGGTTGGTGAGGTCAGGCGTCTATCAGATACCCGACATCACCAACCCAGTCAGTAATAAAAAAAAATAGACGACAAACACATTTTTATTTGAAAAAACACTCCCCAAAACATTCCCTCTTTAACCAATTTATTAGAATGAAAAACAAATCCAGGTCTGGTGTAATCCAAGGGGTTGCCATGACGATCCACACTGTCCCAGTCAATGAAGAGCAGGATGTTCCCCATTGGCTGGGAGAGCAATGCAGTGACCTGAGCTAACATCAATGGGTCAGCCCAGGTCACTGCAGGGGATGACAAGTGCTGCTGTCAGCAAGGTACATTACCTGCGCTGATCTCCAGCACTGCCGACAGACCCTGTCACTGAGTTCAGTGACCGGCACCTTCACAGCCAAATATCGCGAGAGGTCCGTGACGTCACCGCTAGTCAGTCTCGGGTCGCGGGTCGGAAGCGAGAGGTGATGTGACAAGCGGCGGCCATGGAGGACAGTGACAGCGCTGAGGTCGGGATGGCGGGACTTCATCACCGCAGGTAAGCCGAGCGGGGGGGGGATGTGTGTGTGTGTGTGTGTGTATGTATGTGTACGTGTGTGTGTGTATATGTGTACATGCCGCGGGCAGGAGGGGGCGGAGTGAGCTGAGCGGGAAGTGTGGGCTTCCTGCACGTAACTAAGATAAACATCGGGTTACTATCCAAAGCGCTTTGCTTGGATACCCGATGTTATCTTGGTTACCAGCTTGTGGCAGGCTGCCAGCGATGGCTCCTGCACACTGTAGCTGTAAAAAGCCCTGCTTTTTGCTGCTAGAACCGTTCTCGAACGTATCTAGAACTATCGAGCTTTTGCAAAAAGCTAGAGTTCTAGTTCGATCTCGAACAGCCCCAAAAATCACTCGAGCTTAGAACTGGAGAACCTCGAACCACGAACCGCGCTCAACTCTAGTCAACACTGCAAATTTTGACTTGCTGCATTAACTCATTCTAACTGTCAATATAACCTTTTGGTACTCATAATATGATTGCAATTATATTTCTGTATGTGATATAAACATCAGACAAACACAATTAAAAACCAGAGGTCAACAGATCATGTGAAAATATAATTTGGTGTCATTCTCAAAACTTTTGTCCATGACTGTATATATATATATATATATATATATATATATATATGTGTGTGTGTGTGTATGTCCACTAAAGGAATCCGCACCGTCACATTTACAATTATGAAATTTTGCACAGACGCCCCATGTGACCCAGGGAACATCATAGACTATGTTTTAAAATTAACCCAGCGCTTTACAGTTACTCTCAAAAATCCTGCCTCCATTAATCTGAATGGAGCTGGGAGATACTGGCTATTAATAGCAACTGTCAGTGGTTGCTCTAGGAATAAAATAAACTGTTAGTATAAGAATATTTTTTTTGATAGAAATCGTAATATCAACAAAGATGTTAAATAATGGTCTGGTCATAGATCCCTAGTCCTTCATCTTCCTGGCCGCAGAGGTAAATACCATAATGTTTCGGGTGCCCCCGCTCCTCGTCGGCTATCCCTAGTAGGCCCTAGAACTGCCTGTGTGTCAATAATTGACCTAAAGCCCAGAAAGTGTGGTTAGTGCTGAAGTCAGGATTATTCAATCACACAGATGACCAACTGCATTAAAGTGGACCTGTAAGAATTACGATTTCTATCAAAAAGAACCTCACTGGGCTATCCTTAATCCCCCTAGTCTGATATCCCCTTAGAGTATATCTAGCTCTGCATGACTGGATGTGTGTTCACTGACCGATATAGCTACATACAATGAGATATAGCTTGAACTTATAATTTTAATGTTTATAAATAAAAATAGCTTTTAGAGTAATCAGTTTTCGGTCTATTAACTGGAAAGAGACAGACCTGGAAAGAAACAGCCGAGCAAAGAGACAGACCTAGAAAGAGACAGCCGGGCAAAGAGACAGCCGGGTAAAGAGACAGCCGGGCAAAAAGACAGCCTTGGAAAGAGACAGACGGGCAAAGAGACAGCCAGGCAAAGAGACAGACCTGGAAAGAGATAGACGGGGAAAGAGACAGCCCTGGAAAGAGACAGGCGGGCAAAGAGACAGCTGGGCAAAGAGACAGCCGAGCAAAGAAACAGCCGGGCAAAGAGACAGTCATGCAAAGAGACAGTCGGGCACAAAAGACAGCCGGGTAAAGAAACAGCCGGGCAAAGAGACAGACGGACAAAGACAGACGGGCAAAGAGATAGACCTGGAAAGAGACAGACAGGGAAAGAGTAGCCCTGGAAAGAGACAGACGGGTCAAGAGATAGACTGGGAAAAAGACAGACTGGGAAAGAGACAGAAGGGGAAAGAGACAGACTGGGAAATAAACAGACTAGGAAAGAGACAGAAGGGGAAAGAGACAGACAGGCAAAGAGACAGACGGGCAAAGAGACAGCTGGGAAAAGAGACAGCCAGGCAAAGAGACAGACTGGGAAAGAGACAGACTGGGAAAGAGACAGAAGGGGAAAGAGACAGAAGGGGAAAGAGACAGCCGAGTAAAGAGACAGCCGGGCAAAGAGACAGCCGGGCAAAGAGACAGATTGAGAAAGAGACAGACTGGGAAAGAGACAGAAGGGCAAAGAGACAGACGGGCAAAGAGACAGACGGGCAAAGAGACAGACGGTGAGGAAACAGACGGGGAATGAGACAGACACAGACAGACACAGAGAAAGAGAGAGACACAGAGATAGAGACACAGAGATTGAGAGAGACAGACAGAGAGACTGATATAGACAGAGACAGACACACAGAGACAGACAGAGACAGACAGAAACTCGAAGAGAGATAGTTACTATCCCGGGCAACGCCCGGGTACTACAGCAAGTTTCTTCTAAAAATGTAAGCGGTCACCTGTGCTTTATAATAATAATAATAAGAATAATAATAATAATAATAATTAATAATGGACCATGTGTTTCCCCTATAATGATAGTGATCTCTTATCACACTTCCTTATTATAATGCCCTCTTATTTTTCCTGCTTAGCCTAATTATCATTGTAATAATGCCACTTTGCAAGACCATACTCAAAATCATGATGCTGTAAAAAAAAGTGTATAGGAGCAGTCACAAGAGGCCATATCTTCCCACTTTGGGGATCAACATGTATTATGGCACTTGCAAGGTTATTTTGCACCTTCTGTGGCCAGTTAGATTTCTCTCTCACTATAATACCATTAGTATGGCCCTATAGAGAATTATGCCCTCAAAAATGCCTTCACACAGTTTAATGACCCCACAGTGCAACCAACACAATTATACTGTTTTCAGTGTAACAATCAATAGAGCTTGCTGTTGTCATTTTCCATAATTCTTAATGGCTTGTCTGACCCTGGTCATATACAATGTCTAGACTGAACCACAAGATATACAGCAGAAATAAAGCTGTGGATATTGCATAAAATGCTTCTAGGTAATTGGATGATTATGGTCAAGTAGTCTCAGGCTACACAGTTTTTTCAGACCCGAGTTGCATAAATTTTGAGGGACATTCTAATACAATCAAATGTAAACATTGGATAGACTGTAAACATGTCCTATATATGAGGGTCAAAGTTTCTCATTAATATGGCTGTTACACTACTTTGGGTATTTTTAGAAAATGCATTTCTGTGTGGCATGTGTTACATGTATTACCTTTTCTTGAATTTGTTTAAAGTGAACCTTTCGTGCTAAAAATTGTATCCAATCTGCAGGATGCGATGATAAGAATAATATATTTATTTTTGGTAAAAAACGGTGTGCGGTCCAGTATCAATTTTGATATCCAACCAAGATAAAGCTTGACAGCTGTGGGCTGGTGCTCTCAGGCTGGTGAGACCAATGGTTATTGGGCCACCCAACCTAAAAATAGCAGCCTACAGCTGCCTAAGATTGCCACATCCTGTTCCGACACTTTAACAGGCTCTATTTGATTACCCTGGTGCAGTAGAGATTGGGGTAATCAGGGGTTAATGGCAGCTCACAGCTGCCACTAAGACCTAGATTAGTAATGGGAGGGTTTATAAGACCCCCTATTATTTATCTGTAATGGAAACTAAATAAACACAAACACCAAAAAATCATTTATCTTTCCAACCAATCACAGATGCTGTCTGGAGACAGAGTATGACTGTAGTCAATCGGAGATGCTGGTGGGACAAATATGGAATTGACATTTTGAGAACAAAGTAAGAAAACTTTTACAAATGTTTAATAGTAAGTATTAGTTTGCTTTTTGGAAATTAATCACATTTTGAATGTGAAATATATAGTCGTAGAGAGATTTTTAGAGAAATTACTCAGTGCTTTTATAATTGGAAAGTATGTGTAGGAACTCACTACATTTCCTCTTTTATAGGTGTTCTGAACTATTTGTTTCCAATTACTGTAATCAAGAAAAAAATGGTAACAAATCATATAGGCATTAAAACAGACATAGTTATATGCGACCATAATAGATGAAATTAACAAATTCACTCAGTGTACCTTTATAGCCATTACTTTATCTACTAAACTTTCCAGTGACGCAGATATTTTCTTAAACCACAAAATAACATTGCCTTCTTTGCAGCATTTGATAAGCAGCTCGTGGGGCAAGTGTCACCTATATCCAGTGGCTGTTTTCTTGTTAAAAGATGCTTAGATTTGTGCATTACTATTTGTGTTTTTGCTATAGCTGAAAAATAAAACGCTCTTACTGATGTACAGTCATACTTCTCAAAGCTTCTCTGTGTCCTTTGTAGGTGTCAATTTTATCCTTTTTGGCTCCAGTTTATTCTGCTGTTGTCTCCGCCTAATTGTTTTTGGCCTTAGGCCATTGCCATTTATTACTACTAGCTTTTTAAATTATGAGACACATGCCATTAAGTTCACTTTAGTTTTCTAAATATCGAGGTCACACCACACTGTAGCTGGTATATTCTTCAGAAAGACATGACATGGGAATGCAAAAAAACATTGCTATATTGGTAATAGTAAAACATAAACCTGTAATTCTGAGATGCAAAAAGACTGTATTGGAAATTGATAACTCTTCTTAATATTCATATGGTCAGCTTGAAATTTTATGGAAAGTGTAATCCAGCAGGGACAGACACTGACAGATTGGGGCTCCTATGCAAGAAATATGTTTGTGCCCAACTCCTTTTATTGCAACAAAGCTACAGCTTATATATATATATATATATATATATATATATATATGTACCATATTTTTCAGATTATAAAACGCACCAGACTATAAGAGGAAAATAGGAAAAAAAATAATTTTTAACGTTAAATTGGGGGTCCCTCTTGTAGTCTTATGGTCCATCTTATAGGTCGAATGTGACTTTGGGGGGAATGACAAAATGGCTGCTGAACATGGTATCTCTTCTTTTCTAATGGAGGATTTTGATGAATTGGTCTTCTAGTCTAATGTTGCTCCACCATCAATCATTTTATTTTACATCAAACAAGAGATGAGTATGTAATTAAGAAAGAGCGCTATGACTAATAAAAATGAGTATATGCTACATAAACGATGGTGCTATGCACAGAATATGATTATACAATGTAATAATGTGGTATTGCTCTGTATAAAAGAGAAATCTTCCAGCTATGACTTGACTTGTTACTCTGATCACTGCTGCCCTGAACATATACTGTATATTGTATATAAACATTTGTGTAATGAATAAAAAATCCTCCATGCTTTGCTCCTGAATATAAATATAGTGGAACCTTGGTTTACGAGCATATTTCGTTCTGGGAGTGTGCTTGTAAACCAAGTTACTCGTCTAGCAAAGCAAAATTTCCCATAGGAAATAATGCAAGCTCAGACAATTCGTTCCACAACCTGTCAATGTCCCATCCTGGTCCCCTATTGTGCCATACCATATGCACAAACACGCACAACCACACACAAACACACACATACACACAAAAACACACACCAGCATGCACACACACATATTATGCTCACCTTACCTTCCGTTCTATCGCCGGCCTCATGGTTCTTGTTGTTCGCCAGTACAGGATGTGTATCGGGTAACCATCACGACGATGGAGGAACTTCAGCTGTCAGAGCGCTGACGTCAAAGGCAGAGCCTCTTACCTCTGATTGGCCAACGTGCTGCCTTTGAGTAGCAGCTGACAAGCGGAAGTTCCTCCATCATCGCGATGGTTACTCGATAAACATCCTGTATCAGCGAACTACAAGAACCATGAGGCCGGTGATGGAATGGAAGGTAAGGTGAGCATAATATGTGTGTGCGCGAACTTGTGTGTGTGTGCGCGAACTTGTGTGTGTGTTTCTGTGTGTTTTGTGGACTGCAAGACCGGGTCAGAGCGCGGTTAAAGTACAGAACCGGAAGTTTGTGCGGTGAGTATTTGCTCGTACAGCAAAGCATTGCTCATAAACTGAGTTACAAATTTAAAGCAAGCTTTGCTTGTTAAGCGAAATGCTTGCAAACCGGGTTACTCGTGAACCGAGGTTTCACTGTATGTACCACACCATTAATATACAATTAACCACAAACTATTTAAAATATAAACTGATAAGTCCATACTTTGCTTCCCATTATCTATAATTTCCACTGCCCAATAAATTGAAATTAATCAGTCACTGTGACTGTTTTTTCTTTGCAGATTTTCCGCAGATTAAAATCTCCAGCATGTCATTTTTTGCAGTCTTTGCCTATTTCACAGCGACTAATAAAAAATACACAACAAAAATGCATGTAAAAATCTTTTAAAAAAACAAACAATTTAGACATTTTTTTACTGCCAAAACAACAGAATTTGCAGCAGAATGTGTGAACTATTGCCTTAAGGCTGCTTTACATGTGTCGATTTCTCGTGCGATCGCATATGCGATCGCACCCGCCCCCATCTTTTGTGCGGCACGGGCAATTTCTTGCCTGTGTCGCACAATGTTGTAACCCCCCGTCACATGTACTTACCTTCCAAATGACCTCGCTGTGGGCGGTGAACACCCACTTCCTGAAGAGGGAGGTACGTTCAGCGTCACAGCGACATCACACAGCGGCTGGCCAATAGAAGCGGAGGGGCGGAGATGAGCGGTACGCAAACATTCCGCCCACCTCCTTCTTTTAGCATTGCCAGCGGGACGCAGGTAAGCTGCAGTTCATCGTTCCCGGGGTGTCACACGGAGCGATGTGTGCTGCCTCGGGAACAATGAACAACAGGACGTTCGATTTTTTGAAAATGAGCGACGTGTCAATGATGAACGAGAAGGTGAGTATTTCTGCTCGTTCATAGCTGTCACACGCTACAATATCATTAACGATGCCGGATGTGTGTCACTTACGACGTGACCCCGCCGACATCCCGTTAGATATATCATAGCGTATAAAGACACAGAGATAGAGACAAATAGACTGATACAAAGACAGACAGAGACAGACTTAGACAGACAAGGAAAGAGACAGACAGAGACACAGACAGACAGCGACACAGACAGACAGCGACACACAAAGAGTGGGAGAAAGACAGAGAAATAGTTACTATCCCGGGCAACGCCCGGGTACTACAGCTAGTTCAATATAAGTCCCAGATAGCATCATTATAAATTTTGGGATGTGAGAAGATGTTATCGGGGTCTTCTAATGAATGGGGGTGTGGAAGAGCATGCTCTCAGATACTTAGCAAAATTTGGACCTGGGCTTCCACCTTCCATGTTGGTCAGATGTATTATTGCCACTTGTAGAACAAATTACAAGGAAACACGTCTTAAAAATATCCTTATTATCTTGCTAAAAGGTACATACAAATATCTAAATAAATACTCATATCAGACATGGAGAAACTAACTCATAAAGTGCTTAGTGCAAGTGAACACATATCCTGACCATGGAGCAAAGGACAAATGAAATAAATGGTTCTGGAAGAAACAGGGTTGGGAAGAAGGAGGTATAATACCTAACTAAATACACTCTGCCTCACCCTTCCTGACAACGAAGGATATCTTAATTTTTAGGGCGTCCCAGTTTAACAATGGCTAACCCTAATTAACCCTGAGCTCCACTAGAAGGAAATCAACCATTATTTTCCAATGTGCTAAAAAGTGACAAAAACCAGGACAAGATACAACAGACAGAAGTAATGAACTGCTTGCAGAATAAATACAGTCCCTATAAAATACTGTACAGTTTAGCCTACAGCCCCTCAAAATGTAAATTAATAGAACATAGGCAAATATTCATCTCTGGCTCATAACTGAATCAATTCATAGGTAACAGCAGAGAAGTGTTCTATTATATCTGAACCCTCTCCACAATCCCAACACGTTTCACACCCTCCTAGGCAAGTTACAGTGAGGGATCATCAGGGGAATTTTTTAGGAAATAGACCCATTGTTTGGCACCTGTAAAATACATGCAAAAAATAATTTTCAGTCCACATTGTACTAAACCAAAGACTAACACAGTCCTGTATCAAAGAATGTATTACAACTCACAGTAAAAAAGGATGTGTCACTATACTTTTCAAATAAACAGCAAATGAGGATTGATAGGACCAGCAAGTGGAGCTCAAAAACAGACCAGCAAATAAACGACTTTAGTAACCTAAAAAGTGAATCATGTATATAAGTGTACCGCCCCGGGGCTCGGCCGGCTGCCGAGCCGCTCGGATCCGGGATCGTCGGTGGGTGGCTCGAGCTCCTCTCGGACCCGGGGGTCACATCGCTTTGAAGGGATGCTGGCGAGGGGTGGTGTTCGGTGGGGAGGTCCACGGCCGAGGCCGCGGTTGTTTGTTGAGGGATAAGTTCATGACGCCACCCACGGGTTGTGGTGAATGGATGGACACCACCGCTGCCGTTGACTAGGCTCCCGGGGACGGTGTTGCGCAGCTTGGTGTTGACCCCTCCGTGGGTAGAGGGTGATGGTCCAGGGGGCCCGAGGGTGCTGAGGAGGGGGGATGCGTGCTGGCGAGTTGGTGCGGTGCCGAGCGCGTCCCGAGGGCACTGTTGTACTCACTATTACAGACACACTGGCGTTTCTGGTAAACCAAACAAGATGGTGGACGGTGCCCGCAGCCGGCTGCGCTTCTCCCCTTTTTCAGGTTGGTGGTTTCCGCCTTTCTCCTGCACCTCACTTTTAGAAGAATTGTGACTCATATGCCTGAGCAATGGTAGTCCACTCCCCGGCTTTGTGTGTGCCGGCAGAGTCCGTTTGCCCGCAGATGCTTGCCCCTGGGACCTCGATGCCTGGGTGGTGGCTTTCTATCCCTCTGGTTGGGCTGTTGTCTTCAGTCGGGTCTTGGGTGGGAAAGGACCTAAAGTCCAGACTCCAATCAGTGAATTCGACTCGGTCCAGTGGCTTCTGGGCCTCGTACTGGGTCTGAGTACCCCTCCTGGTGCTCCGGTTTCCAATCGGTTCCCTGGTTCGGTACTGGTGGGCCACTACCCGGTCCCGGTCCCTTACGGTTCCACCGGCTGTAATCCCAGCTCCTGCAGGCGGCCACCACCGTCTGCCTCTTGGCCACAGGGTATCCGGGCTCCGACCCAGATCCCTGACAGATGTTTACACTTTGCTTCCACTCTCCTCCACTCCTGTCACTACACTCTGTTTTTCCTGCCTCAGGCTCTCCGAACTCTTCGGTGGGCGTGGCCAACTGCCTGGCTCCGCCCCCCGGGTGTGAATGTCAAGTCCTGAGAAGGGTGACTCAGGGTTTAAAGGTTGGCTGCTGTTACCTTTCTAGGGTAAGGTGTTTGTGTAAGGGCCTACCTGTGACTACCTGGCTAGTCCAGGGCGTCACACTCCCCCTTGGTTTAATGCAGACCATCCACGGGCTGCCCATCCACCACCGGTTTATTTTGTTGCTTTAAACTGGAAAAGATTAAAGATATTTACAAATATAATAACTTTTGTACAATTAAGCATGTTTTTGAATCTTCCCTCGGGGAGGCAATTTTTTAAACGTTGCAAACATGAAAACATTTTTATTATTAACGGGACCGGGTCCTTCTGCTTGCCCACCCAAGCAACCTGAACCTTGATGCTGCCCCTAAGAAACGGGCAGCACTCCTCTTCCCCAGTCCATGAACGAGCCCAGGTTTTGCTTTACGGGACGGGTACAGAGTTCCACACCTGGCTGTCTCTCAGGGGCCCTATGTCCAGGGGACCCCTGGACCCGGAGGATCACCACTGGTTGCATTGGTGGCGGGGCTTCGGCCATCACTTTCCCACAGGCCCATACACCAACCTGCCTCTCCGGAGACTGTGAAACGCGGCAGGCAGGTCCAGAATTATTTACAAGCCCAAAAGTTTTTGGGTGGCCTGCAGGTTCTCAGCCATGTTCGTTTTTAAGCAGAAAATCAACAAAGTCCCAACGGTGACGGGCAGTATGGTCCCAACGGGGACTTCCAACTTGGCAGCTGGGATTTGCTACCCACTACTCATCATCTTCTTCTTCCACCGTGACTTCGGAGCGGTACGGTGGGGGAGGGGACTGGGAACACCCCGAGCCTTCTTGGCGTGCCCTCCTCTGGACGTGGAGGGCAAACCAGCCCCTCTCCCTGCAATGCCGGGTATAGGTGACCAGCTCACCGGGTACCAGATCACGGTCCGGGGGACCCATGGGCAGGTGCGGATACACATCCCGACTGGATACGAAAACTTCAGCCTTCAGGCCGGGCTCAAACACAAACCCCTATCCTCTGTCGGGGTCAAACCGCCGGACTTGGCCTTCGTACCTCAGGCCCCGCACCCGGTAGGTGGCGCTCCTTAGATTCTCCTTTTCCCGGATGGTACGGGTAGGATCTCCGCTCTCCGTTTCTCCCGGGCCTCGATTTCCCGGCCCAGCTGGTTTGGCTGCCTCTCCCAATACGGGGCGTCTGCTTGCCCGGGGTCTCTCGGTGTGGGGATCTGGCCCAGCCGGAGCTCCCTGGCATTGGCAACGACCGACACCCTCTGTGGGGAACTCTGCTGTGTCGCGGCCGGCTCTGCTGCTTGGCAGCGGCAACACAGCGGGACCTCAGCCAAGGACTGAGACCTGGGAATGACCAGCCTCACCTGCTGGGCCTTCTTTCGGGTCGTGCCCACCTCCCTCTTGGCCGGGCGGACTGCCGGGGCCTGGACCTCCTGTAGCGCGGTCACTTCTGGGACAAGCGGGACCACATTGGGAGCGGGCATCCTCTGGGAACTGTCTTTCCATGGGAGTGGGAGTGGTGCAGGCCAAACGTATGGCCATCCGCGTGCTGCCTCCACAGGCAGATCCTCACAGGCGTCTGTGACGGGCTCTGCAACCGGTGATAGGGGTGGGGAACCGGGCGGAGAGGTAGCGGCAACCGCTAAGGGCAGGGAGGGAGGCAGTATGGAGGGCAGGAGCAGACCGGGTCCCTCAGCCGCAGCGGCCGGTCTCTCCGGGACATAGGGGCGTGGGTCGCATACCTTTTTCTCCCAAACTGCCGCCACTTCACGTGCCCGCACGGCGGTGGCTATCCCCTCCAACTCGGCCGCCCATCGCTCCATGAGAAAGCGCACCTGCGCTTGGAGATGGCAGCACATCAAGGTTGTCCGGGCTTCCACCCACGCCGCTGTTCCGTGCGCGGGCTCCGGGAATACTGGCTCTCCAGACGGGGCGGACATGGTGCACTCTCTAGGTCCAGGAACCAAACGGGTGGCAGAGTCCTGGAGTCCCTGCCCTTTATCCACTTGGTCACATGGAACAGGGTCTTCACCCGCCCCCCTCGGTCTTTTCAGGGCACTCCGCTTTCTTACTGCACGGCTCTGTTCTCTGGGGGGTGGGGCTTCACTCTCCCACTCTTTTCTTGGAGAATACGGCTTTGGTGGGAAACTTCGCGCCCAAAGATGGCGGACTCTGCAATTTTTCAACGGGACACCGCCGACTACAACTTCAAGGCGCAATTCCACCGGTAAGTGGATGGGTTCAATCCTGTTCGTGATGCCAGAAGAGGTCGATGTGTACCGCCCCGGGGCTCAGCCAGCTGCTGAGCCACTCGGATCCGGGCTCGTTGATGGATGGCTCAAGCTCCACCCGGACACGGGGGTTACGTCGCTCTGAAGGGATGCTGGCGCTACGTGAGGGGTGGTGTTCGGTGGGGAGGTCCATGGCCGAGGCCGCGGTTGTTTGTTGGCAGTTAACACTAGAACTACTGGACTCGTGACACCTATATAGAAATACATGGGGCAAAGTAGTCAAAATTACTACCTCAGTAGTTCTAGTGTTAAGTTCGTGACGCCACCCACGGGTTGTGGTGAATGGATGGACACCACCGCTGCCGTTGACTAGGCTCCCGGGGACGGTGTTGTGCAGCTTGGTGTTGACCCCTCCATGGGTAGGGGGTGATGTCCCGAGGGCCCGAGGGTGCTGAGGAGGGGGGATGCGTGCTGGCGAGTTGGTGCAGTGCGGTGCGGTACGCGGCCCGAGGGCACTGTTGTACTCACTATTACAGACACACTGGAGTCTCTGGTAAACCAAACAAGATGGTGGACGGTGCCCGCAGCCGGCTGCGCTTCTCCCCTTTTTCAGGTTGGTGGTTTCGGCCTTTCTCCTGCACCTCACTTTTAGAAGAATTGTGACTCCTATGCCTAAGCAATGGTAGTCTGCTCCCCGGCTTTATGTGTACCAGCAGAGCCCATTTGCCCGCAGACACTGGCCCGTGGGACCTCGATGCCTGGGCGGTGGCTTTCTATCCCTCTGGTTGGGCTGTTGTCTTCAGTCAGGTCTTGGGTGGGAAAGGACCTAAAGTCCAGACCAGAATCAGTGAATTTGACTCGGTCCAGTGGCTTCTGAGCCTGCTACTGGGTCTGAGTACCCCTCCTGGTGCTCCGGTTTCCAATCGGTTCCTCGGTTCGGTACCGGCGGGCCACTACCCGGTCCCGGTCCCTTACGGTTCCACCGGCTGTAATCCCAGCTCCTGCAGGCGGCCACCACCGTCTGCCTCCTGGCCACAGGGTATCTGGGCTCTGACCCAGATCCCTGACAGACGTCTACACTTTGCTTCCACTCTCCTCCACTCCTGTCACTACAGGTGTTTGTGTAAGGGCCTACCTGTGACTGCCTGACTAGTCCAGGGCGTCACATAATCATTCAAAATGAGCCAAAATATATTAGGAATATATATATATATATATATATATATATATATATATATATATATACACTACAGTTCAAAAGTTTGGGGTCACACACACTATTTTGTTTTTTCCATGAAAAATCATACTTTTATTTATTAAATGTGTTGCGTAATGAATAGAAGATATATTTTCCCCCATGCTTCCAGAAGCCCCTCCCTCAAGTTGTATTGGCTTGATGGGCACTTTTTGCATACCATATGGTCCAGGTCCTCCCAGAACAGCTCAATAGGGTTGAGATCTGGTGACTGGGCTGGCCACTCCATTACAGATAGAATACCAGCTGCCTGCTTCTTCCCTAAATAGTTCATGCATAATTTGGAGGTGTGCTTTGGGTCATTGTCCTGTTGTAGGATGAAATTGGCTCAAATCAAGCGCTGTCCACAGGGTATGGCATGGCTTTGCAAAAAGGAGTGGTAACCTTCCTTATTCAAAATCCCTTTTACATTGTACAAATCTCTCACTTTACCAGCACCAAAGCAACCCCAGATCATCATTTACCTCCACCATGCTTGACAGATGGCGTCAGGCACACTTATAACATCTTTTCTGTTGTTCTACATCTCAAAAATTTTCTTCTGTGTTATCCAAACACCTCAAACTTCGATTTGTCTGTCCATAACACTTTTTTCCAATCTTCCACTGTTCAATACCTGTGTTCTTTTGCCCATATTAATCTTTTCCTTTTATTAGCCAGTCTCAGATAGGGCTTTTTCTTTGCCACTTTTCCCTGAAGGCCAGCATCCCGGAGTCACCTCTTCACTGTAGACATTGACACTGGTGTTTTGCGGGTACTATTTAATAAAGCTTTCAGTTGAGGACCTGTGAGGCGTCAATTTCTCAAACTAGAGACTCTTATGTACTTGTCTTATTGCTCAGTTGTGCAGCGGGGCCTTCCACTTCTCTTTCTACTCTGGTTAGAGCCTGTTTGTTCTCTCTTCTGAAGAGAATAGTACACACTGTTGTAGGAAATCTTTAGTTTCTTGGGAATTTCTCACATATAATATCCTTCATTTCTAAGAACAAGAATACACTGTCGAGTTTCACATGAAAGTTCTCTTTTTCTGGCCATTTTGAGGTTTTAATGGAACCATCAAATCTAATGCCCCAGATTCTCAACTAGCTCAAAGGAAGGTCAGTTTGTAGCTTCTCTAATCATCAAATTAGGTGCAAGCTGGTTTTTTGAATACCCAGCTCAGTGTATCACCCTGAGATTTTTTTAAATTTACTGTTTAATATATATATATATATATATATATATATATATATATATATATATATATATATATATATATATATATATATATATGTACTGTGTATATTTTGTTATTATTACCAGTTCTCAAGTGTTTTATTTTAACCACACATCTCTACCCAGATACAATCACTTTTCCCGGACCTTACCCCTCTCTAGAGAGTGCAGTAGAATTTCTATTTTATTGTTATTGACCCTGACAGGTTTACGCAGACCCTGCCTATAACCAACCTGCAGCTCCTATTAGATCCAGCACTATAACAACCAATCCCCCAATTCCCATTTTTGAGTACTAGTGTTTATCCTTAAGACATCTATTAAAGATATACTCATAATAAAAGGTACGTACCTCAGAAATCAGTCATCACAGCCCAGGTTGTCCTTGTATACTCAATTGTGGGGGAACACTAGGGTTTCAACTGATACGTGAGAGCAATAATATCAACATATCCTAAAGCAAAAAGTATGTACAACAATGCCCAGGGTAAGTATCCCTGGGTGCAGGGAGCAGAAAGCAGCAGATCAATGGAGGTCTAGGTTTCTGGCATCTCTCGCATTTTGCTTTAGGAAATGCGCGAGATTCGAGAAATGTAGACCTCCATTGATCTGCTGCTTTCTGCTCCCTGCACCCAGGGTATTTTGGAACCTGAGAACTGTATTAGGGGTCTTTGTAGGTTGAGCTACTGTATATTTACATAGTTACATAGTTACATAGTTACTTAGGTTGAAAAAAGACCTAGGTCCATCTAGTTCAACCTTCCTCCACCAGTTCTACATTTAGTCACTAAGTCATTTATAACCAACAATGTTTTGTGTACTGAGGAAATCATCCAGCCCTTTTTTAAAAGCTGTTATAGTATCTGCCATTACTACTTCTTGTGGTAGTGTATTCCACAGTCTGACCGCTCTAACTGTAAAGAACCCTTTAACCCTTTCCTATTTAGGTGTCGGAATCGCTTTTCTTCCACTCGCAGTGAGTGCCCCCTGGTCCTTAGTACTGTCTTTGGAAGAAATAAGTCATGTGCCAGTCCTTTATATTGACCACACATGTATTTATACATATAAATGAGATCTCCTCTGAGACGTCTTTTTTCTAAGCTAAACATATCTAACTTTTTCAACCTGTCATCATATGGGAGGCCTTCCATTCCTTGTAATAGTCTAGTTGCCCGCCTTTGAACTGACTCTAACTTCTGAATGTCCTTTTTAAAATGTGGAGCCCAAAACTGGATCCCGTATTCCAGATGTGGCCTTACAAGTGATTTATAGAGAGGTAACAATACGTTGGGATCACGGGATCTAATCTCTCTTATTATACACCCTAAAATCTTGTTTGCTTTAGCAGCTGCTGCTTGACATTGAGTGCTGCTACTCAGCTTATTTGTAATGAGAATACCCAAGTCCTTCTCCTGTTCTGTAGTCCCGAGTTTACTTCCATTTAATGTATACGCAGCTATAGGATTACTACGTCCTAGGTGCATTACTTTACATTTATCAACATTAAATCTCATTTGCCAAGTATCTGCCCATTCTGACATCTTATCCAGATCTTTTTGTAATATTGTACTATCCAGGTCAGTTTTTAATATCCTACATAGTTTGGTGTCATCGGCAAAGACTGACACTGTACTATCAATCCCATCCACAAGGTCATTAATAAAGAGAGTAAAAAGAATAGGTCCAAGCACAGATCCCTGCGGCACCCCACTGCTGATTATAGCCCATTTAGAGAATGTACCATTTATGACTACTCTTTGTTTCCTATCTTTTAGCCAATTCCTTACCCAGTTGCATATAGTTTCCCCTAGTCCTTGCTTCTGGAGCTTTAGTATAAGTCTATTATGTGGTACAGTATCAAATGCCTTTGCAAAGTCCAAATAAATCACATCAGCTGCATTACCAATATCCAGGTTTGAACTTACCCCCTCATAGAACCCCAACAGGTTGGTTAGACACGACTTATCTTTCATGAATCCATGCTGTTTGTCAGTTATCATATTATTTTCTGCAATATATTTTTGCATGTCATCCCTTAAAATGCCCTCAAAAACTTTGCATACTACTGATGTCAGGCTAACTGGACGGTAGTTGCCTGGATCTACCCTCTTACCTTTCTTAAATATCGGTACCACATCAGAAATCCTCCAATCCTGAGGCACCAACCCTGTTACAAGTGAGTCTAAAAAGATGAGATACAGCGGTCTGTCGATTACGGAGCTCAATTCCCTCAATATTCGTGGATGAATGCCATCTGGCCCTGGGGATTTGTCAATGTTTAATTTACTCAGACGTAGGCGTACTTCATCTTGTGTTAAATTAATTATATCGGGTGGTGGACTTTGATTTTTCACTTGTTGAATGATCCCTGGTACAGTCAGTTCCTTGGTGAATACAGATGAGAAATGCCTATTTAATATCTCAGTCTTTTGTTTGTCCTCTATAACTAATTTGTTATTATATTTTAAGGGGCCGATACTATCCTTTGTTTTCCTTTTGGCATTAATGTATTTATAAAAGATTTTGGGATTTATTTTAATGTCATTGGCGATTTTTGTTTCAGTAGCTAATTTTGCTTGTTTGATTTCTTTTTTACATTTCCTATTGATATCTTTATACTCCTGCAATGCTATTTCTGTATTCTCAGCCTTTAAGATTTTAAATGCCCTTTGTTTTTGTTTTATTATACTTTGTACAGTCTTATTTATCCATAGTGGTTTCTTTTTATTCCTGGACATTTTATTACCAGAGGGTATACGTTTTTTACAGGACTCTAGTAGTATATCCTTAAACTTACCCCATTTATGTTCGGTATCCCCAGTTACCATGACTTTGTCCCAATCTACACATTTAAGCTCTTCCCTTAATTTGTTGAAATCAGCTTTCCTAAAATTCCAGGTTTTAGCATTCCCCCTTTGAAATGTTCTATTGAATATTATGTTGAAGCTTACCATATTATGATCGCTGGTGCCCAAGTGCTCTCGGGCCTGTAGATCTGAAATTGTATCCGGTCTATTTGACAGGACCAGATCCAGCAAATTATCTCCCCTGGTCGGTTCACCTACCATCTGAGAGAGGAAATGGTCTTGAATGGTAGATACGAATTTACAGCTTTTAGCAGAACCAGAAGATTCTATGTCCCACTGAATGTCTGGATAGTTGAAATCCCCCATAATAAGAACCCGATTATTATTATTAGCTGCCTTTTCAATTTGTTCCAGCATTTCACCCTCTATTTGTTCAGGTATGTTAGGAGGCTTATAGCAAACTCCAATTAGCATTTTTCCATTATTCCCCTCCCCATGTACATTTACCCATACTGACTCTACATTGTTGCTGTTCCCCTCAATGTCTTCAAAGAACACAGGTTTTAGGTTAGATTTAATAAATATACACACCCCACCACCTTTTTGGCCTTTCCTGTCCTTCCTAAATGTACTATAACCCTGTATGTTTGTCACCCAGTCATGGCTTTCATCCAGCCAGGTTTCCGTAATGCCCACCACATCATAATCCATGGTTGACATAAGAGTCTCCAATTCATTCATTTTGTTTGCAAGACTTCTTGCATTTGCCAGTAGACATTTAATCCTATTAACACCTTTATTACTCCTAGCCTCCCTACGTTCCTTGTATGTCCCATCCCCCCCCTAATCCTTCATTGACCCCTGCCGTCTCCCTGTCTCTATCTGCTCTATCTATCCCCTTATTTGCTCCACTACCCTCCCTCCCCCCTGATCCTAGTTTAAAAGCTCCTCCATCCGTCTGACCATTTTCTCCCCCAGCACAGCTGCACCTTCCCCATTGAGGTGCAGCCCGTCCCTACCGTAGAGCCTGCAGCCGACTGAGAAGTCGGCCCAGTTCTCCTTGAACCCGAACCCTTCCTTCCTGCACCAATTTCTAAGCCACATAGTTATCTGATGTTTTTTGCCAAGAGATGCCAAGAGATGCAGATTTGGTGTTAAAATGTTTACACCGTATTCCTGCACTCAATCCACACCTCCTGTGTAATGTGGTAGTAATGCAATTTTGTTTTGCCAGGAGGAGAAGATTAGGTGCAGGAATATTGTGTAAAAATTTTAGCACCAAATCTGCATCTCTTGGCAAAAAAATGCATAAAAACTGTTTTGAGGCCGTTTTGGTGCACTGTTCTTCCAGTAGATGCTAATTTGGTGCTGAAATCTAGTGCAAACATTTCAGCACCAAATTTTTGGAATGGAACAGAACAATGGAAAAGATCCAGCTGGACTCCAAGGGGATGAATAAAAATGCTTCTTTATTTGTAACTTGGTTAAAAATAAATATCCATATTCCAAATGAAAACACCGGCTTGTGCACACTGATGAATGGCAGATGTATACCACAATTTTTTTAAAATAAGCTTGAAATACTGCGAGTTTACTCATGTTAGGATATAATCACATAGGACTATCTAATTTTGATTTCCAGTGTACATAGGGTTTGTCGTCCCATCCTTTTTGGTAAAGGCCCATGGTTTTTGTTGTTGTTATTAATATTATTTAAAGAGTAAAGAAAATAAAATCACATTTAAATGTTTCATTACCTATTTAATAGTCTCTTTTGCAAACCATAGTATCTTACAACTATGCTGTACAAGATTAGTACATTTTTGCTCTTGTTGTTAAGCCACATAAAGCTACTTATCAATGTAACATTTTAGGAGTGCGTAGCATTTTGGTCAAGAATACAATAAATAAAAAAAATAATAAATTATACTGATAAATAAATAATAAAAAGTAAATAAAAAATGTCTAAGGTTTTGCAACTGCTTTACAAGTCCAAGCTAAAAATCATACCCTCCCCAACAATGCTGCTGGTCGACGTACCAACCTAGCAACAATTAACTGTTACTGTTACACTAGGACAATCTAAAACTTATATGCACCACATAAATACTCTTGTCTGTTGGCAAAAGTTAATTTCCATGTGTTGACGTACCAAAGAATGATGCATTCTTGGTTACATTTTTTTATTGTCGGAAGTTGAGTGAACATTTTTGTTTAGTTTAATTTTTAAGGATGAAGGTAGACCTAAATCCATTGAATTCAACACATAGTCTAACATGTTGATCCAAAGGAAAGCAAAAACTCCATGGGGCAGGCAGTAAGCTCTATCAGGGAAAAAAAATCCTTTCCAACTCCACATATGGCAATCAAACTAGTTCCATGGATCAATGCCCTATCACACAATCTAGTGCACACCCCCAGTAATATTATATCTTTCAGGAAAGGCATCCAGGCCTCTCTTAAATTTTAGTAATTAATCAACTATTGCAACATATGTAGCAGAAAGTTCCATAGCCTCACTGCTCTTGAAGTTACAAATCTGCTACAAATCTGCATCTGTTATTATGATTAAACCGTCTTTGCGCTAGCCGAAGATGATTCCCCCTTGTACAGTTGCAGGTCTAGGTTTAAGAAGATTATTAGAAAGAGCTCTGCTCTGTACCCTCATATAATTTTCATTGTAGAAAGAACACCCCTAAGCCTTCATTTTTCCAAACTAATAACCCCAAGTTTAATAACTTATTGTGGTTTTGAAATCCACCCATTCCTTTAATAACCTTGTTTGCTTTTCTCTGCACTCGCTCGAGTTCAACTATGTCCTTCTTATACACCGGAGACCAAATATGTACATAGGATTCTAAGAGTGGTCACATTAGTATCTTGTATATCGGTGAAACTATGTTTTTTCTTCTGAGCATATATGGCTCTTTTAATGCATCTCATTATTTTATTAGCCTTGGCAGTAGCTGCCCGAAAATGGTCAGTAAAATTGAGATTGCTGTCCACCCATACATTCAAGTCTTATTTAGTGACAATTTTGCCCAATGTTTTACAAAGCAACTACATAATTATAAATGTTATTTCCTCTGCCCAAATGCATGACCTTACATTAATCCCCATTAAACTTTAATTGCCATTTCTCATCCCAAAGTCTCCAGCGTACATACATTCTTCTGTATTATTAGATTATCCTTCCTTGGATTGATAATTATTTTAAAGACTTTAATATCAACTAAAAATATTGAAATTCTTCTTTCTATGCGTCCTACAAGGTTATGATTAAATATGATAAAAAGAAGAGGGCCCAATACTGACACATGTTGTACCCCACTGTTACCTGTGATCCTGTCCGAGTATGTTCCATTGATAATAACCACCCTTTGTTTCATGTCACAGTTATTAACCCACTTTCCTATATTTGCCATTATTCTCATTTTATGTACCAACCTTGTGCGTGGACTGTATGGAACATCTTTGAAAATATCCATATAGACAACATTCACTGCATTTCCCTGTTCCAGTCTGAAACTTACCTTCTCATAGCAGCTGCTCAGATTAGTTTGACAAGACAGATCCCTCATAAACCCATGTTTATACTGGGTCATGAGATTATCCTTATTGAGATACTCCAGGATATAATATCTTAGTAAACCTTCAAGGATTTTACCCACAGTAGAGGTTAAACTTACCAGCCTGTACATTCTAGGCTCAGATTTTGCCCCTTTTTGGATATTGGCACCACATTTGCTATGCACCAGTCATGTGGTACAGTTCCTGCTTTTATGGAATCAGTGAATATAACAAATATTGGTCTATCAGCATACTTAAATACTCCAGTACTCAGGGGTATATGCAATCCAGGCCTGAGGATTTTTCTATTTTAGTCATTTTGACTCGGCACCGTACTTCCTGTTAGGTTAAGCAGGTGACATTTAATGGGGAATTGGACTGTGAAAATAAAAAATTACCATTTTTTCCAACAACATGTTCTTTTCACTCAAAAGGTTTAATTTTCAAAAAGTGTAATAGGAGAAAATGTATCATGCAATTTGTTACACAATTTTTCCTGAGTTTTTCAATACCCTATACCTGGTTGAAAACTACTTTTTAAGCACAGTAAAAAGCTGAGAAAGGAAGAAGCACCAGATTGGACTTCAGAATTTGCTGGAATAATTTGTGGGTGCCATGTCATGCTGGAAATTTCTGTGAGGTTCTAGAACAACAGAAATAGCCCACAAGTGACCCCATTTCGGAAAAATGCACCTCTCAATTATTTAATTGAGGTAGGCAGTGAGCATATTTGGGCCACATGTGTGTTATAAAATTTTAAACTATTGGGCAGTGAAGAAAAAATAATTACATTTTTACCACTAAAATGTTATTTTATCCCCAGATTTGCAATTTTTACAAGGTGAATAGACCCCAAGTTGTGTTACACAATTTCTCCTGAACATGTGACTGTACAATATGGTTTGGTCCCACTGTAGGGCTCAGGGGTAAAGGAGCATCATCTGACTCTTGTTGAACATATTTCCCTAGAAAAGTTTGCAAACTTCATTTGTAGAGCCCCTAAGTGCCAGTACAAGAGAAACCCCCTTAAGTGACCACATTTTTTAAATTATATCCCTTTAGCAATTCATCTACGGGTGCAGTGATGCTTTTGACAATGGAAAACATGCAGGGAGTCAAACACAGTAAAAGTTGCAGAGTTGAAAATTGCAAATATGCCCTTGTAGTGCACAGTATAATACATTGTGTGTAGATTCCATCTACATCCAAAATACAGGATTCAGGCTAAACCCTTAATGAATCCATTGCAAATCTCAAAAAAGTGATAGTTTTTTAACTACAAGTTGAGAAGCTATTAATTTCTTAATGATGAACCTGATTTTGCTCTCTAAATAATAAAATTTATAAGTCGTTTGTAGAGATGAGCGAACCGGTTGCGGTTCGGCTCGAGATCGGTTCGCCAAACGGAGCTCCTGTTCGAGTTCGGTTCGTCGAACGTTCGACGAACCGAACTCAAACTGAATAGTAAACAATGGCAGGCATCCACAAACACATAAAAACACCTAGAAAACACCCTCAAAGGTGTCCAAAAGGTGACAAACAACTCACAACACAACACAAATACATGGGAAAGTGACAAGGACAAATTCTCATGTGAAAACAAAACAGCGTTTCGCGGAAAAAGAGGACGAGACACAGATATAGGCATGGCATGCCCTTCTAAAATCATGTAAAACACCGCAAGGTGACTCCAAGCGGAGTCTCCCTTTTTTCCAAAAATTGGGCCACACAGACACCCCTTCAGTGGCAGCAGTTGTGCCCCAGTTGTACACTTCACAGCTAGATTTGCATCAAGCACATTCAAAAATACGCCATTCTTAACCGTCCCCAGGATGACACCGGGGTAGGTAGCAAAGGCTTTGCTGATCCCAGCTCTGTTCATCTTGACTTCTTTTAAAAACAATGTAAGCAAAGGTTACTCCAAGCGGAGTCTCCCTTTTTTCCAAAAATTGTGCCCCACACACACCCACCCCTTCAGTGGCAGCACTTGTGCCCTAGTTGTACACTTCACAGCTATATTTGCATCAAGCACATTCAAAAATACGCCATACTTAACCGTCCGCAGGATGACACCGGGGTAGGTAGCAAAGTCTTTGCTGAACCAATGACTTGTTCATCTTGGCTTCTTTTAAAAACATTGTAAGCAAGGGTTACTCCAAGCGGAGTCTCCCTTTTTTCCAAAAATTGGGCCCCACACACACCCACCCCTTCAGTGGCAGCAATTGTGCCCCAGTTGTACACTTCACAGCTAGATTTGCATCAAGCACATTCAAAAATACGCCATACTTAACCGTCCCCAGGATGACACCGGGGTAGGTAGCAAAGTCTTTGCTGATCCCAGCTCTGTTCATCTTGGCTTCTTTTAAAAACAATGTAAGCAAGGGTTACTCCAAGCGGAGTCTCCCTTTTTTCCAAAAATTGTGCCCCACACACACCCACCCATTCAGTGGCAGCACTTGTGCCCTAGTTGTACACTTCACAGCTATATTTGCATCAAGCACATTCAAAAATACGCCATACTTAACCGTCCGCAGGATGACACCGGGGTAGGTAGCAAAGTCTTTGCTGAACCAATAGCAAATATACTCCGGCACACTAAAAGAATTATATGAGAGAAATCCAAAATGGTGCTCAAAAATACATCTTTATTTTTATATATTGTCCGACGTTTCAACCCGAAGGTTTTCTTCAAGGACTGAATTTTTTATACATATGAAGAAAAGAAAAACATAGTCATACATATGTAATATACATGGATGTCATAACAGGAAAAAAAAGACACATATGATACATTAGTAAAATGACAAAAAAATAAAAAAACAAAAAAACAAAACATCACATAACAAAGAACAAAAGTATGTAGAGAGCTCTCCACAATTATCTACATGAGGAATTCCCATGGTAACAAGGATTATATTAATGAGATCTACAGGGTATGTTATGGCATAACAAAGAGCAGAAATGGGTGACATACCTATGTCAAATCAGAGTAAACATTTTTCTAAGTAGGTTTTCAGAGGAGCACCCAGGTGTATCAGGTAAATACGAAGATTCTTAAATCAGAATAACGCTATATGAGTAAAGAATACAATTATCAACACATATCATTGGATAAAGTACAAGAAAGAAAAAGAAGAAGAAGAAGAAAAAAAGAAAAAGAGGAGGAAAAGAGTAAGAATGTTTTCAATGGAAAAAAGGAAAGGGGGGAGAAAGAAACGGATAACAGGGTGTCGGGGGCCTACCTGTTGCTTACAGGGTGTTAAATCATCAAAGAGGTGGAGTATTATAGAGAGAAGGGCTGAGTCCGTCTAACAAACCAAACCAAGACATATATGAGTAAGCAATATGATATGGAGTTACTGAGATATGAGTATCATATATGAATCTACCTTATGTGCGTAGATAGGTGGGCCAAAGATCTCGACTATTATCGTATTCGTCAAGGGGGACCTGAGTAAGTCCGTATTTGATATTACTGCAGCGATAAGAATGAACAAAAAACATTTTTTATTTAAGTGCCTATATGGGCTAGAATGACAGTCCACTATCAAGGATCGAGTATAATTGATCCCTATGGGTTAAAGAGAACACAAAAACTGAATATATGTACCATAAAGAAAGTCCCAAATGGCGTGGATATTTCATATAATAGTAAGGTTACCGTTAATGTTCAAGGGAAATGCCCAGGAGTCATAAAGGTGGCTGATAACAGAGAAATGAAAAAAGCAAGGTGATTAGTAAATGAGCCTGGGATATTGTAAAGAGGACATTGAAAAGGAGACATGTAAAAGTAGGGAAAAAGAGATAGAGTGGGAATACAGCATACCTCAAGGCGATATTAGTATCAGAACGTCACAAAATATATATCTGAAGTCAATTCAGAATATTCTAACAGGGATCATGCTTATAAGAGGATGTAACCTGTTACAATGGATAAAGGGGCAATGTAAGAGGCATGGAGTGTCAAGCAGTATAGAGTGTATAAATAACAGCACAACATACCTCCCTGACTGGCAGGCTGTGTAATTAATATGAACAGTGAGCTGGCCAAAGGCTCTATAAGAAAAGGGCAAGAGGGAATTAGACATAGGTTTGTGTGAGAGCTTAGCGTTGTGAACGCTGGTACATACCTAGATAGTGAAGTTACCACAGGTGGAGCGTCCGAGGACGCAATAGAGCCAGGGGGAGGCTATTTGTATTGTGAAAAAAGGGGCGTACACGCAGTGTGAGACGTAAAGCACACCTATGTCTATGAGGTGACTGTGCACGTGACGCCGCAATGTCCCGCGCCTGCGCGGTGGAACAGGACGCCGAGATCTCGGCGCCCCTGCCCCGCGCATGCGCGAAAGGCAGAGCGGTCACGTGAGTGACTAGTGGAATCTAAGCGCGCGCATGTAAGGGCACACGGTCGGCGCGCGCCCCAGTATGACGCCGCACCCCGTGACCGCGCGCAAGGCAGAGCACCCCGCGCGCGCGCGCATTACAACGGACGTGAACCTGGAGCAGTGGGAGACAGTGTCACTATGTAAGCCATACCGTAGTGAACATTAGTGAAGGTGATGTGCTGGAAACAGGTGCGATCAGGGGACATGGGAGACCTAAGGGTAAAAGGAGAAGAATTAGTGATATATATATTTTTTACAAAGAATTTTTTTCACAAAAAATTTTTTTTACTACATTTTCTTACCAATGTCATTCACAACTTTTTCATACGGAGCTACAGAAGTGACGGACATACTTGCGAAAGTCACGGTTCCAGATTCATTCTTGTCTACCCCCTCGGAGGAAATACGCACCCGCGATTATGAGAAAAAACTCAGAAAACGGACTGCTTTTGAATTGCATTGCGCTACCTTGGCACAGTACCATAAAGTGCAACGGATACCTAGGGGTTTAAGGGTGTCCCGTAGACCCACTCTCTTCGCTGAAAATGCTGATTACTGCACCAAATTTGAGAGCATACTAAATAAATGTTCCATGGACGTAATTATTTTGACTATAGAATTCCTACAAAAGGAGATTGAAGAACTTGGCCCTAAAATCCGATCTATTGAAGACCAGTTTTCCAACAGCCTACCCACCGCCGAATGGGACAGGATTCGGCAAAAGACTAAAGAGACCATTGCTGACTTTCAAAAAACCCTGCAAGACAGGAAACGCCAAAAGTTCATCCGTGACCAGGAGGATTACTCCAAGGACCGCGTGTATAGGTGGCGGTCATCAGACAACTACCCCAGACGACCACCTGGTCCCTCTCGATATTCAGCTTCTTCAGGCTCGGACAGTGAATCATACTTTTCCCGACCCTCCAATTTTTTAGATCAAAGACAGACATCAAGAGGGCGACCAGGAGGGGGAAGAGGAAAAACCTACACACCATATCGAGTGCAGACTCGGTCACAGGTATGACAAATTTGGTATTTAATATTTCTTCATACAATCTGTCCCCGATTGAGACACGGGTATTACAAAAAGGCTTGACATATTGTCCCACCCCTTCTTTCAACACCTTCCAGTTGGATCAGGAGCTTAGGCGGTTCTATAGGACATTGCGGCTTAAGGCCCATTTTTCTGACAAGACGACTGACACACTGCCTTCTAGTACCAACAACAATCCTGGCTCATTTACTCTACATAATCTCAATCTCAGACAACCCAGCAAATTCAACCCCCCCAGACACTATCATCCCATTGAGACATATATATCACTGGTCTCTAGGGATATTGATATGACTCTCAGGTCAATTGAGAAAGGAGATTTTAGAGTAAAGAGTAATATTACACCGGAGGAACATGCAGCTATACGCACATTAAAAAATAATACCAACATCATTGTAAAACCAGCTGACAAGGGAGGAGCTATAGTAGTTCTGGACAAGTCATACTACGTCTCCGAAATCCTCACACAATTGGAGGATAGGACCACGTATTTACCCATCTCCAGGGACCCCACAAGGGAAATACAGGTTAAGATAAAAGACATAGTTGACTACCACCTACTACACGGCACTATTGATACCAAACTAGCAGAGTTTCTGATCAAACCTGATCCGGTCATACCAGTATTTTACACTCTACCCAAAATCCATAAGAACTTGCAGTCACCTCCCGGCCGTCCCATTGTTGCCTCCACCGATTCAGCATTATCACCTCTGGCCATCACCATAGATAGGATCCTCACTCCATTAATCCCTACTATACCGTCATACCTTAGGGACACATCAGACTTCCTTGGACACCTATGCCAATTGTCTACCATTCCAACTGATATTCTATTGGTCACACTAGATGTAAATAGTTTATACACTAGTATTGAACACGCAGACGGGATTCAAGCGGTGGACTGGTTCCTCGATTTACAGGGCTCTTTTACCATCACTCAGCACTCGCTCTGTATGGACCTTATTCATTTAGTATTAGACAACAATTTCTTCATGTTTGAAGATGCGTTTTTTCTACAGCGCAGGGGCACTGCCATGGGGTCCAACATGGCACCCCCGTATGCCAATATTTACATGGCGCACTTTGAGGCCGAGTTTGTATACGAGAATCCCCTATGGAAGAATCACTCAATACTATGGAAGAGGTTTATAGATGACATCTTCATGATTTGGCATGGCGATGTCTCCTCCTTGAACACCTTCTTTCAGCAGATTAACACATACAGGACGGGCCTGACGTTCACTATACACCATGACCCTTGTTCAATCAACTTTTTGGATACCCTCATACAGATCTCACCTGACGGCCAGATTGACACTGACCTCTTTGTAAAATCAACGGACAGGAACAGTCTCCTCCATTTTTCGAGTTGCCATCCAGCCCACACCAAAAAAGCCCTTCCTATTTCACAACACAAAAGAGTGGAAAGGATTGTGTCCAACCCTGACAAGCGTGAGTTGAGATTCCAGGAAATGGGCTCTAAATTCATGTCCAGAGGCTATCCAGCCCACATAGCCAATAACCGTAGGTCACGGTCTGACACAACACGATCGGATATTCCCCGTCTGGCATGTGTCAATACTTACCACCCGTTTTCTCCATTGATCAAAGGCATTATTGCAAAACATTGGCCATTGTTACATACCTCATACCCTACAGTGTCCGAGTTTTCTCAGCCTCCTTTATTCTGCTACAAGAGATCCAAGAACCTAAGAGACAACCTAGTGAGGGCAGATATTGGGTCATCCACAAGAGTAGCACGCCAAACCTTCTTAGGAACCCCTAGGGTTGGTAATTATCCCTGTTTACACTGTCTACAGTGCAATAACCTAACTCGGGGAGACACGTTCACCCATCCTCACAGTGGAAAAATATTCCACATTCGAGATTTTCTGACATGTGACTCCTCGTTCGTGATATACCTCATAAAGTGTCCCTGTGGTCTCGGATATGTTGGGGAAACCACCCAGCATATCCGAGACCGAATTAACAAGCATAAATCGACAATTCGCTGCCAACAGGTGTTATTACCGGTTCCACATCATTTTGTGACACATGGACATACTGTGGCCCAACTTAAATACCAAATCATTGAACATGTACCGCCAATGAGAAGGGGTGGGAATAGGATCAGAATCCTCAAACAACGTGAGGCCTTTTGGATACATACCTTGAGAACCCTAGAACCCAATGGATTAAACAGGGAATATGATGTAACCTATTAGCTCTCTTTGCATGTGTTCATGTTTTTTTCTAGATCCCTGGAACCCAGTGAGTTAAATGGTCATTATGATGTAACCTGTTTATCTCCTCATTGTATACTTTTTCCTGGTTCTTTTTGTACTGATATATCTCGCCTCTTATGGTTGAGTGCGAGATGTACACATATGTGTATAGACGTATAGGTATGGATATACTATCTGATAGTGATGTAACTGTCTATCTGTACATGCTTATTATATATCACTAATTCTTCTCCTTTTACCCTTAGGTCTCCCATGTCCCCTAATCACACCTGTTTCCAGCACATCACCTTCACTAATGTTCACTACGGTATGGCTTACATAGTGACACTGTCTCCCACTGCTCCAGGTTCACGTCCGTTGTAATGCGCGCGTGCGCGGGGTGCTCTGCTTTGCGCGCGCTCACGGGGTGCGGCGTCATACTGGCGCCCCGCCCCGTGGGGCGTGCGCCGACCGTGTGCCCTTACATGCGCGCGCTTAGATTCCACTAGTCACTCACGTGACCGCTCTGCCTTCCGCGCATGCGCGGGGCAGGGGCGCCGAGATCTCGGCGTCCTGTTCCACCGCGCAGGCGCGGGGCATTGCGGCGTCACGTGCACAGTCACCTCATAGACATAGGTGTGCTTTACGTCTCACACTGCGTGTACGCCCCTTTTTTCACAATACAAATAGCCTCCCCCTGGCTCTATTGCGTCCCCGGACGCTCCACCTGTGGTAACTTCACTATCTAGGTATGTACCAGCGTTCACAACGCTAAGCTCTCACACAAACCTATGTCTAATTCCCTCTTGCCCTTTTCTTATAGAGCCTTTGGCCAGCTCACTGTTCATATTAATTACACAGCCTGCCAGTCAGGGAGGTATGTTGTGCTGTTATTTATACACTCTATACTGCTTGACACTCCATGCCTCTTACATTGCCCCTTTATCCATTGTAACAGGTTACATCCTCTTATAAGCATGATCCCTGTTAGAATATTCTGAATTGACTTCAGATATATATTTTGTGACGTTCTGATACTAATATTGCCTTGAGGTATGCTGTATTCCCACTCTATCTCTTTTTCCCTACTTTTACATGTCTCCTTTTCAATGTCCTCTTTACAATATCCCAGGCTCATTTACTAATCACCTTGCTTTTTTCATTTCTCTGTTATCAGCCACCTTTATGACTCCTGGGCATTTCCCTTGAACATTAACGGTAACCATACTATTATATGAAATATCCACGCCATTTGGGACTTTCTTTATGGTACATATATTCAGTTTTTGTGTTCTCTTTAACCCATAGGGATCAATTATACTCGATCCTTGATAGTGGACTGTCATTCTAGCCCATATAGGCACTTAAATAAAATTTTTTTTGTTCATTCTTATCGCTGCAGTAATATCAAATACGGACTTACTCAGGTCCCCCTTGACGAATACGATAATAGTCTAGATCTTTGGCCCACCTATCTACGCACATAAGGTAGATTCATATATGATACTCATATCTCAGTAACTCCATATCATATTGCTTACTCATATATGTCTTGGTTTGGTTTGTTAGACGGACTCGGCCCTTCTCTCTATAATACTCCACCTCTTTGATGATTTAACACCCTGTAAGCAACAGGTATGCCCCCGACACCCTGTTATCCGTTTCTTTCTCCCCCCTTTCCTTTTTTCCATTGAAAACATTCTTACTCTTTTCCTCCTCTTTTTCTTTTTTTCTTCTTCTTCTTCTTTTTCTTTCTTGTACTTTATCCAACGATATGTGTTGATAATTGTATTCTTTACTCATATAGCGTTATTCTGATTTAAGAATCTTCGTATTTACCTGATACACCTGGGTGCTCCTCTGAAAACCTACTTAGAAAAATGTTTACTCTGATTTGACATAGGTATGTCACCCATTTCTGCTCTTTGTTATGCCATAACATACCCTGTAGATCTCATTAATATAATCCTTGTTACCATGGGAATTCCTCATGTAGATAATTGTGGAGAGCTCTCTACATACTTTTGTTCTTTGTTATGTGATGTTTTGTTTTTTGTTTTTTTATTTTTTTGTCATTTTACTAATGTATCATATGTGTCTTTTTTTTCCTGTTATGACATCCATGTATATTACATATGTATGACTAGAGATGAGCGAACCGGTCGCGGTTCGGCTCGAGGTTGGTTCGCCGAACGGACCTCCCGTTCGAGTTCGGTTCGTCGAACGTTCGACGAACCGAACTCGAACTGCATAGGAAACAATGGCAGGCAATCACAAACACAGAAAAACACCTAGAAAACACCCTCAAAGGTGTCCTAAAGGTGACAAACAACTCAAACACATTGGAAAGTGACAAGGACATATACTCATGCGAAAACAAAACAGCTGGACAAGGAAAAAGAGGAGGACACACAGATATAGGCATGGCACGCCCTTCTAAAATCATGTAAAACACCGCAAGGTGACTCCAAGCGGAGTCTCCATTTTTTCCAAAAATTGGGCCACACACACACCCACCCCTTCAGTGGCAGCAGTTGTGCCCCAGTTGTACACTTCACAGCTACATTTGCATCAAGCACATTCAAAAATACGCCATTCTTATCCATCCCCAGGATGACACCGGGGTAGGTAGCAAAGTCTTTGCTGACCCATGACTTGTTCATCTTGGCTTCTTTTAAAAACAATGTAAGCAAGGGTTACTCCAAGCGGAGTCTCCCTTTTTTCCAAAAATTGGGCCACACAGACACCCACCCCATCAGTGGCAGCACTTGGGCCCTAGTTGCAAACAGGATGTTTTGATTTGCATCAAGCACATTCAAAAATACGCCATTCTTATCCGTCCACAGGATGACACCGGGGTAGGTAGCAAAGTCTTTCCTGATCCCAGCTCTGTTCATCTTGGCTTCTTTTAAAAACACATCAAGCAAGGGTTACTCCAAGCGGAGTCTCCCTTTTTTTCCAAAAATTGGGCCACACAGACACCCACCCCATCAGTGGCAGCACTTGGGCCCTAGTTGCAAACAGGATGTTTTGATTTGCATCAAGCACATTCAAAAATACGCCATTCTTATCCGTCCCCAGGATGACACCGGGGTAGGTAGCAAAGTCTTTGCTGATCCCAGCTCTGTTCATCTTGGCTTCTTTTAAAAACACATCAAGCAAGGGTTACTCCAAGCGGAGTCTCCCTTTTTTTCCAAAAATTGGGCCACACAGACACCCACCCCATCAGTGGCAGCACTTGGGCCCTAGTTGCAAACAGGATGTTTTGATTTGCATCAAGCACATTCAAAAATACGCCATTCTTATCCGTCCCCAGGATGACACCGGGGTAGGTAGCAAAGTCTTTCCTGATCCCAGCTCTGTTCATCTTGGCTTCTTTTAAAAACACATCAAGCAAGGGTTACTCCAAGCGGAGTCTCCCTTTTTTTCCAAAAATTGGGCCACACAGACACCCACCCCATCAGTGGCAGCACTTGGGCCCTAGTTGAAAACAGGATGTTTTGATTTGCATCAAGCACATTCAAAAATACGCCATTCTTATCCGTCCCCAGGATGACACCGGGGTAGGTAGCAAAGTCTTTCCTGATCCCAGCTCTGTTCATCTTGGCTTCTTTTAAAAACACATCAAGCAAGGGTTACTCCAAGCGGAGTCTCCCTTTTTTCCAAAAATTGGGCCACACAGACACCCACCCCATCAGTGGCAGCACTTGGGCCCTAGTTGCAAACAGGATGTTTTGATTTGCATCAAGCACATTCAAAAATACGCCATTCTTATCCGTCCCCAGGATGACACCGGGGTAGGTAGCAAAGTCTTTCCTGATCCCAGCTCTGTTCATCTTGGCTTCTTTTAAAAACACAGCAAGCAAGGGTTACTCCAAGCGGAGTCTCCCTTTTTTTTCCAAAAATTGGGCCACACAGACACCCACCCCATCAGTGGCAGCACTTGGGCCCTAGTTGAAAACAGGATGTTTTGATTTGCATCAAGCACATTCAAAAATACGCCATTCTTATCCGTCCCCAGGATGACACCGGGTGTAGGTAGCAAAGTATTTCCTGATCCCAGCTCTGTTCATCTTGGCTTCTTTTAAAAACACATCAAGCAAGGGTTACTCCAAGCGGAGTCTCCCTTTTTTTCCCAAAATTGGGCCCCACACACCCACCAATTCAGTGGCAGCAGTTGTGCCCCAGTTGTACACTTCACAGCTAGATTTGCATCAAGCACATTCCAAAATACGCCATTCTTATCCGTCCCCAGGATGACACCGGGGTAGGTAGATAAAGTCTTTCCTGATCCCAGCTATGTTCATCTTGGCTTCTTTTAAAAACACATCAAGCAAGGGTTACTCCAAGCGGAGTCTCCCTTTTTTTCCAAAAATTGGGCCCCACACACCCACCCATTCAGTGGCAGCAGTTGTGCCCCAGTTGTACACTTCACAGCTAGATTTGCATCAAGCACATTCCAAAATACGCCATTCTTATCCATCCCCAGGATGACACCGGGGTAGGTAGCAAAGTCTTTGCTGACCCATGACTTGTTCATCTTGGCTTCTTTTAAAAACAATGTAAGCAAGGGTTACTCCAAGCGGAGTCTCCCTTTTTTCCAAAAATTGGGCCACACAGACACCCACCCCATCAGTGGCAGCACTTGGGCCCTAGTTGCAAACAGGATGTTTTGATTTGCATCAAGCACATTCAAAAATACGCCATTCTTATCCGTCCACAGGATGACACCGGGGTAGGTAGCAAAGTATTTCCTGATCCCAGCTCTGTTCATCTTGGCTTCTTTTAAAAACACAGCAAGCAAGGGTTACTCCAAGCGGAGTCTCCCTTTTTTTCCCAAAATTGGGCCCCACACACCCACCCATTCAGTGGCAGCAGTTGTGCCCCAGTTGTACACTTCACAGCTAGATTTGCATCAAGCACATTCCAAAATACGCCATTCTTATCCGTCCCCAGGATGACACCGGGGTAGGTAGATAAAGTCTTTCCTGATCCCAGCTATGTTCATCTTGGCTTCTTTTAAAAACACATCAAGCAAGGGTTACTCCAAGCGGAGTCTCCCTTTTTTTCCAAAAATTGGGCCCCACACACCCACCCATTCAGTGGCAGCAGTTGTGCCCCAGTTGTACACTTCACAGCTAGATTTGCATCAAGCACATTCCAAAATACGCCATTCTTATCCATCCCCAGGATGACACCGGGGTAGGTAGCAAAGTCTTTGCTGACCCATGACTTGTTCATCTTGGCTTCTTTTAAAAACAATGTAAGCAAGGGTTACTCCAAGCGGAGTCTCCCTTTTTTCCAAAAATTGGGCCACACAGACACCCACCCCATCAGTGGCAGCACTTGGGCCCTAGTTGCAAACAGGATGTTTTGATTTGCATCAAGCACATTCAAAAATACGCCATTCTTATCCGTCCACAGGATGACACCGGGGTAGGTAGCAAAGTATTTCCTGATCCCAGCTCTGTTCATCTTGGCTTCTTTTAAAAACACAGCAAGCAAGGGTTACTCCAAGCGGAGTCTCCCTTTTTTCCAAAAATTGGGCCACACAGACACCCACCCCATCAGTGGCAGCACTTGGGCCCTAGTTGCAAATAGGATGTTTTGATTTGCATCAAGCACATTCCAAATCCACAAGCATTTACTCTCCCCAGGATGACACAGGGGTAGTAAATTCCTTCTGGATCCATGACTTGTTCATTTTGATGAACGTCAGTCTGTCCACATTGTCACTGGACAGACGCGTGCGCTTATCTGTCAGCACACACCCAGCAGCACTGAATACACGTTCAGAGACAACGCTGGCAGCTGGACACGACAAAATCTCCAAGGCGTAACTGGAGAGCTCTGGCCATTTTTCTATGTTTGAAGCCCAAAAGGAGCAAGGCTCCAGTTGCACAGTCATGGCATCGATGTTCATTTGGAGATACTCCTGTATCATCCTCTCCAGCCGTTGAGTATGTGTCAGACTTGTTGTCTCTGGTGGCCTTGCAAAAGAGGGTCTAAAAAAATTATGAACAGATTCCATAAAATTGCTGTTACCGGCACCAGATACGGTCCTACTGGTACGGGTAGACTGGTGAAGATGACGAGACCGTCCCATGTTTGTCAAGTTACAACTGGGAGATTCCCTCCCTGCACCTGCACGGTTGTTTGGTGGAAAAGCCGAGCTAAGATCGAGTAACAGCTTCTGCTGATACTCCTGCATACGTGCGTCCCTTTCTATGGCTGGAATTATGTCACAAAATTTGGACTTGTACCGGGGATCTAATAGTGTGGCAATCCAGTAGTCTTCATCACTTCTAATTTTGACAATACGACTGTCATGTTGGAGGTAGTGCAACAAGAAGGCACTCATGTGTCTTGCGCAGCCATGCGGACCAAGTCCACGCTGTGTTTGTGGCATAGAGGTGCTACCCGTTCTTTCTTCCTCTGACATCTCCCCCCAACCTCTTTCAACTGAAATTTGACCAAGGTCTCCCTCATCCGCTGAGTCTTCCATGTCCATGGACAGTTCGTCCTCCATTTCTTCATGTTCTCCTGCACCTTGCTCAACATTTCGCCTGCTACTATGCGCCCTTGTCGATCCCTGTTCCCCATGGTCCCATGCCTGCTGCGTTGGTGATGATGAACGTCTGGACCTTGGTGATGTTGTTGTCCCTTGCGCATATGAATCCTCCTGTAGTTCCTCCCCTTCATGTTGTCCCACCCCCTGACTCCGAATAGTGTTTAGCGTGTGCTCCAGCATGTAAATGACTGGAATCGTCATGCTGATAATGGCATTGTCAGAGCTAAACATATTCGTCGCCATGTCGAAACTGTGCAGAAGGGTGCATAGGTCCTTGATCTGAGACCACTCCATCAGGGTGATCTGCCCCACCTCTGCATCTCGTTTGCCCATGCTATACGTCATGACGTATTGCACCAGGGCTCTGCGGTGCTGCCACAGTCGCTGTAACATGTGGAGAGTTGAATTCCAGCGTGTCGCCACATCGCATTTCAGGCGATGAACCGGCAGGCCGAAAGACTTCTGGAGCGATGCAAGTCGCTCAGCTGCGGCGCTTGAACGCCGGAAGTGAGCAGACAGTTTTCGTGCCCTGTTCAGAAGGCCATCTAGGCCGGGATAGTGTGTTAAAAATTGCTGCACGACAAGGTTCAACACGTGAGCCATACAAGGTACGTGTGTCACCTTGCCCAGGCGAAGGGCCGCACCCAGGTTTGCAGCATTGTCGCACACGGCCTTACCAGGCTGCAGGTTAAGTGGAGACAACCATTTATTAAACTCGGACCGCAGAGCTGACCACAACTCCTCAGCTGTGTGACTCTTATTACCAAGACATGTCAAGCTAAAGACCGCCTGATGCCGTTGCGCTCGGCTGCCAGCATAGTAATGAGGCGTGCGTGATTCCTTCTGCGCAGTGAGAACGCTGGTGGCCTGACCAGGCAGGCTTGGGGCGGAGGTGGAGGACCCAGATGAGGTGGAGGATGCAGAAGCTGTGGCGGAACTTGGACAGACAGAGGATTGACACACAAGTCGTGGGGACGGCAAGACTTGTGCAGCAGACCCTTCACCATCTATCACCATAGTTACCCAGTGCCCAGTCAGCGACATGTAACGTCCCTGTCCATGCTTACTGGTCCAAGTATCGGTGGTGAAATGCACCCGTTGACACACAGAGTTTCTCAAGGAAGCGGTGATGTTGTGTGCGACATGCTGGTGTAGCGCGGGCACACCTTTCTTAGAGAAGTAGTGGCGACTAGGCATCTGGTACTGGGGCACAGCGACAGACATAAGCTCTCTAAAATCCTGTGTGTCCACTAGGCGGAAAGGCAGCATTTCGGTAGCCAACAGCTTACAGAGGGATAGAGTCAACCTCTTAGCTTTGTCATGGGTCGGAGGAAGTGGCCTTTTATTTGACCACATCTGAGGGACAGAGATCTGGCTGCTGTGTGTAGACGGTGTTGAGTAGGGTGTCCCTGGAAAAATGCAGGTTTGTGAGGAAAGTTCAGGCGGAGACATGATGTTGCCTTCATCCAACGTTGGTGCTATCGATGTCTGAGAGAGCTGTACACACTCACTTGTTTCCCCTTCCAAACCAACTGACGACCTTACAAGCAAACTGCCTGTTGCGGTTACAGTGGTGGAAGTTTTGCGTGGAAAAACAGGTGTGACAGCTGTCCCCACAGTCCTAGAAGATGAAGAGCGCGCGGATGCACTGGAAGGGGCGGGCGGTGGATGGTTCGCTCCGCTAGCCGGCATTGCAGCACGGTGAGCTTCCCACCGGGACTTATGATATTTATTCATGTGACGATTCATGGAAGAAGTTGTCAAACTGCTGAGGTTTTGACCTCTACTAACAGAATCATGACAAATGTTACATATCACATGAGTTGGGCGATCTTTTTCGATGTGAAAAAAGGCCCAGGCTAGGCAAGGCTTAGAGGCCATGCGACCTGTTGATCCACCCCGAATAATGCTCATAGGCAGAGTGGTGGCTGAGGATGCAGTTGTAGACGTGCTACCAGTGCTATGACTCTGTCCAGGAAGGCGCAAGGTAACTTCGTCGTCGGTTGCATCCTTCTCCACCGCCTCTGTTGACCTCCTCGAGTGCCTGACTGGGGGTTGACAGTAGGTGGGATCTAGAACGTCATCATCAATTGTTGTGTTTGCACTCCCCTCCCCCTCAGACCGAGCCTCTTCTTGCCCTGACCGAATATTTAAGTTGTCATCCCAATCGGGTATCTGAGTCTCATCTTCATCAGTATGTTCCTCATTGTCTATAACCACAGGTGTTACAGTTTGTGACAAAGGGTCAACATTATGCTCAGAAACTTGGTCCTCACGGCCTGAATCTGAGTCACAAAGGTTCTGGGCATCACTGCAGACCATTTCCTGTTCTGTACTCACTGTAGCTTGGGAGCAGACCTCTGATTCCCAGGCTATAGTGTGACTGAACAGCTCTGCAGACTCAGCCATCTCAGTTCCACCATACTGTGCAGGGCTGATGGAGACTTCAGAGCTGGGAGAAATCAAGTGTGATTGGGATGACAACTCAGAGGAATGGTGTTTTTTGGATGCGGTACTTGAAGTGGCTGAGAGGGCACTTGTTGGACCACTTGAGATCCATTCAAGCATTTTCCTTTTTTGCCCATCATCTACCTTTGTTCCTCTTGTTCGTGTCCGTAATAAAGGGAGCACATCGGATTGTCCACAATAAGTAGTAGACATCTTACTTTTGCTAGTAGATGGTCTATCTTCAGCAGATGATAATGGAGCTTTGCCACCTTCCCCACTGACTTAACCTTTTTTGCCTTTTCCACCACGCCTCTTCCCCTTTCCACCAGCATCTGTCATTTTGCCACTCATGTTGATTGCGACAAGATTGTGGACTGAAAATGTGGTAGTAAAAATTGAGAGGTGGTGAAGATTGCAGTGGTGGTCTAGCTTTATTAACAGCAGAATAATAAAGAATAAATATCCCTGACAATGTAACTTAGTTATAATGAGTTGGAGTGTGCAACGCAGGCAGACGTGCTGCAAATGTCTTTGCACTAGTGGGACTATAGCAAAGTCCAATAGCCACGTATAGGATGCCACTAGGTACACTGAGTGTGTGCTAGTATAATGGCTTAGTTATAATTAGTTGGAGTGTGCAACGCAGGCAGATGCGCTCTGCAAATGTCTTGGCACTAGTGGGACTATAGCAAAGTCCAATAGCCACGTATAGGATGCCACTAGGTACACTGAGTGTGTGCTAGTATAATGGCTTAGTTATAATTAGTTGGAGTGTGCAACGCAGGCAGATGCGCTCTGCAAATGTCTTGGCACTAGTGGGACTATAGCAAAGTCCAATAGCCACGTATAGGATGCCACTAGGTACACTGAGTGTGTGCTAGTATAATGGCTTAGTTATAATTAGTTGGAGTGTGCAACGCAGGCAGACGTGCTGCAAATGTCTTTGCACTAGTGGGACTATAGCAAAGTCCAATAGCCACGTATAGGATGCCACTAGGTACACTGAGTGTGTGCTAGTATAATGGCTTAGTTATAATTAGTTGGAGTGTGCAACGCAGGCAGATGCGTTCTGCAAATGTCTTGGCACTAGTGGGACTATAGCAAAGTCCAATAGCCACGTATAGGATGCCACTAGGTACACTGAGTGTGTGCTAGTATAATGGCTTAGTTATAATTAGTTGGAGTGTGCAACGCAGGCAGACGTGCTGCAAATGTCTTTGCACTAGTGGGACTATAGCAAAGTCCAATAGCCACGTATAGGATGCCACTAGGTACATTGAGTGTGTGCTAGTATAATGGCTTAGTTATAATTAGTTGGAGTGTGCAACGCAGGCAGATGCGCTCTGCAAATGTCTTGGCACTAGTGGGACTATAGCAAAGTCCAATAGCCACGTATAGGATGCCACTAGGTACACTGAGTGTGTGCTAGTATAATGGCTTAGTTATAATTAGTTGGAGTGTGCAACGCAGGCAGACGTGCTGCAAATGTCTTTGCACTAGTGGGACTATAGCAAAGTCCAATAGCCACGTATAGGATGCCACTAGGTACACTGAGTGTGTGCTAGTATAATGGCTTAGTTATAATTAGTTGGAGTGTGCAACGCAGGCAGATGCGTTCTGCAAATGTCTTGGCACTAGTGGGACTATAGCAAAGTCCAATAGCCACGTATAGGATGCCACTAGGTACACTGAGTGTGTGCTAGTATAATGGCTTAGTTATAATTAGTTGGAGTGTGCAACGCAGGCAGACGTGCTGCAAATGTCTTTGCACTAGTGGGACTATAGCAAAGTCCAATAGCCACGTATAGGATGCCACTAGGTACATTGAGTGTGTGCTAGTATAATGGCTTAGTTATAATTAGTTGGAGTGTGCAACGCAGGCAGATGCGCTCTGCAAATGTCTTGGCACTAGTGGGACTATAGCAAAGTCCAATAGCCACGTATAGGATGCCACTAGGTACACTGAGTGTGTGCTAGTATAATGGCTTAGTTATAATTAGTTGGAGTGTGCAACGCAGGCAGACGTGCTGCAAATGTCTTGGCACTAGTGGGACTATAGCAAAGTCCAATAGCCACGTATAGGATGCCACTAGGTACACTGAGTGTTTGCTAGTATAATGGCTTAGTTATAATTAGTTGGAGTGTGCAACGCAGGCAGACGTGCTGCAAATGTCTTGGCACTAGTGGGACTATAGCAAAGTCCAATAGCCACGTATAGGATGCCACTAGGTACACTGAGTGTTTGCTAGTATAATGGCTTAGTTATAATTAGTTGGAGTGTGCAACGCAGGCAGACGTGCTGCAAATGTCTTTGCACTAGTGGGACTATAGCAAAGTCCAATAGCCACGTATAGGATGCCACTAGGTACACTGAGTGTGTGCTAGTATAATGGCTTAGTTATAATTAGTTGGAGTGTGCAACGCAGGCAGATGCGCTCTGCAAATGTCTTGGCACTAGTGGGACTATAGCAAAGTCCAATAGCCACGTATAGGATGCCACTAGGTACACTGAGTGTGTGCTAGTATAATGGCTTAGTTATAATTAGTTGGAGTGTGCAACGCAGGCAGATGCGTTCTGCAAATGTCTTGGCACTAGTGGGACTAAAGCAAAGTCCAATAGCCACGTATAGGATGCCACTAGGTACACTGAGTGTGTGCTAGTATAATGGCTTAGTTATAATTAGTTGGAGTGTGCAACGCAGGCAGACGTGCTGCAAATGTCTTTGCACTAGTGGGACTATAGCAAAGTCCAATAGCCACGTATAGGATGCCACTAGGTACACTGAGTGTGTGCTAGTATAATGGCTTAGTTATAATTAGTTGGAGTGTGCAACGCAGGCAGATGCGCTCTGCAAATGTCTTGGCACTAGTGGGACTATAGCAAAGTCCAATAGCCACGTATAGGATGCCACTAGGTACACTGAGTGTGTGCTAGTATAATGGCTTATTTATAATTAGTTGGAGTGTGCAACGCAGGCAGACGTGCTGCAAATGTCTTTGCACTAGTGGGACTATAGCAAAGTCCAATAGCCACGTATAGGATGCCACTAGGTACACTGAGTGTGTGCTAGTATAATGGCTTAGTTATAATTAGTTGGAGTGTGCAACGCAGGCAGATGCGCTCTGCAAATGTCTTGGCACTAGTGGGACTATAGCAAAGTCCAATAGCCACGTATAGGATGCCACTAGGTACACTGAGTGTGTGCTAGTATAATGGCTTAGTTATAATTAGTTGGAGTGTGCAACGCAGGCAGATGCGTTCTGCAAATGTCTTGGCACTAGTGGGACTAAAGCAAAGTCCAATAGCCACGTATAGGATGCCACTAGGTACACTGAGTGTGTGCTAGTATAATGGCTTAGTTATAATTAGTTGGAGTGTGCAACGCAGGCAGACGTGCTGCAAATGTCTTTGCACTAGTGGGACTATAGCAAAGTCCAATAGCCACGTATAGGATGCCACTAGGTACACTGAGTGTGTGCTAGTATAATGGCTTAGTTATAATTAGTTGGAGTGTGCAACGCAGGCAGACGTGCTGCAAATGTCTTTGCACTAGTGGGACTATAGCAAAGTCCAATAGCCACGTATAGGATGCCACTAGGTACACTGAGTGTGTGCTAGTATAATGGCTTAGTTATAATTAGTTGGAGTGTGCAACGCAGGCAGACGTGCTGCAAATGTCTTTGCACTAGTGGGACTATAGCAAAGTCCAATACCCACGTATAGGATGCCACTAGGTACACTGAGTGTGTGCTAGTATAATGGCTTAGTTATAATTAGTTGGAGTGTGCAACGCAGGCAGATGCGCTCTGCAAATGTCTTGGCACTAGTGGGACTATAGCAAAGTCCAATAGCCACGTATAGGATGCCACTAGGTACACTGAGTGTGTGCTAGTATAATGGCTTAGTTATAATTAGTTGGAGTGTGCAACGCAGGCAGATGCGCTCTGCAAATGTCTTGGCACTAGTGGGACTATAGCAAAGTCCAATAGCCACGTATAGGATGCCACTAGGTACACTGAGTGTGTGCTAGTATAATGGCTTAGTTATAATTAGTTGGAGTGTGCAACGCAGGCAGACGTGCTGCAAATGTCTTTGCACTAGTGGGACTATAGCAAAGTCCAATAGCCATGTATAGGATGCCACTAGGTACACTGAGTGTGTGCTAGTATAATGGCTTAGTTATAATTAGTTGGAGTGTGCAACGCAGGCAGATGCGCTCTGCAAATGTCTTGGCACTAGTGGGACTATAGCAAAGTCCAATAGCCACGTATAGGATGCCACTAGGTACACTGAGTGTGTGCTAGTATAATGGCTTAGTTATAATTAGTTGGAGTGTGCAACGCAGGCAGATGCGTTCTGCAAATGTCTTGGCACTAGTGGGACTATAGCAAAGTCCAATAGCCACGTATAGGATGCCACTAGGTACACTGAGTGTGTGCTAGTATAATGGCTTAGTTATAATTAGTTGGAGTGTGCAACGCAGGCAGACGTGCTGCAAATGTCTTTGCACTAGTGGGACTATAGCAAAGTCCAATAGCCACGTATAGGATGCCACTAGGTACACTGAGTGTGTGCTAGTATAATGGCTTAGTTATAATTAGTTGGAGTGTGCAACGCAGGCAGATGCGCTCTGCAAATGTCTTGGCACTAGTGGGACTATAGCAAAGTCCAATAGCCACGTATAGGATGCCACTAGGTACACTGAGTGTGTGCTAGTATAATGGCTTAGTTATAATTAGTTGGAGTGTGCAACGCAGGCAGACGTGCTGCAAATGTCTTGGCACTAGTGGGACTATAGCAAAGTCCAATAGCCACGTATAGGATGCCACTAGGTACACTGAGTGTTTGCTAGTATAATGGCTTAGTTATAATTAGTTGGAGTGTGCAACGCAGGCAGACGTGCTGCAAATGTCTTGGCACTAGTGGGACTATAGCAAAGTCCAATAGCCACGTATAGGATGCCACTAGGTACACTGAGTGTTTGCTAGTATAATGGCTTAGTTATAATTAGTTGGAGTGTGCAAAGCAGGCAGACGTGCTGCAAATGTCTTTGCACTAGTGGGACTATAGCAAAGTCCAATAGCCACGTATAGGATGCCACTAGGTACACTGAGTGTGTGCTAGTATAATGGCTTAGTTATAATTAGTTGGAGTGTGCAACGCAGTCAGATGCGCTCTGCAAATGTCTTGGCACTAGTGGGACTATAGCAAAGTCCAATAGCCACGTATAGGATGCCACTAGGTACACTGAGTGTGTGCTAGTATAATGGCTTAGTTATAATTAGTTGGAGTGTGCAACGCAGGCAGACGTGCTGCAAATGTCTTGGCACTAGTGGGACTATAGCAAAGTCCAATAGCCACGTATAGGATGCCACTAGGTACACTGAGTGTTTGCTAGTATAATGGCTTAGTTATAATTAGTTGGAGTGTGCAACGCAGGCAGACGTGCTGCAAATGTCTTGGCACTAGTGGGACTATAGCAAAGTCCAATAGCCACGTATAGGATGCCACTAGGTACACTGAGTGTGTGCTAGTATAATGGCTTAGTTATAATTAGTTGGAGTGTGCAACGCAGGCAGACGTGCTGCAAATGTCTTGGCACTAGTGGGACTATAGCAAAGTCCAATAGCCACGTATAGGATGCCACTAGGTACACTGAGTGTGTGCTAGTATAATGGCTTAGTTATAATTAGTTGGAGTGTGCAACGCAGGCAGATGCGCTCTGCAAATGTCTTGGCACTAGTGGGACTATAGCAAAGTCCAATAGCCACGTATAGGATGCCACTAGGTACACTGAGTGTGTGCTAGTATAATGGCTTAGTTATAATTAGTTGGAGTGTGCAACGCAGGCAGATGCGCTCTGCAAATGTCTTGGCACTAGTGGGACTAAAGCAAAGTCCAATAGCCACGTATAGGATGCCACTAGGTACACTGAGTGTTTGCTAGTATAATGGCTTAGTTATAATTAGTTGGAGTGTGCAACGCAGGCAGACGTGCTGCAAATGTCTTGGCACTAGTGGGACTATAGCAAAGTCCAATAGCCACGTATAGGATGCCACTAGGTACACTGAGTGTGTGCTAGTATAATGGCTTAGTTATAGTTAGTTGGAGTGTGCAACGCAGGCAGACGTGCTGCAAATGTCTTGGCACTAGTGGGACTATAGCAAAGTCCAATAGCCACGTATAGGATGCCACTAGGTACACTGAGTGTGTGCTAGTATAATGGCTTAGTTATAATTAGTTGGAGTGTGCAACGCAGGCAGACGTGCTGCAAATGTCTTGGCACTAGTGGGACTATAGCAAAGTCCAATAGCCACGTATAGGATGCCACTAGGTACACTGAGTGTGTGCTAGTATAATGGCTTAGTTATAATTAGTTGGAGTGTGCAACGCAGGCAGACGTGCTGCAAATGTCTTGGCACTAGTGGGACTATAGCAAAGTCCAATAGCCACGTATAGGATGCCACTAGGTACACTGAGTGTTTGCTAGTAAAATTGCTTAGTTTAAAAAAGTTGTAGTGTGCAACGCAGGCAGACGTGCTCTGCAAATGTCTTTGCACTAGTGGGACTATAGCAAAGTCCAATAGCCACGTATAGGATGCCACTAGGTACACTGAGTGTTTGCTAGTAAAATTGCTTAGTTTAAAAAAGTTGTAGTGTGCAATGCAGGCAGACGTGCTCTGCAAATGTCTTTGCACTAGTGGGACTATAGCAAAGTCCAATAGCCACGTATAGGATGCCACTAGGTACACTGAATGTTTGCTAGTATAATGGCTTACTTAGAATGAGTTGGAGTGTGCAGAGGACAAGAGGGTACAGTGGCAGGATTGTGGTGCTCTGGGTAGAGGAATGGAAGCCTGCCTTTCTATTCCCTCCTAATGGTGAAATGCAGGGAGGAAATCCCTGACCTGGGCTACACAGACGCTGTTGCTGTTTGCAGGACCTGTCACTTATGGCTCTCTGACCCTGCCGCTTTGAGCCCTTAAAAGGACTGCTAGAATGTGCTCTCCCTAAGCTGTCTAACGCTGTGTATGCAGCGCATACAGCTGTATCGGCTATAGGACTCAGGAGGACGGAGCTGCGACACTGATGTCTGACACCAAAGACGCAGAAGGCAGATAATGGCGTTCGTGAAGAAAATGTCCGGTTTTATAATGCAGGGACATGTGACATGCAGATCCTATCACACATGCCGTTGCTTCTCTGGCTCAAAGTCCACTTAGGTGTGTGTGTGTCTTTGATTGGCTGACATGCTGGCCCGCCCCACAAGACGCGCGCGCTTAGGGAAGGAAGACAAGAAAAAAAAAAAAAAAATGGCGATCGCCATTATAGAAACAGCAGTGATCTGAAGGCGCTGTTCACGCACACTATACACTGAAATGTGATAATAGTTTGATTCACAGAGTGACTTACACTATTACAGCAGAAACCAAGCTAGGATTTTGCTGTTTTTTGGCTGCTAGAACCGTTCTCGAACGTTTCTAGAACTATCGAGCTTTTGCAAAAAGCTCGAGTTCTAGTTCGATCTAGAACATGCCCCAAAATCACTCGAGCCGCGAACTGGAGAACCACGAACCACGAACCGCGCTCAACTCTATGTATGACTATGTTTTTCTTTTCTTCATATGTATAAAAAATTCAGTCCTTGAAGAAAACCTTCGGGTTGAAACGTCGGACAATATATAAAAATAAAGATGTATTTTTGAGCACCATTTTGGATTTCTCTCATATAATTCTTTTAGTGTGCCGGAGTATATTTGCTATTGTACTACTATTTTTTCTCCAGAGCACCTATTGATATTAGTGGTCGAGCCAGGTCCTTTCTGTACACAATTTGCTGAACCAATGACTTGTTCATCTTGGCTTCTTTTAAAAACATTGTAAGCAAGGGTTACTCCAAGCGGAGTCTCCCTTTTTTCCAAAAATTGGGCCCCACACACACCCACCCCTTCAGTGGCAGCAATTGTGCCCCAGTTGTACACTTCACAGCTAGATTTGCATCAAGCACATTCAAAAATACGCCATACTTAACCGTCCCCAGGATGACACCGGGGTAGGTAGCAAAGTCTTTGCTGATTCCAGCTCTGTTCATCTTGGCTTCTTTTAAAAACAATGTAAGCAAGGGTTACTCCAAGCGGAGTCTCCCTTTTTTCCAAAAATTGTGCCCCACACACACCCACCCATTCAGTGGCAGCACTTGTGCCCTAGTTGTACACTTCACGACTAGATTTCCATCAAGCACATTCAAAAATACGCCATACTTAACTGTCCCCAGGATGACACCGGGGTAGGTAGCAAAGGCTTTGCTGAACCATGACTTGTTCATCTTGGCTTCTTTTAAAAACAATGTAAGCAAGGGTTACTCCAAGCGGAGTCTCCCTTTTTTCCAAAAATTGGGCCACACACACACCCACCCATTCAGTGGCAGCACTTGTGCCCTAGTTGTACACTTCACAGCTATATTTGCATCAAGCACATTCAAAAATACGCCATACTTAACCGTCCCCAGGATGACACCGGGGTAGGTAGCAAAGTCTTTGCTGAACCAATGACTTGTTCATCTTGGATTCTTTTAAAAACATTGTAAGCAAGGGTTACTCCAAGCGGAGTCTCCCTTTTTTCCAAAAATTGGGCCCCACAGACACCCCATCAGTGGCAGCACTTGTGCCCTAGTTGCAAACAGGATGTTTTGATTTGTATCAAGCACATTCCAAATCCACAAGCATTTACTCTCCCCAGGATGACACAGGGGTAATAAATTCCTGGTGGGTCCATGTCTTGTTCATTTTGATGAACGTTAGTCTGTCCACATTGTCACTGGACAGACGCGTGCGCTTATCTGTAGCACACACCCAGCAGCACTGAAGACACGTTCAGAGACAACGCTGGCAGCTTGACACGACAAAATCTCCAAGGCGTAACTGGAGAGCTCTGGCCATTTTTCTAGATTTGAAGCCCAAAATGAGCACGGCTCCATTTGCAAAGTCATGGCATCGATGTTCATTTGGAGATACTCCTGTATCATCCTCTCCAGCCATTGACTGTGTGTCAGACTTGTTGTCTCTGGTGGCCTTGCAAAGGAGGGTCTAAAAAAATTATGAAAAGATTCCATAAAATTGCTGTTACCAGCACCAGATACAGTCCTACTGGTACGGGTAGACTGTTGAAGATGACGAGACCGTCCCATGTTTGTCAAGTTACAACTGGGAGATTCCCTCCCTGCACCTGCACGGTTGTTTGGTGGAAAAGCCGAGCTAAGATCGAGTAACAGCTTCTGCTGATACTCCTGCATACGTGCGTCCCTTTCTATGGCTGGAATTATGTCACAAAATTTGGACTTGTACCGGGTATCTATTAGTGTGGCAATCCAGTAGTCATCATCACTTCTAATTTTGACAATACGAGGGTCATGTTGGAGGTAGTGCAAGAAGAAGGCACTCATGTGTCTTGCGCAGCCATGCGGACCAAGTCCACGCTGTGTTTGTGGCATAGAGGTGCTACCCATTCTTTCTTCCTCTGACATCTCCCCCCAACCTCTTTCAACTGAAATTTGACCAAGGTCTCACTCATCCACTGAGTCTTCCATGTCCATGGACAGTTCGTCCTCCATTTCTTCATGTTCTCCTGCACCTTCCTCAACATTTCGCCTGCTACTATGCGCCCTTGTTGATCCCTGTCCACCATGGTCCCATGCCTGCTGCGTTGGTGATGATGAATGTCTGGACCTTGGTGATGTTGTTGTCCCTTGCGCATATGAATCCTCCTGTAGTTCCTCCCCTTCCTGTTGTCCAACCCCCTGACTCCGAATAGTGTTTAGCGTGTGCTCCAGCATGTAAATGACTGGAATTGTCATGCTGATAATGGCATTGTCAGCGCTAAACATATTCGTCGCCATGTCGAAACTGTGCAGAAGGGTGCATAGGTCCTTGATCTGAGACCACTCCATCAGGGTGATCTGCCCCACCTCTGCATCTCGTTGGCCCAGGCTATACGTCATGACATATTGCACCAGGGCTCGGCGGTGCTGCCACAGTCGCTGTAACATGTGTAGAGTCGAATTCCAGCGTGTTGCCACATCGCATTTCAGGCGATGAACCGGCAGACCGAAAGACTTCTGGAGCGATGCAAGTCGCTCAGCTGCGGTGGTTGAACGCCGGAAGTGAGCAGACAGTTTTCGTGCCCTGGTCAGAAGGCCATCTAGGCCGGGATAGTGTGTTAAAAATTGCTGGACAACAAGGTTCAACACGTGAGCCATACAAGGCACGTGTGTCACCTTGCCCAGGCGAAGGGCCGCACCCAGGTTTGCAGCATTGTCGCGCACGGCCTTACCAGGCTGCAGGTTGAGTGGAGACAACCATTTATTAAACTCGGACCACAGAGCTGACCACAACTCCTCAGCTGTGTGACTCCTATTCCCAAGACATGTCAAGCTAAAGACCGCCTGATGCCATTGTGCTCTGCTGCCAGCATAGTATTGAGGGGTGCGTGATTCATTCTGCGCAGTGAGAACGCTGGTGGCCTTACCAGGCAGGCTTAGGGCGGAGGTGGAGGACCCAGATGAGGTGGAGGAGGCAGAAGCAGTGGCGGAACTTGGACAGACAGAGGATTGACACACAAGTCGTGGGGATGGCAAGATTTGTGCAGCAGACCCTTCACCATCTATCACCATAGTTACCCAGTGCCCAGTCAGCGACATGTAACGTCCCTGTCCATGCTTACTGGTCCAAGTATCGGTGGTGAAATGCACCCGTTCACACACAGAGTTTCTCAAGGAAGCGGTGATGTTGTGTGCGACATGCTGGTGTAGCGCGGGCACACCTTTCTTAGAGAAGTAGTGGCGACTAGGCATCTGGTACTGGGGCACAGCGACAGACATAAGGTCTCTAAAATCCTGTGTGTCCACTAGGCGGAAAGGCGGCATTTTGGTAGCCAAGAGCTTACAGAGGGATAGAGTCAACCTCTTAGCTTTGTCATGGGTCACAGGAAATGGCCTTTTATTTGACCACATCTGAGGGACAGAGATCTGGCTGCTGTGTGTAGACGGTGTTGAGTAGGGTGTCCCTGTAAAAATGCAGGTTTGTGAGGAAAGTGCAGGCGGAGACATGATGTTGCCTTCATCCAACGTTGGTGCTATCGATGTCTGAAAGAGCTGTACACACTCACTTGTTTCCCCTTCCAAACCAACTGACGACCTACCAAGCAAACTGCCTGTTGCGGTTACAGTGGTGGAAGTTGTGCGTGGAAAACCAGGTGTGACAGCTGTCCCCACAGTTCTAGAAGATGAAAAGCGCGCGGATGCACTGGAAGGGGCAGACCGTGGATGGTTCACTCCGCTAGGCCGCATTGCAGCACGGTGAGCTTCCCACTGGGACCTATGATATTTATTCATGTGACGATTCATGGAAGAAGTTGTCAAACTGCTGAGGTTTTGACCTCTACTAACAGAATCACGACAAATTTTACACATCACATAATTTGGGCGATCTTTTTCTATGTCAAAAAAGGACCAGGCTAGGCAAGGCTTAGAGGGCATGCGACCTGCTGAGCCCCCCCGACTAGTGCTCAGAGGCAGAGTGGTGGCTGATGATGCAGTTGTAGACGTGCTACCAGTGCTCCGACTCCAGGAAGGCGCAAGGTAACTGCGTCGTTGGTTGCATCCTCCTCCACCGCCTCTGTTGACCTCCTCGAGTGCCTGATTTGGGGTTGATAGTAGGTGGGATCTAGAACTTCATCATCAATTGTTGTGTTTGCACTCCCCTCCCCCTCAGACCGAGCCTCTTCTTACCCTGACCGAATATTTAAGTTGTCATCCCAATCTGGTATCTGCATCTCATCGTCATCAGTATGTTCCTCATTGTCTATAACCACAGGTGTTACAGTTTGTGACAAAGGGTCAACATTATGCTCAGAAACTTGGTCCTCACGGCCTGAATCAGAGTCACAAAGGTTCTGGGCATCACTGCAGACCATTTCCTTTTCTGTACTCACTGTAGCTTGGGAGCAGACCTCTGATTCCCAGGCTATAGTGTGACTGAACAGCTCTGCAGACTCAGCCATCTCAGTTCCACCATACTGTGCACGGCTGATGGAGACTTCAGAGCTGGGAGAAAGCAAGTTTGATTGGGTTGACAACTCAGAGGACTGGTGTTTTTTGGATGCGGTACTTGAAGTGGCTGAGAGGGCACTTGTTGGACCACTTGAGATCCATTCAAGCATTTTCCTTTTTTGGCCATCATCTACCTTTGTTCCTGTTGTTCGTGTCCGTAAAAAAGGGAGCACATCGGATTGTCCACGGTAAGTAGTAGACATCTTAATTTTGCTGGTAAATGGTCTATCTTCAGCAGATGATAATGGAGCTTTGCCACCTTCCCCACGGACAAACCCTTTTTTTCCTTTTCCACCACGCCTCTTCCCCTTTCCACCAGCATCTGTCATTTTGCCACTCATGTTGATTGCGACAAGATTGTGCACTGAAAATGTGGTAGTAAAAATTGAGAGGTGGTGTAGATTGCAGCGGTGGTCTTGCTTTATTAACAGCAGAATTATAAAGAATAAATATCCCTGACAATGCAACTACGGCCCTTAAACTGGCAGCATCAATTGCTAGTTTAATGGCTTAGTTATAATGAGTTGGAGTGTGCAATGCAGGCAGACGTGCTGCAAATATCTCTGCACTAGTGGGACTATACAGAAGTCCAATAGCCACGTTTAGGATGCCACTAGGTTCACTCAGTGTTTGCTAGTATAATGGCTTAGTTAAAATGAGTTTGAGTGTGCAATGCAGGCAGACGTGCTGCAAATATCTTTGCACTACTGGGACTATACAGAAGTCCAACAGCCACGTTTAGGATGCCACTAGGTTCACTCAGTGTTTGCTAGTATAATGGCTTAGTTATAATGAGTTTGAGTGTGCAATGCAGGCAGACGTGCTGCAAATATCTGTGCACTACTGGGACTATACAGAAGTCCAATAGCCACGTTTAGGATGCCATCAAGTTCACTCAGTGTTTGCTAGTATAATGGCTTAGTTATAATAAGTTGGAGTGTGCAATGCAGGCAGACGTGCTGCAAAATATCTTTGCACTATTGGGACTATACAGAAGTCCAATAGCCACATTTAGGATGCCACTTAGTTCACTCAGTGTTTGCTAGTATAATGGCTTAGTTATAATGAGTTGTAGTGTGCAATGCAGGCAGAGGTGCTGCAAATATCTGTGCACTAGTGGGACTATACAGAAGTCCAATAGCCACGTTTAGGATGCCACTAGGTTCACTCAGTGTTTGCTAGTATAATGGCTTAGTTATAATGAGTTTGAGTGTGCAATGCAGGCAGACGTGCTGCAAATATCTTTGCACTACTGGGACTATACAGAAGTCTAATAGCCACGTTTAGGATGCCACTAAGTTCACTCAGTGTTTGCTAGTATAATGGCTTAGTTATAATGAGTTGGAGTGTGCAATGCAGGCAGATGTGCTGCAAATATCTGTGCACTACTGGGACTATACAGAAGTCCAATAGCCACGTTTAGGATGCCACCAAGTTCACTCAGTGTTTGCTAGTATAATGGCTTAGTTATAATAAGTTGGAGTGTGCAATGCAGGCAGACGTGCTGCAAAATATCTTTGCACTACTGGGACTATACAGAAGTCCAATAGCCACATTTAGGATGCCACTAAGTTCACTCAGTCTTTGCTAGTATAATGGCTTAGTTATAATGAGTTGGAGTGTGCAATGCAGGCAGAGGTGCTGCAAATATCTGTGCACTAGTGGGACTATACAGAAGTCCAATAGCCACGTTTAGGATGCCACTAGGTTCACTCAGTGTTTGCTAGTATAATGGCTTAGTTATAATGAGTTTGAGTGTGCAATGCAGGCAGACGTGCTGCAAATATCTGTGCACTAGTGGGACTATACAGAAGTCCAATAGCCACGTTTAGGATGCCACTAGGTTCACTCAGTGTTTGCTAGTATAATGGCTTAGTTATAATGAGTTTGAGTGTGCAATGCAGGCAGACGTGCTGCAAATATCTTTGCACTACTGGGACTATACAGAAGTCCAATAGCCACGTTTAGGATGCCACTAGGTTCACTCAGTGTTTGCTAGTATAATGGCTTAGTTATAATGAGTTTGAGTGTGCAATGCAGGCAGACGTGCTGCAAATATCTTTGCACTACTGGGACTAAAGCAAAGTCCAATAGCCACATTTAGGATGCCACTAAGTTCACTCAGTGTTTGCTAGTATAATGGCTTAGTTATAATGAGTTGGAGTGTGCAATGCAGGCAGACGTGCTGAAAATATCTGTGCACTACTTGGACTATAAAGAAGTCCAATAGCCACGTTTAGGATGCCACCAAGTTCACTCAGTGTTTGCTAGTATAATGGCTTAGTTATAATGAGTTGGAGGGTGCAATGCAGGCAGACGTGCTGCAAATATCTGTGCACTAGTGGGACTATACAGAAGTCCAATAGCCACGTTTAGGATGCCACTAAGTTTCCTCAGTGTTTGCTAGTATAATGGCTTTGTAAGAATGAGTTGTTGTGTGCAAAGGGCAGGAGGGTACAGTGGCAGGGTTGTGGGTCTCTGGGTAGAGGAAAGGAAGCCTGCCTTTCTATCCCTCCTAATGGGGAAATGCAGCGAGGAAATCCCTGACCTTAGCTACACAGACGCTGTCATCTTGTGTAGCTGTTAAACTCTGTTTTCAGGACCTGTCACCTATGGCTCTGACCCTGCCGGTATGAGCCCTTAAAAGGACTGATTGAAAGTGCTATCCCTAAGCTGTCCAGCACTGTTTATGGAGCGTAATACAGCTGTATCGGCGATAGGAGCTGCGCCAGTGATGTCTGACACCAAGGACGCAGAAGAGATAATGGCGTCCGGACGGGCAGATACTCGTTTTTATAATGCAGGGAAATGTGACATGGACATCCTATCACGCATGCCGTTGCTTCTCTGGCTAAAAGTCCACTTAGCTGTGTGTGTGTCTGGGATTGGCTGACATGCTGGCCCTCCCCACTACACGCGCGCGCTTAGGGAAGGAAGACAAGGAAAAAAAAAAAATGGCGATCGCCATTATCCATACAGCAGTGATCTGAATACGCTGTTCCCGCACACTATACACTGAAATGTCATAATAGTGTGAGTCACAGAGTGACTTACACTATTACAGCGGAAAGCCAGCTAGGAATTAGCTGTTTTTTTTGCTGCTAGAACCGTTCTCGAACGTATCTAGAACTATCGAGCTTTTGCAAAAAAGCTCGAGTTCTAGTTCGATCTAGAACAGCCCCCAAAATCACTCGAGCCGCGAACTGGAGAACCACGAACCACGAACCGCGCTCAACTCTAGTCGTTTGTGAAAAAGCTATCACTTTTTCATCAAGCAAGGAACAAACCTTTTGATAATCTCCAAACAGGAATAAGTTTTCCACTTCTCCATCTGGAAAAGCTAGAGTATATTTCACTTGCACCGAATACATTTTATTTTTTGATTTAACTCGCATATTATTTTTTTACTGCACTGTTCTTACATTGTATGTTGATTACCAATCACTATCCTTCATTTTTCACTGACACTGTTGCGTGACGTCAAAAGCCTAACCAGAGTAACACAGGCATTGACTGTGTTAAGAGAAATGGGGAAGACCTGAGGACTAGAGTTGAGCGAGTACCTAACTATTAGTACTCGCTATACTCATAACGAGTACTGTCTAATATTCATGTATTCGTTCCGAATAGCATGTGCAATGCAATTCAATGGGGAATACTCGCAAAGTAACGAGTAACCCGATTGGCACACTTTTCGTGCAAGTAGGGAATAGTGCGCAATTCAGGTTAATCTTTACTTTGTGAGTTTTTCGACATTGACTTGCATTGCACATGCTTTCCGAATGAATACCTGAGTATTAGACAGTACGTGTTATGCATATAGGGAGTACGAATAGTTAGGTACTCACTCAACTCTACTGAGGACCAAATAAAAACAGATGAGCAGTGAGGTTATTATTGCTTTTTTTACTTACACCCTCCTTTTATTATGCTCTATGGTGTAGAGACTTAGGAGCATAATAAAGAACATTCAAATTGCCTCGAATAACAACAATGCAAATTAAATTTCCCTTTCAAATTTGAGGGATATGAAAAATTTGAATCTTGGCAGAATTGATCATCTCTATTTATCACCCATTACACAGAAATAAAACCATCTAAAAAATGTACTGCAGAGTTGCTTTGTTATAAAACACATTTTATTATGACTAATTCAGGAATGCAAAGGGCCTGATTTATCACACACAAGTTTTTTGGGGGGTCTCATAGCATTTTCTGATATTTCTTTGTGCAAAATTCATCTTCATGGCACACATGGATCACTATTTTTGCACATAGTAAAAATTGTATTTTGTTCTGTCTTACGATTTTTGCAACCTTGCAGCAAAATATTGTGTAAAAATGTGTGGCTTACATAGAATTACTCCCGGAGAGAACTGGGCATATTGAAAAGTCCTAAATTATGAATCTGCTTAAGGCCTCTTTCACACGTCAGTCAAAAACACACACGTTTTTCACTGACGTGTTAAAGATGCATTTGGCCCTCCGTGTGCTGTGATTTTGGAAAACATGTGTTCTCCGTGTGCTATCCATGATAGCACATCGAGATCAGGCACTTCTATACTCACTTATCCCCGGCGCTGCTCTACGTGGTGCTGATGTGTCCGACTCTGCGGGCTCCAGCTGCTGCTGTCTCCCTTCTGCTGTTACTTCCGCGTCGTGGTGCAGTGACTATGCATGAGCATAATTAGCCGTCCTGGAAGCCGGAGACATCAGTGGCCCGAGACAGCATTGCTGGAGACAGGCGACTATAAAAATCCTTAAGCTTCACAGATACATGTTTTCTCTGGTACATGTCACATGGATCCCACCACTGTGTGGTCTGTGAGACATCAGTGATGACAGAGAAAAACAGACTTGTCTTCATGTAAAACACAAGGACACCCATGTGCGCCGCATGGAAACATGTCAGTGAGAAATCACTGATGTATGAGCAGACCCATTGACTTTAATAGGTATGCGTATGTCCGTGATTCCGGTATGTGTAAAAAAAGCAATATATGTTCCAGAATCATGGATGTGTGAAAGAGGCCTAAAACATCGGGAAAATCCAATTCCCACCCACAATGGCAAACTCAAAAACAAAACAAAAAACTATTGAATGCTTATAAAATAGACAAAAAAAATATGTAAAGATGAATGCAGTACAAACAAAAAAAATGAAAACCCCCAAAACATGAGAAAACACAATCACAATTGCAATAATGAATTAGACCCAAAATGTTTATTCTTTCTCCTTTGAATGTTTGCTGATGTTTATATGCTCATGTAAATAACAATTTTCCTGGCTGTTCCACTATCAATTCACAAGTGACCAAGTATATTCATGGCCAGTCTTGCTATATGCTGAGTAGGCATGAGAGTTGACCATGGTCATTTTTAAGAGGCAATTACACAAGGAGAGACGAGAAAGAACACTTGTTTCATTTCAGGAGAATTGTCAGTAATTGAGGTCTGAACAGAAAATCAAGATAAGATCTAACAACTTACTTCCCATAATGGGATGAAGCTACATTATAAGTGAAAAGAAAAAAAATAGCAATCATTTTACAACATAAAAAAATAATAATAGGCTTTACAAAAACACTTGTGAAATGCCTTAGTGATTTGGTATGATGATTTTATCTTGCATAGCAACATATAATACGCCTTTAGGGGACTTGGAGATATATTTGGTATACCAGGCGAAGACTCCTCGGTGCTGCAAAATATGTTTTATTAGAAGACAATTTAAAAATGATTGGTGTGCACCTGAGAAAGGTATTTAAAATACTCTGGAGTTTGATTTTCTTATATCTCAGCCCTGACTGCAAAATGGATAATGAATTCCTGCAGCTCAATTATAAGTGAGCATTTGAAAACCCCAGACAGCAAGAGACGCAGCAAATATTAAAACGGGGAGATATTACATATGTACAGAATATACTGTTTGTGGTTCTAATTGCTTTCTGGTTTTGAAAGGTAAACAGAAGATTAATTTAGTAGATGTTTTCATAAAAAGGCCTCATTCACACTTCCTTCTTTAAACATATATGTCGAAAAATGGTACTGGTGCCATCAGTGTTTTGAATCACTGTGTCATCAATGTACAAATCATGTGTCAGTTTTTACCATCAATGTGTCATTGGAGTTTTTCACATATGGATAAACAAATACATTTTAGTAATAAATTTAATAAATGCATTTAAATAATAAATTTAAATAAATAAAAGAAAAAGCTTCTTCAGTACCTTGGAATGTTAAATACGTGCAGCACACGAACTTGTGAGTAGCATCATATATTAGAATGGATCTGTGTTGTATCCATGAAAAAAACACCTACAGAACACGTACATGCAAAACGGAAAATCTGACACATCTGACATCTGTGAAAAGAGACATAGATTCGCGTTAGGTGTCTAATATACACATAACATTTAGAGATGAGCGAGCCCCAATGGTAAAGTTTATCTCTCATACCGGACAACGGGTGTCTGGGGCTTAAAATCAAACAGACTTTTAAAAAAAGGTCCATGGCCAATTTTGGAGGTCTAATGCTGTTCGTTTGTTAATAAAGTTTGTTGAAAAGTTGCAGCGCAGCCAATTACCAAGCTTTATGGCATGTGCAAGATTCCTGTATGTTACTGTGAACAATGAATTAAAAAAAAGAGTTGGGGTCAAACCTATTTTTGATAACCAGTGCAGGTAAAGCAGAAATCTGAGAGCTACAACCCTCACCTGTCAGTTTTACATTGGCTGGTTGTCAAAAATAAAGTGGATTCCAAACTGTTTTTTAAAATTATTTATTTAAATCAATTTTAAACATGGCGTTGGCTGCCCCCTATTTTTGATAACTAGCCAATGTAAAGCAGACAACTAGGGGCTAATATTATCAGGCTGGGAAGGACTATGGCTATGTCACCCTTGCAGCCTGCAACCATCCCAAAACTGGTGCATCAATTAAATGCACAAATTCTGGTGCTTTTCCCGACTTTTACCAAATGTCCTGATGCGGTGGCAATTGATTTAACAATTTTAGGGTTTTGGCAAGTGCGGAGTTAAAAATCACACACACACAAACACACACAAACACACACACACAGAAAAAAAAAGTTTATTTGAATAAAGACTCACCCACATTCCCTCGTTCTCCGATTTATAAATCAAAAGAAATCCTGTTCGTTCTCATGATGCCCATCGATTCATAGGAAGCTTTGTTCTAAACTGAACTTTTAACTAAAGTCCATCCGAACCCACTCATCTCCAATTACATCTTTTCCAGATGGGTAAACCCACCGAGTTTTTCAAGATACTAGCATTTTATTTTTGAAGTGTCTTTTTTTACCATTTTTTTGTGCTTTAACAAAAGCTTTTTAAACTTTTTTGGTCAAAAGTCCTTATTGAGCATTTTTTGGGGTGTTTTTTTCAGGTTTTTATTGAACTTTTTTTAACATAATTCAAAAATGAATAAACCGCCATGAGTTTTCCACTTGCAATATGCTCAAAAAGAGCCCAGGGTATCTTCGGGGCATCTTTTGTTCTTTTGCATTGACTTTACTTGTACAGTATCTTCCGAGTGGAAAACCTCAAGAATGATCATTACACTTTTTTTAACCATTTGGTGTCTTTGCAAACCTGAAGAAATTACAACACACTCAAACTACTTAGCCTAAGTTATTTAATAATAGAAGTTTATATATGTTCAATGTTCTGCCCATTTAGTTACCTCTTTTTCAGGCAGGCTTTGGATGAAGCTGCCATAAATGTGTACGCCATCACTTGGTATAGGGTTATTGTCACGCTACCACTAGAGGGCGTAGGGTCTCAGGAAAGATGAAAAACTCCTAAGTGTAGTAAGACAGAAGCCTACTAGAGGTCACTAGCACAAGTGCAGGGATAGTCTATCAAGTGAAGATCTATGCTGGGATATTGCATCTGCACAGAGGAATAAGCAAGCTGAAGTCACTTGGAAGCAGGGGGTTGGAAACCAGGAAGTCACATCAGGAGCTGGAGGGAAGCAGAGCCATAGTCAGAGAACAAACCAAGGTCGGAGGTCGGGAGGACAACTAAGTAAAGAAGAGGGAGCAGAGGTGAGGACATGGAAAAGGACAAGGGTCAGGAGGACAGGGAGGTCAGGTGAGACAAGATGGATGGAGGTCAGTATGAGGAGTACTGGGTAGCGGGACTCAATCAGAGCACAATTCACAGGAACCAGTTGCGTACGCTGCAGAGTAGGAACTATTACTGGTGGCATCCTGGAGGTAACAACACCAAGATATGGCAGTGTGACCTCCGGAATGAGGCACGACCGAACAGTGCCCCTGCCATTGGAACTAACCCCGGAGACAAAATACATGCACTGGCTTTGCAGCATCAGCCTTGCTAGAATCATGACAGTTAAACAGTTTCTAATGAGCATTTTGAAGCAAATTTGTTCCAAAATCTACATTAAAAATCACTTCAAATATGCTTTAATTATCCTTATTGATTACCCTGGAAAACAGTTCACTATTCATATGGCAAGATTTGTTGGTACATTTTCTAACAAGGTCTTGAAAACTCTGCTGTGGAAAAAAGGATGTGTAAGGTCAGTTATTTGATGCCTCAAGTAATGCTTGGCACTAAATTGGTAATTTTATTCAATTTATTTTACACAAAACACAAACATTTCGGTCTAGGCGACCTTCATCAGTGTGCAGACATGTTTAATTATCACTGGCATCAGGATGACCAACCGTCTGTGTGCAGATGAGCGCACATCGCATGGGTGGATGCCACTGTGCGCACACAATTGAGTGCCAACTATGACTTGACATGACATATGCGTTTGGAACCTACTTGTGCACCATCCAGCCAGACGTGCCATGCTATCCCTAACTACTTTAATGCAGACTCCTTAAAGACTCCACTCTAAACTTGATCCTGTCAAGTTAAAAGACCACAAAACAACTTATGGAAAAAATTGATGCACACCTCAGATTGCAATACAATTTTTCTTACTACAATTTTCAGTATTTTGGGGGGTAAAATGAATTGTGTTATTCAAAGCTACAATTTTTCATTAATATGGCTATGTGGATGGAAAAAATAATATGTGTTCTTAGATTCTTGGATGAAGGAGAGGAAAAACAAAAAACACAAAAATGAAAATTGTTTTAATTGGAAAAGGGTTGTATTATGTATTTTGCTACAAAAAGCAGTAACAAAAATCAAAATATAGAAGTATACACTTGCTTGCAGAGAAGACGTTAGGATTATGGATGATCGAATACCTCAAATATTCGGCTACGCCCATGTCCGACTAATAGGTCGCCGCTATTCGACTATTGGCGAATATTCAATGCGCAATGTAAGTCTATGGGAAACCTGTTACGGGGGAACCGGCAGATTAGGACCAGGGGTATATATCCCAATCGCCAGTCGGGGCCCACCGTGCTCCAGATGGTAATGGAGCTGCTGGCACCCTGTGGGTTAGGCGGAGACTATAGAGCTGGATGGCTCTGAGATAACTCAAGGAACCGGGGTCATGTGTAGGGACACGTCAGACCGGACGACAATCCAGTTAGCGTTTCGGTGGAGCGGACGCTACTCCGACCACGTGTGTAACAACACGTCAGGCCGGATGGTAACCAGTTAGCATTGACCGAGAAGACCGCTGCGACAGCGCCCTGTCGGCCACGTGTGTAAGACACGTCAGGCCGAGCGGTCCTCCGATTAGCGTTTCTGGCCACCACTCGACTGGCCATGTGTGTAAAGGACACGTCAGACCAGCTAGTCACACCAGTAGCATTTGACTGGGAAGCCGAGGAGGATAATAGGGTTCACACACCCAATCCAGGAACACCCTGTTAACTTCACAGGGGTTCTGGGGTGCGCTGTCCGTGCGCGTAGAGGGCACAACCGGACAGGTGGCACAGCAGGTACACTGTCCGTGTGCATAGAGGGCACTCTTGGACAGGTGACGCAACAGGTATTCTGTCCGTGTGCGTAGGAGGCACGACTGAACAGGTGACACAGCAGCCGCAGCCCAGTTAATGCCACTGGACTGCTCTAGCACAACAGGAACGGTAGCAAGGAAGCACGGCGCCTGACCCTCATGTGCTGAGCCACAAATCTTGGCATGACAGGCACCGTTCGCCTAGCCCTACCTACCGCTTCCAGCAAGGCTTATGCCACCAAGAACTCTAAATGAAGACTGCGCACCTCCATGTTGTCTCCAGCCCCTTTTATAACCTGGGTCCGCCCCAAACCCAGGGTGGAACCACCAAGGTCCAATAGCAGAGTGCCATGTCATCAGTGACGTCACATGCGACCTATCCGGAACCGCCACGTCATTGATGACCTCATGGCAGCCACGCCCTAAACACTTCACCAGTCATCGTCTGACGACCAATGATGAGGTGCCAGATCATAGGGACGGGCCTCTGCGAGCCAGTCCGGAGTTGCCACGTCATCAGGACACCTGACACCCTCTGCCCTATCAGGGCCTGCCACCTCACGGACATGCTCAGTGAGGTCCTTACTGGACCTAGCCGCTGATGCACTAAGTGCCTGAGCATGCTCAGTAGCCTGAGCAACAGGCTTAGAAAGCAGACTATCAGTTTGAGCATGCTCAGTAGGCACATCCCAGAACTTAGACACAGCACGAAATCCAAGTACCTGTGCAAAGAGGCTGTTAGGGTTAATTGTGGGAGCATGCTCAGTAGCCAGAACTGAGGACTTAGTCTCAGACATAACACAAACAGGCTGAGCATGCTCACTAGGCAAAACACCGGGCTTAAACTCTGGCTGGGGTAAATCGGCGCACGCATGCGCACTAGCCGCCTCTCCACACTTAGACGTGGTGGAAGGAACAGCCAACTGGATGACCCGAGGCACGGCCAAGAACGGCAGCCGGCACCTGGGCGCAACAGGAACCGCAGCAGGCTGCTTGCGGGTATGGCGGCGCCGGTTCGTAACAAAACCAGAATAGTTGCCGAATAGCAACTCTTCGGGCTTCCCATAGACTTACATTGCGCATTGAATATTCGCATAGTGGTGACCTATTCGTCGAATATTCACAAATCCGAATATTGCTGAATATTTGTGATATTCGATCCCTAGTTAGGATCTGTCCGAAGGAAAAAATAGTCACTTTTCCATAAATAAGCATTTTTGTTCATTGAAGGCCAATGTATAAAAATATACAGAGCATGTTTGGGATAAGTGATTGTCTCCATATTGGCTTAGCACCCCTCCCATCTATCCAAAATTTTATATTGTAGTAAATTAGTTCAAACTGTATGTATATAATGTTCACATTCAGAAATTAACAAGTAAATAAATGTAAAAAACTAAAACCATGCAACATCAAAAGTCCCTTCAGTATGTTTGTTTGTGGTACGCTACATAAAATCAAGTCTTCTATCTCCAATGAAGATAATAAACATACAGGACTCAATGGATTTGTTTCATGCTTTATTCATCTGTGTACAGAGTACAAACATGTGGTTGGAAAGGAGAAAGACATGTCGGGAGCAAACAGAGCAATGGCCATTTAATGTATTTAATATACAAACTTTTTATACGGTATTTGATTGTATGCAAAAGCAAATTATTCACAGCTATTTGCAACAGTCTAGTTCATTTTGCTAGAAGATTCTAGTCATTTTTTTTTGCAATGTATGCAACTATATGCTACCTGTATGCATAGTTAACAGATCTGTTTTCTGTGTCCATTAAGAAATATTTTACAATCGTTTATATTGGTATATACTTTTTATTTTTTGGAACTAACATTTTATTTCTTATATCTTTATTTTTAAAGAAAAATGCAAATAAAAAAATAGCAAGGCAATTCTTATTTTCTTAATATACCACCAAAAGGGACCTTTTCCTTTACTTGTAGCAGAATTAATTACCGGAGCAAAATCGTTAAACATCTGCTCCTGTGCTGACTACCGGTAAAGACTAAAACATGAGAGAACATGCTCTTCATGCTATAGCATTTCATATTATAATGTCTAATTTTGCTCTATGTACAAAGACATATGGTGTCACGATAACCTAATTGCTTGGGTTCCAGGGCATAAAATGTCTAGAAGAATTAGATCCAATTTTGCATTCAATAAATGTAAACCTCAGAATGTTATGCTTCTCTCATTCACAATACTTATTATATATTTAATACAGACTACTCACATGACACCTTACAGGATTTACCTATATGCATTTGTAATATTATTAATTATAATAACATCCCTTAGTCATAAAGTTTCAAGATATTTGTCCTTCTTTTCAATTTCATAATTTAAATGACAAAATACAGACATCGATGCAGACACTTTGAGCAAATACAAACCCATGAATAAATGCAGCCTCTTCTAAATCGCATTAAAAAGAACCTGTCACATGCAATATGCACCCAAAATCCGAGTAGTTCTGGGTGCATACTGCTAATCACTGCCTAACCGTCCCTGTATCTAGTAGTATAGATAATGAAATCTTTAGAAAAAAATTTTCTAAACATCCTTTATGATATGCTAATGAGCGCATGGGCTAGTCACAAGGGCGCTAGTTCCTGCACTTGTTCCGCCCTCTTAGCATCTTACCAGCGGTGTGGCGCGTACTTGTGTTCACTGTGAACGCTGATCTGAGTGTCCCACACTTCCGGTCATGCACACTAGACCTCTCTGGAGTCAGGACACGTACACCCGGGTTCATACAGTACATGACCGGAATTGTGGAGCATTGAAATCAGCGTTCACAATAGACACAGGTACGCACCTCACCCCTGGTGATGCTGCATTTAATAGCATGTTAGTACACCCCTGTGGGTGTGTTACCATGTTAAGAGGGCGGAATGAGCACAGGAACTAACGCCCTTGCGACTAGTCCCCATGCTCATTAACATATGATAAAAGATCTTTACAAATGCTTTTTCAAAAGATCTCTCTATCTATACCAGTAGATACAGGAATAATTAGGCAGGGAATAGCAATATGTACTCATGACTGCTCGTGGTTCTGGGTGCATATTGCACCTGACAGCTTCAGACCAGAGTGAAGCTTCTGGACTGGAGGCAAACAATATAGCACCAGCTGATTAATATGCTATATTCCTTTCTGATTCTGTTAAAAGCATGGTTTATGCTAATAACTAGACCTTGAGTTGGACTGCTTTTTAGCAGTGCTGTATTTATGACACTGCCCAGTGCCCACCAGATAGGCAAGGGGATCTTAATTAGCATAAAGAGGGTACTTTTGAAAAGGAGTTTAGGAGGTGACTGGTAAAGAGTTATTTTCAAGTTCTTTATTAAAGTTAATACTTTTTTCTCTTAACTGTTCTCATATTTGATTTTTTTTAGTGTTATGATTTTATAGCTGATTGCCTAGGTTACTTGCCACTGCTGTTGGCTTAGAGCTGCCAAATGTTCACAGTAACATACATCTAAACACAGAGATGCATAAAAGAATCTCAATCTCAGGAGCATTAATTCGGAAGCATTGGCAGCATATTCAGTTTCCCACCTTCCCATTTATTATTAAAGAATGGGTCCTGGGCATGTGCAGTAGCCAAGGAGCTGTTCAATAGATCTGCACAGCTCACTGTATGAGCTGATCAGGCGCTTTCTCCTGCTTCTGTAGAGCGCTGCCACACCCCAGGCCCTTGGGATACTCGGTTCCGGGTGGTGGATAATTGGGATCACTGTCACAGGTGGCCATGCCCGCTTCCGTTACCTGGGGGTGCTCGGTAACAGGGTTATTTTGTATGTCACTTGTGACGCCACTGGCGGATTGCGGTATTAAGATGTCCCGCCGCTGCTGTGGTTTTAGGGACAGATGGTATAGCAGCAAGTTTGTTTGCACCCTCCGCCAGTAGGGGCTTAAGTCCCATGTAGGTGTGCTGTGCCTTGTGGTTCGCCAGTAATAGACATGACATAGTTCTTGCAGATTAACTGATATTTACTCACTTGATGTTGCAAGTGCAGTTTGGCACGGCTGGTCAACCGACTTTCCTTTGTCCTGGTGCTGATGTGAGTCCCAGTTGAGCCCTCCGTGCACATGCAGAGCTGATGGTCCCCTTGCCTGAAGCTGTTGGTGACCTGCGGCGCTCTGCTCCTTTGTTTTCCAGGCCCAGTATGACAGGCCTCGCGGTCCCTTGTGGGGTAGGCTACTTCTCTGTGCCCTCTCCCGGTTCCTATATATGAGGCTGTGTCCCTGAGCCTATGGGTGGTGTGGTACCCTGGAAGTCACCACAGATGGCTGGATCAGCAGACCGCCTGGAGCTGTTGTCTACTCTGGGGTCCAGTACCCCCTCGTGCGTAGTGCCTGGGATCTTTCTACCCTCAGGCTACTACCTCCTAGTCGCCTTTTGGGGGTCTCCTCACAATCCTCACACCCCTCTCACTCACTGGCTCCTTTCAACTGTCACTCCTTCAACTGTCGTTTTTCCTCTCCGCCAACTCTGCCTAGCAACACCTGTTGCTTCCCACATGCCACACCCCTTTCCCAGGCTAACAGCTAAGGGATTGGTTCTCACATCTGACCACTGTTAACCCTCTACATGCTGCACCCAGGTCTCAGGGAATGTGCCAGTACCTGTGTGTGAGGTGTGGGTTGTCAGCATAGGGTGTTCCAGAAAGCCTTAGGATCCTGCAGATCACTGGAGTAGAATATCCCAGAGTGTTGCATTCCCCCTTGGTTAAGACCAGCACGTCCGCGGGCTGCAAAAAAAGAAAATCTGCAAAATATATTATTTTTAAAATGGCAATAAATAACAAATATACATTTGTAACAGTTTAGTACTCCGTACACTTTTCTTCCCACCACCCACAGTCTCTGAGGCCACTATCTGGTGGACCTCTCTGAACGTCCTGGTGACTGTTCCCTGTGGGGACTGACCTAGGGAGCACATCACCGGTTATGATGGTGATGTGGTTCTCAGCCTGCTCCGCTGCAGACCCTCCCTGCGACTTCGAGCTCTCCTTTTAGGGTGTTGGGAACAAAAGTTCAGTTCCTGGGTAATCCCAATGAAAAACACCACGTGTGCAACTATATACAAATGTTTTTATGCCACGCCAGTCCTGTGGCTTAGGTCCATAAAAACAAAGGATGGGGAAAAACCTGGATTCTTCCCAAAGGGAGGCACAATTCTTAAACAAATATTACGAACAGTTTTCCAAAAGTCCATACAGGTCAGTCTCTGTGGGGTCAACATGCTTAATATACATTATTTACATTTTACATACAATTAATATGTATTTAATGACCATCTTTAGTCGCATTCCCACTCTTCTAGTCTGGATGGGGGATGACCAATGTTGCTTCTGTTTGACCTACGCAACTCTGGTGTGTCAATGTTGTCTGTGTTTTGTACTACACTTGGTACAGTAGGTTGACTTGGTAAGTATCTACGTGTTCTTACCCTTACTGTAGGATTGACAAGGTCAATGTTTGCAGAACGTTCTGGTTCAACTTCCCCTGAGATTTCTTCTGGTTCTTGTACTGGTACAAGTTCTTCTTGTCTTGGTACAGGTTCTTCTGGTACTTGTGAAAAGGTGATACAAGGTATGACAATGGCTCCATTGTATTGCGGCCAATCTTCTGGGAAATCTCCTAATACAGTATGGATCATTTTCTTCTTTGGCTCAGGTTGAGGTAGATTTATAATTCTTTCTGTACTTTCTTTTGGTGCTAACTGTTTTGGGCATTTCTTTAAATGGTCTCTAGAAACAGCTGTTGATGTTTTTCCTTCATCTTTGCTAATAATACAGACTTTTTTGTTGTCAAAATTAGATGTTTGGACAATGTAAGGTTCTTCTTCCCATTGATCATCAAGTTTGTGAAGTCTTCTTTTTCTTTTTAGTACCCTGTCTCCAGGTATCAATGGTACAGCTTTTGCGTTTCTGTTGTAATCTCTTTCTTGTTTTTCCCTACTTTGGTCTAAATTCCTTTCAACACATTCTTGAACCTTCTTGCATTGAGCTTGACAAGCTGTATTCCAATCACTTTGTGGATGGTCTTCAGGGTTTATGACTCCCAGGTATAGGTCGACGGGTAATCTTCCTGGTCTTGCTCGCATAAGATAAGCTGGCGTGAAGTTTGTCGACCCTACGGGGATGTTGTTATACATATCCACTAGGTCAGGCAATTTTTCTGGCCATTTGTTCCTATCTTCCAGTGGTAGGGTCTACTCTTTAGCATATCAATGACGATCTGATTCATTTTCTCACACATTCCATCTCCTTGAGGGTGATAGGATGTTGTACGAATCTTTTTACAACCATACATATTACAGAACTCTTTAAAAATTTCTGCTTCAAACGCTGGTCCTTGATCTGCAATTAATTGCTCTGGATAACCATAAGGTCTGCAAAAGTAGGCTTGAAACACTTTTGCTGCTGTTTGTGCTGTTAGGTCCTTGACTGGTACTACTACAAGGAATCTTGAATAGTGATCTACAATGGTAAGGGCATAAGTATAACCTTTGGTACTTGGTGTTAACTTCACATGGTCTAAGGCGACTAGTTCTAGAGGTTGTTTGGTAACAATTGGCTGCAGTGGTGCTCTTTGACTATCTTTGTCTTTTCTTCTCAAAGCACATGGACCACAATTTCTACACCAGTTTTCAATAGAAGATCTCATTCCAACCCAGTAGAATCTTTCACGGAGTAATATCTCAAGTTTCTTCCAACCAAAGTGTCCAGCGTCATTGTAGTACGCTTCTAACACTATTGGGATGTCTTTTTTTGGTATTATCACTTGCCACCTCATCTCGTGAGTTTTTGGATTGATGAATCATCTACAGAGTGTTCCCCGGTGGATAAACAACTTATTTCTGTTCTTCCACAGATGTTGGACTTCTTGTGGAGCCTCTGGTGCAAGACGAGAATCAGTTTGGCTTACCAGTCTCTTGATTAGGCTGGGGCCACATGGGGACTACTGCGATCCACTTGCATGACACTCAGCTCATGCTGGCAGTACAGCAGAGCCGAGTGTCATGCGTGTGTCTTTGCAACTGAGGTCCGTTCGTGCGAGCAGACCTCAGCTGCAGGGGTGGGCCGGCACTCAGGAGGGGAGGAAGGGATTTCTCTCCCTCTCTCCTGCATAGCCGGCTATTGCCATTCTCACACTGCACTTGTGGTACACCGGTGTACCGCGAGTGCAGTGCGATTTTTCTCTCGCCCCATTCACTTGAATGGGTGCGAGAGAAAGAGTCTCAGATTACAATCGCAGCATGCTGCGATTGTTTTCTCGGTCCGATTAGGGCTGAGAAAATATTCGCTCATGTGTGCTGACACACAGGCTAGAATTGGTCCGAGGGGAATGCGATGTTTTATCGCACTCCACTCGCACTGTTTTTCTCGCCGTGTGGCTTAGGCCTTAAGCTGACAGTGGGATCACTGTCCTGTGTCTCTTTCCAACTAAAATGTGATAAAGGTTTCAAGGTTGTCTCTTTTGGTCTAGAACCAGTTTGTTGACATTGGCATGTTCTCTTGCGATGGAAGGCAGGTAACTCTATCTCTTCTAGCTCATCTATGTCTTTTCCCTCTTCTTGCAAATGGGGCATTCTTGACAGCGCATCTGCATTTGAGTTCTTTAGTCCAGCTCTGCACTTGATGGTAAAGTCATAGTTGGATAACCGAGCTGCCCAGCGTTGTTCTAATGCGCCCAACTTTGTTGTGTCTAGATGGGTAAGAGGATTGTTGTCAGTGAAGACTGTGAACTTAGTGGCTGCTAGATAGTGCTTGAACCTCTCAGTGATAGCCCAGTCCATGGCCAGGAACTCCAACTTGAAAGAGCTGTAATTTTCCAGATTTCTCTCAGTAGGCTGAAGCTTCCTGCTAGCATAGGAAATTACTCGCTCTCTCCCATTCTGGACCTGTGACAACACTGTTCCTAATCTCACATTGCTGGCATCTGTGTACAGCACAAAGGGTAAGTTGTAGTCTGGATAAGCAAGAATTTCTTCCCCCGTCAGTGCCCACTTCATTTCTTTGAAGGAACTTTCTTCTTTTTCGCCCCATTCGAATGAAGGATCAGACTTCTTGCCTTTCTTGGGTTGACCAACCAGGAGGTCTTGCAAGGGGGCAGCCATCTTGGTGTAACCTTTGATGAATCTTTGGTAGTATCCTACCAGGCCCAGGAACTGACGTACCTGTTTGATAGTAGTTGGTCTTGGCCAGCTCTTGATGACTGTTATCTTGTCTGGATCTTGCGCGACTCCCTCAGCACTGACTACGTGTCCCAGATACTGAACCTTGGGTTTAAGGAGATGGCACTTGGATGGTTTGAGCTTCATGCCGTACTTGGAAAGTGCTTCAAACACCGCTGCCAGATGTTCCAGGTGGTCTTCGTAGGACTTGGAGAACACAATGACGTCATCTAAATAGAGTAGTACAGTTTCAAAGTTCAGATGCCCCAGACAACAGTCCATCAGGTGCTGGAAGGTTCCAGGTGCGTTACAGAGTCCAAACGGCATTCTATTGAACTCGCACAGGCCCACCGGGGTGGCAAACACAGTCTTCTCCTGGTCTTCCTCTGCTACAGAGACCTGCCAATACCCACTAGTAAGGTCTAAGGTGGAAAAGTAGTTAGCAGTCTTGAGTGCAGGTAATGACTCTTCTATGCGGGGTAATGGGTAAGCATCCTTATGTGTAATGCAATTTATCTGCCTGTAATCTACACACATCCACATGGTGCCATCTTTTTTTCTGACTAAGACTAGTGGAGCTGCCCAAGGGCTACAACTATCTCGGATAAATCCCAGCCTCCTTAATGTCATGTAGCATTTTGGTGGTACAGGTCTGTATAGCTCTCTGATGGGAGGATGGTTCCCAGTGGGGATATGGTGTTGTACCCCTTTAATTCTCCCAAAATCCAATGGATGCTTACTGACGACTGGTTCATATTCCTGCACAACCCGGTTTACTCCTTGCTTCTGGTAAGAAGGCGTGGCGTCGGTACCAACATGGAGTTCCTGGCACCAGTTTGCTAATTGCTCATCTGCCAGGTCTGTTGGGGCAAGTGGTTCTGCTGCTTGAATGGCATTTTCAGTGACGGTAAACAATTTACCAATGGTAGCGTACCTGGGCAATTTGGCTTCCTCGTCCCCACAATTTAATATATGTACAGCAACTCTTCCTTTGTGTACATTGACTACCCCCCCCTGGCTGTCCGGATTGTGGACCAGTCCCCTGGGAACACAGGCTCTACCACTGCCTGGTAATCTTGCCCTCTAGGACCTATGGATGCCTAACACCACACCATCATTTCACTTCTTGGAGGTAACACAATGGGGTTAGAATCCATTACCCGCACACTACCCAGTTCTCCACCAGACTGGTTTACCTGTTGTTTTAGCAAGAGGGCTTTATTCTCCTTCTGCAGGACCCTTTGCTGCCTGGCATCGGCAGTCTTGGCGATCTGTTGGAGCAAGAACAATACTTCTCCCAAACAATTTTCAATGATATTGGTACCTAGGATCCCATGGGGATTTCTATCATTTGCATCAGTTTTAACAACAATCAATCCCTGACCCCTAAGCTCCACCCTCCCCACCTTTATGGTTACTTCTTTAAATCCTATCTGCTCTACCGGTAACCCGTTTACAGCATATATGGTAAGGCTTGGATCAGGTCGGGTGAGTTCTTCATCACACCAGAATCGGCAGTACAACTCATAGGGAATGGTGGTTACCTGTGAACCGGTGTCCAACAGTGCAGAAGTGGGGATCCCGTCCAAGGTAATGGACAGAATCGGACGTCCAACCACATATTGGTCCCGCCATTCCATTGGGCCTTGTCGACGTACACCTGGGGATTGGCCCTTGGCCCCAGGGGTTGCATATTTAAAGGACACCTTCTTGCAAGATGGCCTGTTTTACCGCAATGCCGGCAGATGGGTTGTCCTGAAGAACAATAGCGATCGGTGGGTCTCCCTCGCAGTGGGGGATTCCTCCGGTTCCTCTTCAACAGAACGTCCTCAGGGCAGTCAGGAAGCAGGATACGGTCTGGTGGCTTGGGCTCTGGACCAAGCTGCATGGCTTTGAGGATCTTTGCTACGTCCTCGCTGAGTCGCTGCACTTGGTAACGCAGGTCCTCTGGTGCATTAGGGGTCGCAACCTGTCCATTGGCCTTTGCTGGAGTAGAGGAGGCAGGTTCCACTTCCAAGGAAGGGACACTGGCAGGTAGCACCGTCAGGGTAGAGTCTGAGGTTCCGGGGGCTACAACGCCTTGATAGCCCGATCTTTTAGAGTTGCAAAGTCCGCATCAGCATGTTCAAGGGACCACAGGCGCAGTTGCTTGCGGTCCTCTGATGGCAACAGGCCCTGTATGAAGTGCTCCGTTACCATTCGGTTTTCCTCTCTGGCACTGAGAGGATTAACATGTTTTAATGTCCTTATTGCTGCTTGGAGTCTCAGGGCATAGTCCCTGATGTTATTCTGCGGTTTCTGCCTGCAGTTGTAGAACTCCATCCGCAGTTCCGCCTCAGTGCGGGTCTCAAATGCAAGTTTCAATTTGTCAAAGATGGTGGTTACTGACTCGCTTTCAGCGTCTGACCAAGTTTCTGCTTCAAGCTCCGCTGCCCCTTTAAGCTGACCCAGTATAATGGACGCCCTTTGCTTGCCGGTTAAGGGATACATGTCCATTGAAGTAGTTATTTTCTTTTTGAACCCGGCTAAGGTATCCGATTTGCCATTGTACTGGGGCATCCAGGTTGCGCCTGGGAGGTAGGGTAGCATGTGCGGCATGATCGGTGCCACCGCCGCAGCGTCTGCGCTCCGACTCGGTCCGGCAGCGTCTCCGTTCTCTTGCGCTTCCATTTTAGTCCCTCTTGGTTGGTCACACCACGGCCCCCCGAGGAAGCTAACGAAACGTGCGCGTCGGGGCACGTTCTCCACGCTGGCATCCACCTGAACATGGGTAAAATATGTGATATGTTGCATTGCTGCATCTTGTGTTAGGGGATAACCAGGTTTCACTTTGTACTTTGCTATTGCAATAATTGTTGTAATTCCCCTGCCTCCATAGCAGTATGCACCTTAATTCCTATTGACACTCTGAACGCCCACATGGTAATTATGTCTTGGATATGTGGACTATATGTCTTGAATGATGGTAACCTATGTGAGGCCTTCTTCTTATGAGTGTCATAGGATATTGTAATCTTCCCATGGTTAGTATTGGACCTTAGTGTTTCTTGTTAGGATTCCCTCTTGTTTAAACCTATATGTGATTTATATGTTATTTAACATGATGTATTTATAATCTTGCTGAATAAATCTTTTTGGAAAAAATAAAAAAAACTTTTTAATGCAAGATTCCAGCTTTGACGCATTTTTATATGTGTGGACTATGATTTCCAGTCTTTCTCTGGTTTAATATTGGTTAATTTCAGCAACCTTCTCTAGGGGGATCCCGAGCGGCTCAGAAGCTCCTGAAGTCAGGCTACTGCTCGGTGTTTGGCTTCTCTGCAGATTCGCTGTGGGGGGGCGGAGCCAGGTTTCCTGCACACTTTTTCAAACTTTGCGCTCTTTTACAGCCAGAGTGATGGCGCAGTAGTTTTTACTGAGGAAAAATGGCGACAAAGTTTATATACAATTTTAAACGGTTTAAGGCACACTGCACCCAGGGTTGCTGGGCCTAGTTTTTATCCTGTTCGTGACGCCAATTTGTAGAGCGCTGCCACACCCCAGGCCCTTGGGATACTCGGTTCCGGATGGTGGATAATGGGGATCACCGTCACAGGTGGCCATGCCCGGTTCCGTTACCTGGGGGCACTCGGTAACAGGGTTATTTTGTATGGCAGTTGTGACGCCACTGGCGAGTTGCAGTAATAAGATGTCCCGCCGCTGCTGTGGTTTTAGGGACAGATGGTATAGCAGCAAGTGTGTTTGCACCCTCCGCCAGTAGGGGCTTAAGTCCCATGTAGGTGTGCTACGCCTTGTGGTTTGCCAGTAATAGACACGACACAGTTCTTGCAGATTAACTGATATTTACTCACTTGATGTTGCAAGTGCAGTTTGGCATGGCTGGTCAACCGACTTTCCTTTGTCCCGGTGCTGATGTGAGTCCCAGTTGAGCCCTCCGTGTACATGCAGAGCTGATGGTCCCCTTGCCTGAAGCTGTTGGTGACCTGCGGCGCTCCGCTCCTTTGTTTTCCAGGCCCAGTATAACAGGCCTCGCGGTCCCTTGTGGGTAGGCTACTTCTCTGTGCCCTCTCCCGGGTCCTATATATGAGGATGTGTCCCTGAGCCTATGGGAGGTGTGGTACCCTGGAAGTCACCACAGATGGCTGGATCAGCAGACCGCCTGTAGCTGTTGTCTACTCTGGGGTCCAGTACCCCCTCGTGCGTAGTGCCTGGGATCTTTCTACCCTCAGGCTACTACCTCCTAGTCGCCTTTTGGGGGTCTCCTCACAATCCTCACACCCCTCTCACTCACTGGCTCCTTTCAACTCTCACTCCTTCAACTGTCGTTTTTCCTCTCCGCCAACTCTGCCTAGCAACACCTGTTGCTTCCCACAAGCCACACCCCTTTCCCAGGCTAACAGCTAAGGGATTGGTTCTCACATCTGACCACTGTTAACCCTCTACATGCTGCGGCCAGGTCTCAGGTAATGTGCCCCTACCGTGTGTGAGGTGTGGGTTGTCAGCAAAGGGTGTTCCAGAAAGCCTTAGGATCCTGCAGATCACTGGGATGGCATATCCCAGGGTGCTGCACTTCCCTCTTAGCTGCTGATACAGAGCAACTAAGGCACCTCTGTTCACCTCTGCCATAAAGTAACTCCACATGTAGCATGTCGTTGGGTGGTAGTCATGGGCGAAAAGTTGTTTTCATATGCCCGGCACATTAAAGATGGGGTTCTGTCTAGGAGTAGGTGTTGGTGATAGTGATGTGATATGTCTTAGCAGGCCACATGTCGCAGATGGTTTCGCCTGGCCAGGACTAGATGTTACACAGTTCATTGAGGGAGACCACCAGTTTCTTAAAAACGTAATTTTACTGAACAAATGTTTTATGACAACTATGTACATAAAGTAGTGTGTACTTGTATTCTTGTATGTTTCATTATCACTGACCATCATTAAGCACATTCTTTTCACTCCCTCTTCTTCACCAGTTGCCTGTCTCCACAAATCCCACCTGCTTCTCCGTAACACAGCCTAGCACCACATTACAGTCTGTGAAAGTCATCTTTTTCTCTAGTGGTTCCTCATCTTCTCCCTCTTAGTTGGACAGTGTCAATATGGCTGTACTGAGCTTTAAGCTCACGGATGTTAGGGAGCTCCAGCCCAAAGCAACCACTTTGTTTCACACTCTGCTGTGTCCTGTATCGGGACTAGAGTTGAGCGCGGTTCGCGGTTCGAGGTTCTCCAGTTCGCGGCTCGAGTGATTTTGGGGGCTGTTCTAGATCGAACTAGAACTCGAGCTTTTTGCTAAAGCGCTTTGGTTAGTAACCCGATGTTTATCATAGTTACGTGCAGGAAGCCCACACTTCCCCGCTCAGCTCACTCCGCCCCCTCCTGCACGCGGCATGTACACACACACTCTCACACACACACACACACACACAAACACAAACACACGTCCCCAGCCATGCAGTCCACGACACTGACGTCCTCCTGGCACTCTGCACACATGGTCCCGCTCGGCTTGCCTGCGGTGATGAAGTCCCGACCTCAGCGCTGTCACTGTCCTCCATGGCCGCCGCTTGTCACATCACCTTCTCTCGCTTCCGACCCGAGACTGACTAGCAGTGACGTCACGGGCCTCTCGCGATACTTGGCTGTGAAGGTGGCGGTCATTGAACTCAGTGACAGGTTCTGTCAGCAGTGCAGGAGATCAGCGCAGGTAATGTACCTCGCTGACAGCAGCACTTGTCATCCCCCTGCAGTGACCTGGGCTGACCCATTGATGTTAGCTCAGGTCACTGCACTGCTCTCCCAGCCAATGGGGAACATCCTGCTCTTCATTGACTGGGACAGTGTGGATCGTCATGGCAACCCCTTGGATTACACCAGACCTGGATTTGTTTTTCTTTCTAATAAATTGGTTAAAAAGGGAATGTATTGGGGAGTGTTTTTTCAAATTAAAATGTGTTTGTCGTCTATTTTTTTTTATTACTGACTGGGTTTGTGATGTCGGGTATCTGATAGACGCCTAACCTCACCAACCCAGGGCTTGATGCCAGGTGACATTACACATCTGGTATTAACCCCATACATTACCTCGTTTGCCACCGCACCAGGGCACGGGATGAGCTGGGGCGAAGCACCAGGATTGGCGCATCTAATGGATGCGACACTTCTGGGGCGGCTGCGGCCTGCTATTTTTAGGCTGGGGAGAGTCCAATAACCATGGACCTCCCTAGTCTGAGTATATCAGACCCCAGCTGTCTGCTTTACCTTGGCTGGTGATCCAATTTTGGGGGGACCCCTACGTGTTTTTTTTTATTATAATTTATTTAATTTAAAATAACAGCGTGGGGTGCCCTCAGTTTTGTATTACCACCCAAGGTGAGGCTGCCAGCTGTGGTCTGCAGGCTGCAGTCATCTGCTTTACCCTAGCTGGTTACAAAAATAGGGGGAACCCTACGTCATTTTTTTTTTCATTTTTTTGGCTAAATACAAAGCTAAGCACCCCTTAGTGCCACATGAAAGGCACCAAAGGGTGCAAAATTACAAAATGCAGGAGAGTGGGACATTATGTGTCTTTCTGCCATTATAATGACAGAAAAGACTGATATGAAGTGTACAAGCACAGGAAAATCACCAGAGCGCTCTACGCTGTGAAAAGCAGTAGAAAATGGCACTGGAGTGAACATGTGACCGAGTCATGTAGGTTGAAGCTAAGGATCCTGGGTAAATTTATGTATTTTCCCTCCTTCAGTTTTTTTGCAGTACACAAAAAAAATGAAAGGCACACGGATGACAAACAGATGACATACGGACCGTCTACGGAACGGAAACGGATGCCACACAGAAGCACCCGTGAAAAAAAATGGACTGTTTTTTGCAGACCGCAAAAATGGATTGGTCATGTGAATGTAGCCTTATTCTGATCTGCCGTTTATAAACAGCAGGCAGAAATAAGTGAATAACGCCCCCCAGCGTCAGAAAGTCTCCGGGGTTTCAGGGCTAGCTGAGACCCTGGAGATCATGATTCAGGACGGTTTTTCCGGTCCCCGCTCACGTGATCACAGGTATACACCGTACACCGATGATCACGTTACAGTAAATGACAGCGCCGGTAAAAAATTATTTATCTCCCATCTGGCATGAACAAACATGATAAATCTCCTACCCGGTCCCCTTCGGTCCCCCGGTGTCGCCAAAGTGCCCCCCCTGATGCCCTCCCATTCACCCTACTCCTCTGATTTCTGTCGCATGTGCCATGACACATGCGACAGAAAACTTCTCCCCAGGCCCTGCCAGGTCACCCCCTATAACCCCACCGGTGTTCCCCGGTGTCCCACGGTACCTGTGCAGCATTGATCCCCCCCACGGCCCTCTCCTTCACAATAGACGCTGCCGCATGCACAGAGCGGCTGTCAGCTCAGCTTCCTGTGTTCAGACACAGTGAGTGGTGGTTATGCATCTGTAAGCTAAATGGGCGTCACGGTGGCTCAGTAGTTAGCACTGCAGTCTTGCAGTGCTGAGGTCCTAGGGTTCAATTCTCACCAAGGGCACCATCTGCAAGGAGTTTGTATGTTCTTCCCGTGTTTGCATGGGTTTCCTCCGGGTACTCCGGTTTCCTCCCACACTCCAAAGACATACAGCGCTATGGAATTAATAACGCTATATAAATGAATAAATTATTACTGCAATGCCCTGCTCATGAGGTAAGGAACATAATTGATCAGGAGAGCTATATACTACATTTCCAAATGGAGGGATTTGCTTTTATAGTTTACCTGCTGAACGACTACCAAACATGAGAGTCCGTTATACGCCACAAGAAAACACATCTAAATAGCGAGCTCTGTTGTTAAGTATTCATTCAGCTGGATAACTGGACTTAAAGGGGTATTCCATCTCCAAGATCCTATCCCCAATATATAGTAGGTGGAATAGCAATAATATCAGCAAATACCAATATTTGGAAATGTAGAATAGTTCTCCTGATTAGGCATGCCCTTACCTCATGAGCAGGGCATTGCAGCTTTGGTAGCAACCATTACGACATGGACTCTGCTGCTGTGGACCCGGGGAGAGTGAGTGCAGATTCATTGCACCCACACTCCTCATATGAAGGGTCTGCACTCCTAGAAAATGGGGGATACGTTCCCTGAGTGTCTCCCCCCATATTCTACACGTCCTGGGACCCCTTTATTTTTTTTCTTACAATAAATTGGTGAAAGAGGAAATGTTTTGGGGACTGTTTTTTCAAATAAATTTCTTTTGTCGATTTTTTTTTTGTTAGTACTGACAGTTTATGATGTTGGGTATCTAATAGACGCCATGACATCACAATCTGCTGGGCTTGATCTCAGGTGACTTTACAGCTAGTATCAACCCGATTTATTACCCCGTTTGCCACTGCACCAGGGCACGGCATGAGCTGGGGTGAAGCGCCAGGATTGGCGCATCTAGTGGATGCGCCATGTCTGGGGTGCCTGCGGCCTGCTATTTTTAGGCTGTGAAGGCCCAATAACTATGGACCTTCCCACCCTGAGAATACCAGACCACAGCTGTCCGCTTTACCTTGGCTGGTGATCCAATTTGGGGGGGACCCTACTTTTTTTGTGTAATTATTAATATTTATAAAATAATTATAAAAAAAGCCTGGGGGGACCTCCACATTGGATCCCCAACCACGGTAAAGCTGCCAGCTGTGGTTTTCAGGCTACAGCCATCTGCTTTACCCTAGCTGGCTATCAAAAATGGGGGGACCCAACGTCATTTTTTTTTTTAACTATTTTTTAAATAGAAAAAATTAATGGGGTTCCCTGTATTTTGATTGCCAACCAAGGTAACGGCAGGCAGATGGGGGTGGCAACCCATAGCTGTCTGTTTTATCTGCGCTGAGAATCAAAAATACCGCGGAGCGCTACGTCATTTTTTTTAAAGATTTTTTTTTACAGCCCCATGATGTCCAGCAATCAAAATACAGGGAAGCCCATTTTGTTTTTAGTTATTTAAATAAATTATTAAAAAAAATATATATGGGCTCCCGCTGCATTTTTTGTATTGCTAGCTAAGGGTAATCCAAGCAGCTACTGGAAGCTAACCCCCACTGCTTGGTGTTACCTTCACTGGCAATGGAAAATCCAGGGAAGCATTTTTATTTTTTTTGCCAAAAAACTACAAAAAAAGGACGTGAGCTTCGCCATATTTTTGTATGCTAGCCAGGTATAGCAGGCAGGTGCTGGAAGAGTTGGATACAGCGCCAGAAGATGGCGCTTCTATGAAAGTGCCATTTTCTGAGGCGGCTGCAGACTGCAATTCACAGCAGTGGGGCCCAGAAAGCTCAGGCCAACCTGTGCTGCGGATTCCAATCCCCAGCTGCCTAATTGTACCTGGCTGGACACAAAAATGGGGCGAAGCCTACGTCATTTGTTTTCTAATTATTTCATGAAATTCATGAAATAATAAAAAAAGGGCTTCCCTTTACTTTTGTTTCCCAGCCGGGTACAAATAGGCAACTGGGGGTTGGGGGCAGCCGTACCTGCCTGCTGTACCTGGCAAGCATACAAAAATATGGCGAAGCCCACATCATTTTTTCAGGGGGCAAAAAACTTCTGCATACAGTCCTGGATAGAGTATGCTGAGCCTTGTAGTTCTGCAGCTGCTGTCTGTCTGTATGGAGAAGAGCAGACAGCAGCTGCAGAACTACAAGGCTCAGCATACTCCATCCAGGACTGTATGCAGAAGTTTTTGGCCCACCAAAAAAATGACGTGGGCTTCGCCATATTTTTGTATGCTAGCCAGGTACAGCAGGCAGCCACGGGCTGCCTCCAACCCCCAGTTGCCTATTTGTACCTGGCTGAAAACCAAAAATATAGGGAAGCCCGTTTTTTTTAATTATTTCACTTATTTCATGAAATAATTAAAAAAACAAATGACGTGGGCTTCGCCCCATTTTTGTGTCCAGCCAGGTACAACTAGGCAGCTGGGGATTGGAATCCGCAGCACAGGTTAGCCCGAGGTTTCTGGGCGCCATCATCTGGCGCTGTATCCAACTCTTCCAACAGCCCTGGAGCCGGGTGGCTTGTTGGGTAATCATGAGTTAATACTGGCTTTGTTTTACTAGCCAGTATTAAGCCAGAGATTCTTAATGTCAGGCACGTTTGACCCGGCCAAAGAATCTCCAATAAAGGGTTAAAAAAAAACACCACACAGAGAAAAAATACTTTGATAGAAATAAATACACAGACACATTAGAGACTCCATCTTTATTACCCCCTGTCAGCCCTCCACGATCCATGGTCTTCTGTCTTTCTCGTTCAACAAATGCAGCTCTGCTCCATCACTGCTGCATGGGGGAAGACGCTGCTTCTCGTGCAGCCTTCACTCCATGAAGGCTGCATGGGAAGCAGCGTGCAGCCTTCACTCCGTGACAGATCAGTGCTGCTGGCTGCTGGCGGTGACAGACGCGTTACCATAGCAACAGGGCTCCGATCATGTGATTCCCAGAGCCGCGGTTAGCGGTGACGTCACCGCTAACTGCGTTGCTATGGCAATGGTGATCTCTGTTAATGACCGGCTGTGTCAGCCGGTCCCTAACGGAACGGGGAGTCGACCGTGTGCTAGAGCATGTCGCCGGTACACGGCGATACACAAATGTGCACCGTGTACCGGAGAGTGCAATGACAGGTCCTACATGATGCGTCATAGTCATGTGACTAGTCTGTAGCCAATGAGATAATAGCCACGTTACTGGTCACATGGCTATTTTGACGTCACGATAGGTCCTGCATCACTGCTGGCAGTGCTGGTCACCGGGAGGATTCAGCGATCATCGGATGGAATAGCGGCAGGAGACAGAGTGCAGGAGGGATCGCGGGGACAGGTAAGTGTTATGGCAATGTTTATTAACTGTATATGTACATTTATAATGCGTTTTTATGTGTTTGTGATTGCCTCCCATTATATCCTATTGTTTTGAATTCGGTTCGTCGAACGTTCGCCGAACTGAACTCGAACAAGACCTCCGTTCGACAAACCGAACTCGAGCTGAACCATAGCTGGTTCGCTCATCTCTAATCGGGACTCATTTCATGCCATCATTTTTAGTCCTCTAGTCAGTTCCTTGACCCAACTCCTGTAAAATGCTTTGCAACGCAGTCAGTTCTCTGCTCTATGTCTTGATTAGATTTCTTTTTCTCTCTTGCCTCAGGATCTCACTATCCTCTGCTCTGGTCTCATTTCACTTAAGGGGCATCCAATTCATGTGGCTCTGCAGACTATTTAGACCTAAGGTGTGTCTTCACAAACTGGGCCTTATCGGACTTTCTAAAAGGAAACAGTCACTGTCCCTACAATGTAGCCACTCCCACTGTGGGCTGCTGCCAATACTTAACTCTCTTGCCCTTTAGTATGGCAAAACTTGTTCAACAATCAACACTTATCACAGTTCACACTACACAATAACTAGGATGAAATACACAATATACAATCATAACACAATTAGTGACTTTAAGGGGGAACAGGAGAGTATGCCCATCTCCTGCCCAGTAAGATGCAGAGGCAAATAATTATTCTCTCTCACCTCTGTTCACATCCCACTGCTATCAGCAGGAATAACATGCTTCCTCTACATATCTCCCTTCACCCCCTGTCACTAGCTGAAACAATGTGCTATTTTTCCATTACCACTCTGCTTGCCATCAACAGAAAGTATGTGCTTCCTATGTTGCTTAGGCAGCATGTTCCTAATAATATAGTAAATATAAAGTGATCTGATTCTCCCGGATGAGTTTGTGGAAATCAAATTGCACTCAGATGTCATCCAATGGTATTTTTCAAAACTTTATTGATACACTTAGGATTACATGCATTTTTAGTGCACTAAAAGCACATTTGTGTTTTTTACTTTCAGATTTACCACATCTAAATCAAGTCTATATGGGAAAAACTTCACATGAAACTTAGTGTAGTGTAGAGAAATTGAGATAATGTGGATTTAAAAAAAAAAAATAAATGGATTTGAAACACGAACCAAAAGTCAGTTTAGGCTAAGTAAAAAAGAAGCACAGTGAGATTTTCATAACTCCCATCCACTGTTCTAGAATTGTAAGATGCTGCATTTTTGACCCTGCGAAAATGCAGAGTCAAAAACTCACTAAAAACATAGCCTAACCATGAGGCATCATGGCCGACCACCACTTAAGCAGTGGTTCAACAGTAGGGGGAGAAGAAGGATAGGTATACATGCATAACAGCTGTTGTGCAATCATTATGTCTGTATTTTATCCGATGACCTAATAAATTAATTGTTTATGGAATTGTCGGTGTTGAGTGTTTTCCATGTTCATCTTTATTTGCAAGAATTATGCCTGTACTTATGAAAGCTCAGCACCACTTTCTGACTTTGGCAGCCTTTTTCTGAGACCAGTAAAATTTTTATTTTTTTGTTGATGGAGCTAGCTATAATCAGATTTACTGACACTAATATGGAGTAGACATGAAGTTTTTATCTTTTGTCTCTTTATTACATTTTCTATATGGATTAATTAAATTATATATTTTGATACACTGGACATACAGAAATTACATTTTTAAAATATCTTTATTTAAGGTGGTGGCAGACTTTTACTTTTTTTATTTTTAAAAACTTTTATTTTATTCTTTTTTGTTTGTTTCTTTGGGAGCGTCCAGTAATCTTTAGATATATCATCTACATTGCTACAATTGTGCTGTATATAGAGTAAGGGGCACTTTGCACACTATGACATTGCAGCTGTGACGCGAAAGTGACGCACATCCGGCGTTGCAGTCGATATCGTAGTGTGTAAATCCTTTTTGATATGATTAACGAGCTCAAAAGCGTCGTTATTGTATCATCGGTGTAGGGTCCGGCATTTCCACGAATTGGGAAATACCGATATTACGATGTTGTTCCTCGTTCCTGCGGCAGCACACATCGCTGTGTGTGAAGCCGCAGGAGCGAGGAACATCTCCTACCTGCATCCTGCGGCTCACGCCGGCTATGTGGAAGGAAGGAGATGGGCGGGATGTTTACGTCCCGCTCATCTCCGGCCCTCCACTTCTATTGGCCGCCTGCTGTGTGACGTCGTTATGACGCTGCATGACCCGCCCCCTTAATAAGGAGGCGGTTCGCCGGCCAGAGCAACGTCGCAGGGCAGGTGAGTGCATGAGAAGCTGCCGTAGCGATAATGTTCGCTACGGCAGCTATCACCATGATATCGCAGCTGCGACGGGGGCGGGGACTATCGCTTTTGGCATCGCAGCATCGGCTTGCAATGTCGTAGTGTGCAAAGTGCCCCTAAATCATGTTTTTTTCTGAAGCCCAGAAAAAGCATGATAGCAACCATCATGGGCTTCAGATGGCCACCAGCTGACATAGAAGCACATCAGTACCCCAAGATCACGTTGTGTTAAGCCAAATGGATGCCCCACCATGCTCTTGCCATAATACTGGCACTATCAGAGATTGTCAGTAGCATCTAAATGGTTAAACAGCAGCAAGTGGATGAAGCTCAGATTGCCACTGTTAGATCTCTTGCGTTTTGCATGGAAGAATAAAATCCAATAAAACATTGGATTGCACTCACACCAGTGCAAAACTATGGGGTAGTGTCCATCTGCAGTTGATTTCTCATGTCATATCAGCATGAAAAGTGAATTACATAATGCTGCATTTGGCAGTGAGTCTCTGCTCACAAGCACCCATACAAGTCTATGGATGCGTGTGAAACATTGCATTGCACTCGGACGTCATCAGAGTGCACTGCAATGTACTCAGGATCAGGCTGGGGAGGATCCGGTCACAAGATCAGATCGAAGTCACATGACCCTCAGCTCACACCCGCAGCACAGGGTCATTAGCATATCACTTGCGATGCTCTTGCATCGGACGCTATACACAAGTGGAACCAAGGCCTTAGGCCGGAGTTACACTCGCCCAAGTCTCGCATCACATCACCCGGCACGACCACACACTCTCTGGACATCAGTGTCTCAGCCGCATAGAAATACATGCAGCCGACACGCTCCTGTCAGGAGTGTGTGTGGCCGTGCTGGGTGATGCAATGCGAAACTTGTGCGAGTCACACACGAGACACTTGCAAATGTGACTACGGCATTAGAGACACAATCAGACTGTGTAACACACACAGCCAGCATTTGCAGGATGTAGAACAGACTCTGATTCTGACTATCCTTCACACTTTTCATCCCTAGCATGAATGTATAGTTATTAGAGATGAGCGAACCGGTCCCGGTTCGGCTCGAGGTCGGTTCGCCGAACGGAGGTCCCGTTCGAGTTCGGCTCGTCGAACGTTCGACGAACCGAACTCGAGCCAATAGGAAACAATGGCAGGCAATCACAAACACAGTAAAACACCTAGAAAACACCCTCAAAGGTGTCCAAAAGGTGACAAACAACTCAAACACATGGGAAAGTGACAAGGACATATACTCATGCGAAAACAAAACAGCTGGACAAGGAAAAAGAGGAGGACACACAGATATAGGCATGGCACGCCATTCTAAAATCATGTAAAACACCGCAAGGTGACTCCAAGCGTAGTCTCCCTTTTTTTCCAAAAATTGGGCCCCACACACACCCACCCCTTCAGTGGCAGCAGTTGTGCCACAGTTGTACACTTCACAGCTACATTTGCATCAAGCACATTCAAAAATACGCCATTCTTATCCGTCCCCAGGATGACACCGGGGTAGGTAGCAAAGTCTTTCCTGATCCCAGCTCTGTTCATCTTGGCTTCTTTTAAAAACACAGCAAGCAAGGGTTACTCCAAGCGGAGTCTCCCTTTTTTTCCAAAAATTGTGCCCCACACACACCCACCCATTCAGTGGCAGCACTTGGGCCCTAGTTGCAAACAGGATGTTTTGATTTGCATCAAGCACATTCAAAAATACGCCATTCTTATCCGTCCCCAGGATGACACCGGGGTAGGTAGCAAAGTCTTTCCTGATCCCAGCTCTGTTCATCTTGGCTTCTTTTAAAAACACAGCAAGCAAGGGTTACTCCAAGCGGAGTCTCCCTTTTTTTCCAAAAATTGTGCCCCACACACACCCACCCATTCAGTGGCAGCACTTGGGCCCTAGTTGCAAACAGGATGTTTTGATTTGCATCAAGCACATTCAAAAATACGCCATTCTTATCCGTCCCCAGGATGACACCGGGGTAGGTAGCAAAGTCTTTCCTGATCCCAGCTCTGTTCATCTTGGCTTCTTTTAAAAACACAGCAAGCAAGGGTTACTCCAAGCGGAGTCTCCCTTTTTTTCCAAAAATTGTGCCCCACACACACCCACCCATTCAGTGGCAGCACTTGGGCCCTAGTTGCAAACAGGATGTTTTGATTTGCATCAAGCACATTAAAAAATACGCCATTCTTATCCGTCCCCAGGATGACACCGGGGTAGGTAGCAAAGTCTTTCCTGATCCCAGCTCTGTTCATCTTGGCTTCTTTTAAAAACACAGCAAGCAAGGGTTACTCCAAGCGGAGTCTCCCTTTTTCTCCAAAAATTGTGCCCCACACACACCCACCCATTCAGTGGCAGCAGTTGTGCCCCAGTTGTACAATTCACAGCTAGATTTGCATCAAGCACATTCAAAAATACGCCATTCTTATCCGTCCCCAGGATGACACCGGGGTAGGTAGATAAAGTCTTTGCTGACCCATGACTTGTTCATCTTGGCTTCTTTTAAAAACAATGTAAGCAAGGGTTACTCCAAGCGGAGTCTCCCTTTTTCCCAAAAATTGGGCCCCACACACACCCACCCCTTCAGTGGCAGCAGTTGTGCCCCAGTTGTACAATTCACAGCTAGATTTGCATCAAGCACATTCAAAAATACGCCATTCTTATCCGTCCCAAGGATGACACCGGGGTAGGTAGCAAAGTCTTTCCTGATCCCAGCTCTGTTCATCTTGGCTTCTTTTAAAAACACAGCAAGCAAGGGTTACTCCAAGCGGAGTCTCCCTTTTTCCCAAAAATTGGGCCCCACACACACCCACCCCTTCAGTGGCAGCAGTTGTGCCCCAGTTGTACAATTCACAGCTAGATTTGCATCAAGCACATTCAAAAATACGCCATTCTTATCCGTCCCAAGGATGACACCGGGGTAGGTAGCAAAGTCTTTCCTGATCCCAGCTCTGTTCATCTTGGCTTTTTTTAAAAACACAGCAAGCAAGGGTTACTCCAAGCGGAGTCTCCCTTTTTTCCAAAAATTGGGCCCCACACACACCCACCCCTTCAGTGGCAGCAGTTGTGCCCCAGTTGTACAATTCACAGCTAGATTTGCATCAAGCACATTCAAAAATACGCCATTCTTATCCGTCCCCAGGATGACACCGGGGTAGGTAGATAAAGTCTTTGCTGACCCATGACTTGTTCATCTTGGCTTCTTTTAAAAACAATGTAAGCAAGGGTTACTCCAAGCGGAGTCTCCCTTTTTCCCAAAAATTGGGCCCCACACACACCCACCCCTTCAGTGGCAGCAGTTGTGCCCCAGTTGTACAATTCACAGCTAGATTTGCATCAAGCACATTCAAAAATACGCCATTCTTATCCGTCCCAAGGATGACACCGGGGTAGGTAGCAAAGTCTTTCCTGATCCCAGCTCTGTTCATCTTGGCTTCTTTTAAAAACACAGCAAGCAAGGGTTACTCCAAGCGGAGTCTCCCTTTTTTCCAAAAATTGGGCCCCACACACACCCACCCCTTCAGTGGCAGCAGTTGTACCCCAGTTGTACAATTCACAGCTAGATTTGCATCAAGCACATTCAAAAATACGCCATTCTTATCCGTCCCCAGGATGACACCGGGGTAGGTAGATAAAGTCTTTGCTGACCCATGACTTGTTCATCTTGGCTTCTTTTAAAAACAATGTAAGCAAGGGTTACTCCAAGCGGAGTCTCCCTTTTTCCCAAAAATTGGGCCCCACACACACCCACCCCTTCAGTGGCAGCAGTTGTGCCCCAGTTGTACAATTCACAGCTAGATTTGCATCAAGCACATTCAAAAATACGCCATTCTTATCCGTCCCCAGGATGACACCGGGGTAGGTAGATAAAGTCTTTGCTGACCCATGACTTGTTCATCTTGGCTTCTTTTAAAAACAATGTAAGCAAGGGTTACTCCAAGCGGAGTCTCCCTTTTTCCCAAAAATTGGGCCCCACACACACCCACCCCTTCAGTGGCAGCAGTTGTGCCCCAGTTGTACAATTCACAGCTAGATTTGCATCAAGCACATTCAAAAATACGCCATTCTTATCCGTCCCAAGGATGACACCGGGGTAGGTAGCAAAGTCTTTCCTGATCCCAGCTCTGTTCATCTTGGCTTCTTTTAAAAACACAGCAAGCAAGGGTTACTCCAAGCGGAGTCTCCCTTTTTTCCAAAAATTGGGCCCCACACACACCCACCCCTTCAGTGGCAGCAGTTGTGCCCCAGTTGTACAATTCACAGCTAGATTTGCATCAAGCACATTCAAAAATACGCCATTCTTATCCGTCCCAAGGATGACACCGGGGTAGGTAGCAAAGTCTTTCCTGATCCCAGCTCTGTTCATCTTGGCTTCTTTTAAAAACACAGCAAGCAAGGGTTACTCCAAGCGGAGTCTCCCTTTTTTCCAAAAATTGGGCCCCACACACACCCACCCCTTCAGTGGCAGCAGTTGTGCCCCAGTTGTACAATTCACAGCTAGATTTGCATCAAGCACATTCAAAAATATGCCATTCTTATCCGTCCCCAGGATGACACCGGGGTAGGTAGATAAAGTCTTTGCTGACCCATGACTTGTTCATCTTGGCTTCTTTTAAAAACAATGTAAGCAAGGGTTACTCCAAGCGGAGTCTCCCTTTTTCCCAAAAATTGGGCCCCACACACACCCACCCCTTCAGTGGCAGCAGTTGTGCCCCAGTTGTACAATTCACAGCTAGATTTGCATCAAGCACATTCAAAAATACGCCATTCTTATCCGTCCCAAGGATGACACCGGGGTAGGTAGCAAAGTCTTTCCTGATCCCAGCTCTGTTCATCTTGGCTTCTTTTAAAAACACAGCAAGCAAGGGTTACTCCAAGCGGAGTCTCCCTTTTTTCCAAAAATTGGGCCCCACACACACCCACCCATTCAGTGGCAGCACTTGGGCCCTAGTTGCAAACAGGATGTTTTGATTTGCATCAAGCACATTCCAAATCAACAAGCATTTACTCTCCCCAGGATGACACAGGGGTAGTAAATTCCTTCTGGATCCATGACTTGTTCATTTTGATGAACGTCAGTCTGTCCACATTGTCACTGGACAGACGTGTGCGCTTATCTGTCAGCACACACCCAGCAGCACTGAATACACGTTCAGAGACAACGCTGGCAGCTGGACACGACAAAATCTCCAAGGCGTAAGTTGCGAGCTCTGGACATTTTTCTAGGTTTGAAGCCCAAAAGGAGCAAGGCTCCAGTTGCACAGTCATGGCATCGATGTTCATTTGGAGATACTCCTGTATCATCCTCTCCAGCCGTTGAGTATGTGTCAGACTTTTTGTCTCTGGTGGCCTTGCAAAAGAGGGTCTAAAAAAATTATGAAAAGATTCCATAAAATTGCTGTTACCAGCACCAGATACGGTCCTACTGGTACGGGTAGACTGTTGAAGATGACGAGACCATCCCATGTTTGTCAAGTTACAACTGGGAGATTCCCTCCCTGCACCTGCACGGTTGTTTGGTGGAAAAGCCGAGCTAAGATCGAGTAACAGCTTCTGCTGATACTCCTGCATACGTGCGTCCCTTTCTATGGCTGGAATTATGTCAAAAAATTTGGACTTGTACCGGGGATCTAATAGTGTGGCAATCCAGTAGTCATCATCACTTCTAATTTTGACAATACGACTGTCATGTTGGAGGTAGTGCAACAAAAAGGCACTCATGTGTCTTGCGCAGCCATGCGGACCAAGTCCACGCTGTGTTTGTGGCATAGAGGTGCTACCCGCTCTTTCTTCCTCTGACATCTCCCCCCAACCTCTTTCAACTGAAATTTGACCAAGGTCTCCCTCATCCGCTGAGTCTTCCATGTCCATGGACAGTTCGTCCTCCATTTCTTCATGTTCTCCTGCACCTTCCTCAACATTTCGCCTGCTAACATGCGCCCTTGTTGATCCCTGTCCCCCATGGTCCCATGCCTGCTGCGTTGGTGATGATGAACGTCTGGACCTTGGTGATGTTGTTGTCCCTTGCGCATATGAATCCTCCTGAAGTTCCTCCCCTTCCTGTTGTCCCACCCCCTGACTCTGAATAGTGTTTAACGTGTGCTCCAGCATGTAAATGACTGGAATCATCATGCTGATAATGGCATTGTCAGCGTTAAACATATTCGTCGCCATGTCGAAACTGTGCAGAAGGGTGCATAGGTCCTTGATCTGAGACCACTCCATCAGGGTGATCTGACCCACCTCTGCATCTCGTTGGCCCAGGCTATACGTCATGACGTATTGCACCAGGGCTCTGCGGTGCTGCCACAGTCGCTGTAACATGTGGAGCGTTGAATTCCAGCGTGTCGCCACATCGCATTTCAGGCGATGAACCGGCAGGCCGAAAGACTTCTGGAGCAATGCAAGTCGCTCTGCTGCGGCGCTTGAACGGCAGAAGTGAGCTGACAGTTTTCGTGCCCTGTTCAGAAGGCCATCTAGGCCGGGATAGTGTGTTAAAAATTGCTGGACGACAAGGTTCAACACGTGAGCCATACAAGGTACGTGTGTCACCTTGCCCAGGCGAAGGGCCGCACCCAGGTTTGCAGCATTGTCGCACACGGCCTTACCAGGCTGCAGGTTGAGTGGAGACAACCATTTATTAAACTCGGATCGCAGAGCTGACCACAACTCCTCAGCTGTGTGACTCTTATTCCCAAGACATGTCAAGCTAAAGACCGCCTGATGCCGTTGCGCTCTGCTGCCAGCATAGTAATGAGGCGTGCGTGATTCCTTCTGCGCAGTGAGAACGCTGGTGGCCTGACCAGGCAGGCTTGGGGCGGAGGTGGAGGACCCAGATGAGGTGGAGGATGCAGAAGCTGTGGCGGAACTTGGACAGACAGAGGATTGACACACAAGTCGTGGGGACGGCAAGACTTGTGCAGCAGACCCTTCACCATCTATCACCATAGTTACCCAGTGCCCAGTCAGCGACATGTAACGTCCCTGTCCATGCTTACTGGTCCAAGTATCGGTGGTGAAATGCACCCGTTCACACACAGAGTTTCTCAAGGAAGCGGTGATGTTGTGTGCGACATGCTGGTGTAGCGCGGGCACACCTTTCTTAGAGAAGTAGTGGCGACTAGGCATCTGGTACTGGGGCACAGCGACAGACATAAGGTCTCTAAAATCCTGTGTGTCCACTAGGCGGAAAGGCAGCATTTCGGTAGCCAACAGCTTACAGAGGGATAGAGTCAACCTCTTAGCTTTGTCATGGGTCGGAGGAAGTGGCCTTTTATTTGACCACATCTGAGGGACAGAGATCTGGCTGCTGTGTGTAGACGGTGTTGAGTAGGGTGTCCCTGGAAAAATGCAGGTTTGTGAGGAAAGTGCAGGTGGAGACATGATGTTGCCTTCATCCAACGTTGGTGCTATCGATGTCTGAGAGAGCTGTACACACTCACTTGTTTCCCCTTCCAAACCAACTGACGACCTACCAAGCAAACTGCCTGTTGCGGTTACAGTGGTGGAAGTTTTGCATGGAAAAACAGGTGTGACAGCTGTCCCCACAGTCCTAGAAGATGAAGAGCGCGCGGATGCACTGGAAGGGGCGGACGGTGGATGGTTCGCTCCGCTAGGCCGCATTGCAGCACAGTGAGCTTCCCACCGGGACCTATGATATTTATTCATGTGACGATTCATGGAAGAAGTTGTCAAACTGCTGAGGTTTTGACCTCTACTAAGAGAATCATGACAAATGTTACATATCACATGATTTGGGCGATCTTTTTCTATGTCAAAAAAGGACCAGGCTAGGCAAGGCTTAGAGGCCATGCGACCTGTTGATCCACCCCGAATAATGCTCATAGGCAGAGTGGTGGCTGAGGATGCAGTTGTAGACGTGCTACCAGTGCTCCGACTCTGTCCAGGAAGGCGCAAGGTAACTTCGTCGTCAGTTGCATCCTCCTCCACCACCTCTGTTGACCTCCTCGAGTGCCTGACTGGGTAGGTGGGATCTAGAACTTCATCATCAATTGTTGTGTTTGCACTCCCCTCCCCCTCAGACCGAGCCTCTTCTTGCCCTGACCGAATATTTAAGTTGTCATCCCAATCGGGTATCTGCGTCTCATCTTCATCAGTATGTTCCTCATTGTCTATAACCACAGGTGTTACAGTTTGTGACAAAGGGTCAACATTATGCTCAGAAACTTGGTCCTCATGGCCTGAATCAGAGTCACAAAGGTTCTGGGCATCACTGCAGACCATTTCCTGTTCTGTACTCACTGTAGCTTGGGAGCAGACCTCTGATTCCCAGGCTATAGTGTGACTGAACAGCTCTGCAGACTCAGCCATCTCAGTTCCACCATACTGTGCAGGGCTGATGGAGACTTCAGAGCTGGGAGAAACAAGTGTGATTGGGATGACAACTCAGAGGACTGGTGTTTTTTGGATGCGGTACTTGAAGTGGCTGAGAGGGCACTTGTTGGACCACTTGAGATCCATTAAAGCATTTTCCTTTTTTGGCCATCAGCTACCTTTGTTCCTGTTGTTCTTGTCCGTAAAAAAGGGAGCACATCGGATTGTCCACGGTAAGTAGTAGACATCTTACTTTTGCTGGTAGATGGTCTATCTTCAGCAGATGATAATGGAGCTTTGCCACCTTCCCCACAGACAAAACCTTTTTTGCCTTTTCCACCATGCCTCTTCCCCTTTCCACCAGCATCTGTCATTTTGCCACTCATGTTGATTGCGACAAGATTGTGGACTGAAAATGTGGTAGTAAAAATTGAGAGGTGGTGAACATTGCAGTGGTGGTCTAGCTTTATTAACAGCAGAATAATAAAGAATAAATATCCCTGACAATGCAACTACGGCCCTTAAACTGGCAGCAAAAAATCCTAGTATAATGGCTTACTTATATTGAGTTGGAGTGTGCAACGCAGGCAGATGCGCTCTGCAAATGTCTTGGCACTAGTGGGACTATAGCAAAGTCCAATAGCCACGTATAGGATGCCACTAGGTACACTGAGTGTTTGCTAGTATAATGGCTTAGTTATAATGAGTTGGAGTGTGCAACGCAGGCAGATGCGCTCTGCAAATGTCTTGGCACTAGTGGGACTATAGCAAAGTCCAATAGCCACGTATAGGATGCCACTAGGTACACTGAGTGTTTGCTGGTATAATGGCTTAGTTATAATGAGTTGGAGTGTGCAACGCAGGCAGATGCGCTATGCAAATGTCTTGGCACTAGTGGGACTATAGCAAAGTCCAATAGCCACAGATAAGATGCCACTAGGTACACTGAGTGTTTGCTAGTATAATGGCTTAGTTATGAGTTGGAGTGTGCAACGCAGGCAGATGCGCTCTGCAAATGTCTTTGCACTAGTGGGACTATAGCAAAGTCCAATAGCCACAGATAAGATGCCACTAGGTACACTGAGTGTTTGCTAGTATAATGGCTTAGTTATGAGTTGGAGTGTGCAACGCAGGCAGATGCGCTATGCAAATGTCTTGGCACTAGTGGGACTATAGCAAAGTCCAATAGCCACGTATAGGATGCCACTAGGTACACTGAGTGTTTGCTAGTATAATGGCTTACTTATAATGAGTTGGAGTGTGCAACGCAGGCAGATGCGCTCTGCAAATGTCTTTGCACTAGTGGGACTATAGCAAAGTCCAATAGCCACGTATAGGATGCCACTAGGTACACTGAGTGTTTGCTAGTATAATGGCTTAGTTATGAGTTGGAGTGTGCAATGCAGGCAGATGTGCTCTGCAAATGTCTTGGCACTAGTGGGACTATAGCAAAGTCCAATAGCCACAGAAAAGATGCCACTAGGTACACTGAGTGTTTGCTAGTATAATGGCTTAGTTATGAGTTGGAGTGTGCAACGCAGGCAGATGTGCTCTGCAAATGTCTTGGCACTAGTGGGACTATAGCAAAGTCCAATAGCCACGTATAGGATGCCACTAGGTACACTGAGTGTTTGCTAGTATAATGGCTTACTTATAATTAGTTGGAGTGTGCAACGCAGGCAGATGCGCTCTGCAAATGTCTTTGCACTAGTGGGACTATAGCAAAGTCCAATAGCCACAGATAAGATGCCACTAGGTACACTGAGTGTTTGCTAGTATAATGGCTTAGTTATGAGTTGGAGTGTGCAATGCAGGCAGATGTGCTCTGCAAATGTCTTGGCACTAGTGGGACTATAGCAAAGTCCAATAGCCACAGATAAGATGCCACTAGGTACACTGAGTGTTTGCTAGTATAATGGCTTAGTTATGAGTTGGAGTGTGCAACGCAGGCAGATGCGCTCTGCAAATGTCTTTGCACTAGTGGGACTATAGCAAAGTCCAATAGCCACAGATAAGATGCCACTAGGTACACTGAGTGTTTGCTAGTATAATGGCTTAGTTATGAGTTGGAGTGTGCAACGCAGGCAGATGCGCTCTGCAAATGTCTTTGCACTAGTGGGACTATAGCAAAGTCCAATAGCCACGTACAGGATGCCACTAGGTACACTGAGTGTTTGCTAGTATAATGGCTTAGTTATGAGTTGGAGTGTGCAACGCAGGCAGATGCGCTCTTCAAATGTCTTTGCACTAGTGGGACTATAGCAAAGTCCAATAGCCACGTATAGGATGCCACTAGGTACACTGAGTGTTTGCTAGTATAATGGCTTAGTTATGAGTTGGAGTGTGCAACGCAGGCAGATACGCTCTGCAAATGTCTTTGCACTAGTGGGACTATAGCAAAGTCCAATAGCCACGTATAGGATGCCACTAGGTACACTGAGTGTTTGCTAGTATAATGGCTTAGTTATGAGTTGGAGTGTGCAATGCAGGCAGATGTGCTCTGCAAATGTCTTGGCACTAGTGGGACTATAGCAAAGTCCAATAGCCACAGATAAGATGCCACTAGGTACACTGAGTGTTTGCTAGTATAATGGCTTAGTTATGAGTTGGAGTGTGCAACGCAGGCAGATGCGCTATGCAAATGTCTTGGCACTAGTGGGACTATAGCAAAGTCCAATAGCCACGTATAGGATGCCACTAGGTACACTGAGTGTTTGCTAGTATAATGGCTTACTTATAATGAGTTGGAGTGTGCAACGCAGGCAGATGCGCTCTGCAAATGTCTTTGCACTAGTGGGACTATAGCAAAGTCCAATAGCCACGTATAGGATGCCACTAGGTACACTGAGTGTTTGCTAGTATAATGGCTTAGTTATGAGTTGGAGTGTGCAATGCAGGCAGATGTGCTCTGCAAATGTCTTGGCACTAGTGGGACTATAGCAAAGTCCAATAGCCACAGAAAAGATGCCACTAGGTACACTGAGTGTTTGCTAGTATAATGGCTTAGTTATGAGTTGGAGTGTGCAACGCAGGCAGATGTGCTCTGCAAATGTCTTGGCACTAGTGGGACTATAGCAAAGTCCAATAGCCACGTATAGGATGCCACTAGGTACACTGAGTGTTTGCTAGTATAATGGCTTACTTATAATTAGTTGGAGTGTGCAACGCAGGCAGATGCGCTCTGCAAATGTCTTTGCACTAGTGGGACTATAGCAAAGTCCAATAGCCACAGATAAGATGCCACTAGGTACACTGAGTGTTTGCTAGTATAATGGCTTAGTTATGAGTTGGAGTGTGCAATGCAGGCAGATGTGCTCTGCAAATGTCTTGGCACTAGTGGGACTATAGCAAAGTCCAATAGCCACAGATAAGATGCCACTAGGTACACTGAGTGTTTGCTAGTATAATGGCTTAGTTATGAGTTGGAGTGTGCAACGCAGGCAGATGCGCTCTGCAAATGTCTTTGCACTAGTGGGACTATAGCAAAGTCCAATAGCCACAGATAAGATGCCACTAGGTACACTGAGTGTTTGCTAGTATAATGGCTTAGTTATGAGTTGGAGTGTGCAACGCAGGCAGATGCGCTCTGCAAATGTCTTTGCACTAGTGGGACTATAGCAAAGTCCAATAGCCACGTACAGGATGCCACTAGGTACACTGAGTGTTTGCTAGTATAATGGCTTAGTTATGAGTTGGAGTGTGCAACGCAGGCAGATGCGCTCTTCAAATGTCTTTGCACTAGTGGGACTATAGCAAAGTCCAATAGCCACGTATAGGATGCCACTAGGTACACTGAGTGTTTGCTAGTATAATGGCTTAGTTATGAGTTGGAGTGTGCAACGCAGGCAGATACGCTCTGCAAATGTCTTTGCACTAGTGGGACTATAGCAAAGTCCAATAGCCACGTATAGGATGCCACTAGGTACACTGAGTGTTTGCTAGTATAATGGCTTAGTTATGAGTTGGAGTGTGCAATGCAGGCAGATGTGCTCTGCAAATGTCTTGGCACTAGTGGGACTATAGCAAAGTCCAATAGCCACAGATAAGATGCCACTAGGTACACTGAGTGTTTGCTAGTATAATGGCTTAGTTATGAGTTGGAGTGTGCAACGCAGGCAGATACGCTCTGCAAATGTCTTTGCACTAGTGGGACTATAGCAAAGTCCAATAGCCACGTATAGGATGCCACTAGGTACACTGAGTGTTTGCTAGTATAATGGCTTAGTTATGAGTTGGAGTGTGCAATGCAGGCAGATGTGCTCTGCAAATGTCTTGGCACTAGTGGGACTATAGCAAAGTCCAATAGCCACAGATAAGATGCCACTAGGTACACTGAGTGTTTGCTAGTATAATGGCTTAGTTATGAGTTGGAGTGTGCAACGCAGGCAGATGTGCTCTGCAAATGTCTTGGCACTAGTGGGACTATAGCAAAGTCCAATAGCCACGTATAGGATGCCACTAGGTACACTGAGTGTTTGCTAGTATAATGGCTTACTTATAATGAGTTGGAGTGTGCAACGCAGGCAGATGCGCTCTGCAAATGTCTTGGCACTAGTGGGACTATAGCAAAGTCCAATAGCCACGTATAGGATGCCACTAGGTACTCTGAGTGTTTGATAGTATAATGGCTTAGTTATGAGTTGGAGTGTGCAATGCAGGCAGATGTGCTCTGCAAATGTCTTGGCACTAGTGGGACTATAGCAAAGTCCAATAGCCACAGATAAGATGCCACTAGGTACACTGAGTGTTTGCTAGTATAATGGCTTAGTTATGAGTTGGAGTGTGCAACGCAGGCAGATGCGCTCTGCAAATGTCTTTGCACTAGTGGGACTATAGCAAAGTCCAATAGCCACGTATAGGATGCCACTAGGTACACTGAGTGTTTGCTAGTATAATGGCTTACTTATAATGAGTTGGAGTGTGCAACGCAGGCAGATGTGCTCTGCAAATGTCTTGGCACTAGTGGGACTATAGCAAAGTCCAATAGCCACGTATAGGATGCCACTAGGTACACTGAGTGTTTGCTAGTATAATGGCTTAGTTATAATGAGTTGGAGTGTGCAACGCAGGCAGATGCGCTCTGCAAATGTCTTTGCACTAGTGGGACTATAGCAAAGTCCAATAGCCACAGATAAGATGCCACTAGGTACACTGAGTGTTTGCTAGTATAATGGCTTAGTTATGAGTTGGAGTGTGCAACGCAGGCAGATGCGCTCTGCAAATGTCTTTGCACTAGTGGGACTATAGCAAAGTCCAATAGCCACGTATAGGATGCCACTAGGTACACTGAGTGTTTGCTAGTATAATTGCTTAGTTATGAGTTGGAGTGTGCAATGCAGGCAGATGTGCTCTGCAAATGTCTTGGCACTAGTGGGACTATAGCAAAGTCCAATAGCCACAGATAAGATGCCACTAGGTACACTGAGTGTTTGCTAGTATAATGGCTTAGTTATGAGTTGGAGTGTGCAACGCAGGCAGATGTGCTCTGCAAATGTCTTGGCACTAGTGGGACTATAGCAAAGTCCAATAGCCACGTATAGGATGCCACTAGGTACACTGAGTGTTTGCTAGTATAATGGCTTACTTATAATGAGTTGGAGTGTGCAACGCAGGCAGATGCGCTCTGCAAATGTCTTTGCACTAGTGGGACTATAGCAAAGTCCAATAGCCACGTATAGGATGCCACTAGGTACACTGAGTGTTTGCTAGTATAATGGCTTAGTTATGAGTTGGAGTGTGCAATGCAGGCAGATGTGCTCTGCAAATGTCTTGGCACTAGTGGGACTATAGCAAAGTCCAATAGCCACAGATAAGATGCCACTAGGTACACTGAGTGTTTGCTAGTATAATGGCTTAGTTATGAGTTGGAGTGTGCAACGCAGGCAGATGCGCTCTGCAAATGTCTTTGCACTAGTGGGACTATAGCAAAGTCCAATAGCCACGTATAGGATGCCACTAGGTACACTGAGTGTTTGCTAGTATAATGGCTTAGTTATGAGTTGGAGTGTGCAATGCAGGCAGATGTGCTCTGCAAATGTCTTGGCACTAGTGGGACTATAGCAAAGTCCAATAGCCACAGATAAGATGCCACTAGGTACACTGAGTGTTTGCTAGTATAATGGCTTAGTTATGAGTTGGAGTGTGCAACGCAGGCAGATGCGCTCTGCAAATGTCTTTGCACTAGTGGGACTATAGCAAAGTCCAATAGCCACGTATAGGATGCCACTAGGTACACTGAGTGTTTGCTAGTATAATGGCTTACTTATAATGAGTTGGAGTGTGAAACGCAGGCAGATGCGCTCTGCAAATGTCTTGGCACTAGTGGGACTATAGCAAAGTCCAATAGCCACGTATAGGATGCCACTAGGTACACTGAGTGTTTGCTAGTATAATGGCTTAGTTATGAGTTGGAGTGTGCAATGCAGGCAGATGTGCTCTGCAAATGTCTTGGCACTAGTGGGACTATAGCAAAGTCCAATAGCCACAGATAAGATGCCACTAGGTACACTGAGTGTTTGCTAGTATAATGGCTTAGTTATGAGTTGGAGTGTGCAACGCAGGCAGATGCGCTCTGCAAATGTCTTTGCACTAGTGGGACTATAGCAAAGTCCAATAGCCACGTATAGGATGCCACTAGGTACACTGAGTGTTTGCTAGAATAATGGCTTACTTATAATGAGTTGGAGTGTGCAACGCAGGCAGATGCGCTCTGCAAATGTCTTGGCACTAGTGGGACTATAGCAAAGTCCAATAGCCACGTATAGGATGCCACTAGGTACACTGAGTGTTTGCTAGTATAATGGCTTACTTATAATGAGTTGGAGTGTGCAACGCAGGCAGATGCGCTCTGCAAATGTCTTGGCACTAGTGGGACTATAGCAAAGTCCAATAGCCACGTATAGGATGCCACTAGGTACTCTGAGTGTTTGCTAGTATAATGGCTTAGTTATGAGTTGGAGTGTGCAATGCAGGCAGATGTGCTCTGCAAATGTCTTGGCACTAGTGGGACTATAGCAAAGTCCAATAGCCACAGATAAGATGCCACTAGGTACACTGAGTGTTTGCTAGTATAATGGCTTAGTTATGAGTTGGAGTGTGCAACGCAGGCAGATGCGCTCTGCAAATGTCTTTGCACTAGTGGGACTATAGCAAAGTCCAATAGCCACGTATAGGATGCCACTAGGTACACTGAGTGTTTGCTAGTATAATGGCTTACTTATAATGAGTTGGAGTGTGCAACGCAGGCAGATGTGCTCTGCAAATGTCTTGGCACTAGTGGGACTATAGCAAAGTCCAATAGCCACGTATAGGATGCCACTAGGTACACTGAGTGTTTGCTAGTATAATGGCTTAGTTATAATGAGTTGGAGTGTGCAACGCAGGCAGATGCGCTCTGCAAATGTCTTTGCACTAGTGGGACTATAGCAAAGTCCAATAGCCACAGATAAGATGCCACTAGGTACACTGAGTGTTTGCTAGTATAATGGCTTAGTTATGAGTTGGAGTGTGCAACGCAGGCAGATGCGCTCTGCAAATGTCTTTGCACTAGTGGGACTATAGCAAAGTCCAATAGCCACGTATAGGATGCCACTAGGTACACTGAGTGTTTGCTAGTATAATTGCTTAGTTATGAGTTGGAGTGTGCAATGCAGGCAGATGTGCTCTGCAAATGTCTTGGCACTAGTGGGACTATAGCAAAGTCCAATAGCCACGTATAGGATGCCACTAGGTACACTGAGTGTTTGCTAGTATAATGGCTTACTTATAATGAGTTGGAGTGTGCAACGCAGGCAGATGCGCTCTGCAAATGTCTTTGCACTAGTGGGACTATAGCAAAGTCCAATAGCCACGTATAGGATGCCACTAGGTACACTGGGTGTTTGCTAGTATAATGGCTTAGTTATGAGTTGGAGTGTGCAATGCAGGCAGATGTGCTCTGCAAATGTCTTGGCACTAGTGGGACTATAGCAAAGTCCAATAGCCACAGATAAGATGCCACTAGGTACACTGAGTGTTTGCTAGTATAATGGCTTAGTTATGAGTTGGAGTGTGCAACGCAGGCAGATGCGCTCTGCAAATGTCTTTGCACTAGTGGGACTATAGCAAAGTCCAATAGCCACGTATAGGATGCCACTAGGTACACTGAGTGTTTGCTAGTATAATGGCTTAGTTATGAGTTGGAGTGTGCAATGCAGGCAGATGTGCTCTGCAAATGTCTTGGCACTAGTGGGACTATAGCAAAGTCCAATAGCCACAGATAAGATGCCACTAGGTACACTGAGTGTTTGCTAGTATAATGGCTTAGTTATGAGTTGGAGTGTGCAACGCAGGCAGATGCGCTCTGCAAATGTCTTTGCACTAGTGGGACTATAGCAAAGTCCAATAGCCACGTATAGGATGCCACTAGGTACACTGAGTGTTTGCTAGTATAATGGCTTACTTATAATGAGTTGGAGTGTGCAACACAGGCAGATGCGCTCTGCAAATGTCTTGGCACTAGTTGGACTATAGCAAAGTCCAATAGCCACGTATAGGATGCCACTAGGTACACTGAGTGTTTGCTAGTATAATGGCTTAGTTATAATGAGTTGGAGTGTGCAACGCAGGCAGTTGCGCTCTTCAAATGTCTTTGCACTAGTGGGACTATAGCAAAGTCCAATAGCCACAGATAAGATGCCACTAGGTACACTGAGTGTTTGCTAGTATAATGGCTTAGTTATGAGTTGGAGTGTGCAACGCAGGCAGATGCGCTCTGCAAATGTCTTTGCACTAGTGGGACTATAGCAAAGTCCAATAGCCACGTATAGGATGCCACTAGGTACACTGAGTGTTTGCTAGTATAATGGCTTAGTTATAATGAGTTGGAGTGTGCAACGCAGGCAGATGCGCTCTGCAAATGTCTTTGCACTAGTGGGACTATAGCAAAGTCCAATAGCCACAGATAAGATGCCACTAGGTACACTGAGTGTTTGCTAGTATAATGGCTTAGTTATGAGTTGGAGTGTGCAACGCAGGCAGATGCGCTCTGCAAATGTCTTTGCACTAGTGGGACTATAGCAAAGTCCAATAGCCACGTATAGGATGCCACTAGGTACACTGAGTGTTTGCTAGTATAATGGCTTAGTTATGAGTTGGAGTGTGCAATGCAGGCAGATGTGCTCTGCAAATGTCTTGGCACTAGTGGGACTATAGCAAAGTCCAATAGCCACAGATAAGATGCCACTAGGTACACTGAGTGTTTGCTAGTATAATGGCTTAGTTATGAGTTGGAGTGTGCAACGCAGGCAGATGCGCTCTGCAAATGTCTTTGCACTAGTGGGACTATAGCAAAGTCCAATAGCCACGTATAGGATGCCACTAGGTACACTGAGTGTTTGCTAGTATAATGGCTTAGTTATGAGTTGGAGTGTGCAATGCATGCAGATGTGCTCTGCAAATGTCTTTGCACTAGTGGGACTATAGCAAAGTCCAATAGCCACGTATAGGATGCCACTAGGTACACTGAGTGTTTGCTAGTATAATGGCTTAGTTATGAGTTGGAGTGTGCAATGCAGGCAGATGTGCTCTGCAAATGTCTTTGCACTAGTGGGACTATAGCAAAGTCCAATAGCCACAGATAAGATGCCACTAGGTACACTGAGTGTTTGCTAGTATAATGGCTTAGTTATAATGAGTTGGAGTGTGCAGAGGACAAGAGGGTACAGTGGCAGGATTGTGGTGCTCTGGGTAGAGGAATGGAAGCCTGCCTTTCTATTCCCTCCTAATGGTGAAATGCAGGGAGGAAATCCCTGACCTTGGCTACACAGACGCTGTTGCTGTTTGCAGGACCTGTCACCTATGGCTCTCTGACCCTGCCGGTTTGAGCCCTTAAAAGGACTGCTATAAAGTGCTCTCCCTATGCTGTCCAGCGCTGTGTATGCAGCGCATACAGCTGTTTCGGCTATAGGACTCAGGAAGACGGAGCTGCGACAGTGATGTCTGACACCAAAGACGCAGAAGGCAGATAATGGCGTCCTGGAAGAAAATGTCCGGTTTTATAATGCAGGGACATGTGACATGGACATCCTATCACACATGCCGTTGCTTCTCTGGCTCAAAGTCCACTTAGCTGTGTGTGTGTCTGGGATTGGCTGACATGCTGGCCCGCCCCACAAGACGCGCGCGCTTAGGGAAGGAAGACAAGAAAAAAAAAAAAAAATGGCGATCGCCATTATAGAAACAGCAGTGATCTGAAGGCGCTGTTCACGCACACTATACACTGAAATGTGATAATAGTGTGATTCACCGAGTGACTTACACTATTACAGCAGAAACCAAGCTATGATTTAGCTTGTTTTTTGCTGCTAGAACCGTTCTTGAACGTTTCTAGAACTATCGAGCTTTTGCAAAAAGCTCGAGTTCTAGTTCGATCTAGAACAGGCACCAAAACCACTCGAGCCTAGAACTGGAGAACCACGAACCACGAACCGCGCTCAACTCTAATAGTTATGTCTATTTTTGAAAACCGCATTGCAATGTTTTTGTAATGTCTTCCTAGGTGAAAATAATCTGTAAATCCATTGATTAGTTTCACTATTTCTTATACAAAACAGTCAGGTGGTGCTGGTGCATAAAGGTGAAAATTAGGAACAATAGAGGCTGAGGAAACAGAGATAATACTATGTCAAATACAGTTGCACAGTAGGAATCATGGCAACTGGTTAAGCGTAGTTTTACCCCACAATATTTCAGAACTAACTCAGCCATGATAAACAGGATTTACACAAGTAAGCTGCACAGAAAATTCAAAGAAGCAGGGCTGTGACAGCATTGTAAGGGTATGCCCGCACGCTGCATTCTTGATTTGACAAAAAAATGCACCCTTTGGCAGACTTTGACAACTGCAAGATCTGCATTTGACAAAAAAAAATGTTTGGGGTATTTGTGGGGTTAATAAAGTGGTGAAAGAGGGTGCGTTTTTGTCTTTTATTCCAAATAAAGGATTTTTCGGTGTTCGTGTTTATTTACCTTAACTTACAGTTTAGTGATGGGGGTATCTTATTGACGCCTACCATCACTAAGCTAGGACTTAGTGGCACCTATGGGCTGCCATTAATGACTTATTACCTCAATTGCCACCACACCAGGGCATTCGAAATGAGATGGGTAAAGTCATCTATTGAATGATCGTGGAGTATGAGGGAGAGAGGGGGAGAGGGAGAGGGAAAGACCAAGAGAGAGGCTGCCAGAGACTGACAGAGAGTGAGACCAAGACCGACAGAGAGAGAGACAGAGAGACCTGCATTTTTGTTGAAAAGAACAGATCAAAAATGCAACCAAAATGCTGTGGAAATGCACAGCTAAACATTTTTGTTGCATTTTGACACAAGTCATTCATTTCAATGGGTGGAAAATGCAACCAAAACGCAATGAAGAAGTTACATGCTGCTCTTTCTACGCAATAATTTTGATAAATATTTGTCAAACGAACACTGCCTAAAAAAAGCAACGTGCAGATGGAAATTTCTGATTTATAATAGACTTTGCTGGGGAAACAAAATGTACAGTGCCTACAAGTAGTATTCAACCCCCTGCAGATTTAGCAGGTTTACACATTCGGAATTAACTTGGCATTGTGACATTTGGACTGTAGATCAGCCTGGAAGTGTGAAATGCACTGCAGCAAAAAAGAATGTTATTTCTTTTTTTATTTTTTTTTTTAAATTGTGAAAAGTTTATTCAGAGGGTCATTTATTATTCAACCCCTCAAACCACAAGAATTCTGTTTGGTTGCCCTAAAGTATTAAGAAGTATTTCAGGCACAAAGAACAATGAGCTTCACATGTTTGGATTAATTATCTCTTTTTCCAGCCTTTTCTGACTATTTAAGACCCTACCCAAACTTGTGAACAGCACTCATACTTGGTCAACATGGGAAAGACAAAGGAGCATTCCAAGGCCATCAGAGACAAGATCGTGGAGGGTCACAAGGCTGGCAAGGGGTACAAAACCCTTTCCAAGGAGTTGGGCCTACCTGTCTCCACTGTTGGGAGCATCATCCGGAAGTGGAAGGCTTATGGAACTACTGTTAGCCTTCCACGGCCTGGACAGCCTTGGAAAGTTTCCACCTGTGCCGAGGCCAGGCTTGTCTGAAGAGTCAAGGCTAACCCAAGGACAACAAGGAAGGAGCTCCGGGAAGATCTCATGGCAGTGGGGACATTGGTTTCAGTCAATACCATAAGTAACGTACTCCACCGCAATGGTCTCCATTCTAGACGAGCCCGTAAGGTACCTTTACTTTCAAAGCGTCATGTCAAGGCTCGTCTACAGTTTGCTCATGATCACTTGGAGGACTCTGAGACAGACTGGTTCAAGGTTCTCTGGTCTGATGAGACCAAGATCGAGATCTTTGGTGCCATACACACACGTGACGTTTGGAGACTGGATGGCACTGCATACGACCCCAGGAATACCATCCCTACAGTCAAGCATGGTGGTGGCAGCACCATGCTGTGGGGCTGTTTCTCAGCCAAGGGGCCTGGCCTTCTGGTCCGCATCCATGGGAAAATGGATAGCACGGTTTACCTGGAGATTTTGGCCAAGAACCTCCGCTCCTCCATCAAGGATCTTAAGATGGGTCGTCATTTCATCTTCCAACAAGACAACGACCCAAAGCACACATCCAAGAAAACCAAGGCCTGGTTCAAGAGGGAAAAAATCAAGGTGTTGCAGTGGCCTAGTCAGTCTCCTGACCTTACCCAATTGAAAACTTGTGGAAGGAGCTCAAGATTAAAGTCCACATGAGACACCCAAAGAACCTAGATAACTTGGAGAAGATCTGCATGGAGGAGTGGGCCAAGATAACTCCAGAGACCTCTGCCGGCCTGATCAGGTCTTATAAAAGACGATTATTAGCTGTAATTGCAAACAAGGGTTATTCCACAAAATATTAGACCTAGGGGATGAATAATAATTGACCCACACTTTTATGTTGAAAATTTATTAAAATTTAACTAAGCAATATAACTTGTTGGTTTGTAAGATTTATGCATCTGTTAATAAATCCTGCTCTTGTTTGAAGTTTGCAGGCTCTAACTTATTTGCATCTTATCAAACCTGCTAAATCTGCAGGGGGTTGAATACTACTTGTAGGCACTGTATGCATTTTGTCAATGACACAATGCAGTTTAAAACGCAACTGAAATGCAAGAAAAAATGCAATGTGCGCACTTGGCCTAAGAGAGCTACCTTGGTGATGATTAATCAAAGTAGCACAGCTGGAAATTCAAAGTAGTAGAGCTAGGATGGTACTGTAGCAAAGCTAAATAATTGATGAGGAACTGGACTAATAGGACTGTGTTGCACATGAGGTTCAAAGAGGCAGAGCTGGCCCAGTAATGTAGCACAGCTAACTCAGCTATAAGGCCATGTGAACACGATGAGTATGTGGTAATTTTTTTTACCTCCCTACTAGTAAGCCAGAAAAAAGAGTGGGTTAAAAAATGCAGAAGTGGTCACGTGTTTCTATTATACTTTTACTCTGATTGTTCCACTCCTAGTTTTGGTTTAGTAACACTGAGATAAAAAAAATCACCTATTATGCAACATGTGCACTCAGGTGAAGTCTCTGATAGCTCTCAGCTGAGTCTGTGTAAACAGACCTGTGTTTGTCTCCTCAAAAAAATGAAGATGCTCACCCACCTTTGGACTACGTCAGAGTTTGGGTAATAAAGATGGAGTCCTAAATGTCTTCTGTTTTATTTCTAATAAATTATTTTTTTTCTGTGTTGTTTTATTTTACTGTTAAAATAACAGACAATCACAGAAGCTGTCACAGGGTGAGTGTCTGTGATTGGATGCTGGAGTAACCTGAAACCAGCCCATACATTCTAGCATCTAAAATGTATGGGCAGATTCCAAGTTACTCCAACAGCCAATCACAGACGCCTATTCTGCGTGACAGTGTCTAAGATTGGTTGTTGGGTCCCTCACACATATAGTAGTGTAAAAAAAATAATTTAAAAAAGTTACATAGCGCTCTGCGGTATTTTTGATTCTCGGCACAGATAAAGCAGACAGCTATGGGCTGCCACACCTATCTGCCAGGCTTTACCTTGGCTGGCAATCAAAATACAGGGAGGCCCATTAATTATTTTTTTAATTATTAAAAAAAAAAATTAAGAAAAAAAATGTGTGGGCTCTCACCATATTTTGATCGGCAGTCAGGTAAAACCAGGCAGCTGGGGGCTGTGATTCTTAGCGTGGTAAGGCCCAAGCGTTCTGGCCCCCCACGCTAAAAACCGCAGTCCGTAGCTGCCCCTGGAAATGGAGCATTGCTTCTTAGCGCCATTTCCAGGCGCTTTAACCTGCTCGTTCAGTGGCCCTGATGGTGGTGGAACACTGGGTAATAAAGGGGTTAATACGAGCTTTGTATTTTTAGCTAGTTCTAAGATAGAAATTCATGATGTCATGCCAAATTAGACATAGCCAACATGAATTTCTAGTAAACAGTAAAAAAAAACACAACACAGAATTTTGTTTTTATTAGAAACAAAATGAAAAAAACATTTAGAGACTCCATCTTTATTATAAAAAATCCTTAGTGCGATGTAGTCCACAGGGAGAGCAATCTCAGCTCTGCTTCAACCCTCTGTACAGACAAGCTGTTACGGTTGCTGTGGCTCTGGAGACTATGTCCGGATTTCTTGCTACTGCACATGTGCAAGCGCTGGAGACTAAGTCCTATCTTGGAGCCATTGGACATGTGCGGGTGACATCATCGTTGACACGAGGTCACATGTCTCTGACACCTTCTAAGCTGATTGGCCACTGGTCATGTGCTTGTGACACATGGTCACATGTCTCTGACACCTTCTATGCCGGTTGGTCGCTGGTAGTGATGAGCGAGCATGCTTGTAACTACTCAGTACTCGCACGAGTATCGCTGTACTCGGGCTGCTCGGCGGGGACCGAGTAATCTCGCGATACTCGTGCTGTACTCGGGGTCTTCATCCCTGCATGTTGGCGCTCTTTTGAGAGCCAGCCCTCATGCAGGGATTGGCTGGCAGACCACTGCAATGCCACAGCCCTGTTAGTTGTGGAATTGCAGTGATTGGCCGGCCTGCACAGCGTGACCGAGCCTTTATACCGGCCGGCGCGCTGTGCTCTGCTCACAGCTATCCAGACTTTTAGTGCAGGGAGAGTGTCGCTGATTCAGGGAAAGCTTTGCGGCCCTTTATAGCTTTTTCAGTTGCAGGGCTGCAAACAGTGTGACCAAAAGTCCTTCTCAAGACTATTCTAGTTGTATACAGGCAGGCAGGGTATAGCCAGGTCGGAGTACAGTAGCAGAGTCCTTCTCAGGACTATTGTTGCTATATACAGGCAGGGTATAGCCAGGTCTGAATACAGGCAAGTGACCAGAAGAGTCCTTGTCAGGACTATTGTAGCAGTATACAGGCAGGCAGGCAGGCAGGGTATATAGCCATTCCTAGTGGTGACCGTATACCAGCCTTCATCATATCTGGGGCTGGTGTACACAGTCTAAAACAGTCCAGATAGTGTCAGACTTCTCAGTAATTGTCGCTCCTAAAAACCAGTTAGGTTCTTATTGCGTCCGTGCTTGCATTTAAAAACAGCACGTGTGTGTCTGTCGGTGGCAGCGTACAGGTGCACGTTTTGCACAAACTATTATATAACGCACAAGTCTAGTGTATAATACACGTCAGTCAGCAGTGGCTGATAGTGTCAGACTTCTCAGTAATTGTCGCTCCTAAAAACCAGTTAGGTTCTTATTGCGTCCGTGCTTGCATTTAAAAACCGCACGTGTGTGTTGCAGTCGGTGGCAGCGTCAGGCTCCACATTGTCCCTGGATAGAGATGTGCATAAGGGCCTCAAAACATTGTTCCCATTGCAAAGGAGCGGGTCGCCTGTCGTTGTAATGTCCATTCTGAAAGAATGGTCGAAAAAATTTACCACTGGGGGTATACCTGAAACAACGGCCTAACTATTGTAACGGTCATCATGATGGCGCATGAGGAGAAGGAGGAGCAGTCCAGCGATTAGCCAAAGTCCAGAAGTGTGTACCCATGGGTGAGTGTAGGTACATGGCAAACTTTAAATTCCGCTCTCATTTGCTGGTGGTGTGGTGAAGTCTGGCCCAATCCAACCCTTGTTCATCTTGATCAGAGTCAGCCTGTCAACATTTACAGTTGACAGGCAGGTGCGTTTATCTGTAATGATTCCACCTGCGGCACTAAAAACACGCTCTGACAAAACGCTAGCGGCAGGGCATGCCAGGACTTCCAAGGCGTAGAGAGCCAATTCATGCCACGTGTCTAGCTTGGATACCCATTAATTGTAAGGCACAGAGGAATGTCGGAGTACAGTTGTTTGATCTGCAAGGTACTCCTTGAGCATCTGGGCAAACTTAGGATTTTTTGTGGCACTACCCCGCACCTCAGGGGCTGTGGTATGTGAGGGCCTGAGAAAACTGTCCCACATCTTAAAAACTGTTCCCCTACCTCTGGCGTATTGGACTTCTGCCCCTCTCGGCTGTACGCCTTGGTTGTCCACTGATTCCTGACCTATGCCGCTAGCGTTTTGTGAGGGGAATGCTTTGCCTACTTCCGTGACTATGGCCTTCTGGAACTGCTGCATTTTGCCTGACCTCTTCGCCTCGGGAATAAGAGACATAAAGTTCTCCTTGTAGCGTGGGTGTAACAGTGTTACCAACCAGTAATGATTGTCGGCAAAGATGTTCTTAACGCGAGGGTCACGAGACAGGCAGCTTACCATAAAGTCAGCCATGTGTGCCAGACTCTTAACAGCCATCACTTCAGTATCCTGACCAACACGATGACTGAACATGCTGTCCTCCTCCTCCTCCTCCTCCTCCTCCTCATCTACCCTGTCCTCTGGCCAGCCACGCTGAACCGAGGATATGACTGCATGTCATATCCTCAATTTGGCCAGAGAGTTGCTCCATGTCTTCATCCTCCTCCTCGTCATAGTCCTCCACTGCACGTTGTGATGAGACGAGGCTGGGCTGTGTGTTATCACCCACACCCACTACTGTTTCTTGCTCAAACTCATCGCGCTCCGCCTGAAATGCATCATGGTTGTTTTTTGAGCAGAGACCATTTTAGAAGGCAGAGAAGCGGTATGGTGACGCTAATAATGTCGTCATCGCCGCTCACCATCTTGGTGGAGTCCTCAAAGTTTTGGCGGATTGTACATAGGTCGGACATCCATCTCCACTCCTCAGGTGTTATGTGTGGAGTTTGACCCATTTCCCTACGGCTTAGGTGATGCAGGTACTCAACAACTGCCCTCTTCTGCTCACATATCCTGACCAACATGTGCAGAGTTGAATTCCAACGCGTGGGGACATCACACACCAGTCTGTGAGCCGGAAGATGCAAAAGGCGCTGAAAGCCGGCAAGGCCGGCTGAAGCAGTAGGTGACTTTCGAAAATGTACAGACAGGCGGCGAACTTTTACCAGCAGATCAGACAGCTCTGGGTATGACTTTAGAAACCGCTGAACCACGAGGTTGAGCACATGGGCCACGCATGGAACATGTGTCAGCTGGCCTCGCCTCAAAGCCGCCACCAGGTTCCGGCCATTGTCACACACAACCTTTCCTGGCTTTAGGTTCAGAGGTGTGAGCCAGTGATCTGCCTGCTGTTTCAGAGCTGTACACACCTCTTCTGCATTGTGGGGTTTGTCACCTATGCAGATTAGCTTCAGCACAGCCTGTTGCCGCTTCGCCGAGGCAGTGCTGCAGTGCTTCTGTGTCGCCCTGGACAAGCCAGGGGCCACAGAGCACAACACTTACACACCCCACACTCCCTGCAGGCATATCATAGTCAAAACACAAAATCCTTGTTGCCTTCGCCAGGGGCTGTTGTCCACACCAGGGGGTGGAGCCAGGCGGTTGGTCTCCACTCACCAAGGAGGAGGGAAAACACAGGCAGTGAGAGTTAAGCTAAGGAAGTGGAAGGAGGAAAGTAGTAGAGAGGAGAAAAGTGACAGCAAAGAGCCTGAAGTTGGTCCGGGTGTGTGGCCCGGACAGGACAGCAAGGTTGGCAGGATGTGGTGACCGTCTGCAGTGGAGGCCGATTGGAGTCTGCCGTAAGAACCGTGGACGGGTGGTGACCCGGCCGTACCGGACCGGTATACAAAGAGAAGACAGCACCATTAGCAGGGGCCTTTCGGATCCCGGCAAGGCTTGGTGTCGCCGTGAATTTGCCAAATCCGTTAGTGAAGGGGATCTCAGGGTTTCCAAACAGCCAAGTCACGATAGAAGGCAACCGTCCAACCGTGAAGGGGAGACACCGCCACCGCCAAAGGCAACCGTCTCCCAGGGCCAGCGCCTGTGGGCAAAAGGGTCTCCTCCGGCCCATATCCAGGTCGGGGAGCGGGTTACCGGTGGGAAACCATCACTACCAACACTGAACTTAGGTGCAGGGAGAGACAGTCATCACTAACCTGCAGGGAGGAACAACCGCAGCCGTCCAAGGGACCCGTCCATCCAGCCACTTGTTTTACCGTGAACTGTGTCATCATCATTGGGCTGAGTGAGTACCTCCGTGCCGTGCGGCACAGCGCTGCCCCTGCGACCCTGCACCTCATCAGGCCCCGCTACCCGCCTGTCATCCATCTCTACCCCATCACCGGGCCCCGGGACAACCAACCCCCCTACCCACGGAGGGGAGAAATAACAACAAAGCTGCTCCCTGTCACAGGCTCCCGGGATACCCGTCCAGAGCAGCGGTGGTGTCCACACAATCACCACAACCGTGGGTGGCGTCACGGACAATATCCCCAAAACCCAAACCACCCCTTTTCACTCACGGGCGAGGAGCGCTGCTCGAGCCTCCGGGATCCGGCCATCGCTCGAGCCACCGAGCAGCAGCAGCCGTAGAGCAGCGGCAGCCGGACCCGAGCAGTGGGAGGGCGCAGCGTCCCCTCCTCCGCCCGCGACAATTCCAGCTTGGGACTGGTGTGGAGGGTAAAGTGGATGAGGATGCGCAGGAGGAGGAGGAGGCTGAGGAGCATGACATTCTGGAGCTGTAGAGTGTGGGTGAAACACTGACTGAGGTAGGGCCTGCAAACCTTGGTGTGGGAAGGACGTGTTACGTCCCTCGCTCAGACTGGGTCCCAGCTTCCACAATATTAACCCAGTGTGACGTCAACGAGATGTAGCGGCCTTGCCCACATGCACTTGTCCACGTGCCTGTGGTTAGGTGGACTTTGGGTGAAACAGCGTTGTTCAGGGCACGTGTGATGTTTTGTGACACGTGGTTATGCAATGCGGGGACGGCACACCGGGAGAAATAGTGGCGGCTGGGGACCGAGTAACGTGGGACAGCTGCCACCATCAGGTCGCGGAATGTTTCTGTCTCAACCAGCCTAAAAGGCAACATTTCCAGCGCAAGCAGTCGCGAAATGTTAGCATTTAGAAGTGTGGCATGTGGGGCGTTGTCAGTGTATTTGCGCCTGCGTTCAAAGGTTTGCTGAATGGATAACTGAACGCTGCGCTGGGACAAGGACGTGCTTGATGATGGTGTTATTTCTGCGTGGGCAACGCAGAGGTGCAGGGCCGGAGGAGGCTTGTTCGCGGGCAGCATGGACAGGGGATTGGCTCGCATGCACAACAAGCGAAGATGTAGCAGTGACATCAGCAAGCACTGCTCCTCGACTCTGTTGTACATCCCACAAAGTCGGGTGCTTGGCTGACATGTGCCTGATCATTCTGGTGGTGGTCAGGCTGCTAGTTTTGGTACCCCTGCTGATGCTGGCACGGCAGGTGTTGCAAATGGCCTTTTTAGAATCATCTGGAGCCAACTTAAAAAACTGCCAGACTCGGGAAGACCTAACATTTGTACAGGCACCTTGTGTCGTGTTGTTCCGGGGAACAGTTGCCTGACGTCTGCCTGGGGCCACCACCCTGCTTCTTACTGCCTGTTGGGATGCTACGCCTCCCTCCCCCTGTGCACTGCTGTCCTCGCTCTGCATATCCTCCTGCCAGGTTGGGTCAGTTACTGGATCAGCCACCACGTCGTCTTCGTCTTCCGCACCCTGCTCCTCCTGACTTCCTGACAATTGTGTCTCATCATCGTCCACCCCTTGTTGAGACACGTTGCCAACTTCGTGAGAAAATGGCTGCTGAAATATTTGGGCATCTGTACATCCGATCTCCTCATGACCCACTTCAACAGGAGCTGGCGAGAGGCCAGAATGTGTGAATGGAAACGTGAACGAACAGCTCTTCCGAGTGTCCAAGTGTGGGATCAGTAATGTCCGTGGACGTGTATTCGGCCTGGTGGTAGGAAGGAGGATCAGGTTCCAAAATGTGCGGTGCAGTATCACGGCTACTGACACTTGACCGCGTGGAAGACAGAGTGTTTGTGGTGGTGCCAATCTGACTGGAAGCATTATCCGCTATCCAACTAACAACCTGTTGACACTGGTCTTGGTTCAAGAGCGGTGTACTGCTGCGGTCCCCAAGAATTTGGGACAGGACGTGCGAGCGAGTAGATGTGGCCCTTTGTTGTGGCGAAATTAGAGCTTGCACACGACCTCGGTCTCTGCCTGCACCACCATCATGTCCACTTCCTTGTTCGTTGACAACGCCCTTGCGCATTTTGCAATGCTGTGCTGATGTGTATTCACTAGACTTGTGCGTTATATCCAAGTTTTTGCAAAATGCACACAAGTGCAGCGGAAAGCTGCCACCAACAGGCACACACGTGCGGTTTTTAAATGCAAGCACGGAGGCACTAAGAACCTAACAGGTCTCTATCCAGGGACAACGTGGAGCCTCCCAATTTTTGGCTGCCCTGCCTAAGGGCTATACTACAATAGACCCACTTCCTTCCAATGGGCACTTCAGGTTTACAGGCCCTCATGCACGTCTCTATCCAGGGACAACGTGGAGCCTCCCAATTTTTGGCTGCCCTGCCAAAGGGCTATACTACAATAGACCCACTTCCTTCCAATGGGCACTTCAGGTTTACAGGCCCTCATGCACGTCTCTATCCAGGGACAACGTGGAGCCTCCCAATTTTTGGCTGCCCTGCCAAAGGGCTATACTACAATAGACCCACTTCCTTCCAATGGGCACTTCAGGTTTACAGGCCCTCATGCACGTCTCTATCCAGGGACAACGTGGAGCCTCCCAATTTTTGGCTGCCCTGCCAAAGGGCTATACTACAATAGACCCACTTCCTTCCAATGGGCACTTCAGATTTACAGGCCCTCATGCACGTCTCTATGCAGGGGCATTGGTGAACCTCACAATTTTGGACTGCCCTGCCAAAGGGCTATACTACAATAGACCCACTTCCTTACAATGGGCACTTCAAGTTTACAGGCCCTCATGCACGTCTCTACCCAGGGACAACGTGGAGCCTCCCAATTTTTGGCTGCCCTGCCAAAGGGCTATACTATAATACACCCACTTCCTTCCAATGGGCACTTCAGGTTTACAGGCCCTCATGCACGTCTCTATGCAGGGGCATTGGTGAACCTCACAATTTTGGACTGCCCTGCCAAAGGGCTATACTACAATAGACCCACTTCCTTACAATGGACACTTCAAGTTTACAGGCCCTCATGCACGTCTCTACCCAGGGACAACGTGGAGCCTCCCAATTTTTGGCTGCCCTGCCAAAGGGCTATACTATAATACACCCACTTCCTTCCAATGGGCACTTCAGGTTTACAGGCCCTCATGCACGTCTCTATCCAGGGACAACGTGGAGCCTCCCAATTTTTGGCTGCCCTGCCAAAGGGTTATACTACAATAGACCCACTTCCTTCCAATGGGCACTTCAGGTTTACAGGCCCTCATGCACGTCTCTACCCAGGGACAACGTGGAGCCTCCCAATTTTTGGCTGCCCTGCCAAAGGGCTATACTATAATACACCCACTTCCTTCCAATGGGCACTTCAGGTTTACAGGCCCTCATGCACGTCTCTATGCAGGGGCATTGGTGAACCTCACAATTTTGGACTGCCCTGGCAAAGGAAAATACTACAAAGACTCACTTCCTCAAAATGGGCACATTAGACTCAAGAGGCCTTCATGTACGTCTCTTCTCAGGGACATCGGAGTGCCACACAATGTTTTCACGTAAAATCTTTCATGTATTAATCTCAAAAAGTAACATACACCAGCTCTATCTCACTATTGGGTATGTGCCCTTAACATTTCTGCCATGAAAAATCATTTTGGGGTCATTTTGGAAGGTTTTCTGGTGAGTCCGTAAAAATGGCGTGAAACGCGGACAAAATTGTTCACAGCTGTGACTTTTGAGTGATAAATGCTTCAAGGGGTCTTCCCCATGCTGTTGCCATGTCATTTGAGCACTCTTATGAGACTTTTGTGACATTTTTAGGGTTTCTCCATGCTGCCGGGGGGTCATTTCACAAAAATACTCGGGTCTGCCATAGGATAACATTGGGCTCGTTGCTCGGCCCGAGTACACGAGTATCTTGGGATGCTTGGCCCGAGCTTCGAGCACCCGAGCTTTTTAGTACTCGCTCATCACTAGTCGCTGGTCATGTGCTTGTGACGCTTTGCTCGGGGATAGGCCAGCGTGACGTCATTGCTGTAATTCTGGCAGCGGATTGGCTCTGGTGTCCTCCATCTTGGATGAGGCACAGAGTCTATATAAGACCTTGACGCACGCCGCCCGGTGCTCAGTCCTCTTGGTTCATGCATGAGGGTAGACGCCCTATGCAGGTCCCTCTAGGCATCTCTGTCTATGTTAGGTGAGCGCTACCGGCAGGGTGGTGTTCTTATACCTTACAGCTTCGGCTGCAGTCCGTATCCTTACATCTTAGTGGAGCGGACATAGGCAGGTGCCTGAGGCACATGGTCCGTTGTGATTCTACTCGTAGGTGGACGTTGCCGCTAGGGTAACGTTCCTTACACTGCGTCTGGCAGTTGTTCGTATCCTCGCACACTAGGGGAGCGAACAGAGGTAGGAGCTTTGTGCGGCTTATGCTGCTGTCTGTCTCTTTTGCACCACTAGAAGAGCGGACCTAGGCAGGTGCCATATCTAGTGGTTCGTGTCCTCGCACACTAGTGGAGCGAACGCAGGTAGGAGCTTTGTGCGGCTTACGCTGCTGTCCGTCTCTTTTGCACCACTAGAAGAGCGGACCTAGGCAGGTGCCATATCTAGTGGTTCGTGTCCTCGCACACTAGTGGAGCGAACGCAGGTAGGAGCTTTGTTCGGCTTACGCTGCTGTCCGTCTCCTGGCACCCCTAGAGCAACGTACCAACCTAGGTAGGTGCCATTTCCCACTCACTGCTTTTGTCTCTGTGATCTTTAACAGAGACCATTCCACACAACCTCCAAGTAAGGGAGGAATTGCTTTATTTTCTAATTATATTCCTCTGTGCGTTTAACAGAGGTATTGCACTTTGCACTTGTGCTATTATTTTTTACAGTGGCACACTTATATACCCCTTATCCTCTGCCATAGTCTGCAGCAGAGTTTTTGCACGGTGGACCCTGACAGTCTGACATTCCTTTAGGTTTTATTGTCAGACAGCCCCCCGTAATATTAGGACTGAGCCAAGGGTCTGGCAGTTATGGGAGAATATCAGCAGTTACACCGTTACATACAAGTACTTGAGTCGCGGCTCAAGAGTATAGAGGATAAACTTCAGACCATGGTGACATCTGCACATGATCCTCGACTTGCTTTGCCAAACAGATATTCAGGCGATGCCAGATCATGTCGTGGTTTCATTAGTCAGTGTCAGATACACCTAGAGGTCAACTCTTCTCGCTTCTCTACGGAGAGGTCCAGAGTAGGCTTTATCATCTCCTTACTTCAGGACAAAGCCTTAGAATGGGCGACTCCCTTATGGGAGCGCTCTGATGTGGTTACTCTTAGACATCAAGACTTTCTTGATGCTCTTAAAGCGGTATTCATGGGTCCGCAGGTTACCCATGATGCGGCCCTGAGACTCTTAGATCTATCTCAGGGTTCGTTATCCACTAGTTCTTATGCCATTGCTTTTAGAACTCTGGTGGAAGAACTAGATTGGCCAGAGAAGGTGTTGATTCCTATCTTCTGGAGAGGGTTGGCAGGCTATGTCAAGGATGCCCTTGCTACTCGTGAGGTCCCTGCTTCTCTGGAGGACTTGATCACAGAAGCAACGAGGATCGACGTATGCCATAGGGAACGTAGACTCGAGGTCTCTTCCTCACGCCCTAAGCATCGGGCTAGTCCAGTTTTTGAGGGTCCACTACCATCTTCCTCAGCATCTGAAACATCTCCCACTCCTATGCAGTTAGGTCATACGTCCTCCAGACTACGCAAGTCTGGTCCTCCTATATGTTACGTATGTCGTCAGGCTGGGCACTATGCCAACAAGTGTTCTAGTCGTCAGGGAAACTCCCAGGCCTAGTAACCATTAGAGGGGGGTTACTAGAGACGTCTTCTGCACCCTCTAAGTGTAGTATCCCAGGTCAGCTCTCATTCTCTGAGAATACATGGCCTATTATGGCTTTTGTGGATTCCGGAGCTGACGGGACTTTTGTGTCCTCAGGATTTGTAAAAAGACACAATATTCCCTCTATCATGTTAGAGGCGCCTATTCCTATCCGTGTTGTTATTGGGACTATGTTGTCTGACTCCATTACATTAAGGACAGTTCCCTTGCGCCTTTCCCTGCCTCAGGGTCACATAGAGGAGATTTCTTTTCTTGTTTTGCCTGAGGGTATAGACGACGTCCTTCTGGGTCTCCCATGGCTTCGGACTCATGCTCCTCACATTGACTGGGAGTCCGACAGCATTATTAGTTGGGGTTCGAAATGTCAGTCCCGATGTCTTCCCCTAGCACCTAAGGTCGTTGCGGTTGCATCAACTGATCTCTCTCCCATACCTACACCCTATTTGGATTTCGCTGACGTGTTCTCCAAACAGGGTGCTGAGGTTCTTCCACCCCATAGGCCGTATGACTGTGCCATAGACCTTATCCCAGGTTCGGTTCCACCTAAGGGCAGGGTTTACCCCCTGTCGATACCTGAGTCGGAGGCCATGTCGACCTATATAAGAGAGAGTTTAGAGAAGGGGTTCATTCGTAAGTCTGTCTCTCCCGCGAGAGCTGGGTTTTTCTTCGTTCGGAAGAAAGAGGGTGATTTGCGTCCCTGCATAGATTACAGGGGTCTCAACGCAATCACAATAAAGAACAAATACCCGTTACCTTTTAATTTCGGAGCTCTTTGACAGACTGAGGGGAGCTCAGGTTTTTACGAAGTTGGATCTGCGGGATGCGTATAACTTGGTACGAATTCGAGAGGGTGACGAATGGAAGACCGCTTTTAACACCTGAGACGGTCACTATGAATACCTCTTCATGCCTTTTGGTTTATGTAATGCACCCGCAGTATTTCAGGACTTCGTAAACGATGTGTTCAGGGATTTACTGTTATCCTCCGTCGTGGTGTATCTGGACGACATCCTGATTTTTTCTCCTGATCTGGAGACTCATCGTCAGGATGTCGTTCGTGTCCTTTCCCGTTTAAGGGAGCACTCTTTGTTTGCTAAACTGAAAAATGTGTATTCGAGCAGTCATCCTTGCCTTTTTTGGTCTACATTATCTCACAAGAGAGTCTGGCTATGGATCCTGCGAAGCTCTCTGCTGTCCTGGAATGGTCCGAACCTCATTCCTTGAAGGCGGTACAACGCTTCTTAGGATTCATAAATTATTACAGGCAGTTCATACCCCATTTCTCTGCTTTGGTGGCCCCTTTGGTGGCCTTGACTAAGAAAGGTGCTAATCCAAAAGTCTGGTCTACTGAGACATCCCAGGCTTTTGAGGCAGTAACAAGACACTTTTCAACTGCTCCCGTTCTTCAAAGACCCAATGAGAATAAGCCCTTCCACTTGGAGGTTGATGCCTCTTCAGTGGGTGCTGGTGCGGTCTTGTATCAAAAGAACGGTGCAGGTAGAAAAAGGCCGTGTTTCTTCTTTGCTAAAACCTTTTCACCAGCAGAGAGAAACTATAACATTGGGGATAGGGAACTGCTCGCCCTGAGATTAGCCTTGGAGGAGTGGCGTCACTTGCTGGAAGGAGCGAAACATCCTTTCCAGGTCTATACAGACCATAAGAATTTGACGTACTTACAAACCGCTCAGCGTCTGAATCCTCGCCAAGCCCACTGGTCCTTGTTTTTCTCCCTCTTTCACTTCTCCATCAACTATCTGTCTTGGAGTAAGAATAACAAGGCAGATGCTCTGTCTCGCTCTATGGTTTCTACCCAGGAAGAGATTGACGAACCTCGTCTTATCCTTCCCTCCAGGGTTTTTCATACGCTCTCCCCTGTGACGTTAGACCAAATCCCACCGGGCAAGACCTTTGTGCCGCCTGATCGACAGAATGATATACTGTCGTGGGCCCACACCTCAAAGGTGGGTGGGCATTTTGGTATTCGGTGGACACGAGAATTACTGGAGAGGTGGTATTGGTGGCCACACTTAGCCAGCCACGTCAAGAGATATGTCGGTTCCTGCTACTCGTGTGCTCGCAACCGTCCATTACGGCAGAGACCGGCTGGGCTCTTGCATCCTTTGCCAGTGCCAGATAGACCATGGGAGGTGGTAGGCATGGACTTTGTGGGTGATCTTCCGTGTTCACAGGGACATCGATTTGTGTGGGTCATTACGGACCATTTCTCCCGAATGGTTCATCTCGTACCGTTAGCAAGAATCCCATCTTCCAGGGTACTAGCCAAACCATTCCTCAAGCATTTCTTTAGGCTTCACGGGATGCCAGATCGTATCGTTTGTGATAGAGGCCCGCAATTTGCTTCCCGTTTCTGGCGAGATCTTTGTAGCCTTCTGCAAATTAAGTTGAATCTCTTTTCGGCATACCATCTGGAGACCAATAATTTGGTTGAGCGTACCAATCAATCCATGATTATATACCTTTGACACTTTGTTGCTGAGAACCACGATAACTGGTCCTCCCTCCTACCCTGGGCAGAATATGCCCTTAACAATTCGCTGGCTGAGGCCAATGGGCAGACACCGTTCGTACTCAATAATGGGCAACGCCCTAGGGTACCGGTACCGTTTCCCGCTGCTGCACCTTCTCCTCTTGTGGCCGACTGGGCAACTAACACCAGAGAGGTTTGGGATCGGACTCAAGAGTCGATCCAAGCAGCTAAGGACCGTATGAAGACGGTGTCCGATCGGTTTCGTCGCCCGGCTCCTGTCTTTTCTCCAGGGGATTTTGTGTGTCTCTCTGCAAAACACGTGAAACGTAGAGTGAGCTCTGTCAAATTTGCTCCTCGCTTCCTGGGTCCTTATGAGGTTCTTCGACAGGTAAATCCTGTAGTCTACCAATTGAAGTTACCCGTCCATCTTAGGATCCATGACAAATTCCATGTTTCACTGCTAAAGCCGGCAATTTTACCTCACGCTCGTGAAGTGCACTCTCCTGCCTCTGATTCCTCTCGCTCTAGCTATGAGGTACGAGCCATAGTTGGTTCTAAGATGGTTAGAGGGCGCAGGTTCTTCTTGATAGATTGGGAGGGCTATGGCCCGGAACATCGCTCTTGGGAGCCTGAGGAGGCTGTCCATGCTCCCGACTTAGTTGCCGATTACCTGCGTCGCCGGGAGGGGGGCCCTTGAGGGGAAGGTACTGTTACGGTTGCTGTGGCTCTGGAGACTATGTCCGGATTTCTTGCTACTGCACATGTGCAAGCGCTGGAGACTAAGTCCTATCTTGGAGCCATTGCACATGTGCTTGTGACATCATCGCTGACACGAGGTCACATGTCTCTGACACCTTCTAAGCTGATTGGCCACTGGTCATGTGCTTGTGACACGTGGTCACATGTCTCTGACACCTTCTATACCGATTGGTCGCTGGTCATGTGCTTGTGACGCTTTGCTCGGGGATAGGCCAGCGTGACGTCATTGCTATCATTCTGGCAGCGGATTGGCTCTGGTGTCCTCCATCTTGGATGAGGCACAGAGTCTATATAAGACCCTGACGCACGCCGCCCGGCGCTCAGTCCTCTTGGTTCATGCATGAGGGTAGACGCCCTGTGCAGGTCCCTCTAGGCATCTCTCTGTCTATGTTAGGTGAGCGCTACCGGCAGGGTAGCGTTCTTATACCTTACAGCTTCAGCTACAGTCCGTATCCTTACCTCTTAGTGGAGCGGACATAGGCAGGTGCCTGAGGCACATGGTCCGTTGTGATTCTACTCGTAGGTGGACGTTGCCGCTAGGGTAACGTTCCTTATACTGCGTCTGGCAGTTGTTCGTATCCTTGCACACTAGGGGAGCGAACAGAGGTAGGAGCTTTGTGCGGCTTATGCTGCTGTCTGTCTCTTTTGCACCACTAGAAGAGCGGACCTAGGCAGGTGCCATATCTAGTGGTTCGTGTCCTCGCACACTAGTGGAGCGAACGCAGGTAGGAGCTTTGTGCGGCTTACGCTGCTGTCCGTCTCTTTTGCACCACTAGAAGAGCGGACCTAGGTAGGTGCCATATCTAGTGGTTCGTGTCCTCGCACACTAGTGGAGTGAACGCAGGTAGGAGCTTTGTGCGGCTGACGCTGCTGTCCGTCTCCTGGCACCACTAGAGGAACGGACCTAGGTAGGTGCCATTTCCCACTCAATGCTTTTGTCTCTGTGATCTTTAACAGAGACCATTCCACACAACCTCCAAGTAAGGGAGGAATTGCTTTATTTTCTAATTATATTCCTCTGTGAGTTTAACAGAGGTATTGCACTCTGCACTTGTGCTATTATTTTTTTACAGTGGCACACTTATATACCCCTTATCCTCTGCCATAGTCTGCAGCAGAGTCTTTGCACGGTGGACCCTGACTGTCTGACATTCCTTTAGGTTTTATTATCAGACAGCCCCCTGTAACACAAGCGTCTATACAGAGCAAGAAGCAGAGAGCAATGTCAGCTCTGCTTCATCACTTTGTATAGACAAGTGTCTTTACAGAGCGAGAAGCAGGCTGACACTGAGGATATGATTTCACTTGCATATGACTTCTGCGAGTTTCCCATTGATATCACCCGCCACAGCGCATACTCTCCTGTCAGGAATGCCTCAGCTGCATGGAAATACATGCAGCCGACCTGTTCCTGTAAGGTGAGTGCGCCAAGCTGGGTGATACCGATGCGGGACTTTCACAGTGATAGTCAAAGTTCAGTCGAGTCCATGGCTAAGCCATGGATTTAGGTGAACCCTGATGTCACTGCGAACACAGACGAAAACAGCCAAAGACTGCCGAGTGACGAGCAGTACAGGGAATACCACCGGAAGTTAATGATCAGACCAGGAAGCAGAAGCAGCAAGGAGACAGAGTCTGCAGGACGCGTCACGGGACCTGTAAGTATAATGCTAATGTTTATTATTAACTATGTTCTTTATTTTACAGACCCTCCACCTCATTCCATAACCGTAAAGTCTAAGCTCGGGGTTCGGATGCAAGGTCACGTTATCTCGGACCCCAAACATGGGCTTTACAAAAAGTTTGTCAGGCACCCGATGCCGAACATCGGTGGGTTCGTTCATCAATTTTAGCAATCTATCCAATGTATCAAATATGGCACAGTAATATAGTAATGCAAACTTAGTATAATGGAACTGTAATAGAACAGATGAGTTAGCAACAAATTGACAGTAGTGACATGAGTGATAACTTCGTGAAAATTAAAGCAGCATCCCACTGTCTAAGTATGGCTACATGGAACGCAGAGCAGAGAGGAACAGAATCCCCTGGCAAGAGGAGATGGACAATGAAGGGATCAGCGCTAGATCCAGGAACACTGGGTAAAAGTTTTCTTATTCTTTATATTAAACCAAGGTTCTGCTGGAAACTAGGTCAGAATGTTTTTCTAAAGTCTTTTTTTCTGGGGAGCAGTGTTAAAGGTTGGTTCAAGACATGCATATTTCAGACAATATACAAACCGCAATGTTTAGATGTTTGGAGTGGACTATAGGGCCTAGCCTCATAAACATATATGAGACTGTAAGTTTGGTTGGGAGACATGCGTTCAGTCTGGGCATTGCTGTCCACATATACCTGTCTGAACCAGGCCTAATGGTGCATTTTTTTTCCTCAGACAAGTAATACCCAACAATCAACCTATTAAAAAATTGAGATAATTAAAAAAAGGAAAAACAAAAGCTTTTAATGATGGCTTATTTACCTAAAACTAAAAAAAACTACTACTTAGTTCTTCTTCCCATGTCCATGTTTCCGGTATGTGTGACATTCATTTTTACACGTACCGGAGACACAGACACAAGTTGACCCATTAAAATTAATAGGTTGTCAGACACATGCATGTTTTCAAATGGACCGTGTGTCCATGTGGAGCATATGTGTGTCTGTGTGCTCTACAACTAAAAATGTCCATTTTTTTCTGGTAGCACGGATGTCACATGGCCCACACACTGATGTACTCGATGTGACATCAGAGTGACACGTACAGGAGAAAACACCTGTTTTTGAAATAAAATGCTTTTCTATACTCACCTGTCCCCAGCGCTGCTGTCTCCAGCACTGCTGTCACTTGCTTCCATCTGCTGCTCATTATGATCCTTGCATATTCCTTGCACCTTGGACCAGAAGCAGCAGCAACACCGGACACAGCAGCACCATGGACAGGTAAGTATAGAAATTCATGCTGTCAGTGTGCTATGCAGATGTCACACGGATAGTACACTGTCAGCACAAGCTGAACACACACACGGACACACGCACACACATACACACCTTCAACATGTCCATGGGAAAACTTGTGTGTTTTTCACAGACGTATGAAAGAGGACTAAGACCTCTGTCACACGTTCGTGCCTCCGGTACGTGTTTTTGCAGTTTTTTCACGTGCCGGAGACACGTACACACGTACACCAATGTTACCCTATGGTAACAGGAACATTAACTTAAATCCACATGGAACGTGTGTCCGTGTGGATTGTACATTTGTACGTGTTTAAAAAACGCTGACATGTCCGTTTTTCTCCGGCATCATGGGTGTCACACGGCCTGCACCCGTACCACACGGATGTAGTGTGGATGCAGTCCCATGTGACACGCGCCGGAGAAACCACATGTCATTATTTTAAAATAAAAAAAATAAATACCTCCTTCAGCCCTGCAGAGTCTTCTGCTGCAAACAGTTGCTGCCGGCCGCCGTTCATTATGAGCGTGTTAAGGAGGTGAGCGTGCTGTAACGGGCGCTGATCTCCGCCTCTTCGCTCGGCCGGAAGCAGCATCAGCGGGGAGTGAGTGAGGCTGGAGCTGAAGATCAGTACCCTGGACAGCAGCAAGGACCACGTGGGTATGTAAATTACCGGTTCTCCGTGTGTTATCGCGGATAGCACACGGAGAACACACATGGCCCGCACGTACTGGAGACACGTACTTACCTAACGCAACACGCAAGGAAAATACGTGTCTCGCGGCACGCGCGTGATTTTCACGTGAGTGTGGCAGAGGCCTAAGATGGTATTAAACAACTTATTATTATGGTCTCTTTTACTGTTAAATCACTTGCATTATCCTCAATGTGCAATTTGGATCTCTGAAGTAAATTTATACCAGCAAAGGGAAAAAAAATATTTATGTTCTTATTTTACTCAGATTTGTGGATTATGCATGAGTGGCCAAGTCATTGACCCATTACTTTCTGAGAGCGGATTGAAACATAGCCTATGGTTGACATTTTCATTTAATTTATTTTATGTGCTGCAATGCACACTGTAGTCTTAATTTTACCATTTACTGAACCTGGAAGCCGGAGTTTCTACTTTTAATTAATTTCAACAAAAAAACCAAAGTGCTTATAAATATCTTTAGATCAAAGAATTAAACAATAAAAAAAAATAACAAAAACATAATAACAAAAATTATAACTTAAAAATAATCCTGTTTTACATCACATAAAACAAAAGGGTAGTGACATGTACAAGACTGATGGCATATTTCATTGTGCTCATACATACTCCAGTGGATAAAGAATAAAAAACCTTGCTTGGGGCTAATAGGAAACATGTTCCAATCAGCAAAATCTTTATAAAGCCAAAATTATTTCCACAAAAGCAGACACAATATTTGATATGTGCAATACAAAACTCTATATACAGCAATACCCTGAGGGAAATGATCATGTCCTATTAAGCCTAAATATCTCATAACCTGCATTACTTCCATGTGAAATAATACATACATCAAAGTAGCTATTGTATATTTTGTATTTTCCGTTTTCTCTGCTAAAAAAATAAAGCATAGTAAGAATAATAATCATAATAATAAGTATATATAACAAAAAAAACATGTAGAAGAAACGACAAACGAAACAGTAATAAATCATTTTACTGGCTGAAACAGACAAGTCTAATAATAACAAACAATATCTTATCATGAAGAGACTTTCAGTTCAATATACTTTACAATTAGACTTTGTGAACATTTGTATGACTCAAGAGTGAAGCCTGGCAGCGTGTTTCTGGAGATTTGGTCTGCTTGACGGTTTTTAATAAGTGAGGGTGAAGAAAGGAACATTGCTATCCATTTAAGGATTGTGATATGGAGCAGCAGAAGTTTAATGTGATTTCTTTGATAAGCACAGTAATTGCATCTGGCTGTTGTCTTCACGAAGTGCAAAAAAATTATTTTATTTTCTGCCAAAAAAACACTTCACTATGCTTTCTAAAACAAAAATGGCTTTTATTATACATTGTATAAGTTGGCAAGTTTATTGAGATATGAGATTTAATACCATGCACAATAATAGAGCCCAAAGTCTATCATAAGACAATCTATTTGGAATGATTTGGAGGCCAAATCGCTTGACACTGGGGTCTATTTAAAATGGGTTAATTTAATTTAACCCTAGCATGCGTGACGTCACAAATCTACACTTTTACGTAATGGTGCCTTTTTTTCTCAAATGGAGAAACTCACATAAATAACTTTTACAAGTTTATTTCAAAATTGCAAAATAAGATATGAATAATGCACAACGTTTTATTTATATTTTTTTGCAGAAAACACCAAAAAACATTGTTTTTCCAAATTTCAAACAAAGATATGAAAAAATTCTTTTCTAATTTTTTCTTTTCAATTTTATTGATCTTTTAAACAATTTTCACGTTATCTTTTCTGAAGAATGTTCTTTACAGACATTTTCCCCACAAGTGGTACAATATCGCTCAGATTTTCTCTCTAAGTTTCTTGGACAAATGAAACAACACTTTCGTTTTTTTTCTCCTGGCCCTGGAATATCCTGAAACTGTACACCACACCGTTTCATTGTTTCTTTAGATTTCTTTGGCAAGAATTTCATGGTGCTTTACTCCATGTGAGGCATTACAAGTTCATTGCAAAGGTCCTTCAAGATTAAGTGTTTCCTGTCCTTCCTCCTTGCATGAAATTCTGGATGAGTTTCTGTATAAATAATGAATGAATTCAGGGTTGCTACATCAATCATATTTAAAAAAATTACTACAGGCCAACGTCTTGTTTGCCTCTTGCATGAATACCACCATTTCATCCATTTTATCTACCCCTCCTTTAGTTTTAGTGTAATGCAGGATGATTTCTGGTTTCAATTTCTTCTCATTGCTGTCAATACTGCAATCATGATGCATGGTACTGAGTAATATAACGTATTTATCTGTCTTTGCTTTGTAAGATACCAGTGTTGCTTTGTTGTTGAAACCAAAGACACTCTCATAAAGTGCTCCCTGTGGATTGTGTTTCATTGCTTGAGGAATTTCTCATCAGTTTGGCTTCATAGTACCAACAAGTGTAACAGCTTTTTCAAGAGAAAATTGCCCAGTGCAACATTGGTAAAATAATTGTCCATGGTAATGTTTTTACCTCAATTGTATAATGGTACAGCAACTGTTTTCACAATCTCAGACCCTAGATCTTTCTGTACTGATGCATCAATTTCTTTGCCACAGTAGATAAGACCATTTATGCCATAATAATTTGCAGAATCATACATCCAGAATATTTTTATTCCATACTTAACTGGTTTACTGGGTATATATTGAACTTGCAACATCCTCTGAAGGGTTCAAATTGCTCATCTACTGCGACATTAGTACTAGGATTGTAAAGTTTGGTGCACGTTTTGATAAATATGTTCCAGATATAACTGATAGGGGCTAATTTGTCCGTTTGGAACCTTGCTGCATGAGTTCACTTATCGTCAAATCGAATGTTTCTACTAAGTTCCTCATATCTGTCCACTGCCATTGTTGCTTTTTAGTGTGGATCAGAAAGTGGGTCCAGAAATAATTCTCTGATTGGAACATCATATGATTTTTGACTCCCTGCCAGTAGTAAAAGTCCAATATATGCATAAAGTTCCTCTTTTGAGATAATTTTCCACGACTTATTTTTTACACAAGCTATATATCTTCCTTCTAGGTTTGAACATAAAAGGACCTCTTCTGCAATATTGTCAGAAAGAAAAAGTACTGAATACATCTTTAGGTCAAAAGTATTGGGACTTCCCACAGCTCCTTGACATGTCTCACAATATTATTTATTGGAGTACGTCCGACTAATGAAGGATTACTGTCCCAAAAAACATTTGTTTTGGATGTTCTACTTATTACTTCTTCAGTATCACTGGATCCACTTCATCATCAGAAGAATCACTGGATGAGGATGTTTGATTATCTAGTGGCAGGTACTCTTCATCGGACAAAGGTAGTTCACTTTCATCATCACTAGAGATGAGCGAACCGGTCCCGGTTCGGCTCGAGGTCGGTTCGCCGAACGGAGGTCCCGTTCGAGTTCGGCTCGTCGAACGTTCGACGAACCGAACTCGAACTGCATAGGAAACAATGGCAGGCAATCACAAACACATAAAAACACCTAGAAAACACCCTCAAAGGTGTCCAAAAGGGGACAAACAACTCACAACACAACACAAACACATGGGAAAGTGACAAGGACATATACTCATGCGAAAACAAAACAGCTGGACAAGGAAAAAGAGGAGGACACACAGATATATGAGTATATGCAAGGAAACATCGATTCCATTATTGTGCAACTTGAGCCCTGCTCATTTTAGGCTTCCAATCTGGATAAATTGCCTGAGCTCGCCACGTACGCCTTGGGGATCTTGTCGTGTCCTGCAGCCAGCGTTCTCTCAGAACCTGTCTTCAGTGCTGCTGGGGGTCTGCTGGCAGATAAGCACACGCGTCTATCCACTGACAATGTGGACATGGCTCTCAGAGGACTTTTCTTCCCCTGGGTCAGCCAGGGGAGGCGAAAGGCACGCGTACTTTTGAGAGTGCTTCATGCAAAGCATCTTTTTCATCTTGAAAATGGGGGTCAACTGATGCCAGTCAAGTGGGGTGTGTGTGGCCCAATTAGTGGAAACGAGGGAGACTGTGGTTGGAGTCCCCTCGCTGTGTTTCTAAAAGAACCAAGATGAACAAGTCATGGCTCTCAGAGGACTTTTCTTCCCCTGGGTCAGCCAGGGGACGGGAAAGGCACGCGTATTTTTGAGAGTGCTTCATGCAAAGCATCTTTTTCATCTTGAAAATGGGGGTCAACTGATGCCAGTCAAGTGGGGTGTGTGTGGCCCAATTAGTGGAAACGAGGGAGACTGTGGTTGGAGTCCCCTCGCTGTGTTTCTAAAAGAACCAAGATGAACAAGTCATGGCTCTCAGAGGACTTTTCTTCCCCTGGGTCAGCCAGGGGATGGCAAAGGCACGCGAATTTTTGAGAGTGCTTCATGCAAAGCATCTTTTTCATCTTGAAAATGGGGGTCAACTGATGCCAGTCAAGTGGGGTGTGTGTGGCCCAATTAGTGGAAACGAGGGAGACTGTGGTTGGAGTCCCCTCGCTGTGTTTCTAAAAGAACCAAGATGAACAAGTCATGGCTCTCAGAGGACTTTTCTTCCCCTGGGTCAGCCAGGGGACGGCAAAGGCACGCGTATTTTTGAGAGTGCTTCATGCAAAGCATCTTTTTCATCTTGAAAATGGGGGTCAACTGATGCCAGTCAAGTGGGGTGTGTGTGGCCCAATTAGTGGAAACGAGGGAGACTGTGGTTGGAGTCCCCTCGCTGTGTTTCTAAAAGAACCAAGATGAACAAGTCATGGCTCTCAGAGGACTTTTCTTCCCCTGGGTCAGCCAGGGGACGGGAAAGGCACGCGTATTTTTGAGAGTGCTTCATGCAAAGCATCTTTTTCATCTTGAAAATGGGGGTCAACTGATGCCAGTCAAGTGGGGTGTGTGTGGCCCAATTAGTGGAAACGAGGGAGACTGTGGTTGGAGTCCCCTCGCTGTGTTTCTAAAAGAACCAAGATGAACAAGTCATGGCTCTCAGAGGACTTTTCTTCCCCTGGGTCAGCCAGGGGACGGGAAAGGCACGCGTATTTTTGAGAGTGCTTCATGCAAAGCATCTTTTTCATCTTGAAAATGGGGGTCAACTGATGCCAGTCAAGTGGGGTGTGTGTGGCCCAATTAGTGGAAACGAGGGAGACTGTGGTTGGAGTCCCCTCGCTGTGTTTCTAAAAGAACCAAGATGAACAAGTCATGGCTCTCAGAGGACTTTTCTTCCCCTGGGTCAGCCAGGGGACGGCAAAGGCACACGAATTTTTGAGAGTGCTTCATGCAAAGCATCTTTTTCATCTTGAAAATGGGGGTCAACTGATGCCAGTCAAGTGGGGTGTGTGTGGCCCAATTAGTGGAAACGAGGGAGACTGTGGTTGGAGTCCCCTCGCTGTGTTTCTAAAAGAACCAAGATGAACAAGTCATGGCTCTCAGAGGACTTTTCTTCCCCTGGGTCAGCCAGGGGACGGGAAAGGCACGCGTATTTTTGAGAGTGCTTCATGCAAAGCATCTTTTTCATCTTGAAAATGGGGGTCAACTGATGCCAGTCAAGTGGGGTGTGTGTGGCCCAATTAGTGGAAACGAGGGAGACTGTGGTTGGAGTCCCCTCGCTGTGTTTCTAAAAGAACCAAGATGAACAAGTCATGGCTCTCAGAGGACTTTTCTTCCCCTGGGTCAGCAAGGGGACGGCAAAGGCACGCGAATTTTTGAGAGTGCTTCATGCAAAGCATCTTTTTCATCTTGAAAATGGGGGTCAACTGATGCCAGTCAAGTGGGGTGTGTGTGGCCCAATTAGTGGAAACGAGGGAGACTGTGGTTGGAGTCCCCTCGCTGTGTTTCTAAAAGAACCAAGATGAACAAGTCATGGCTCTCAGAGGACTTTTCTTCCCCTGGGTCAGCCAGGGGACGGCAAAGGCACGCGTATTTTTGAGAGTGCTTCATGCAAAGCATCTTTTTCATCTTGAAAATGGGGGTCAACTGATGCCAGTCAAGTGGGGTGTGTGTGGCCCAATTAGTGGAAACGAGGGAGACTGTGGTTGGAGTCCCCTCGCTGTGTTTCTAAAGGAACCAAGATGAACAAGTCATGGCTCTCAGAGGACTTTTCTTCCCCTGGGTCAGCCAGGGGACGGCAAAGGCACGCGTATTTTTGAGAGTGCTTCATGCAAAGCATCTTTTTCATCTTGAAAAGAGGGGTCAACTGATGCCAGTCAAGTGGGGTGTGTGTGGCCCAATTAGTGGAAACGAGGGAGACTGTGGTTGGAGTCCCCTCGCTATGTTTTACATGATTTTCGAAGGGCATGACATGCCTAAGAGGTTGAGTTTCATCATCTGCAACTTGTTGGCAACAGAAAGGCTGCCTTTACACCCTTTTGAGACCGAGGATTTTCGAGACCTTATGCCCATTGCAGTGCCCCAAGAGCCGACGGCCAGTCGTCACTCCTTCTCCAAGAAAGGCGTGCCTGCGCTACCACAGTAGGTCCCACACAACCTCACCGATTCCTTGAGAAACTCTGTGTGTGACAGGGTGCATTTAAACACAGATACTTGGACCAGTAAGCATGGACAGGGGAGTTACATGTTGCAGACTGGGCACTGGGTAACTATGGTGAGAGATGGAGAAGGGTTTGCTGTACAAGTCTTGCCGTCCCCACGACTTGTGTGTCAATCCTTCCTCTGTATGTACAAGTTCCTCCACTGCTTCTGCCTTCTCAACCTCGTGTGGGTCCTCCACCTCGGCCCAAACCCTGTGTGGTCAGGCCACCCTTCCTTGTAACTGCGCCCAAGGAATCCCACACACCTCCTTACTATGCTGGCAGCAGAGCTCAAGGCCATTATGCGGTCAAATGTTTACTTTGAAATGTAGGGGAAATGTGAGACACCGCTGAGGAATTGTGGACGGTTAGCTCTGGAGAGTGAGACCGAGTTTCATCAATGGTTGTCTACAGTCAACCAGCAGTCAGGGAAGGTCGGGTGCGACAATGATGCAAACCAGTCTGCGACCCTTCTTCAGGGCAATGTGACACACGTGCCTTGTATGGCTCACGTGTTGAACCTGGTTGTCCAGCAATTTTTAAAATGCTATCCCTGCCTACATGGCCTTCTGCAGAGGGCACGGTGTAACGCCTGCCTGGATCGACACACTCAGATGGGCTGTAAAGGATAGGCTAGAGGCAAGCCACTCACCAAGCTGGACACCCAGAACCCTGAAACCCTTTAACCCCTATACAGTGATTTGGAATTACACAGGGCCCATGTTGATCAATACCTGTTGAAGGCTGCAATTCCAGAGAATAGTAGTCATGCAGGTTCAAAAACATTAATTGAGGAAGAGAAACAGAATGGGATGGCCAGGACTTAATCAGAAAACAAGCAGAGGTGAAATGCGGATCGGCCAACGAGGTACATAAACAGCAAGCAGGAAACGTAGTCAGGTAACAAGCACACAAACTGAACTGGGGGTAACAGTAACAAGAGGTTCATAGCTTTGTCTGGCAGTGGTCTGCAGACAGGAGGGGCCTAAAAAAGGGTGTGGTGTCTTCCCATTGGGACCAGAGTACAAATTGATTGAGTGGACTACGTTGGTGACTTAAAAGCCGTGTGCGGCAATGATGCAAACCTGTCTGCGGCCCTTCGTCAGGGCAATGTGACACACGGGCCTTGCATGGCTCACGTGTTGAATGTGATTCTCCAGCAATTTTTAAAATACCATCCCGGCCTACATGGCCTTGTGCAGCGGGCACGCTGCTATGTGGTCACTTTCATCCTTCGCACCCAGCAGCTCAACAACTTTCATCGCTCCGGAAGTCTTAGGGTCTGGCAGTTAAACGCCGGAAATGCGATGTTCCGACACGCAGGAATTGGAATCTGCACATGTTGCAGCGTGTGTGGCAGCACCGCAGAGCCCTGCTGAAATACGGTATGACGTATACCCTGGGCTAACTTGATCCAGAGGTGTTGCAGATCACGCTGCTGGAGTGGTGTCAGATCAAGGACCTATGCACCCTTCTACACAGTTTCCAAATGTTGACGAAGATGTTTAGCACTGGCAATGCCATTCTCAGCGTGACAATTCTGGTCACCTACATGATGGAGCACACTGTAAGCATTATTCGGAGTCAGGTATTGGTCCAAGAGGAAGGTGAGGAAGTACAGGAGGAGTCATATGCAGAAGGGATAATAAGATCTACAAGGTCCATACGGTAAGCGGCACCTAGGCAGCAGTTATGGTGGGGGATAGGGATTAACAAGGGCGCATAGTATCAGCAAAAATTGTTGAGGAAGGTGCAGGAGCCATGAAGAAATGGAGGACGAACTTGCGATGGGCATGGAAGACTCAGCAGATGAGTGAGAGCTTGCTCACATTTTAGTTGTGCGAGGTTGGGGGGAGAGGGCAGAGGAAGGAGGCACGATTCTCACCTCTCTGCCACCAACACACCAAGGACTTGGTCCTCCTGGATGCACAAGACACATGAGCGTCTTCTTGCTGCACTACCTACAACATGACCCTCGGATTGTACGAATTCGAAGTAATGCTAACTACTGGGTTGCCACACTGTTAGATCCCCGGTACAAGACAAAATTTGGTGAAATAATTCCTGCCATATAAAGGGACGCACGTGTACAGGAGTATCTTCAGAAGGTGTTACGCAATCTTCGATCTGCTTTTCCACTAAACACCAGTGCTGCACAGAGTGAATCTCAACGCTTTGTCATGGATAGGAGGAAATGGTCTTTTACTTGTCCACATCTGAGGGACCGAGGGGTGGCTGTTGTGCTGAGATGCCATTGAGTACGGTGTCCCTGCAGAGTTGCACTTTTGGTCATATACAAAATGAGTTGAAAAAGGACAGATGCGGGTGAAAAGGGGAACAGGTGTGTTGGAAAGGGGAAAAAAGTTTTGGTCCGTGGGTTTGGTGGTTAAGCAAAAGTAACATTTGATGAAGAAACACCATCTGTTACGGTGGGACTGGCAGATTTGGTAAGGTGGTATATACTATGTTACCTCTATATAACGAAAATTAATAAGAAAAGAAAGATAAAGGTATATATCCCCATCAGCAGTCAGTGTCCACCGTGCTCCCAGATGGAAAAGGAGAGGTTGGCAACTGGAAGGTTCAGTGGAGGATACAGAGCTGTGTGGCTATGAAACTAATAGTAGCCTGAACCAAGTTAGACGCCACTCGGATCTTGAGACTGGGAGCCCTGTTAGCGTCACAGGGTCCACACGCCCACCCAGCCCAGGAACTCCCTGTTAACATCACAGGGGCCATTCAGTATGCTGACCGTGTGCATTGGGGCCACACCTGTGAACAGCAGGCGCATCAGCAGCAGCAGGCCTGTTAATGCCACTGGGCTGCACAAGCAGGACTTGTAGGACAGGAGCTGGTCTTAACCGTTCTGCATTACCAACTGTGGTGGCGGCCTGCATCAACGCCCTATCCCTGCCTACCTCTGGCCTAAAGCCACAATGGGTTCAACACATGGAGGTGTGCTCTTTCGGAGCATAATAGAAGACTGCGCACCTCCTTGTTGTCTCCAGCACCTTCTATAACCTGGGTCCGCCCCAAACCAGGGTGGACCACAATGCACCTCCTGGAGACAAAAGCAGAGTGACACGTCATGAGTGGCATAACTAGCGTCCTATTTGGAACCGCAACTTCAATGATGACCTCATGGCTGTCATGACCCAAACACCTCACCAGTCATCGTCTGACCATCAATAATGAGGTGAAAAGTCATAGGGGCGGGCCTCTGCAAGCTATTTGGGAGTGGCCTGGCCACATCGTCAGGACACCTGATGCCCTGTGGTCTAAATGGGCCCCCCACATCACGGGCAGGGCCAAAGAGTTCATTACCGGACCTAGTTTCTGATGCAGTAAGTGCCTGACCATAGTCAGTTGCATGAAATACAGTCTCTGAAAAAAGACTATCAGCTTTAGCATGGTGTCTATGCACAACACAGGACTTAGACCCGTCACGGAGTGCAAGTATCTGTGCAAAGAGGCTTTTCGCACTAAGTGTGGGAGCATGCGCTGTAGCCCGAAATGAAGACTTAGCCTCAGGAATGGCACAGTCAGGCTGAGCATACTCACTAGGCGAAACACTGGAGTTAGGCTGCGGCTGGGGTAATTCGTCACATGCATGCGCACTAGCTGCCTCTCCACACTTACACGTGGAGGAGAAAGCAGCCAGCTGGACAACCCGAGGCACAGGCCTAAATGGCAGCTGATGCCTGGGCGCAACTGAAACCGCAGCAGGCTGCTTGCGTTTAAGGCGTCACCGTTTTGTAACAACAAATAACATCCAAAAGAACAGGTGTACTTCTTCCCATGGATAATCTGATATGATCCATTTTTTCATGGACACGACCATCGCTAACAAATGTAGATGAGGCCAAATCAGCAGCTGCTTCAATGGATCTGAATTGCTCCATAAAGTGGCCTCTCCTCCACCCCAATTTCAAGATCCCAAATACTCCATTCCTCTGTGGTGTCAATCCAATCGCACTTGCTTCCTAACAGCTCTCAAGTTTCCACCAGCCCTGCTGAGTATGGGGTGACAGAGATGGTTGAGTTTGCATAGCTGTTCAGTCGCACTATAGCCTGGGAATCAGAGGTCTGCTCCAAAGCTGCAATGAGTACAGACAAGGAAGTTATTCTTATTTTTATCATTATTGATTTATAGAGCACCATTGATTCCATGGTGCTGTACATGAGAAGGGGGTTACATACAGAATAAATATACAAGTAACTATAGACAGACTGGTACAGAGGGAAGAGGGCCCTGCCCTTGCGGGATTACATTCTAAAGGATTTTTGGGAGGAGACAGTAGGAGTTGTTTAAGTTGAGCGTCAAGTACGTATGGTGGTGGTGTCATTGAAGGTTATAGTCATTTCTGAACAGATGATTTTTCAGATTCAGTTTGAAGCCTGCGTGTGTAGCAGATAATCTAACGTGTTGAGGTAGCGAGTTCCATGAGACAGGGGAAATGATCTGCGCAGATAGCCTGAAGCTTTGTGACTGGGATCCAGGCCCCGATGAAGAAGGTGCTGAGCCTAATCTACACCCTCATTTCCAAATAGTAAATCCTCCTGGTGGAGACAATGGGGAACATGATGAGGAGCACAGATACCTGATTGGAAGGACAACTTTACTATTCGGTCAGGGCAGGAAGAGGTTGTCTCGGAGGACTCAGGACGAGGGGAATGAAAACACACAGGGTTATTGATGAGGTTGGAGACAACACTTACTGTCAAACCAAAGTCAGCCAGTCGATGAGGTCAGCAGAGGAGGTGGAGGAGGATGCTACTGACGACGAGGTTACGTTGCGTCTTCCTGGCCAGAGACAAAGTACTGGAAGCACGTCAACAACTGAATCCTGGACCACAACTTTGACTCTGAGCAGATGTCGTGTTGGCTATGCAGGTCGCATGGGCTGTAAGCCTTTCCTAGCCTGTGAATTTTTGGACATCGCAAAGGATCACCCAAGTCATGGAATCTGTAAGATTTGTCAACAATCTGTAAGTAGAAGGCAAAAACTCACACTTTTGAGTACTTCCTCCATGTAGTATCACATGGATATGAATTGACAGCGTGAAGGTGTATTGCTCAGCTTTAGCAACTGTCAACGCAATATGCTTATTTGCCGTTCATTGCATGTATTGTTGCAGACTACACACAAGGGGCTGCTGTTTTTTTGGATCTGCCTTTGGTCACTATAGCAATAGAAAAATGCTCTTCGGGGGTGGACTTGGAGATGCTGTCTATGAACAGAATGAAAAGCTAAAGGTGTGTGTTACAGCAAGGAGCCACCGCGGAAACACTTTGTTCAATTGTGAGGGGAGTTGTGTTGTACTTTGATGATGAGCACTGTAACGTCAGTGAGCAGCATCCTGTGCCACAGACCAACATTCTTACAGTGCTGTCTATACTGTTTACCGTGAGAGGAGCGTAAAGTCTGTATTTCTGGCAACTGGACATCACAGTACCCGGGTACGGTAGGCTGTGCCCAGACAATAATGCGGGCACAAAACACTTTGTTTTATTAGCAAAACACATATCTGTTCTGGGTAGGCCGACTATATAGACAATAAGACTTGCTGCCTCTGCACTGTCAAATTGTCACGTACAGTTTAAATCATAGAGGGACAGCAACACATGTTTGCATTGACTGTTGCTTTTCAAGATTTCCATGACTGTGTTGCAGAGCTGTGTGGTTTGCATTCACACTGTTATCATCTGCAATATCTGTGAGGCTTCAGCTAACAAGGGTATTCAGGGGGGGTCATGTGTTTTGTCTATGTTTAGGTAGATAACTTGGAAGCTCTTGTGATGCGCCACTGGTAAGTCGTGTTCGCACACACACACACACACACACACGCACAAACACACAATTACTGCTACACAGAGGGATTAGCAGGTAGTAGGCAACAGAATAGATTGTTCAATTATTTTAATTGTATGCATGGTTCTTATTGTTTGTTTTGGTAAATTTAAACAATCATTTATCAACCCAACTGGCTAGAGTCCTTTTCCTTTTGCCTGGTTTTGCTGCATACTGGGGAGCCCACCCTGTACACGACTTAAAATGAAGCATAAGTCGCAATGTGAATTTCACTGTGCTACAATGCGGACTAGCGTGCCTGTGCAACCACCGCCTGCCCCATCAAGTGCATCTGCGTGCTCTTCATCCTCTGTGACTGTGGGGACAGCAGTCACACATGGTTTTTCACACTGAACTTCCACTCCTTAACCCGCAACAGGGAGTGTGATTGGCAGGTCATCACTTGTTTTGGAAGTGGAAACAGAAGGTATTGTTGAGCTGTCAGACATCGAGAGAACCATCATTGGATGCAGGCTACATTATATCCACGCCTGCACCTTCGTCACAGATTGCCTGGACTACCTGCAGTTAATAATTGCATTCCAGAAATGGAAAGGAGTGTAGAATGCACATGTGTTGTACCATGCTTGGCAGCAAAGGAACACTAACTTAGTATTCCAGACAGTTTTAGGAAGGCAGAAAAAGAGTCAGCTCTTTGTGCAAATTAAATAGCGTGGCAAAAGTGGACAGATGGGTACAGTGGCCGTGTTCTGTGGGTACCAGGACAGTAAAAGAAGCTTCACTTTCTATCCCTCGTAATGATCAAATGCAGCAAGGAATTCCCTGAGTTTGCTATAAAATTAACATAGCAAAATGGGCATGAGTGTAGAATGCAGAGGTGCTTGAGATTGCTTGGCACCAGTGGCACAATAAAGGAGTCCTACTGGCATTTTTTGTATACCACTAAGTGGCAGTATTTTTTCCTATAATTATAGCTTATTAAAAACAGAGCAGGAGGGTGTCATGCAGAGGTGCTAGAAATAGCTTGGCACCAGTGGGGCACTAATGGAATACAACAGCCAGTTCTATGATGCCACTAAATGGCAGTATTTTTTGCTATCATTATAGCTTATTAAAAACAGAGCAGGAGGGTGTCATGCAGAGGTGCTAGAAATATCTTGGCACCAGTGGGGCACTAATGGAATACAACAGCCAGTTCTATGATGCCACTAAATGGCAGTATTTTTTGCTATCATTATAGCTTATTAAAAACAGAGCAGGAGGGTGTCATGCAGAGGTGCTGCACATAGATTGGCACCAGTGGGGCATTAATGGAGTACAACAGCCACTTCTTGTATGCCACTAAGTTTACTCAATTTTTGGTATTATAATGTATTAGTAACAATGAGTTTGAGTGTGCAATGCAGGCAGACGTGCTGCAAATATCTTTGCACTAGTGTGACTAGACAAAAGTACAATAGCCACGTTTAGGATGCCACTAGGTACACTGACTGTTTGCTAGTATAATGGCTTAGTTAAAAAGAGTTTGAGTGTGCAATGCAGGCAGACGTGCTGCAAATATCTTTCCACTAGTGTGACTACACAAAAGTCCAATAGCCACGTTTAGGATGCCACTAGGTACACTGACTGTTTGCTAGTATAATGGCTTAGTTAAAAAGAGTTTGAGTGTGCAATGCAGGCAGACGTGCTGCAAATATCTTTCCACTAGTGTGACTACACAAAAGTCCAATAGCCACGTTTAGGATGCCACTAGGTACACTGACTGTTTGCTAGTATAATGGCTTAGTTAAAAAGAGTTTGAGTGTGCAATGCAGGCAGACGTGCTGCAAATATCTTTGCACTAGTGTGACTACACAAAAGTCCAATAGCCACGTTTAGGATGCCACTAGGTACACTGACTGTTTGCTAGTATAATGGCTTAGTTAAAAAGAGTTTGAGTGTGCAATGCAGGCAGACGTGCTGCAAATATCTTTGCACTAGTGTGACTAGACAAAAGTACAATAGCCACGTTTAGGATGCCACTAGGTACACTGACTGTTTGCTAGTATAATGGCTTAGTTAAAAAGAGTTTGAGTGTGCAATGCAGGCAGACATGCTGCAAATATCTTTCCACTAGTGTGACTACACAAAAGTACAATAGCCACGTTTAGGATGCCACTAGGTACACTGACTGTTTGCTAGTATAATGGCTTAGTTAAAAAGAGTTTGAGTGTGCAATGCAGGCAGACGTGCTGCAAATATCTTTCCACTAGTGTGACTACACAAAAGTACAATAGCCACGTTTAGGATGCCACTAGGTACACTGACTGTTTGCTAGTATAATGGCTTAGTTAAAAAGAGTTTGAGTGTGCAATGCAGGCAGACGTGCTGCAAATATCTTTCCACTAGTGTGACTACACAAAAGTCCAATAGCCACGTTTAGGATGCCACTAGGTACACTGACTGTTTGCTAGTATAATGGCTTAGTTAAAAAGAGTTTGAGTGTGCAATGCAGGCAGACGTGCTGCAAATATCTTTCCACTAGTGTGACTACACAAAAGTCCAATAGCCACGTTTAGGATGCCACTAGGTACACTGACTGTTTGCTAGTATAATGGCTTAGTTAAAAAGAGTTTGAGTGTGCAATGCAGGCAGACGTGCTGCAAATATGTTTGCACAGTGTGACTAGACAAAAGTACAATAGCCACGTTTAGGATGCCACTAGGTACACTGACTGTTTGCTAGTATAATGGCTTAGTTAAAAAAAGTTTGAGTGTGCAATGCAGGCAGACGTGCTGCAAATATCTTTGCACTAGTGTGACTAGACAAAAGTACAATAGCCACGTTTAGGATGCCACTAGGTACACTGACTGTTTGCTAGTATAATGGCTTAGTTAAAAAGAGTTTGAGTGTGCAATGCAGGCAGACGTGCTGCAAATGTCTTTGCACTAGTGTGACTAGACAAAAGTACAATAGCCACGTTTAGGATGCCACTAGGTACACTGACTGTTTGCTAGTATAATGGCTTAGTTAAAAAGAGTTTGAGTGTGCAATGCAGGCAGACGTGCTGCAAATATCTTTCCACTAGTGTGACTACACAAAAGTCCAATAGCCACGTTTAGGATGCCACTAGGTACACTGACTGTTTGCTAGTATAATGGCTTAGTTAAAAAGAGTTTGAGTGTGCAATGCAGGCAGACGTGCTGCAAATATCTTTCCACTAGTGTGACTACACAAAAGTCCAATAGCCACGTTTAGGATGCCACTAGGTACACTGACTGTTTGCTAGTATAATGGCTTAGTTAAAAAGAGTTTGAGTGTGCAATGCAGGCAGACGTGCTGCAAATATGTTTGCACAGTGTGACTAGACAAAAGTACAATAGCCACGTTTAGGATGCCACTAGGTACACTGACTGTTTGCTAGTATAATGGCTTAGTTAAAAAAAGTTTGAGTGTGCAATGCAGGCAGACGTGCTGCAAATATCTTTGCACTAGTGTGACTAGACAAAAGTACAATAGCCACGTTTAGGATGCCACTAGGTACACTGACTGTTTGCTAGTATAATGGCTTAGTTAAAAAGAGTTTGAGTGTGCAATGCAGGCAGACGTGCTGCAAATGTCTTTGCACTAGTGTGACTAGACAAAAGTACAATAGCCACGTTTAGGATGCCACTAGGTACACTGACTGTTTGCTAGTATAATGGCTTAGTTAAAAAGAGTTTGAGTGTGCAATGCAGGCAGACGTGCTGCAAATATCTTTCCACTAGTGTGACTACACAAAAGTCCAATAGCCACGTTTAGGATGCCACTAGGTACACTGACTGTTTGCTAGTATAATGGCTTAGTTAAAAAGAGTTTGAGTGTGCAATGCAGGCAGACGTGCTGCAAATATCTTTCCACTAGTGTGACTACACAAAAGTCCAATAGCCACGTTTAGGATGCCACTAGGTACACTGACTGTTTGCTAGTATAATGGCTTAGTTAAAAAGAGTTTGAGTGTGCAATGCAGGCAGACGTGCTGCAAATATCTTTCCACTAGTGTGACTACACAAAAGTCCAATAGCCACGTTTAGGATGCCACTAGGTACACTGACTGTTTGCTAGTATAATGGCTTAGTTAAAAAGAGTTTGAGTGTGCAATGCAGGCAGACGTGCTGCAAATATCTTTGCACAGTGTGACTAGACAAAAGTACAATAGCCACGTTTAGGATGCCACTAGGTACACTGACTGTTTGCTAGTATAATGGCTTAGTTAAAAAAAGTTTGAGTGTGCAATGCAGGCAGACGTGCTGCAGATATCTTTGCACTAGTGTGACTAGACAAAAGTACAATAGCCACGTTTAGGATGCCACTAGGTACACTGACTGTTTGCTAGTATAATGGCTTAGTTAAAAAGAGTTTGAGTGTGCAATGCAGGCAGACGTGCTGCAAATGTCTTTGCACTAGTGTGACTAGACAAAAGTACAATAGCCACGTTTAGGATGCCACTAGGTACACTGACTGTTTGCTAGTATAATGGCTTAGTTAAAAAGAGTTTGAGTGTGCAATGCAGGCAGACGTGCTGCAAATATCTTTCCACTAGTGTGACTACACAAAAGTCCAATAGCCACGTTTAGGATGCCACTAGGTACACTGACTGTTTGCTAGTATAATGGCTTAGTTAAAAAGAGTTTGAGTGTACAATGCAGGCAGACGTGCTGCAAATATCTTTCCACTAGTGTGACTACACAAAAGTCCAATAGCCACGTTTAGGATGCCACTAGGTACACTGACTGTTTGCTAGTATAATGGCTTAGTTAAAAAGAGTTTGAGTGTGCAATGCAGGCAGACGTGCTGCAAATATCTTTCCACTAGTGTGACTACACAAAAGTCCAATAGCCACGTTTAGGATGCCACTAGGTACACTGACTGTTTGCTAGTATAATGGCTTAGTTAAAAAGAGTTTGATTGTGCAATGCAGGCAGACGTGCTGCAAATATCTTTGCACTAGTGTGACTAGACAAAAGTACAATAGCCACGTTTAGGATGCCACTAGGTACACTGACTGTTTGCTAGTATAATGGCTTAGTTAAAAAGAGTTTGAGTGTGCAATGCAGGCAGACGTGCTGCAAATATCTTTCCACTAGTGTGACTACACAAAAGTACAATAGCCACGTTTAGGATGCCACTAGGTACACTGACTTTTTGCTAGTATAATGGCTTAGTTAAAAAGAGTTTGAGTGTGCAATGCAGGCAGACGTGCTGCAAATATGTTTCCACTAGTGTGACTACACAAAAGTACAATAGCCACGTTTAGGATGCCACTAGGTACACTGACTGTTTGCTAGTATAATGGCTTAGTTAAAAAGAGTTTGAGTGTGCAATGCAGGCAGACGTGCTGCAAATATCTTTCCACTAGTGTGACTACACAAAAGTCCAATAGCCACGTTTAGGATGCCACTAGGTACACTGACTGTTTGCTAGTATAATGGCTTAGTTAAAAAGAGTTTGAGTGTGCAATGCAGGCAGACGTGCTGCAAATATCTTTCCACTAGTGTGACTACTCAAAAGTCCAATAGCCACGTTTAGGATGCCACTAGGTACACTGACTGTTTGCTAGTATAATGGCTTAGTTAAAAAGAGTTTGAGTGTGCAATGCAGGCAGACGTGCTGCAAATATCTTTGCACTAGTGTGACTAGACAAAAGTACAATAGCCACGTTTAGGATGCCACTAGGTACACTGACTGTTTGCTAGTATAATGGCTTAGTTAAAAAGAGTTTGAGTGTGCAATGCAGGCAGACGTGCTGCAAATATCTTTCCACTAGTGTGACTACACAAAAGTACAATAGCCACGTTTAGGATGCCACTAGGTACACTGACTGTTTGCTAGTATAATGGCTTAGTTAAAAAGAGTTTGAGTGTGCAATGCAGGCAGACGTGCTGCAAATATCTTTGCACTAGTGTGACTAGACAAAAGTACAATAGCCACGTTTAGGATGCCACTAGGTACACTGACTGTTTGCTAGTATAATGGCTTAGTTAAAAAGAGTTTGAGTGTGCAATGCAGGCAGACGTGCTGCAAATATCTTTGCACTAGTGTGACTAGACAAAAGTACAATAGCCATGTTTAGGATGCCACTAGGTACACTGACTGTTTGCTAGTATAATGGCTTAGTTAAAAAAAGTTTGAGTGTGCAATGCAGGCAGACGTGCTGCAAATATCTTTCCACTAGTGTGACTAGACAAAAGTACAATAGCCACGTTTAGTATGCCACTAGGTACACTGACTGTTTGCTAGTATAATGGCTTAGTTAAAAAGAGTTTGAGTGTGCAATGCAGGCAGACGTGCTGCAAATATCTTTCCACTAGTGTGACTACACAAAAGTCCAATAGCCACGTTTAGGATGCCACTAGGTACACTGACTGTTTGCTAGTATAATGGCTTATTTAAAAAGAGTTTGAGTGTGCAATGCAGGCAGACGTGCTGCAAATATCTTTGCACTAGTGTGACTAGACAAAAGTACAATAGCCACGTTTAGGATGCCACTAGGTACACTGACTGTTTGCTAGTATAATGGCTTAGTTAAAAAGAGTTTGAGTGTGCAATGCAGGCAGACGTGCTGCAAATATCTTTGCACTAGTGTGACTAGACAAAAGTACAATAGCCACGTTTAGGATGCCACTAGGTACACTGACTGTTTGCTAGTATAATGGCTTAGTTAAAAAGAGTTTGAGTGTGCAATGCAGGCATACGTGCTGCAAATATCTTTCCACTAGTGTGACTACACAAAAGTCCAATAGCCACGTTTAGGATGCCACTAGGTACACTGACTGTTTGCTAGTATAATGGCTTAGTTAAAAAGAGTTTGAGTGTGCAATGCAGGCAGACGTGCTGCAAATATCTTTGCACTAGTGTGACTAGACAAAAGTACAATAGCCACGTTTAGGATGCCACTAGGTACACTGACTGTTTGCTAGTATAATGGCTTAGTTAAAAAGAGTTTGAGTGTGCAATGCAGGCAGACGTGCTGCAAATATCTTTCCACTAGTGTGACTAGAAAAAAGTACAATAGCCACGTTTAGGATGCCACTAGGTACACTGACTGTTTGCTAGTATAATGGCTTAGTTAAAAAGAGTTTGAGTGTGCAATGCAGGCAGACATGCTGCAAATATCTTTCCACTAGTGTGACTACACAAAAGTACAATAGCCACGTTTAGGATGCCACTAGGTACACTGAGTGTTTGCTAGTATAATGGCTTAGTTAAAAAGAGTTTGAGTGTGCAATGCAGGCAGACGTGCTGCAAATATCTTTGCACTAGTGTGACTAAACAAAAGTCCAATAGCCACGTTTAGGATGCCACTAGGTACACTGACTGTTTGCTAGTATAATGGCTTAGTTATAATGAGTTGGAGTGTGCAGAGGACAGGAGGGTACAGTGCCAGGATTGTGGGGCTCTGGGTAGAAGAATGGAAGCCTGCCTTTCTATTCCCTCCTAATGGGGAAATGCAGCGACGAAATCCCTGACCTTAGCTACACAGACGCTGTCTCTGTTTTCAGGACCTGTCACCTATGGCTCTCTGACCCTGCCGGTACGAGCCCTTAAAAGGACTGATAGATAGTGCTATCCCTATGCTGTCCAGCATATCCAGTATCGGCGATAGGACAAAGGACGGAGCTGCACCAGTGATGTCTGACACCAAGGGCGCAGAAGAGATAATGGCGTCCGGACGGGCAGATACTCGTTTTTATAATGCAGGGACATGTGACATGGACATCCTATCACACATGCCGTTGCTTCTCTGGCTTAAAGTCCACTTAGCTGTGTGTGTCTGGGATTGGCTGACATGCTGGCCCGCCCCACAAGACGCGCGCGCTTAGGGAAGGAAGACAAGGAAAAAAAAAAAAAAAATGGCGATCGCCATTATACAAACAGCAGTGATCTGAAGGCGCTGTTCACGCACACTATACACTGAAATGTCATAATAGTGTGAGTCACAGAGTGACTTACACTATTACAGCGGAAAGCCAGCTAGGAATTAGCTGTTTTTTTGCTGCTAGAACCGTTCTCGAACGTTTCTAGAACTATCGAGCTTTTGCAAAAAGCTCGAGTTCTAGTTCGATCTAGAACAGGCCCCAAAATCACTCGAGCCTAGAACTGGAGAACCTCGAACCGCGAACCGCGCTCAACTCTAATCATCACTGTGAAACATAATTGCTTCAATATCTTGGTCAGTCAGACGCTTGGAGGAAGACTGTGCCATTGCTGACTAGATGTTAGCAAACTAAAAAAAAACCAATAAACACAATCAGGGTTTTGAACTATTTGCTTGTGTGTGACACTATGCAAGGGCAAAATTACCCCTTTCTCCTCTCACTCTCAGCAGCTCTTAACTTTTATACTTTATTTTAGGTGGTGTACAATTCTCTGGATTTTTGTGGCTCACAAGCTCTACCGTTTGCAAGCTTCCTCTCAACATCATATCAATACAGGTCCTTCAGCAATTAGCTCACAGTGTATACTGTCCTCAGTACTCTCTAACCAGCTCATTACTGTGTTCAGAAGAACCTGAGATGATGTCATGGCCTTATCACTCCCTCCAAAATCATATGACATCCTCACATGGCATGATCAACCCCCCGGCCCCTCCACCAGCAACCCTGACTACAAATAAAGTAACTTGAGACACAAACACTGTTGAGCACTTGATAAAAATAGCAGGGGTACAGATGTAGTTTTCCCCAAAAAAGCATTGTTATACCAAAATGCCTATCAAACAAATGATATGAACAACTGGATATTACCAATAGAAACATTCTTGAGAAATACCTAGAGTTTCAAAATTCTAACTAAAATAATATTGCAGATAGCAGCAAACAAGTAAGCATCGGAGCCTAAAAGACCCCTGATACGCATTGTAGGGTTAATAGACATCCCTGACAATTTTCCTCTCATGGGCACCATAAACCCCCAGTCTGATACTATGGAGATGGGGGATTTCATTCTGTCATAAAGTGGATGCATCAAAATGTTAAATTGAGATTTTTAAGAGATAGAACCGTTCCACTGGTGTCAACAAACAGTCTCTTTGAGAAAGGCTCAACATGATTTTTCAAATTTTAAGAACTACCCTTTGAGGACACATGAGAGTCAGTGAATGCTCTTGTCCACTTGCCTGGCTGTCTTTAGAAAGATTAAATGGACCAGGACTCATCGCACTGAATGGTTGCACTCCTTTCCAGTGGGCAGCACACTACTCAGACAACATAGGGTGAGGGAACTACACATTGTTAAGCCTTTATTGGGTCACCAACAGTGAAAACCATATTGTTCATTCCCAGCAAAAACACTACGGATTGTCAACCATTCTGCTGGCTCACCAAGGATTTGAATATTTGTGATTTAAGGGCATCCAGGACCAGCTGTCTAAGCCAGCAGTTCCCTGATTTTGGTGGACACCCACTGACAGGAGATTATGGAAAGATTAGGAAGCTGTCCGAGTGCAGCAAAGTGTGTAGCCAGGCAACCAGATAGTCCCAATCTGGGTTCTCCTATCAAATTTTTTAAGTTAGTGTTGAGCAGTAGGGATGAGCAAGCCGCAAAATGCTCAGGTGCTCAATGCTCGGATCGAGCATATTGAAATGCTTGGGTGCTCGACCCGAGTGCCGAGCCCAATGTTAACTTATGGGAAACTCGAGCATTTTTCCGGCGGCACTCTCAGAGGCCTGCAGAAAGCCTAAAAATGTCACAAATGTATAAGAACAGTGCTCAAATGACATGGAAGCAGTATGGGGAAAACCACTGTAAGCATTTCTGACTCCCAGGTCACTGCTGTGAACAATGTTGTCTGATTATTAGGGGGAGAGAGAATCCTGTGTTCCTCCTCCCATGTGACATTTTGTGACATGCGCTTTTGCTTAGTAGCGTATGTGCAGCAGCTTATCTCTGCCTGTACATTCATTCCTAAGAAAAATCAAAAGTGAACGGTAGAAAAAAAAATAGCACATTCACCTCTCTGCAGACTCCCGGGACACGTCCGATCGGCTCTAGGATCTCCCGATAATCAGCTGATGCTCTCAGGTGACAGCAACAGCTGCTTACCGGTGAGTCCTTGAGCCGATTGGACATGTCCCGGGAGTCTGCAAAGAGGTGAGTATAGTTTTTTTTTCTACTTATGCATCTGTGGCACCCTGGACTAGCCAGGTCGTCACAGGTAACACACACACACACACCCACCCCCACCAGACAGTACCATTAGCCAAACATAAAATCCTTGTTGCCTCCCTCCAGGGTCTGATGTCCACACCAGGTGGGGCGGAGCCAATCAGTTGGCCCCACCCACCGAGGAGTTCACAGGCCTGGAGGCGGGAAAAGTGACAGTTGAGTTCAGGAGTTCAGTGGAGGAGGTTGAAGTGAGAGGAGAAAATTGAAGAGTGTCTGGGTTTGTGGCCCAGGCACTGACAACAAGGTTGGCAGACGGTGGTGGCCATCTGCAGGAGTGGTGAATCGACGCAGAACCGTAGGACCGGGGTCGGGCGTTGACCCGCCGGTATCGACCGGGGAGCAAAGTGAAGCCAGCACACACAGGTAAGACCATCGGACACCGACTAGGCTTGGAGTCACCGTCAACAGTCAAATCCGAGTGTGACAGGAACCCCAGGGGTTTCCAAACAGCCAAAGACCCGTTAGAAGGCAACCGTCCGCACCGTGAGTTTATACAGCTGCCACCTAAGGCTAGAGACCCAAGGGCCAGTGCCTGCGGGCAAATGGGCTCCTCCGGCATCCATAAACCGGGGAGCGGACTACCGTTGGGGATCTATTGTAGTCAAATCAGTACACAAAAGGTGCAGGGAAAGACAGCCGCCATCACCTGTCCGGGGAGAGAGACACTGCAGCTGGCTGCGGGACCCGTCCATCCAGCCGTTTGGTTTACCGAGGACTTTATGCATCTCTTGCTGAGTAAGTACACCGGCACCGCGCCGCGCTGTCCCTGCAACCCTGCACCTCACCAACCCTGCCTCCCCGTCACACCACCGGGCCCTGGGACCACCGACTCCTACCCACGAAGGGGGAAAACAACATCCCAGCTGCTCCCCACCATCGCTCCCGGGATCCCCGTCATCAGCAGCGGTGGTGCCCATCTTCACCACAACCCATGGGTGGCGTCACGGACTAAATCCCCCAAACCAACCACCCTTTTCACTCACGGGCGAGGAGCGCCGCTCGAGTCCTCGGATCCGGCCCACCGCTCGAGCCACTGAGCAGCAGCAGTCACAGCAGCGCCGGACCCGAGCGTTAGCGAGGTAGCGCAGCAGCGGTGTCCTCCCTGCCCGCGACACATCAGCTGATTGTTTAAGTCCAGCGGTGAAAAGCCGGCTTTTTACCTCCCGGCTTTTAAACAATCAGCTGATGTGTCATCTGATTCAAATTCTTGAACCTAAAACATCATATGATTGGTTTCCCATCCGGAAAATCAATCAGGTGATATTGGATCCAGATTGGGACCCTCGACCCAGGACTACGGCGGAGGGGAGGTTCTTTAGTTTAATAAAGATGGAGTTACCCTGTGAGACACCGAGCACTTCAAATGTTTCTCAATCCATCATTACATCTACACCTACACCTCCCTCACAGTCCACCATTTGGTTAAGTACACCTTACTGCACCCTCTCTCAGCACATCAGCCAGCTCTTGGTGCCGCAGTTTTGGTCACATAAGATCATTTCCTCCCACACATGACAAAGCAAAGAGCTTGAATTTCACCATTTCTAAACTGTTGGCCATTGAAATACTGCCTTCTTGCCTTGGGGATACAGACAGTTTCCAAAACCTGATGGCCATTGCAGTTTCCCAATATCAGTTGCCCATTCACCATTACTTCTGTAATAAAGCTGTAACTGCGCTACACCATCATGTCTCAGCCAACATAAGCTTTTCCTTGAAAAACTCTGTCTTTTAGGGTGCATTTCACTACTGACACCTCGACAAGCAAGCATGGCCAGGAGCATTATTTTTCGTTGTCTGGGCATTCGGTTACTCTGGTAGCTGCAAGGGAAGGTGGGGAAGGGGCTGCTTCCCACGTCTTGAAATCCCCAAGGCTTGTGGGACAAATCTCTGGATCTACCGCTTCCTTGACTGCTTCTGCTTCTTCTGCCTCCTCTAGGGCCTCCACCTGCACCCTCAATCTCTCCTTTAATGTAACACACATTCCAACAATGCAGAGGGAATCCCCCTCACCTCTGCATAGCTCAGCCAGGGCTCAATGCAATCGGGCAGTGCTGAAACTAATATGCACTGGAGTACGCAGACACACAGCTGCAGAGTTTTGGACCACTATACAGGCCAGAAAAACCAATGTGTGATAACAGTGCAAACCTGGTGGTGGCCCTAAGCCTGGGTGACATCACACACATGCCTTGCGTGGCTCACATCCTTAACCTGGTTGTACAGAAATTTCTATCCCACTATCCCAGCCAAGATACGCTGCTACAGAAGGCATGATCGTTGTGTGCTCACTTCCGCCATTTGCATACCGTGGCTAATTGACTTGCAATGCTCCAAAGGTTTTACGACCTATCGGTTAACCGGTTGATATGCGATGTGCCGACAAGGTGGAATTCCGCTCTGCACTTGTTGCAGTGACTGTGGCAGCAGCAGCAAGCCCTTGTGCACTATGTCATGATGCAGAGCCTGGGACACCACAGTCTGGATGTTGGGCAAACCATGATTATAGAGTGGGCACTGAAGAAAGACCTCTGCACTCTCCTAAACAGTTTTGAAATGGTTACAATGATGTTTAGTTCTCATGATGCGGTCATCAGCATCACTATTCCGGACATCTACATGTTGGAGCACACTTTGAATAGTCTGTGGGAAGAGTAGTTGGCCCCAGAGAAGAGGAGAAAGCAGAGGAGGATGAGGAAGTGATACCATTTCCTGTGAAGTCCGGACAGTTGTCGTACAGGCAGGTGTCACAGGAAGGTGGAGTCCACTGATAAAGGCGGACTGATGGTAACATATACACTGGTAAAGAAAGTGCAGGAGCCGAGGAACAAATGGAGAAAAAAAGGTGATGGCGCAGAAAACTCAAGATATGAAGAATATATTAATCTTGTCTCTATTGCTCATGGTTGTTGTGGGTGGATGGAAGAGGCAAAATTGAGCGTAACTCCACCACTAACACAACATGGACTTGGACCTCATTGAAGCGTCCGACACATGAGCGCCTTCTTGCTGAACTATCTGCAACATGATGTCCATATTGTTAGGATTATTATTATTAATAATAATAATAATAATCTTTATTTCTATAGTGCCAACATATTCCGCAGCGCTTTACAATTCAGGAGGATCATATACAAATAAGTAACAGTTATAGAATTGCAATATTTAGAGGGGAAAAAAGACAACCCTGCTCGTGAGAGCTTACAATCTACAATGAGATGGGGGGGACAAGGTACAAGTGCTTATTTACAATAACAAGCCAGCCATCTCAAGGAAATGGGGGATAGATAATGGCTTCCTGGACCAGTTAGCCAGAACCTTGAGATGCATTTGGGTGCCATGGAGTTTGACGTGGGGTTATGTTCTGAGAAGCTGTGGAGGGATTATGTAAATTTAGTTAGGCTAGGGAGTGTGATCGGCCGCCCTAAAAAGATGCGTTTTTAGGGTGCGTCTGAAGCTGAGTAAGTTGTGATTCGTCCTAACTTCTTGGGGTAGAGTGTTCCAGAGAATTGGTGCAGCTCGGAAGAAGTCTTGGATTCGGGAGTGGGAGGTTCGAATTAGTGTGGATGTTAGTCGAAAGTCATTTGCAGAGCGTAGAGAATGGGTGGGGTGATAGACAGAGAGGAGAGTGGAGATGTAGGGGGGGGGCGCACTGTGGAGAGCTTTGTGGGTGAGAACAAGCAGTTTGAATTGGATCCTGTGCTATGTGGGCAGCCAGTGCAATGACTTGCACAGAGCAGAGGCATCCGAGCAGTGGTTAGCCAGATAGGTGACCCTGGCTGCTGCATTAAGGATGGACTGTAGAGGAGAGAGTCTAGTTGGAGGGAGACCAATTAATAGAGAGTTACAGTAGTCAAGGCGAGAGTGGACCAGGGCCACGGTGAGTGTTTTTGTCATTTCCATTGTGAGAAACGGGCGGATTCTAGAGATGTTCTTGAGGTGCAAGCGGCAGGAGAGGGCAAGAGATTGTATGTGGAAGGTGAAGGAGAGATCAGTGTCAAGTATAACACCCAGACAGCGGGCCTGCTGCCTAGGACTTATCATTGTGCCACACACAGAGAGGGAGATGTTAGGTTTAGGAAGGTTGGAAGACGGAGGGAAAAGAAGAAGTTCAGTTTTGGAAGGTTCAGTGTCAGATAGAGAGCAAAACAAAAATACCGAATGCACAGCTCAAATGGTATGGTAAATAAGATAAGGGTGCTGCGTCCTGCATGAAACAACATAAGTGAAAGAGGAAAGAAAAAGCTCATGCATAATGGGCGCGCAACCCCATGTAAAATCATATAAGGTACCATACACAGTAATCAACAGTAATGGTTATCTATACCTCCTATTTATATCAATGGGGTTAGCATTACCCACAGAGTTTATAACAGAAAAAATGGCAAAAAAAACCACACAGCACATATACCTGAATAATCACATGCTATACAATATCAAACCATGGGCACATAAGTTTGCAAAAGTGATATGTCCCTGGTGATGAAACTGCACAGTGACACAAATAAATTGTTGATTAACAGCCAACTAGGAATATCAATTCTTATACCAGAAATCATGTGGGACATAAAGCCCACAGAATCTAACAATGAGAACTAGTAAGTACCCTGCATGGGTCATGTATGTAAGTAACGTCACCTAATCGGGAAGAATAATGGAGGTGGAAATATCTTTTAAGCCATAATAATATAATAACCAAATGTGGAGCATAGATCATCAGGGGAGGGTGTGGTTTGGACCATCTAGGGAGGTATATATAAGGACCTAAATTATTTCATTTAAAACATGCAATTAAGCAATTACATACCGTTGGTAATTCAAACAAGGATTGTGCATACGAGAATGGGTGCAGCCATGACCGGATGTGATGTCATATCCGGAGTCCCGGAAACCGGAAGCAACGTTGCTAAAGCCGATAAAGTTACTTATGGGCAGTAATTGCTGGGAAAGCGCGGTTAAAGTCATATGGATTAAGCGGATCCAGGATGTCACAAATACATGTGAAAAAGCATTCCGGATAAAGAAAGTGCAGGGACATAGTTGTCACCGCGACCGGAAGTGATATCACGCTTGTAGCTGAATGTAACTATGAGCACTGCGCATGCTCCCGATGGGTACACAGAAGTTATATGCACATCAAGGTAGAAGAGGTTTCCCCCATAAAAACAATTCCACGGTCACACCACCCCTCTCACTGGCCCCAGCTGTCAAAGTTTTCTTCGATTTGGTAAAAGCTGATATTATGAAATTACCTACTGAGGTCACCTTGGAACATAATTTAAGTCCTGCCGAGAAGGCGGCCCTTGTCCAGCTTAAAAACAACAACACCTTTGTCATCAAGGAAGTGGACAAGGGCGGCAATGTAGTTTTATGGACCACTACTATGTACATTGAAGAGGCCAACAGGCAATTAATTAATCTAAGGTGTTATGTTAAGATCCCGTCAGACCCAACCAGTGTATTCCTTAAAAAATTAAAATCCTTACTTGACCGCGCTTGCAGTCTGGGTGTCATCAGTAGCAAAGAAAAGAAGTACATGTGGGTTGAGCAACCAACAATACCCCCATTTTACATGCTACCAAAAGTTCACAAGAATGCCTCCAAACCACCTGGTCGCCCAATTGTTTCTAGCATTGGGAGCCTGTGTGAGAAGGTGTGCACATACTTGGACTTTTTCCTGCAACCCAATGTCCTTCAACTGCCATCTTACCTGAGAGATTCATCGGATTTCATTTGATTTTGCCTCGATATTGAAATACCCCCCAGACTTTGATTGTGACATGCGACATAGAATCCCTGTACTCAAACTTTAAACATGATGATGGTATCAGGGCTCTAGGTCACTTTCTGAATAAACAGTCCAACTCAGATAGAATGCACGATTCCCTCCTGAATGATTTGTGTAGTTTTGTGGTTGAACACAACTACTTCTTGTTCGACAACACCTTCTTCAAGCAAACCTCAGGAGTTGCGAGGGGGGCACGGTGCGCACCGGTGTACGCAAACTTGTTCCTGGGATGGTGGGAGGAGACTACCATCTATCCCTCCCACCAGTACAGGGAACATGTTTTACACTGGCGAAGGTATATTGATGACCTGTTTTTTCTATGGACCGGCACTGAGGAAACCTGCCATGAATTTCTGAATTTTCTAAACACTAATCCCCATAACATCTTCTTGACTTCAAATTTGTCATTCTCAACAGCTGTTTTCCTGGATCTGAGCGTAACAATGGAAGAAGGCCATTTATCCACCAGTCTCTACCGCAAACCCATGGCTACCAATAGCCTTCTCCGATTCGACAGTTTCCATCCATCACACACAAGAAGAGGTGTACCGGTGGGACAATTCTTAAGAGCGCGTCGCAATTGTACATCTGATGGCGAGTTTTATCATCAAGCTCACGATTTGACTAAATGATTCACGAATAGAGGGTACCCTAGAGGCGTTATCTCTACAGCTTTCCAACGAGCAAAACAGGACACACAATGTGATCTATTGACCCACAAGAAGCCAAATGAATATCAACCACTTCGACTGATTACAGACTTTAACAGTCACTGGAATCAGGTAAGATACATTCTGCGGGACCATTGGAGGGTTCTTAAAACTGATGTCCAGGTGGCATCTCTTGTGAGTGTTGTTCCTCTCCTCACTGCTAGAAGAGCCCCTCATCTCAGAGACATGTTAACCAGAAGCCACTTCAAGAAACCAACAACAAGACTGAACAGAGGACAGACACTAAAAGGATCCTACCCATGTGGTGAGTGCAATATATGTCAATTCATGCACCCGACAAGAAATGTGTTTGTCAACCCTACAGACTCCACTCCACACGCTCTGTCGACATATATTAACTGCAAGACTACTAATGTTGTATATGCGATTATATGCCCATGCCAGAAAATCTATGTGGGACAGATGTTACGGTTGCTGCGAGCACTGGAGACTATGTCCAGATTTCTTGCTACTGCACATGTGCGAGCGGTGGAGACTAAGTCCAGATTTCTTGCTACTGCACATGTGCGAGTGCTGGAGACTAAGTCCAGATTTCTTGCTACTGCACATGTGCGAGCACCGGAGACTAAGTCCTATCTTGGAGCCATTGCACATGTGCGGGTGACATCATCGCTGACACGAGGTCACATGTCTCTGACACCTTCTATGCCGATTGGTCGCTGGTCATGTGCTTGTGATGCCTTGCTCGGTGATAGGCCAGCATGACGTCACTCCTGTCGTTCTGGCAGCGGATTGGCTCTGGTGTCCTCCATCTTGGATGAGGAACAGAGTCTATATAAGACCCTGACACACGCCGCATGGCGCTCAGTCCTCTTGGTTCATGCATAAGAGTAGACGCTCTGTGCGCGTTCCTCTAGGCATTCCTCTGTCTATGCTAGGTGAGCGCTACCGGCAGGGTAGCGTTCTTATACCTTACAGCTTCGGCTGCTGTCCTTACCTCTTAGGGGAGCGGACATAGGCAGGTGCCTGAGGCACATGGTCTGGCTGGGCCTTGTGGTTCGACTCGTAGGTGGACGTTGCCGCTAGGGTAACGTTCCTTATACTGCGTCTGGCAGTTGTTCGTATCCTCGCACACTAGGGGAGCGAACAGAGGTAGGAGCTTTGTGCGGCTTACGCTGCTGTTCGTCTCTTTTGCTCCACTAGAAGAGCGGACCTAGGCAGGTGCCATATCTAGTGGTTCGTGTCCTCGCACACTAGTGGAGCGAACGCAGGTAGGAGCTTTGTGCGGCTTACGCTGCTGTTCGTCTCTTTTGCACCACTAGAAGAGCGGACCTAGGTAGGTGCCATTTCGCACACATTGCCTTTGTCTCTGTGATTATTAACAGAGATCATTCCACACACCCTCCAAGTAAGGGAGGAATTGCTTTACTTACTTATATCCTTCTGTAAGTTAACAGAGGTATTTCACTCTGCCATAGTCTGCAGCAGAGTCTTTGCACGGTGGACCCTGACTGTCTGATACTCCTTTAGGTTATTATCAGACAGCCCCCCGTAACAACAGACCACTCAGGAATTGCGGAGAAGAACACAGAAGCACATTTCCACCATCAACCTGGCAAAGTCGGACCAAAAGAAAGGGAGAACCCTTACATCTGTGGCTTCACACTTCCTCAGACATCATGGAGGTTCGTGTCATAACTTACGGTTGGTGGGACTTCAGAGAATCATGGGCAATGGCAGGGGCGGATCTTTGTTGAAACCTCTCTTGAGGACCGAGGCAAGATGGATTTACACACTTAAATCCCTCACACCATCAGGACTAAATGAAGAATTGCTATATACTGGCTTTTTGGGTTAACAATTTGTTTCTCTCACAAACATGGAGTGATTTGACATCACCGCTTCTCATTCTAGTGTTCATCTATAATGAATTCCCTTCTCTTGGGGATCTATGGGAGAGAGATGCAGACTGGAAGAAGGAAATTACATATACAAAGACGTTCCATCAAATCCGGAGACGCCTCTAATGAAGAAAGAATCAAAGATGGACCCCTTCTTTCAACATTCCCTTAGACCCGGAAAAAGATCATAATGGACAATTGTGATGCATTTTATGCACTGTGTACGTTTTGTTCTGAATTTCAGGATTGGGACCCTGATCCTCTTTCCCATCCTTTCCCCCTCCCCGCCTGTTGGATGGCTGATCTGACCATGGTACTACAGTGCTGGCCAAAAGTATTGGCACCCCTGCAATTCTGTCAGATAATACTCAGTTTCTTCTTGAAAATGATTGCAATCACAAATTCTTTGGTATTATTATTTTCATTTAATTTGTCTTCAATGAAAAAAAATAACAAAAATTGTCATAAAGCCAAATTGGATATAATTCCACACCAAACATAAAAAAGGGGGTGGACAAAAGTATTGGCACTGTTTTAAAAATGATGTGATGCCTCTCTAAATTGTGTAATTAACAGCACCTGTAACTTACCTGTGGCACCTAACAGGTTTTGGCAATAACTAAATCACACTTGCAGCCAGTTGACATGGATTAAAGTTGACTCAACCTCTGTCCTGTGTCCTTGTGTGTACCACATTGAGCATGGAGAAAAGAAAGAAGACCAAAGAACTGTCTGAGGACTTGAGAATCCAAATTGTGAGGAAGCATGAGCAATCTCAAGGCTACAAGTCCATCTCCAAAAACCTGAAAGTTCCTGTGTCTACGGTGTGCAGTGTCATCAAGAAGTTTAAAGCCCATGGCACTGTGGCTAACCTCCCTAGATGTGAAAGGAAAAGAAAAATTGACGAGAGATTTCAACGCAAGATTGTGCGGATGGTGGATAAAGAACCTCGACTAACATCCAAACAAGTTCAAGCTGCCCTGCAGTCCGGGGGTACAACAGTGTCAACCCGTACTATCCGTCGGCGTCTTAATGAAAAAAAACTGTATGGTAGGATACCCAGGAAGACCCCACTTCTTACTCCGAGACATAAAAAAGCCAGGCTGGAGTTTGCCAAAACTTACCTGAGAAAGCCTAAAATGTTTTGGAAGAATGTTCTCTGGTCAGATGAGACAAAAGTAGAGCTTTTTGGGGAAAGCCATCAACATAGAGTTTACAGGAAAAAAAAAAAGAAAAAAAAACAAAACAAAAAGCCAGCACTAAATGTGCACTTCAGCACTAAAAATTCCAAACTGTACTTATTATAAAAATTTTGAGATTTTTGGCAAAAAATTGCAATTTCTTGAGCTGCTTCGCCACGTCACAGCAAATCTCATTTGAGGCAGTCCTACACTAAAATATTTTTATAAAATGTGCCATATGGCCTCACATATGAATAGTAGAACTGCTCTTAGCAGCACTCACCTGGTCTATTTCAATCCCGTACCCATGACTGAGTCATAGCTGTGGGCGGGACAGGTCCAAGCAAATGCTGCATGAAGTAAATAGCCTGTGGACAAGGCCTGATGACTTAATGTGAACAGTCACCAACCGCCAAAATCCAGACAGATGGAATACATCCCAAATTGTGGTGCATAGCAAGGTGGAGGTCAACCACCGACCAATTCAATGAAGAAAAAGCAAAAAGCCAGCACTAAATGTGCACTTCAGCACTAAAAATTCCAAACTGTACTTATTATAAAAATTTTGAGATTTTTGGCAAAAAATTGCAATTTCTTGAGCTGCCTCGCCACATCACGGCAAATCTCATTTGAGGCAGTCCTACACTAAAATATTTTTATAAAATGTGCCATACGGCCTCACATATGAATAGTAGAACTGCTCTTAGCAGCACTCACCTGGTCTATTTCAGTCCCGTACCCATGACTGAGTTATAGCTGTGGGCGGGACAGGTCCAAGCAAATGCTGCATGAAGTAAATAGCCTGTGGACAAGGCCTGATGACTTAATGTGAACAGTCACCAACCGCCAAAATCCAGACAGATGGAATACATCCCAAATTGGGGTGCATAGCAAGGTGGAGGTCAACCACCGACCAATTTACTGAAGAAAAAACAAAAAGCCAGCACTAAATGTGCACTTCAGCACTAAAAATTCCAAACTGTACTTATTATAAAAATTTTGAGATTTTTGGCAAAAAATTGCAATTTCTTGAGCTGCCTCGCCACGTCACGACAAATCTCATTTGAGGCAGTCCTACACTAAAATATTTTTATAAAATGTGCCATACGGCCTCACATATGAATAGTAGAACTGCTCTTAGCAGCACTCACCTGGTCTATTTCAATCCCGTACCCATGACTGAGTCATAGCTGTGGGCGGGACAGGTCCAAGCAAATGCTGCATGAAGTAAATAGCCTGTGGACAAGGCCTGATGACAATGTGAACAGTCACCAAACGCCAAAATCTAGACAGATGGAATACATCCCAAATTGGGGTGCATAGCAAGGTGGAGGTCAACCACCGACCAATTCAATGAAGAAAAAACAGAGGCATTCAAAGAAAAGAACATGGTCCCTACAGTCAAACATGGCAGAGGTTCCCTGATGTTTTGGGGTTGCTTTGCTGCCTCTGGCACTGGACTGCTTGACCGTGTGCATGGCATTATGAAGTCTGAAGACTACCAACAATTTTGCAGCAAAACGTAGGGCCCAGTGTGACAAAGCTGGGTCTCCCTCAAAGGTCATGGGTCTTCCAGCAGGACAATGACCCAAAACACACTTCAAAAGGACTAGAAAATGATTTGATAGAAACCACTTGAGACTACCAAAGTGGCCAGCAATGAGTCCAGACCTGAATCCCATAGAACACCTGTGGAGAGATCTCAAAATGGCAGTTTGGAGAAGGCACCCTTCAAATCTCAGGGACCTGGAGCAGTTTGCCAAAGAAGAATGGTCTAATATTCCAGCAGAGCATTGTAAGAAACTCATTAATGGTTACCGGAAGCGGTTGTTCGCAGTTATTTTAGCTAAAGGTTGTGCAACCAAGTATTAGGCTAAGGGTGCCAATACTTTTGTCTGGCCCATTTTTGGAGTTTTGTGTGAAATGATCAATGATTTGATTTTTGTTTCACTCTTTTTTGTGTTTTTTTTCATTGCAAGCATAATAAATGAAGATAATAATACCAAAGAATTTGTGATTGCAATAATTTTCAAGAATAAACTGAGTATTATCTGACAGAATTGCAGGGGTGCCAATACTTTTGGCCAACACTGTATACCTTTAATGTAGGACCCAGTTGTGAGCACTAAACATAGATACAGCAATCGCTGGAGTGATATCTTGGGTTTATACACTTGTAACGGAGGATCCAGTTATGAGCATTAAACCTAGATTTATAACTCATTTGAGCCATGTTTTGGACTCACATAATGTACAGCTTTTCCGATGTAGCTCTATCGGCATAGTTGTAAGGGTCTAATTATAGATGCAGCTTTTTTGAAATAAAAGGTATACCAAACAAGGGATCACCACAAAATCAAGAATATAAGAAATGCTTTATTACAGAAAAAACAACAACCACATGTCTCCAAACTAGGAGTGTGGCACACACAGAAGATAATTAAAAACACTTAAAAAGTAGTGATGAGCGAGCATGCTTGTTACTACTCGGTACTCGCACGAGTATCACTGTACTCGGTCTACTCGGCGGGGACCGAGTAATCTCGCGATACTCGTGCTGTACTCGTGGTCTTCATTTCTGCATGTTGGCGCTCTTTTGAGAGCCAGCCCTCATGCAGGGATTGGCTGGCAGACCACTGCAATGCCACAGCCCTGTTAGTTGTGGAATTGCAGTGATTGGCCGGCCTGCACAGCGTGACCGAGCCTTTATACCGGCGGGCGCGCTGTGCTCTGCTCACAGCTATCCAGACAGTCAGTGCAGGGAGAGGGTCGCTGCTTCAGGGAAAGGTTTGCGGCCCTTTATAGCTATTTCCGTAGCAGGGCTGCAAACAGTGTGACCAAAAGTCCTTCTCAGGACTGTTCTAGTTGTATACAGGCAGGCAGGGTATAGCCAGGTCGGAGTACAGTAGCAGAGTCCTTCTCAGGACTATTGTTGCTGTATACAGGCAGGGTATAGCCAGGTTGGAATACAGGCTAGTGACCAAAAGAGTCCTTGTCAGGACTATTGTAGCAGTATACAGGCAGGCAGGCAGGCAGGCAGGGTATATAGCCATTCCTAGTGGTGACCGTATACCAGCCTTCACCATATCTGGGGCTGGTGTACACAGTCTAAAACAGTCCTGATAGTGTCAGACTTCTCAGTAATTGTCGCTCCTAAAAACCTGTTAGGTTCTTAGTGCATCTGTGCTTGCATTTAAAAACCTCACGTGTGTGCCTGTCGGTGGCAGCGTACAGGTGCACTTGTGTGCGTTTTTACCAAACTATTATATAACGCACAAGTGTAGTGTATAATACACGTCAGTCAGCAGTGGCTGATAGTGTCAGAGTTCTCGTCATTAATTTTTGCTCCTAAAACCTGTTAGGTTCTTAGTGCATCCGTGCTTGCATTTAAAAACCGCACGTGTGTGCCTGTCGGTGGCAGCGTACAGGTGCACTTGTGTGCGTTTTTACCAAACTATTATATAACGCACAAGTGTAGTGTATAATACACGTCAGTCAGCAGTGGCTGATAGTGTCAGAGTTCTCGTCATTAATTTTTGCTCCTAAAACCTGTGTTAGGTTCTTAGTGCGTCCGTGCTTGCATTTAAAAACCGCACGTGTGTGCCTGTCGGTGGCAGCGTACAGGTGCACTTGTGTGCGTTTTTACCAAACTATTATATAACGCACAAGTGTAGTGTATAATACACGTCAGTCAGCAGTGGCTGATAGTGTCAGAGTTCTCGTCATTAATTTTTGCTCCTAAAACCTGTGTTAGGTTCTTAGTGCGTCCGTGCTTGCATTTAAAAACCGCACGTGTGTGCCTGTCGGTGGCAGCGTACAGGTGCACTTGTGTGCGTTTTTACCAAACTATTATATAACGCACAAGTGTAGTGTATAATACACGTCAGTCAGCAGTGGCTGATAGTGTCAGAGTTCTCGTCATTAATTTTTGCTCCTAAAACCTGTTAGGTTCTTAGTGCGTCCGTGCTTGCATTTAAAAACCGCACGTGTGTGCCTGTCGGTGGCAGCGTACAGGTGCACGATTTGCACAAACTTTGATATAACGCCCAAGTCTAGTGAATACACGTCAGCACAGCTTTGCAAAATGCGCAAGGGCGTTGGCAAGGAACAAGGAAGTGGACGTGATGGTGGTGCAGGCAGAGGCCGAGGTCGTGGGCAAGCTCTAATTTTGCCACAACAAAGGGCCACATCTAGTCGCTCGCACGTCCTGTCCCAAATTCTTGGGGACCGCAGCAGTACACCGCTCTTGAACCAAGACTAGTGTCAACAGGTTGTTAGTTGGATAGCGGATAATGCTTCCAGTCAGATTGGCACCACCACAAACACTCTGTCTTCCACACGGTCAAGTGTCAGTAGCCGTGATACTGCACCGCACATTTCAGAACCTGATCCTCCTTCCTACCACAAGGCTGAGTACACGTCCTCGGACATTAATGATCCCACACTTGGACACTCGGAAGAGCTGTTCACGTTTCCATTCGCACATTCTGGCCTCTCGCCAGCTCATGTTGAAGTGGGTCATGAGGAGATCGTATGTACAGATGGCCAAATATTTGAGCAGCCACGTTCTCACGAAGTTGGCAACGTGTCTCAACAAGGGGTGGACGATGATGAGACACAATTGTCAGGAAGTCAGGAGGAGGAGCAGGGTGCGGAAGAGGAAGACGACGTGGTGGATGATCCAGTAACTGACCCAACCTGGCAGGAGGATATGCAGAGCGAGGACAGCAGTGCACAGGGGGAGGGAGGCGTAGCATCCCAACAGGCAGTAAGAAGCAGGGTGGTGGCTCCAGGCAGAAGTCAGGCAACTGTTCCCCGGAACAACAACACGACACAAGGTGCCTGTACAAATGTTAGGTCTTCCCGAGTCTGGCAGTTTTTTAAGTTGGATCCAGATGATTCTAAAAAGGCCATTTGCAACACCTGCCGTGCCAGCATCAGCAGGGGTACCAAAACTAGCAGCCTGACCACCACCAGCATGATCAGGCACATGTCAGCCAAGCACCCGACTTTGTGGGAAGTACAACAGAGTCGAGGAGCAGTGCTTGCTAATGTCACTGCTACGTCTTCGCTGGTTGTGCATGCGAGCCAATCCCCTGTCCATGCTGCCTGCGAACAAGCCTCCTCCGGTCCTGCACCTGCAGTTGCCTACGCAGAAATAACACCATCATCAAGCACATCCTTGTCCCAGCGCAGCGTTCAGTTATCCATTCAGCAAACCTTTGAACGCAGGCGCAAATACACTGCCAACACCCCACATGCCACAGTTCTAAATGCTAACATTTCGCGACTGCTTGCGCTGGAAATGTTGCCTTTTAGGCTGGTGGAGACAGAAGCATTCCGCGACCTGATGGCGGCAGCTGTCCCACGTTACTCGGTCCACAGCCGCCACTATTTCTCCCGGTGTGCCGTCCCCGCGTTGCATAACCACGTGTCACAAAACATCACACGTGCCCTGAACAACGCTGTTTCACCCAAAGTCCACCTAACCTCAGACACGTGGACAAGTGCTTGTGGGCAAGGCCGCTACATCTTTCGTTGACGGCACACTGGGTTAATATTGTGGAAGCTGGGACCCAGTCTGAGCGAGGGACGGAACACGTCCTTCCCACACCAAGGTTTGCAGGCCCTACCTCAGTCAGTGTTTCACCCACACTCTACAGCTCCGGAATGTCATGCTCTTCAGCCTCCTCCTCCTCCTGCGCATCCTCATCCACTGTACCCTCCACACCAGTCCCAAGCTGGAAGCACTGCAGCACTGCCTCGGCGAAGCGGCAACAGGCTGTGCTGAAGCTAATCTGCATAGGTGACAAACCCCACAATGCAGAAGAGCTGTGGACAGCTCTGAAACAGCAGGCAGATCACTGGCTCACACCTCTGAACCTAAAGCCAGGAAAGGTCGTGTGTGACAATGGCCGGAACCTGGTGGCGGCTTTGAGGCGAGGCCAGCTGACACATGTTCCATGCGTGGCCCATGTGCTCAACCTCGTGGTTCAGCGGTTTCTAAAGTCATACCCAGAGCTGTCTGATCTGCTGGTAAAAGTTCGCCGCCTGTCTGCACATTTTCGAAAGTCACCTACTTCTTCAGCCGGCCTTGCCGGCTTTCAGCGCAGTTTGCATCTTCCGGCTCACAGACTGGTGTGTGATGTCCCCACGCGTTGGAATTCAACTCTGCACATGTTGGTCAGGATATGTGAGCAGAAGAGGGCAGTTGTTGAGTACCTGCATCACCTAAGCCGTCGGGAAATGGGTCAAACTCCACACATAACACCTGAGGAGTGGAGATGGATGTCCGACCTATGTACCATCCTCCAAAACTTTGAGGACTCCACCAAGATGGTGAGTGGTGATGACGCCATTATTAGCGTCACCATACCGCTACTCTGCCTTCTAAAACGGTCTCTGCTCAAAACCAAACATGATGCATTGCAGGCGGAGCGCGATGAGTTGCAGCAAGAAACAGTAGTGGGTGTGGGTGATAACACACAGCCCAGCCTCGTCTCATCACAACGTGCAGTGGAGGACTATGACGAGGAGGAGGATGAAGACATGGAGCAAATCTCCGGCCAAATTGAGGATATGACATGCACACCAGTCATATCCTCGGTTCAGCGTGGCTGGCCAGAGGACAGGGTAGATGAGGAGGAGGAGGAGGAGGACAGCATGTTCAGTCAACGTGTTGGTCAGGCTACTGAAGTCCTGGCTGTTAAGAGTCTGGCGCACATGGCTGACTTTATAGTAAGCTGCCTGTCTCGTGACCCTCGCGTTAAGAACATCTTGGCCGACAATCATTACTGGTTGGTAACACTGTTAGACCCACGCTACAAGGAGAACTTTATGTCTCTTATTCCCGAGGCGGAGAGGTCAACCAAAATGCAGCAGTTCCGGAAGGCCATAGTCACTGAAGTAGGCAAAGCATTCCCCTCACAAAACGCTAGCGGCATAGGTCAGGAATCAGTGGACAACCAAGGCGTACAGCCGAGAGAGGCACAAGTCCAATCCGCCAGAGGTAGGGGAACAGTCTTTAAGATGTGGGACAGTTTTCTCAGCCCCTCACGTACCACAGCCCCTGAGGTGCGGGGTAGTGCCACAAGAAATCCTAAGTTTGCCCAGATGCTCAAGGAGTACCTTGCAGATCGAACAACTGTACTCCGACATTCCTCTGTGCCTTACAATTATTGAGTATCCAAGGTGGACACGTGGCATGAATTGGCTCTCTACGCCTTGGAAGTCCTGGCCTGCCCTGGCGCTAGCGTTTTGTCAGAGCGTGTTTTTAGTGCCGCAGGTGGAATCATTACAGATAAACGCACCCGCCTGTCAACTGAAAATGCTGACAGCCTGACTCTGATCAAGATGAACAAGGGTTGGATTGGGCCAGACTTCACCACACCACCAGCAAATGAGAGCGGAATTTAAAGTTTGTAACGGGAATTTGCCATGTACCTCCAGTCACCCATGGGTACACACTTCTGGACTTTGGATAATCGCTGGACTGCTCCTCCTTCTCCTCATGCGCCACCATGATGACCGTTACAAGAGTTAGGCCTTTGTTTCAGGTATACCCCCAGTGGTAAATTTTTTCGCCTATTCTTTGCAGAATGGACATTACAACGACAGGAGACCCGCTCCTTTGCAATGGGAACAATGTTTTGAGGCCCTCATGCACGTCTCTATGCAGGGACAACGTGGAGCCTCCCAATTTTTGGCTGCCCTGCCAAAGGGCTATACTATAATACACCCACTTCCTGACAATGAATACTTAATGTTTTGAGGCCCTCATGCACGTCTCTATCCAGGGACAACGTGGAGCCTCCCAATTTTTGGCTGCCCTGCCAAAGGGCTATACTACAAAAGACCCACTTCCTTCCAATGGGCACTTCAGGTTTACAGGCCCTCATGCACGTCTCTATCCAGGGACAACGTGGAGCCTCCCAATTTTTGGCTGCCCTGCCTAAGGGCTATACTATAATACACCCACTTCCTGACAATGGACACTTAATGTTTTGAGGCCCTCATGCACGTCTCTATCCAGGGACAACGTGGAGCCTCCCAATTTTTGGCTGCCCTGCCAAAGGGCTATACTACAAAAGACCCACTTCCTTCCAATGGGCACTTCAGGTTTACAGGCCCTCATGCACGTCTCTATCCAGGGACAACGTGGAGCCTCCCAATTTTTGGCTGCCCTGCCAAAGGGCTATACTACAAAAGACCCACTTCCTGACAATGGACACTTAATGTTTTGAGGCCCTCATGCACGTCTCTATCCAGGGACAACGTGGAGCCTCCCAATTTTTGGCTGCCCTGCCAAAGAGCTATACTACAAAAGACCCACTTCCTTCCAATGGGCACTTCAGGTTTACAGGCCCTCATGCACGTCTCTATCCAGGGACAACGTGGAGCCTCCCAATTTTTGGCTGCCCTGCCTAAGGGCTATACTATAATACACCCACTTCCTGACAATGGACACTTAATGTTTTGAGGCCCTCATGCACGTCTCTATCCAGGGACAACGTGGAGCCTCCCAATTTTTGGCTGCCCTGCCAAAGGGCTATACTACAAAAGACCCACTTCCTTCCAATGGGCACTTCAGGTTTACAGGCCCTCATGCACGTCTCTATCCAGGGACAACGTGGAGCCTCCCATTTTTTGGCTGCCCTGCCTAAGGGCTATACTATAATACACCCACTTCCTGACAATGGACACTTAATGTTTTGAGGCCCTCATGCACGTCTCTATCCAGGGACAACGTGGAGCCTCCCAATTTTTGGCTGCCCTGCCTAAGGGCTATACTACAATAGACCCACTTCCTTACAATGGGCACTTCAGGTTTACAGGCCATCATGCACGTCTGTATGCAGGGGCATTGGTGAACCTCACAATTTTGGACTGCCCTGGCAAAGGAAAATACTACAAAGACTCAGTTCCTCAAAATGGGCACATTAGACTCAGAGGCCTTTATGTACGTCTCTTCTCAGGGACATCGGAGTGCCACACAATGTTTTACGTAAAATCTTTCATGTATTGATCTCAAAAAGTAACATACATTAGCTCTATCTCACTATTGGGTATGTGCCCTTAACATTTCCGCCATGAAAAATTTTGGTGTCATTTTGGAAGGTTTTCTGGTGAGTCCGTAAAAATGGCGTAAAACGCGGACAAAATTGTTCACAGCTGTGACTTTTAAGTGATAAATGCTTCAAGGGGTCTTCCCCATGCTGTTGCCATGTAATTTGAGCACTCTTCGGAGACTTTTGTGCCATTTTTAGGGTTTCTACATGCTGCCGGTGGTCATTTCACAAAAATACTCGGGTCTCCCATAGGATAACATTGGGCTCGGTGCTCGGGCCGAGTACACGAGTATCTTGGGAGGCTCGGCCCGAGCTTCGAGCACCCGAGCTTTTTAGTACTCGCTCATCACTATTAAAAAGCCAAAGGCATGATACGCCCAACATGCCAGGAACCAATATAAATATAAATACAGCATACAAATGCAGTGTAAAGGAAGCTACTACATCCACAATAAATATCTAGGCAGAAAAGTGCATGTTACATTGAGTACATGGGTATTTCAATTCAATTAATATTGAATAACACAATCAGTTTGGTCTGACACAGGTACAAAAGGACAGTATAGCACTCTTAACAGTTGGGTAAGCTATACAGAGAACACTGCATAAAATTATGTATGTACCTGTTATTCTACTTTTATAGGTCTAAATTAAGACGATATGGTATAGTTGGCAGTAAGATGAGCTTAGCCGAAACATCACATACGGCTATATGAGCCAAAATAAGCAGCAGTAATAAAGGCAGTTTTGTTAATATAAGACATAGAGCTCAAGGTCAAGGTCCTAAGCTCCTAAATGACCGACTGCCTGCATACTACAGCAACACTATCTCACTACAGCCATCTATCTGGGATCACCTGAGACAGACCAAGGCATTGTTCCTGCTCAGAGCATTGAGGTAGCCAAGTTTATACTCACTATCAATAAAATAAGCAAAACCATGTCCGTAACGATAGCATAAGGAGAGGGGTTCCTAGCGTGGTTACCCCACGCGTATCGCCACCTATGAGGGTGGCTTCCTCAGGGGAAAGAAGAAAGCTGTGCCTTACTTCCCTGTGTGCCATATATAAAGAGAATGAATTAACACTCACCAGTAGCGCAGCTGGAGAGTCTCGTGCATTTGGAGCGTTCTGATGGCGGCCGCCATCTTGTTTGAATCACATGACATGTAAAGTGCCGCCCCCGTCTTCTTCTGCGCATACGCTAGACGTCAGAGCATATAGCGCTATCAAAATACATTTGAAAACAGCGCATAACGTTGTAGATACTGCATATAAGCATATAATATTACGGCGCTTAGATATAACATTTCTGTACGTTTATCAATCATGCAGACTTATAAAGCGCAGGCGCAGGAAGTTACTTTCACTTCTCAACATGTGCAGTTTCCAATGGACACTGCGCATGCGTTAAGAAATATACTGGGACTTTGTTATTAGAAACAAGGCAGGCAGTGCAGAGTATTAACCCTTTCGGGGTGTACTCTGACATAGAGGGCTATATGTACCAGATAGAGAATATATAGAATATATACCAGATAGATGAATTTATGGCCCTGTCTCACACAAGAAAAGTATGGACCATAAAGAAATTAGAGGCCGAGAAAAGACAATATAAGACCCAGTGGAGTTCGCAGGCATGAGCCCTGTTGATATATAAACAAAATCATATATATATATATATATATATATACGACCTATTATTTACATACACATAGAGTGAGGGAAGGGAGAGGGAGGGGATGATAGATCTGTTGTTGATGTTATATCTAAGCGCCGCTATATTATATGCTTATATGCAGTATCTACAACGTTATGCGCTGTGTTCAAATGTATTTTGATAGCGCTATATGCTCTGACATCTAGCGCAGAGGTTCCCAACTCCAGTCCTCAAGGCACACCAACAGTGCATGTTTTCAGGATTTCTTTAGCATTGCATGGGTGTTGGATTCAGCACCTTTGCAGGTGATTAAATTATCACCTGTGCAATACTAAGGAAATCCTGAAAACATGCACTGTTGGTGTGCCTTGAGGACTGGAGTTGGGAACCTCTGGTCTAGCGCATGCGCAGTAGAAGACGGTATTGTGGTTGTATACCAGGAGATCCCACTGGTTGGTGCCCTTCCTTTCCTCTATGTGCAATTATAGATGAAGATGTATAACATCCTGTCTTGTTCGTTGCAACCTTCTTGATAAATCCGCAAATAGTGGTACTAATGATAGATACCCTCAATACACTATAGACATCGTGTATGTATATATATATATATATATATATATATATATATATATATTTTTTTCTATTGGTGTTCGTGCGAAATGAACATGCTGTGGGTGTGCGGTATCTCTTTAATTGTGTAGTGGGCTTCTCCAAGCCTTGCTTGGTTCCCCCCCCCACTTTGAAGATCACATATAAATCCGCAATTGCGGTACTAATGATGGAGATGGGATCATCCTTTTGAATGAACCACCATATTGATGACACCATGTACTTATGAGGTTGGCTAAATCCGCATTATGTGATATCAACACATAATGAGGATATATCCATAATTATGTGGTGCTGCACATCCACTATAGGACTATCACTATGATGATATGCCTTTGGGATGCTGGGATATGTGAGAATGCTGGAAGGGCTCAATGTCAGCAATAACCACCTATGTGCTCGCTGCTGTCTCTGGGAACCACCGTTTACACATAAGCAAGCCTTTACTAATTGGATTAGGGTCCATACAGCTTGTGGATGTTCAGATTTCTCTAGATTCTGATGTGCATATAACTTCTGTGTACCCGTCGGGAGCATGCGCAGTGCTCACGGTTACAAGCGTGACATCACTTCCAGTCGCGGTGACAACTATGTCCCTGCACTTTCTTTATCCGGAATGCTTTTTCACATGTATTTGTGACATCCTGGATCCGCTTAATCCATATGACTTTAACCGCACTTTCTGGGCAATTACTGCCCATAAGTAACTTTATCGGCTTTAGCAACGTTGCTTCCGATTTCCGGGACTCCGGATATGACATCCCATCCGGTCATGGTGGCGCCCATTCTCGTATGCACAATCCTTGTTTGAATTAGCAACGGTATGTAATTGCTTAATTGCATGTTTTAAATGAAATAATTTAGGTCCTTATATATACCTCCCTAGATGGTCCAAACCACACCCTCCCCTGATGAAGCTGTCCGCAGCGATACGCGTGGGGCCTGCCACGTTCCCTCTGGTATTGCCATGACTTCCGATCTATGCTCCACATTTGGTTATTATATTATTATGGCTTAAAAGATATTTCCACCTCCATTATTCTTCCCGATTAGGTGACGTTACTTACATACATGACCCATGCAGGGTACTTACTAGTTCTCATTGTTAGATTCTGTGGGCTTTATGTCCCACATGATTTCTGGTATAAGAATTGATATTCCTAGTTGGCTGTTAATCAACAATTTATTTGTGTCACTGTGCAGTTTCATCACCAGGGACATATCACTTTTGTAAACTTATGTGCCCATGGTTTGATATTGTATAGCATGTGATTATTCAGGTATATGTGCTGTGTGGTTTTTTTGCTATTTTTTGAGTTATAAACTCTGTGGGTTATGCTAACCCCATTGATATAAATAGGAGGTATAGATAACCATTACTGTTGATTTCTGTGTATGGTACCTTATATGATTTTACATGTGGTAATACCTTTTCCATCTGGTCATAGGGGAACGTGTTTGCACCTGTGCTATTTCTGCACATTTTAATTGGTTTTATGCATATTTGTGTGTTGTGTGTCTTTTTTTGGACCGGATAAAAACTGTAATTTATATAAAGTATATGGACCAGCCATTGTTTATTTATAGAATTGGGTTGCGTGCCCATTATGCATGAGCTTTTCCTTTCCTCTTTCAGATAGAGAGCAGACATGATGTTGCAAACTGCAGTCACTGGTGTTCTGTAGTACAGTGGGGGTGAGCTCAGGGGATGAGGTGTATAGCTGTGTGTCATCAGCATAAAGATGGTACTGAAAGCCAAATCTGCTGATGGTCTGTCCAATTGGGACAGTGTAGAGGGAGAAAAGAAGAGGGCAAAGGACTGAACCTTGAGGGACCCCAACAGTGAGAGGAAGAGGAGAAGATGTGGAGCCAGCAAATCAGCAAATGATACACTGAATGAGCGGCCAGAAAGATAGGAAGAGAACCAGGAAAGCCCAGTGTGCTTTAGGCTGATAAAATGGAGCATAGAGAGAAGGAAATGGTGATCAACAGTGTCGAAGGTGGCAGAGAGGTCAAGCAAAATTAGCAGAGATTAAAAATAGTGCTGACTGTTGGGTTACCACTCTGTTAGATCCATGGCACAAGAGGAAATTTAGCAAGATGCTTCCCCCTTGGAAAGGGATGTGAGGATATTGGAGTATTGAAACTAGCTTTTAGGCCATCTTAACAGTAGCTTTCCATAAGACAGCAGTGAGAAACACAAGGGAACGTAGTATTGTTAACACAGAAACATTAGCATTAGCAGCAGTTCAAGTGACAGAAGCAATTTTTGTGAGGTTTGGCACACATTTTTTAGACCATTACATGTACCAACATAATGGAGTATAAGTCTGACACATAGTGAATAACTGGAGAAGATCGTGCAGGAGTATCTAGAGCTCAATATTGATGCCATAAGGGGGATTGTAACCTTTTGCATTTTGGTCTTCAAAAGCAGTCAGACCCACCCCCAAGCTGTCTGACTGCAACCAATCACAGACATCAGTTGGCGGGTATATACCGTAGAGTAAAATAAATAAATATTTTTTAAAAAAGGCTCCCCCAATTTTGATAACCAGCCAATATAAAGCCTCACAGCTGGGGGCTGCCATTCTCAGACTGGGGAGGCCTATGGATATTAGACTCTCCACAGCCTAAAAATATCAGCCACCAGCCGCTCGAAATTTTCGCATCCATTAGATTCGACAGTCCTGGCACTTTACCCAGCTTTTCCCAATTGTCATGGTGCAGTGGCAATCAGTGTAATGGGGGAGTTAATAGCAGCCCCTAACTGCCACTAAGTCTGAGATTAGTCATGGCAGGCGTCTATGAGACACCACCTATCATTAATCTGTAAGTAAAAGTAAATAAACACAAACACCCCAAAAATTCTTTATTTAAAATAAAAGACAAAACAGCACCCTTTTTTACCACTTTATTCACCCCCAAATAACACCCCTGCAGGTCTGCAGTAATCCACATGAGGTCCCACGATGATTCAGCTCTTTTACATCCCTGTTCTCCACGCTGTTGTACAAAGAAATTCTCAAAAAAATAAAAACAATGTGGATGGTTTATTCTATGCGTTTCGAAGAGATATCCCCTCTTCTTAATCAGGAAAATCCACCGATCAAATCCAAGAAAATGGAGTGTTTCTTTGCACAGCAGCGCAGAGTATACCACAATTATCCTGGTTTTTGTCTTGCTTCTGCCTTTGGCACGTGGGATTGGCTGCAGCTGTTATATGTCTCTATACTGGTTGTGACTGAGTCTCACAACCATTCCAGGTGAGCGTTTTTCCTATTAAAAAGTCACCATCTTTTACACTGGTAAGACCCTATTGCGCTCTTATCTCAACAGCTTGTTTCCTGTCCACATCCCTGTACTGACATAGCGAGCAACATAGAACAAGACTGCCCACTGTGAGTGCAGACAGAGCAGCACGATCAGAATGAATTCGGCTGAACGCCTGACGTCACAGCTTCGGGCCTCACAGGATGGCATGGTTAACCGACATTAATTCTGAGTAACATGCTCACTGATTGTGCAGCTCACTTCAGTTGCAGCTTGAACCTAACAGTGGACAGTCTTGTTCTATGGCGCTCACTGTGAGTGTCAGATGTAGCAGTGCTGGAAGCGTCGCAGGACCTTGTGTAAATTACGTAGGACCTAGAGGGATGTATGGAGGGTTAATAAACTGGTGAAAGAGAGTACTTTTTGTCTTTTATTTCAAATAAAGGATTTATGGGGTGTTCGTGTTTATTTACTTTCACTTACAGATTAATGATGGAGGGTGTCTCATAGATGTCTGCCATCACTAATCTAGGATGTAGTGGCAGCTATGAGTTGCAATTAACTCCTTATTAGCCTGCACCAGGGCAATTGGGAAGAGCTGGATAAAGTGCCAAGATTGTCTCATCTAAGGATGGCTGCTGACTGATATTTTAAGGCTGGGGATTGCCTAATAACCATAGCCCCCCCCCCCCCCAGTCTGAGAATACCTATCCCAGCTGTGGGGTTTTATCTTGGCTGGGTATCAAAATTGGGGGGATCGCACACTGTTTTTATTTAATATTTATTTATTTTACTGTATGATATAGACTCGCCCACCGGCGTCTGTGATTGATTGCAGTCAGACAGCTGTCAGTCAGCGTGGGGGCTGGTCTGACTGCAATCAATTACTGATGTCGGTGGTGAATATGTATGAGCCTAATGAGCAGATAGGGAAGAACAATCAGAGGCAGCAGGAGCAGTGTAACAGCCGTGCTGGTGATTGATGAGAATGAAGTACTTGGAGAGAAATGCTGGCTCTGGCTGCAATGTGCACAAAATGGTGGCGGAAGGGCTTTGTTAAACAATATGAGGCTGTGCGGCCAGCCAATCACAGTAATGCCACAAGCAAGATGTTTGCGGCATTACTGTGATTGGTTAAGAAGCCCAGCATGTTTAGTGGCTGCAAATCAGCTGCCAAACATGCTGGGTGGGACATCTGAATATAGCAAGACGAATACACCATTACTCGCTATATAATGAATACCCCGAATACTGCACTATTCTGCAAATAGTGACGAATATATTCACTCATCAACACTAGCAATCAGCAACCTTGCTCTCCAATAGTCGCACACCACTCCACAGGAATGAATTTCTTCAAGACTGGAAAGCAATGTAAAACACTCAGCCGACGCTGAGGCTAAACAACCAGGAGAACTCAGGTTGCCTGTCAGACTCTGCAATGGGAACAGAGTCCGCCGCTACTTCGGCACCCCACGAGTCTGAACATTGCATAACATAGTGATTAAACTTAAAACAACATGTTTCGGCTACTTAGAGCCTTCAGTAAGTAAAAATAAGCATAAAAATGTTCAATTTGCATAGACCGTAGCTGAATTACCTCTGCTTGCCCCTGAATGTTAAAAGGTTAATTTGAAAGTCTATTTTAATCAATAGATCTTTAAATAATAAAACATTCCACAATTAGGTGTGTTTAAAAAAAGAAAAGAAATATTAATTTCTTAAATAAATCCTATGTGCCCTTGCTCTGTACTGTGACTGTGTAATAGCTGTGCCTGACCTTACTGGGACATAGTCTGATCATACTGCATCTCCTGAGGAAGTAAAAAAGTATACATAAAGGACAGCATGGGATCATAGCTAATTAATTTTGTGAGGTGCCCCTTGCCCAGGAGATGTGGTGTGATCAGACCATGTCCCTGTATGGTCAGACACAGCCATTACACAGTACATAGCAGGAACACATATATAAGATTATCTCTGGACAGGAACATTTTATTTAAACAAGTCCAATTTTGAAATTTATTATTTTGAGATCTAGTGATTAAAATGAACTTGTTTTTGGGAAAACCACATTAATATTTCTGTGTGACAAGTAAATACCAAAATTAAGTATCATTTATTAGAATTTATACTATGGGATGAAATATGTCCACAGATATCACTGGTCAATACAAAAAAAATCATCAGCAAACGTAACATGCCTGTTTTATGGAGTTTGATGTGCTGATTCCAAAAATATGCTTAGCTTTGCTCTATCACATAAAGTTTCTGAAGTATTTTTGTTATTACGCTATTTCTGCATTTTCAATTTATGCTGGGCCCCTCATGTGATATGCTCAAATTGTTCAAATGGTCTTCCTGACTGGTTGAATATGGGGAAAGTGGTTATGTCTTTTGCTGTTCCCATGATTTGGAGAGAACCCAAAAATCAGAGTTGACTGCTACTTTTGTTTTATCAAACTAAAAGGCTTTTCTACAAAGAAAAAATATAAGATTAATTACCCTGAACTTGAATCTGTAATTAGGCCATTTCCACATGATGGTACCTTACCAGTTCCTATATCAATGTTGTCTGGATTAGATGAAAAGTAGAATATGAAGACTATATTGCTGAAGCTACTGGCAAAGACATGGAGATGTCAAGTCAAGATGAGTATGTACCTGATGGAGCAGCTGAGCAGCCAGAATGCTTTACTCAACATGAATTAAATGATCTCATCAGAAACCTTTGTCAAAAGATAAAGCTGAACTTCTTGCATCTAGGTTAAAACAGAAGAATCTTCTTCATAATGATGTCACAGTGTGTTATTGCTGAAACAGAAGTAACACTTTAACACAATTTTTCACAGTTGATGAACCAATGGTGTACTGTAACAATGTGAGTGGCCTCTTTGAAGAACTGAATCACAAGTATTTTGTTGCAGATTGGCAAATGTTTATTGACTCATCCCAGTGTTGCTTTACAATGGAAATATGAAACCATTAATGCTTATTGCTCCCTCCTGTCATCTAAAGGAAAGTTATGAAAATCTGTCAGTTGTTTTGGATGCTATAAAATATAAGCATCATCAATGGAATATCTGGGGAGATTTGAAAGTGATTGATCTGCTTGTGGGAAAGCAAGGAGGTTTCACAAAATATTGTTGCTTCTTCTGTTTATGGGGCAGTAGAAATACAGTAGAACATTATGTTCATTGTAAGTGGGGACAGAGAAATATCTATGCTCCAGGTAGAGGCAATGTTCATCATGATCCTTTAGTTGATCCAACAAAAATCTTTGTTGCTCCACTACATATAAAGTTTGAATTGATTAAAAACTTTGTGAAAGCCATGACAAAGACAGATTCACAAGGGTTCCAGTACATTTCATAGACATTTTCAAGCATTTCACCATCAATACTGAAGGGGGGGGTCCTCAGATGAGATAGCTTATGAGAGATAATGTGTTTGAAGTAACTCTATATGATAAGGAATTGATATCTTGGAAAAGCTTCAAGGGGATCTGGGAAAACTTCATAGGAAAAAAATAAATCTCCAGAATATGTTGAAGGCGTTGAGTAACTGCTAAATGTATACCAGTGTCTTGGATGTCGCATGTCTCTGAAAATGCACTTTTGCATTCACATTTAGATTTCTTCCCTCAAAATCTTGGGGATGTAAGTGATGAACAAGGTGAGCGGTTTCACCAGGACATTAAAGTAATGATGGATTGCTCTAAGCGAGAGAAACAAAAATATAATGTTGTAGCTGTGATACATTTTAATGGCTAACTAAAATAAAATAAAATGGTGTAACATCATTTATTTTATTTTAGTTAGCCATTAAAAGGTATCACAACTACAAAATTATAATTTTGCTTCTCTCACTTAGAGCAATCAATGATTTTTCAACTGGTTAACACGGTGCCCAAACTTTTTCCCTTGTAATTAAAGTAATGGAAACACCGCTACTAGGGTTTTTGGAATGACTCACTGATGGCAGATTACTGTTGGACGTTATATAGGGACAACCCTGAAAAAACATATCAAACCAGTCTAATGTCAGCACTTTTAATTTCTGCTCATATTTTGGTTTATATTTTGCACGTGAAATTATTTTGGTTCAATAAAAACTGTTTTGTAAGGTGAAGCATTTTTTTCTGATATGTAGACTACTGTTTTCTTAATGTCGCTAGTATATTTTCTATTCCATAAATAATGATGCTGCTCCATGGAAACTATACATGCTACAGAAAAACTATATACATTTTGAAATCAGGATAAAAAGATGGTTCAGAAAAGTACAAAGTCACCTGCGATGATTACAAAAAGTATTTTTTTGTAGACCTGTGTACTTTTTGTTTCCTTTTTAAGCTCTCTAGTTAACTTCTAAAAAGACTTATTTAGAGTGATTGAATGTTGTACACGATATGTTGATTTAGACGATCAGAAATTTTCTAGAAACTCTCAATTTAACACAGGTGCAGTTATTCAACCTGTAAAACTCCACGGTAAATTTAGTAACTTGTCCCTGAACACAAAGGATATCTGATTGCATGCTGGTTCCATTTTATTTGTGTATTTTTATACTAGTATTTCAAGAAGAAAAATTGTAAAGGAAAAATTAGTCATTTTTAAAGATGTAGCACAGTACAACAGTTTACTCTGTGAACTGTAACCGTAAGAGAACTTTATACTACAGTGGATAGAAAACGTCTACACAACCATTATAATATGAGGTTTTGTCATACAAAAAAATCCTAGCAAGAAGAATAATTTCAGAACTTTTTTTTACCTAAAATGTCACCATTGATCTTTAAAAATCTATTCAGAAACAAAATTAAATAACTTTTAGGGAGAAAGTAAAAATAATAAAATTAAAATAATGTACCTGCACATCCTTATAGGGGTATTTCCATCTCCAAGTTTCTATATCAATATGTAGTAGGTATAATAATCAAAATATTAGCAAATACCTCCAATTAGAAATGTAGTGTAGATTTCCTGATAAGCAATATCACTTACCTTATGTGCAGATATGTCAATAGCTTAGGTATCCATGGTTATGACCACTAGAACTTACCAACTGTCCCTATATGCATGGCAGTAACATTGGATACCTAAGCTGTGATACTACTACTAGGGAGTGCAGTAACTCAGGGAGGATGGAGTGCTCCTGAATGCAGTCTGGCGCAAGCACAGTAAAGGTCACTAGCACCAGTGCGGGAATGCAAAAGAGAGTGCTCAGTAAGCCTAAGGTCGGGTCCAGGAAGTTACATTTGTAAAGAGGAGCAAGCATAGCCACAGTCGGGTGAGAGTAGAGGATTGTAAGTCTAGGAGGTTACAGCAAGAGCTAGAGGGGAGCAGAGCCAAAGTAAAAGTACACACCAGGGTCAAAAACCAAGCAGACAAGAATGTATGCAGGACGGAGCAGAGAGGGGATTACAAAAGGAGAGTGGGTACAGAGAAAGGGGAAGTAAGACACGACAAGACAGAATGAAGGTCTGAAGAGGGAGTGCAGAGAGTACGAAAAAGTGACACCATTATAAAAACTGCACCCTCAAACTGCTCAAAGCAACATCCAAGAAGTTTATTAAACCTTCCCGTTTTTCACAGGAACTAAAGCAATGTGGAAAGAAAAAAATGAAATTACTTGTTCCCAAAAAATGTTATTTTAGCCACAAATTTTCATTTTTACAAGGGTAACATGCACTATACAATTTGTTGTGCTAATTCTTCTAAGTACACCAATACCCCATATGTGGTGGAAATCTACTATTTGGGGTCACGGCAGGGCTCAAAAGAGAAGGAGCCATTTGAATTTTAAAATGCAAAATCAGCTGAATCGTTAGTAGATGCCTTGTTTGGAGAGCCCCTGATATGCCTAAACAGTGGAAGCCCCCCACAAATGACCCCACTTTATAATCTACACCACTCAAGGAAATTAGATGTTTAGTGAGAACCTTAAACCATTTATAATATTGAGCCGTGTAAATGAAAAAAATGCATTTTTACCACAAAAATGTTGCTTTAACCCCATATCTTTCATTTTCACAAGGGTAGGAATAAATTGACCACACAAATTTTTGTGCAATTTCTCCTGAATTCACCAATACTCTATATGTAGAGTTTAACTTTTGTTTAGGCACATTGTGATACACAGAAAGGAGATGCATTTTAATTTAGGAGTGCAGATTTTGGTGGTTTTCTTTTTGGTGGAAGCAATAGATCATTGTCCAGAGCCTTTGTGTTACCAGTAACGTGGAAGCCCCCCTATAGTTCCATTAACAGACGATGGACCTGAGTGGGGACTTGTTTTTTGTGGGTTGACTTGAATGATATTTATTTGTAGTTTGGAAAACAGAACATTTTGGATAAGGTCACATTTATCCTGTGCTCTATGCTGCACATTTACATCAAGGTTTCCATCTACATGTCCAAAATATGAGATTCAGATGCAACCCCTGATGGATTTATTCACTAATGAGGCAGCAGAGTTACTTTGGGCTCCGTTTGTCATCTCTTCAGCGGTGTCCATTTTTTCAAAGGTGCACAAAACTGTTGTTGACTGCACTTTTGTGTATGCCTAAACAGGGGAGTAAAAAAATTGACACCGCCAGATCACAGGCCAGGTGGGAGTTCAAAGTAACTCCCTCTGCCTCTTTACAGTAAAGTTTCTGTTAGAAATTTTGTCTGAATCACAAAATCCCTGTGTAAGTTCTTAATGTAAAGTGCAGGCTAAATGTAAGCTGAGCCTAAAGGCTGCTTTATACACTGCGATATCAGTACTGATATCGCCAGCGTGCGTACCCGCCCCCATCGGTTGTGTGACACAGGCAAATCTCTGCCCGTGTCGCACAACATCGCCCGGACCCGTCACACGAACTTACCTTCCCTGCGACGTCGCTGTGACCGGCGAACTGCCTCCTTTCTAAGGGGGCGGTTCATTCAGAGTCACAGCGACATCACAGCAGCGTCACTGAACCGCCACCCAATAGAAGTGGAAGGGTGGAGATGAGTGGGACGAACATCCCACCCACCTCCTTCCTTCCGCATTGTGGCCGGGAGGCAGGTAAGGAGAGGTTCCTTGTTCCTGCGGTGTCACACGGAGCGATGTGTGCTGCCGCAGGAACGAGGAACAACTTCGTTACTGCTGCAGTAACGATATTTGAGAATGGACCCCCATGTCACCGATGAGCGATTTTGCACGTTTTTGCGACAATGCAAAATCGCTCATAGGTGTCACACGCAACGGCATCGCTACAGCGGCCAGATGTGCGTCACAAAATCTGTGACCCCAACGAGATCACTGTAGCGATTTCGTAGCATGTAAAGCCCACTTTACTGTGATCTTTTGGAGTGAGAATGAACACATCAACAGCAGTTGAAGAATTTATTTTATTGTTATTTTTTTACACTTTTTACTTTGTGGTATAAGTGATTATCCAGATTTATTCCTCAGGTCAGTAGTATTACAACAATACCAGATTTATATTTTTTTTTTAGGTTTGGCTACTATCATACTAAAAAACGCTTATTTTTATCACTGTATTTTGAAATCTATAGTTTTTTTTATTTTTTATGACAGTCATGTGAGGGCATATTTTTTGTAGGATGAGTTGGATTTTTTGTATTGCTACCATTTTGAGCCACATAATATATTTGCTTGTTATTTATTCCACTTTTTGTGAGGCACAACAATCAAGCTGAAACAGCAATTCAGAATTATTATTTTTTTACATCGTTCACCGTCATAAGAGTGATGACCGTTTTATTGTTCGTCAATATTATTACAGTTGTACAACATTTATATTTTGTTTCTTAGTTTTGTTACTCTTACACTATAAGGCTGTGTCCGCACTTTGCAGTTCAATTCCGCAGAGTGTAAGTCACTGCCTATGCGTCTCAGAACGTAGCCGAAAAAGCTGTGTTCTGAGACGCATTTGGCAGAACGCAAAGTGCGGACATTCCTGGAGACAATTCAAGTGTTCTGGATGCTTTCTCTGCCATAGACAGAGTAAGAAAAGAATCCAGAATGCACATTTTTCACAGTACGCACCCACTCGGCTCTGCAGCATCCCCATAGACTTGCAGCAGAGCCGAGTGGGACCGCACTGTCACTGACATGGCTGGCTGTGGGACAGTGCCGCGTGATCAAAATGAACTCAAATGAACTTCACCCAACTTCATTGTGATCGAGCGGCTCTGTGCGTGTGCCGCGGCTTGATTTGCGGTCACACGTGAACGACTCACCTGTGATCCCCTGAGTGACTGCAGTGAGCCACGCGATCAGCTGGGCTTTCACTCAGGTTACTCGTGGCCACAACTGCAGTCCTCCACCATAGAGCGGTGGCCGCGAGTAACCTCAGTGACAGCACAGCTGATTGCGCGACTCACTTCAGTTGCTGCATGGAGCTCACAGGAGCGGCGGTGTTCTACTGCCGCTCCTGCCAGCTTCCGATCTAGCAGAGCTGGAAGAGTCGTGAGACCTTGTGTGGATTACATTGGATCTGGAGGTGTTTTTGAGGGATTAATAAAGTGGTGAAAGAAGGGGTTTTCTTGTCTTTCATTACAAAAAAAGGATTTTTTGGATGTGTGTGTTTATTTACTTTAACTTACAGGTTCATCATGGAAGGTATCTCGGGGATATGCCTACCATGATTAACCTAGGACTTAGTGGCAACTATGGGATGCTGCCATTAACTCCTTATTACTCCGTTTGCCACCGCACCAGGGCAATTCGGGATGAGCCGGTAAAGTCCCGGGACTGTCGAATCTAATAAATACGGCAATTCCGGGGCAGCTGCTGGCTGATATTGTTAGGCTGGGGAGTGTCCTATAATGAGGAGCTCCCCATCCTGAGAATACCAGCCTTCAGAATACCAGCCTCCGTGTGGCTTTACCCTGGCTAGTATCCAAATGAAGGGGGACCGCACGTCGTTTTTTTTTCATTTATTTATTTATTTATTTTTTTACTGCTCGATATAGACACGCCCACCGATGGCTGTGATTGGTTGCAGTGAGACAGCTGTCACTCAGCGTGGGTGCGTGTCTGACTTCAACCAATCATAGGCACCGGTGGGCGGGGGAAGCAGGGAATACGTAATGGATTAATCAGCGGCCGGCATTTTCAAAAGAGAAGAAGTTGTCACAGTGTGAATGCCGTGCAGCGCCACACCAGTGATCGTGGATCGGTGAGTATGAGAGGGGGGTGGGAGGGAGAGACTGACATGGACAGAGAGAGAGATAGAGACTTAGAAAGAGAGAGACCGACCGACAGACCGACCGACAGAGAGAGAAAGACGAAAGAACTGCCTTTCTTATGTTAAATAAAGACATGTGGATCGCAATAAAAATGCAATGCAAGCGCACGGCTTAACGTTTTGGCAGCGATTTTCTACAACTCATTGATTTCAATGGGTGTAGAACGCAGCCAAAATGGCAAAAACAATTGACATGCTGCTTCTTTGAACGCATGGTTTTTGCCCAAAATTATGCAAATAAAACGCAGTGTTTGGAAACGCAAAGTGGGGACAAGAAATTCACTTTTTCCACAGACTTTGCAGGAAAATCAAAATGCATACCTTTTGGCATGAAAACGCTGCAGTTCAAAACAGACCTAAAATGCAGCTGAAAAGCAGGTGGAAACGGAAAGTGCGGACACAGCCTAAAAACTATTTTATTGTCAAAAAAAAATTGGGCATTGCTGTATTCTGACAGTTATACCTTTTTTATTTTTTTCACTGGCATAGCTGCATGGTAGCATTTTTTGCTGTACAAGATGCAGTTTTCAATAATAACATTTTTATTTACACATAACCTCCAATTCCCCTTGGTCTAACAGTTTTCTGACAGCTGACCACTCTTAGTCACAAAGGGCCAAGCACCAATAAAATATCCCTGTTTGCCACAAAAAAACCCCCATACATTTCCTTTTTTTAGGAATGGGAACCTCTCTTCTGACCTGAGACGTCCTACCGAACTGCAGAGCCTCGGAAAAGGTGTGGTGTAAAACTGGCGCTGCTGTCTCCCCCCAGATGGATTAAGTATATTGAGACTTGAGATGAGCGACCCTCTGAAGGCTCAAGTTCAGTTCGGTTCATCGAACGTAGGCCCCGTTCGAGTTTGGTTCGACGAACCGTTCGACAAACCTCTCGAACCCCATTGAAAACAATGGGAGGCAAACACAAACACATAAAAACACATTATAAATGTACAGATACAGTAAATAAACATTGCCATTACACTTATAGGTCCCCGTGACGCGTCCTGCAGTCTGTCTCCCACCGCTTTTCCTTCCGATAATCACTGCGTCCTCCCGGTAACCAGCACTGATGATAGGACCTATCGTGACGTCAAAATAGCCATGTGACCAGTCACGGGTCTATTATCTCATAGGCTACAGACTGGTCCCATGGCTAGATGTAGATGTCATGCTAGGTCCTGTCAGTGCATCTCTCTGGTAAGCGGTGCATGTTCTTTTACCGGCGAGATGCTCTGGCACATGGTCGACTCCCCGTCCATGTATGTGGGCGCTGTTTACGGAGCCAACCACATGCAAGGACTGGCTGCCACAGCTGGTGAATTGCGGCACTGGGAATCATGTGATCAGAGCCCCGTTGCTATGGTAACCCGCCTGTCAGCGGTGACGTCACCGCTTACAGCGGGCAGCTTCTGCTCACTCACTGAGTGAATACACTGAGTGAAGCAGCAGCGTCTTCCTCCCATGCAGTGCTGTTTGATGTAGCAGAGCTGCATGGGTTGAAGGAAAAAAAAGACAGAAGAGCAGGATCATGGAGGGGTGACAGGGAGTACTAAACATGGAGTCTCTAAGTGTGTCTGTGTATTTATTTCTATTAAGTATTTTTTCTCTGTGTGGTGTCTTTTTATTTTTAACCCTTAATTGGAGATTCTAAATGGCCAGGTAAAACTTGCCTGGCATTAAGAATCTCTGGCTTAATACTAGCTAGTTAAACAAAGCTAGTATTAACTCATTATTACCCAGCAAGCCACCCGGCTTCAGGGCTGCTGGAAGGGTTGGATTCAGCGCCAGATGATGGCGCTTCTATGAAAGCGCCATTTTCTAAGGCGGCTGCAGATTGCAATTCGCAGCAGAGGGGCCCAGAAACCTCGGGCTTACTGGTGCTGCAGATTCCAATCCCTAGCTGCCTAGTTGTACCCGGCTGGACACAAAAATGGGGCGAAGCCCACGTCGTTTTTTTTTTAAATTATTTCATGAAATTCATGAAATAATTAAAAAAAGGGCTTCCCTATATTTTTAGTTCCCAGCCAGGTACAAATAGGCAGCTGGGGGTTAGGGGCAGCCGTATCTGCCTGCTGCACCTGGCTAGCATACAAAAAATATGGCGAAGCAAACATCATTTTGTTTTTAGTTTTTTGGCAAAAAAAAGTAAAAAAATGCTTCCCTGAATCTTCCATTGCCAGTGAAGGTAACACCAAGCAGTGGGGGTTAGAAGTCAGTAGCTGCTTGGATTACCCTTAGCTATCAATACAAAAAATGCAGCGGGAGCCCAAATTTTTTTTTAAATTATTAATTTAAATAACTAAAAAAAAAATGGGCTTCCCTGTATTTTGATTGCCTGACATCACAGTGCTGTAAAAATAAATCATTAAAAAAAATGACTTAGCGCTCCACGGTATTTTTGATTCTCAGTGCAGATAAAGCAGACAGCTACGGGTTGCCAACCTCATCTGCCTGGCGCTACCTTGGGTGGCAATCAAAATACAGGGAAACTCATTAATTTTTTTTATTTAAAAAAATAGTTACAAAAAAAAAAAAGACGTGGGGTCCCCCCATTTTTGCTAGCCAGTTAAGGTAAAGCAGACGGCCGTAGCTTGAAAACCACAGCTGGCAGCTTTACAGTGGTTGGGAATCCAATGTGGAGGTCACTCCAGGCTCTTTTTTATAATTATTTTATAAATAATAATAATTACAAAAAAAAGTAGAGTCCCCCACAAATTGGATCACCAGCCAAGGTAAAGAGGACAGCTGTGGTCTGGTATTCTCAGGGTGGGAAGGTCCATAGTTATTGGCCTTTCACAGCCTAAAAATAGCAGGTCGCAGGCACCCCAGAAGTGGCGCATCCACTAGATGCCACAAACCTGGCGCTTCACCCCAGCTCATCCCGTGCCCTGGTGCAGTGGCAAATGTGGTAATAAATGGGGTTGATACTAGATGTAAGTTCACCAGACATTAAACCCAGCAGTTTGTGATGTCATGAAATCTATCAGATACCCGACATCACAAACTGTCAGTACTAACAAAAAAAATAGACAAAAAAAAAATGTATTTGAAAAAACAGTCCCCAAAACATTTTCTCTTTCACCAATTTATTGTAAGGAAAAAAAATAAGGGGGTCCCACGACGACTCTGGACCGTCTAGAATATGGGGGGACACGCTCAGGAAACGTATCCCCCATTTTCTAGGAGTGCAAACCCTCCATGTGAGGAGTGTGTGTGCAATGAATCTGCACCCACTCTCCCTGGGTCCACAGCAGCAGAGTCCATGTCGTAACTGTTGCTACCAAAGCTGCAATGCCCTGCTCATGACGCTCCACCTGTGGTAACTTCATTATCTAGAGCCTTTGGCCAGCTCACTGCTCATATTAATCACACAGCCTGCCAGTTAGGGAGGTTACATCCTTTTATAAGCATGATCCCTGTTAGAATATTCTGAATTGACTTCAGACATATATTTTGTGACGTTCTGATACTAATATCGTCTTGAGCCACTTTATGACTCCTGGGCATTCCCCTTTAACGGTAACCATACCATCATATGAAATATCCACGCCATTTGGGACCCTCTTTATGACGGACTCGGCCCTCCTCTTTATAATACTCCACCTCTTTGAGGATCTAACACCCTGTAATCAAGCGCTATTCTGATTTAAGAATCTTCGTATTTACCTGATACACCTGGGTGCTCCTCCGAAAACCTACTCAGAAAAATGTTTACTCTGATTTGACATAGTCCTTGAAGAAAACCTTCGGGTTGAAACGTCGGACAAAATATATAAAAATAAAGATGTATTTTTGAGCACCATTTTGGATTTCTCTCATATAATTCTTTTAGTGTGCCGGAGTATATTTGCTATTCTACTACTATTTTTTCTCCAGAGCACCTATTGATATTAGTGGTCGAGCCAGGTCCTTTCTGTACACAACTTTCCATGATTAAACTGAAAGTGAAAGTAAATAAACACACACAGCGAAAAATCCTTTATTTGGAATAAAAGACAAAAAAACACAGTTTCACCCCTTTATTAATCCACAAGTACTCCTCCAGGTCCGACGTAATCCACACAACACTGTCAGCTCTGCTACAGAACATGAGTGCTCTGTATCAGCTCCACATAGCAATGGAGTGAATCGCGCGGTCAGCAGCGACTTCAGCAATGCAGACTTCAAGATTACCAAATCTGCCTATATTTACCAATGGAGTCAGTAGCTCAGTAGATAGAGTGCTATCCTCAGAAGCATTAGGTGGCAAGTTCCAATCCCGGTCCTGGTAAAGATTTTTTTTTTTTTTTTTAATTTTATATTATTATTAGATATTTATAATTATAATTTAATTTAATTATGCACTGAAGTGAGGAGCTGGACATCAGCTGTGAGCCACAGGACACACCTCTAAAATCAGAGCAGTTCACGGAATGAGCCTGCATTGCTCTTTCCTCTCTTTCTTCTCTCTCTTCTCTCTCTTTCTCTCTCCTCTCTCTTCTTTCTCTTCTCTCTTTCCCTTTTCTTGCTCTCTCTCTCTCTCCCCCTCTCTCTCTCGCTCTCTCTTTTTCTCTCTATCTCTCTTTCTCTCTCTTTTTCACTCTCTTTTTCACTCTCTTCTCTCTCTCTTTTTCTCTATCTCTCTTTTTCTCAGTCTCTCTTTTAAAGGGACATTATTCAGACGTTATAGGCAGTCAGGAAATGGTCCATGCAATTACACTTTTTTCACAAAGGGGCATTGATCATAAATTTGTGATTATAATATTTAACCCTATGCAGATTAGTAGAAGTAGCTAATTGTTGCTATATTTTAATTTATAGGGTCATTGGTTAGCCTCACAATATCTGTTTTTCTAAAGTATGGCAGGTTTTTTGTCATACAAAAAGAATTTAGAAAGTTTACTATTGGAAGCTAGTCAGTTTTTTTCTACAAAAATACCCATTTTATGCAGTTATCAAAATACATAATTTCTAAGTTTTAAAGATATTATTAAATATTATTAAATAACAAATTGGAGCATGATGGGAAACTGCTAGCTTTGAAACCTATCTCTAAAAAAAGATAGCTTATAGTTTAAAAATTCAACTAACCTCAAACACACATAGAGAGAACAGTAGTTTTTTTTAAAAGACTAGGAGGAGTTGCTAGCAGAGAATTCCCTACGGAGGATCAACTACCTTTTAGAGTACGAAAGACAAAATCTAGCTAAAATTAATGAGCAGCTAGAAAAAGAAATAAATGAGATACAACAGTTTGCCTCTCAACCTGAGTTTACTAAGTTAGAACTTACTTTATCGAAGAACCTTGAAGGTTTAAAAGAGAGATTAAAACAGTGCAAAGCAGGAACTATTACTGGCAGAGAGAAGCAACTCCAATAAAATCCAACGTGACCCTTGGAATAGGCTTCTCCCAACAGTTTGCCTCTCAACCTGAGTTTACTAAGTTAGAACTTGCTTTATCGAAGAACCTTGAAGGTTTTAAAAGAGAGATTAAAAAATTATAACATCGTAAATTCAAATGAGATCTTAACAATTTTAAACCGGTCAAATATATTAACCTAGATGAAGGATTTTGAACAACCAATTCAAAATTAACAATTCTCTAAGGAAGAGATCCATCCAGAGCAGATAGCTCCTCCAGTAGATCATGCAATGTTCAAGCTGGAATTACTGTATAAGTGGTCCTAAGAGAAATCAAACAATGGACCATTCCTTTGTACTTCTGATTATTTCATCTCTTGGCATAAAAAAATAAACATCTCCCTCTCACACACCATGTCCTCATTTCGCCTCCTATCTGTTGGTATCCCTCAAGGTTCAGTTCTTGCACCACTTCTTTTCTCCATCCACATGTTTGGCCTGTATCATCTCCACAGTGTTATTCAAATTGTCTCTCCAGGGCAGAAGGAGACAAAACTCTAGCACCACCTATTGGAAGTAGCAAATCTACAAGTCAAAAGTGGCCTTTTAACAAGCCTTTTCATATGACCTAGGATTTATACCAGATCAGAACCCCAATTTGCAGACACGGTGTTTGAGGGTGATTGCCCCTCATCAGTGCAAAGTATGGGAACAGATCTGGCTTATGAGAAGCTATAGTGGGGAACATGGGGAAGACTATTCTCCTTGCGAAGACCTGACAAACCAGTCTGGCTGCCAGACGTATAGCTGCAATGCCCCTCTGGGAAATATTCAAATTGTCTATCCAGGGAGGAAGGAGACAAACTTTAACGTCACCTATTGGAAGTAGCAATCCTGCAAGTGAAAAGTGGCCTTTTAACAAGCCTTTTCATATGACAGGATTTACAGTATACCAGATCAGAACCCCAATTTGCAGACACGGCCACTTTTGACTTTAACAAGTGGAAACTCCCGATTCACTGAGTTGGCCTTACTGGACTCTGGTTTCACTGGAACTTTATTCAGAGGACCATTTTGCATCTGTATTGGAGTACCATCCATCAGCTCCAAGCTCCCTTTGCAGTGTCATCTGGGGATGGAAAGCCCCTGTCTGTGACTATGCAGTTCATCACTGAGCAAGCTGACCTTTAGTTGGGAATACTATGCATGGAGAGAATAGCTTTCTATGTGTTACCAGGAATATAGCATCTGCTGTTATTAGATCTGCCATGGCTTCGGAGGCAAGAACCACTTTTAGACTGGAGATCCGGAAATGTGCTCAGGTGGGGGTCACTCCTGCCATGAAGAAAGTCTCATCTCAGTTCAACCTGCTTGGCTACCTGTGAGATCCTCAAATCTTCCGGGTATGCGGTCCACTTACGGGTCCTATGCGGATGTCTTTGACAAAAAGTGGACTGAGACTCTGCACAGATAGACCATATGATTGTGCTATTAACTTCCTTCATGGTTCTACACTTTCCCATGGTCATATATGCCCTTTGTCGCAGGCAGAAACCCAAGCCATGTCTGAATACATAAAGGAGAACCTGACAAGAGGATTCATCCAAAAGTCCTCCTCAAAGGCCGGAGCCAGATTATACTTTGTAAAGAAAAAGGATGATTCCCTTTGGCCATGTACAGTGGTCTCAACCCAATCATGGTCAAGATCAAATACCCACTGCCACTTATACCAGAATTGTTCGACAATGTCAGCTGGGCCAGTATTTTCTCCAAGCTCGACCTTCATGGTGCGAACAATCTTGTTCAGACACGGTTGGGTGATGAATGGAAGGCGACCTTTAAAACCCGCAACTGCCACTATAAGTATCTAGTAATGCCATTCAGTCTCAGTAATGTACCAGGGGTCTCTGCAAATTTGTCAATGATATATTTTGAGACCTGCTCTATTCAGTTGTGGTGGTGTTCCTGGACAAAATCCTGGTGTTCTCTCCCAATTTACCTACCCACAAGAGTAATGTTCACCAGGTACTATAGAGACTAAGGGAGAATCAACTTTATACTAAATTCAAAAAGTGTGTCTTCCATGTTTTTCCTGGGTTATGTAATCTTGGGCATTGGTCTGAAGCTGGACCCAGACAAGGTATTGGAGGTGTTGAAGTGGCCCCATCCTGACTGAGTAAAGGTAATCCATAGGTTCCTTGGATTCACCAACTATTACAGCCAATTCATAAAGCACTTTTTGTCTCGGATTCTTCCCATCAGTACTGTGATCTGCAAGGGGGCGAATTCTAAGATGTGGACTCCAGAAGTGGAGAGTGCATTTATTGCCCACAAGGAGTCCTTCTCTTTGGTTCCAGCACTGCATAGATGAGAGATTAACAGGCAGTTCTTCCTGGTAGTAAATGATTCATCCTCCGGAGCCAGTGTGGTTGTCACATAGAAGTCTGCTACCAGTAAGATGTTAACTGCGGTTTCTTTTCCAGAGCCTTCTCTCCTTCTGAATGAAACAACTCAAGGCTCAGAACTCTTGGCAATAGAGATGGGCCTGGAGGAGTGGGGAGAGGGAGTGGTGCATCCAGTTATCATCTACACTGACCACAAAAACGTGGCCCACATACAGTCGGCTCAGAGGCAGAATTCTGTGCTAAGCCCATTTGTCGATGTTTTTCATCCGCTTTGATTTCATTCTGCACTTCAATCCAGCCAAGAAGAACATCAAGGTAGGTGCACTGTCCAGGTCCTTTCTGTCGGCCGATCAAGAGGAAGAGCTTCAACACATTACCAAGCCTTCAAAGATGCTCCCAGTGGCTTCAGTAGACGTGTTTTATTTTCCTCCCAGAAAGACATTCATCGCTAAAGCAGACAGGAAGCATGTTCTTTAGTGGGGGCATTCCTCAAAGTTAGATGGCCATGGTGAACAGAAGTCCATTCAGCTGATCTCTCGGCATTACTGGGGGCCTATGCTGTGTCAAGAAGTGGTTCGGTTGGTTTTAGCCTGTTCCAACAAGACCTCTAACAAGCGTCTGCTGGATGACTGCTGCCCTTATAGTGCCAACCACTCCTTGGCAGCATATATTGATGGACTTTATTACCTGCTGAAGTCCTTTGGCTGTACCATCATCTGGGTAGTGGTGGACAGATTTTCTAAAATTGCTCATTTCACGCCATTGTCTAGTCTGCCTTCTGCTGTTATTCTATCTGAGCACTTCATCCAGCATATCCTCCACCTGCATGGCCTTCTTCTCCACATTGAGGTGTTCAGTTCACATCTCGGGTTCTGGAGGGCTACCTGTAAGCTGCTGGATGTCACCTTGGACTTCTTATCAGCCTACCATCCGCAGTTCAATGTTTAAGTGGAGAGGATCCAGAGGATCCTGACGAATTCCTTGTGGCAATTCGTCAACGAGGATCACAGTGATTGGGTCAAGCTTCTTCCTTGGACCCAATTCCTTTACAATAATCCCGTGAATGAATCTTTTGCTAACTCCCCGTTCCACAAAGGGTATGGACATTAGCCCAAAATATTCCTGGGCTCTGTGGCAATCTCCTCTGGCAACCCAGTGTCCAATGTTCTGGTCAAGGGTTTCTCTGAGACATGGGCAGAAACCAAGTCTTCCCTTAAGCAGTCCTGTAAAGAGATGCTGACATGAGATTCTTTGATCCTCCTTTAAACCAACACAGAGACTCGCAAGTGTATAGAGAGGCTCTCTTCTATATACTTCTGCCTTAAACTGCAGTCTTACAAGTTGGGTCCCCATTTTATTGGTCCCTTTGAGGTCTTCCAGTGGATCAATGACATGTCCTACAAGTTGAAGCTCTCAGCCTACTTGCATATTCCCAACTCATTCCATGTGTCTCTCTTGCCTTTCTGAGCAGCTACTTCTGGGATCCAGGTACCTTACCTCGACTGGTCAGTGACAAAATATCTTTGAGGCAAAATAAAATCTTGCTGTAAAAGAGGTACAAGTTAAACCCTCTTCCTAGTGACCTGAAAGGGTTTTGGTCCTGAGGACAGGTTATGGGAGACCAAGAAGAATTACATTGCCCCTCTTTTCCTTAGAGATCTCTGTAAAAAGGTAAGGCTTAAAGGGGTAATGTAACTCCCTTACTGGCATAACTAAACTGTGCTGCACCCTTCACCCAGTGGGGACGCCGACACACTGTTCCGGCTGCTCCAATCTCGATCCCTGGGCCTGTGCACGCTTCACATGTCTCCTGGGAGTGCTCTTAGGGCACACGCGCAAAACCTTTCTTAGTGGGCCAGTACACCCATTCACAAAAGTGCCTTTAAGCCTATGGGTGAGAGGCATAAAGCATAAGGGAGGTGCCTGGGCAATGTGGTCTATTGCTAGAGAATTGTTGCTAGTTATGCATGTCCCTTACTTATGTGTTGCTGTCTTACTTATACTTGTCTTTTTCATAGTCCAAGTCTGCTATACCGCTACTTTATCGTACCCTGTTGGCCAAATCTGCTATACCGACTACTGCTTCATTGTACCCTCTTTGACAAGTCTATTTTACTGGCAACTGCTGCATCACACCCTATTGGCCAAGTCTGCTGTACCAGCCTCTGCTGCATCATACCATATTGGTCTCATCAGAGACTGTCATGTCAGTGCAAAGGAGGAAAAGGAGCCGAAGTTACGTGGAAGCCTAAGGTTGGTAGCCAGTACGTAATGTCAGGTACAGATGGAGAGCAGAACTGTAGTAAGAGAGCAAGCCAAGATCAGAAGCCAAAGGGGAACGTAAGTACTAGAGATGAGCGAACCGGCCGTGGTTCGGCTCGAGTTCGGTTCGTCGAACGGAGGTCCCGTTCGAGTTCGGTTCGTCGAACGTTCGACGAACCGAACTCGAACTGCATAGGAAACAATGGCAGGCATTCACAAACACATAAAAACACCTAGAAAACACCCTCAAAGGTGTCCAAAAGGTGACAAACAACTCACAAAACAACACAAACACATGGGAAAGTGACAAGGACATATACCCATGCGAAAACAAAAGAGCTGGACAAGGAAAAAGAGGAGGAAACACAGATATAGGCATGGCACGCCCTTCTAAAATCATATAAAACACCACAAGGTGACTCCAAGCAGAGTTCTCCCTTTTTTCCAAAAATTGGGCCACACACACACCCACCCCTTCAGTGGCAGCAGTTGTGCCCCAGTTGTACACTTCAAAGCTAGATTTGCATCAAGCACATTCAAAAATACACCATCCTTAACCGTCCCCAGGATGACACTGGGGAAGGTAGCTAAGTCTTTCCTGATCCCAGCTCTGTTCATCTTGGCTCCTTTTTAAAAACACTGTAAGCAAGGGTTACTCCAAGCGGAGTCTCCCTTTTTTCCAAAAATTGGGCCCCACACACACCCACCCCTTCAGTGGCAGCAGTTGTGCCCCAGTTGTACACTTCACAGCTAGATTTGCATCAAGCACATTCAAAAATACGCCATCCTTAACCGTCCCCAGGATGACACCAGGGTAGGTAGATAAAGTCTTTGCTGAACCATGACTTGTTCATCTTGGCTCCTTTTAAAAACACTGTAAGCAAGGGTTACTCCAAGCGGAGTCTCCCTTTTTTCCAAAAATTGGGCCCCACACACACCCACCCCTTCAGTGGCAGCAGTTGTGCCCCAGTTGTACACTTCACAGCTAGATTTGCATCAAGCACATTGAAAAATACGCCATCCTTAACCGTCCCCAGGATGACACCAGGGTAGGTAGATAAAGTCTTTGCTGAACCATGACTTGTTCATCTTGGCTTCTTTTAAAACACTGTAAGCAAGGGTTACTCCAAGTGGAGTCTCCCTTTTTATCAAAAATTGGGCCCCACACACACCCACCCCTTCAGTGGCAGCAGTTGTGCCCCAGTTGTACACTTCACAGCTAGATTTGAATCAAGCACATTCAAAAATACACCACACTTAACAGTCCCCAGGATGACACCAGGGTAGGTAGATAAAGTCTTTGCTGAACCATGACTTGTTCATCTTGGCTCCTTTTAAAAACACTGTAAGCAAGGGTTACTCCAAGCGGAGTCTCCCTTTTTTCCAAAAATTGGGCCACACACACACCCACCCCTTCAGTGGCAGCAGTTGTGCCCCAGTTGTACACTTCACAGCTAGATTTGCATCAAGCACATTCAAAAATACGCCAACCTTAACCGTCCCCAGGATGACACCAGGGTAGGTAGATAAAGTCTTTGCTGAACCATGACTTGTTCATCTTGGCTCCTTTTAAAAACACTGTAAGCAAGGGTTACTCCAAGCGGAGTCTCCCTTTTTTCCAAAAATTGTGCCCCACACACACCCACCCCTTCAGTGGCAGCAGTTGTGCCCCAGTTGTAAACTTCACAGCTAGATTTGCATCAAGCACATTCAAAAATAAGCCATCCTTAACCGTCCCCAGGATGACACCGGGGTAGGTAGCTAAGTCTTTCCTGATTCCAGCTCTGTTCATCTTGGCTCCTTTTTAAAAACACTGTAAGCAAGGGTTACTCCAAGCAGAGTCTCCCTTTTTTCCAAAAATTGGGCCACACACACACCCACCCCTTCAGTGGCAGCAGATGTGCCCCAGTTGTACACTTCACAGCTAGATTTGCATCAAGCACATTCAAAAATACGCCACACTTAACCGTCCCCAGAATGACACCAGGGTAGGTAGATAAAGTCTTTGCTGAACCATGACTTGTTCATCTTGGCTGCTTTTAAAAACACTGTAAGCAAGGGTTACTCCAAGCAGAGTCTCCCTTTTTTCCAAAAATTGGGCCACACACACACCCACCCCTTCAGTGGCAGCAGATGTGCCCCAGTTGTACACTTCACAGCTAGATTTGCATCAAGCACATTCAAAAATACGCCACACTTAACCGTCCCCAGAATGACACCAGGGTAGGTAGATAAAGTCTTTGCTGAATCATGACTTGTTCATCTTGGCTCCTTTTAAAAACACTGTAAGCAAGGGTTACTCCAAGCGGAGTCTCCCTTTTTTCAAAAAATTGGGCCCCACACACACCCACCCCTTCAGTGGCAGCAGTTGTGCCCCAGTTGTACACTTCAAAGCTAGATTTGCATCAAGCTCATTCAAAAATACGCCATCCTTAACCGTCCCCAGGATGACACTGGGGAAGGTAGCTAAGTCTTTCCTGATCCCAGCTCTGTTCATCTTGGCTCCTTTTTAAAAACACTGTAAGCAAGGGTTACTACCAGCGGAGTCTCCCTTTTTTCCAAAACTTGGGCCCCACACACACCCACCCCTTCAGTGGCAGCAGTTGTGCCCCAGTTGTACACTTCACAGCTAGATTTGCATCAAGCACATTCAAAAATAAGCCATCCTTAACCGTCCCCAGGATGACACCGGGGTAGGTAGCTAAGTCTTTCCTGATTCCAGCTCTGTTCATCTTGGCTCCTTTTTAAAAACACTGTAAGCAAGGGTTACTCCAAGCAGAGTCTCCCTTTTTTCCAAAAATTGGGCCACACACACACCCACCCCTTCAGTGGCAGCAGATGTGCCCCAGTTGTACACTTCACAGCTAGATTTGCATCAAGCACATTCAAAAATACGCCACACTTAACCGTCCCCAGAATGACACCAGGGTAGGTAGATAAAGTCTTTGCTGAACCATGACTTGTTCATCTTGACTGCTTTTAAAAACACTGTAAGCAAGGGTTACTCCAAGCAGAGTCTCCCTTTTTTCCAAAAATTGGGCCACACACACACCCACCCCTTCAGTGGCAGCAGATGTGCCCCAGTTGTACACTTCATAGCTAGATTTGCATCAAGCACATTCAAAAATACACCATCCTTAACCGTCCCCAGGATGACACTGGGGAAGGTAGCTAAGTCTTTCCTGATCCCAGCTCTGTTCATCTTGGCTCCTTTTTAAAAACACTGTAAGCAAGGGTTACTCCAAGCGGAGTCTCCCTTTTTTCCAAAAATTGGGCCCCACACACACCCACCCCTTCAGTGGCAGCAGTTGTGCCCCAGTTGTACACTTCACAGCTAGATTTGCATCAAGGACATTCAAAAATACGCCATCCTTAACCGTCCCCAGGATGACACCAGGGTAGGTAGATAAAGTCTTTGCTGAACCATGACTTGTTCATCTTGGCTCCTTTTAAAAACACTGTAAGCAAGGGTTACTCCAAGCGGAGTCTCCCTTTTTTCCAAAAATTGGGCCCCACACACACCCACCCCTTCAGTGGCAGCAGTTGTGCCCCAGTTGTACACTTCACAGCTAGATTTGCATCAAGCACATTGAAAAATACGCCATCCTTAACCGTCCCCAGGATGACACCAGGGTAGGTAGATAAAGTCTTTGCTGAACCATGAGTTGTTCATCTTGGCTTCTTTTAAAAACACTGTAAGCAAGGGTTACTCCAAGTGGAGTCTCCCTTTTTATCAAAAATTGGGCCCCACACACACCCACCCCTTCAGTGGCAGCAGTTGTGCCCCAGTTGTACACTTCACAGCTAGATTTGAATCAAGCACATTCAAAAATACACCACACTTAACAGTCCCCAGGATGACACCAGGGTAGGTAGATAAAGTCTTTGCTGAACCATGACTTGTTCATCTTGGCTCCTTTTAAAAACACTGTAAGCAAGGGTTACTCCAAGCGGAGTCTCCCTTTTTTCCAAAAATTGGGCCACACACACACCCACCCCTTCAGTGGCAGCAGTTGTGCCCCAGTTGTACACTTCACAGCTAGATTTGCATCAAGCACATTCAAAAATACGCCAACCTTAACCGTCCCCAGGATGACACCAGGGTAGGTAGATAAAGTCTTTGCTGAACCATGACTTGTTCATCTTGGCTCCTTTTAAAAACACTGTAAGCAAGGGTTACTCCAAGCGGAGTCTCCCTTTTTTCCAAAAATTGTGCCCCACACACACCCACCCCTTCAGTGGCAGCAGTTGTGCCCCAGTTGTAAACTTCACAGCTAGATTTGCATCAAGCACATTCAAAAATAAGCCATCCTTAACCGTCCCCAGGATGACACCGGGGTAGGTAGCTAAGTCTTTCCTGATTCCAGCTCTGTTCATCTTGGCTCCTTTTTAAAAACACTGTAAGCAAGGGTTACTCCAAGCAGAGTCTCCCTTTTTTCCAAAAATTGGGCCACACACACACCCACCCCTTCAGTGGCAGCAGATGTGCCCCAGTTGTACACTTCACAGCTAGATTTGCATCAAGCACATTCAAAAATACGCCACACTTAACCGTCCCCAGAATGACACCAGGGTAGGTAGATAAAGTCTTTGCTGAACCATGACTTGTTCATCTTGGCTGCTTTTAAAAACACTGTAAGCAAGGGTTACTCCAAGCAGAGTCTCCCTTTTTTCCAAAAATTGGGCCACACACACACCCACCCCTTCAGTGGCAGCAGATGTGCCCCAGTTGTACACTTCACAGCTAGATTTGCATCAAGCACATTCAAAAATACGCCACACTTAACCGTCCCCAGAATGACACCAGGGTAGGTAGATAAAGTCTTTGCTGAATCATGACTTGTTCATCTTGGCTCCTTTTAAAAACACTGTAAGCAAGGGTTACTCCAAGCGGAGTCTCCCTTTTTTCAAAAAATTGGGCCCCACACACACCCACCCCTTCAGTGGCAGCAGTTGTGCCCCAGTTGTACACTTCAAAGCTAGATTTGCATCAAGCTCATTCAAAAATACGCCATCCTTAACCGTCCCCAGGATGACACTGGGGAAGGTAGCTAAGTCTTTCCTGATCCCAGCTCTGTTCATCTTGGCTCCTTTTTAAAAACACTGTAAGCAAGGGTTACTACCAGCGGAGTCTCCCTTTTTTCCAAAACTTGGGCCCCACACACACCCACCCCTTCAGTGGCAGCAGTTGTGCCCCAGTTGTACACTTCACAGCTAGATTTGCATCAAGCACATTCAAAAATAAGCCATCCTTAACCGTCCCCAGGATGACACCGGGGTAGGTAGCTAAGTCTTTCCTGATTCCAGCTCTGTTCATCTTGGCTCCTTTTTAAAAACACTGTAAGCAAGGGTTACTCCAAGCAGAGTCTCCCTTTTTTCCAAAAATTGGGCCACACACACACCCACCCCTTCAGTGGCAGCAGATGTGCCCCAGTTGTACACTTCACAGCTAGATTTGCATCAAGCACATTCAAAAATACGCCACACTTAACCGTCCCCAGAATGACACCAGGGTAGGTAGATAAAGTCTTTGCTGAACCATGACTTGTTCATCTTGGCTGCTTTTAAAAACACTGTAAGCAAGGGTTACTCCAAGCAGAGTCTCCCTTTTTTCCAAAAATTGGGCCACACACACACCCACCCCTTCAGTGGCAGCAGATGTGCCCCAGTTGTACACTTCATAGCTAGATTTGCATCAAGCACATTCAAAAATACACCATCCTTAACCGTCCCCAGGATGACACTGGGGAAGGTAGCTAAGTCTTTCCTGATCCCAGCTCTGTTCATCTTGGCTCCTTTTTAAAAACACTGTAAGCAAGGGTTACTCCAAGCGGAGTCTCCCTTTTTTCCAAAAATTGGGCCCCACACACACCCACCCCTTCAGTGGCAGCAGTTGTGCCCCAGTTGTACACTTCACAGCTAGATTTGCATCAAGGACATTCAAAAATACGCCATCCTTAACCGTCCCCAGGATGACACCAGGGTAGGTAGATAAAGTCTTTGCTGAACCATGACTTGTTCATCTTGGCTCCTTTTAAAAACACTGTAAGCAAGGGTTACTCCAAGCGGAGTCTCCCTTTTTTCCAAAAATTGGGCCCCACACACACCCACCCCTTCAGTGGCAGCAGTTGTGCCCCAGTTGTACACTTCACAGCTAGATTTGCATCAAGCACATTGAAAAATACGCCATCCTTAACCGTCCCCAGGATGACACCAGGGTAGGTAGATAAAGTCTTTGCTGAACCATGAGTTGTTCATCTTGGCTTCTTTTAAAAACACTGTAAGCAAGGGTTACTCCAAGTGGAGTCTCCCTTTTTTCCAAAAATTGGGCCCCACACACACCCACCCCTTCAGTGGCAGCAGTTGTGCACCAGTTGTACACTTCACAGCTAGATTTGAATCAAGCACATTCAAAAATACGCCACACTTAACCGTCCCCAGGATGACACCAGGGTAGGTAGATAAAGTCTTTGCTGAACCATGACTTGTTCATCTTGGCTCCTTTTAAAAACACTGTAAGCAAGGGTTACTCCAAGCGGAGTCTCCCTTTTTTCCAAAAATTGGGCCACACACACACCCACCCCTTCAGTGGCAGCAGTTGTGCCCCAGTTGTACACTTCACAGCTAGATTTGCATCAAGCACATTCAAAAATACGCCAACCTTAACCGTCCCCAGGATGACACCAGGGTAGGTAGATAAAGTCTTTGCTGAATCATGACTTGTTCATCTTGGCTCCTTTTAAAAACACTGTAAGCAAGGGTTACTCCAAGCGGAGTCTCCCTTTTTTCCAAAAATTGGGCCCCACACACACCCACCCCTTCAGTGGCAGCAGTTGTGCCCCAGTTGTACACTTCACAGCTAGATTTGCATCAAGCACATTGAAAAATACGCCATCCTTAACCGTCCCCAGGATGACACCAGGGTAGGTAGATAAAGTCTTTGCTGAACCATGACTTGTTCATCTTGGCTTCTTTTAAAACACTGTAAGCAAGGGTTACTCCAAGTGGAGTCTCCCTTTTTATCAAAAATTGGGCCCCACACACACCCACCCCTTCAGTGGCAGCAGTTGTGCCCCAGTTGTACACTTCACAGCTAGATTTGAATCAAGCACATTCAAAAATACACCACACTTAACAGTCCCCAGGATGACACCAGGGTAGGTAGATAAAGTCTTTGCTGAACCATGACTTGTTCATCTTGGCTCCTTTTAAAAACACTGTAAGCAAGGGTTACTCCAAGCGGAGTCTCCCTTTTTTCCAAAAATTGGGCCACACACACACCCACCCCTTCAGTGGCAGCAGTTGTGCCCCAGTTGTACACTTCACAGCTAGATTTGCATCAAGCACATTCAAAAATACGCCAACCTTAACCGTCCCCAGGATGACACCAGGGTAGGTAGATAAAGTCTTTGCTGAACCATGACTTGTTCATCTTGGCTCCTTTTAAAAACACTGTAAGCAAGGGTTACTCCAAGCGGAGTCTCCCTTTTTTCCAAAAATTGTGCCCCACACACACCCACCCCTTCAGTGGCAGCAGTTGTGCCCCAGTTGTAAACTTCACAGCTAGATTTGCATCAAGCACATTCAAAAATAAGCCATCCTTAACCGTCCCCAGGATGACACCGGGGTAGGTAGCTAAGTCTTTCCTGATTCCAGCTCTGTTCATCTTGGCTCCTTTTTAAAAACACTGTAAGCAAGGGTTACTCCAAGCAGAGTCTCCCTTTTTTCCAAAAATTGGGCCACACACACACCCACCCCTTCAGTGGCAGCAGATGTGCCCCAGTTGTACACTTCACAGCTAGATTTGCATCAAGCACATTCAAAAATACGCCACACTTAACCGTCCCCAGAATGACACCAGGGTAGGTAGATAAAGTCTTTGCTGAACCATGACTTGTTCATCTTGGCTGCTTTTAAAAACACTGTAAGCAAGGGTTACTCCAAGCAGAGTCTCCCTTTTTTCCAAAAATTGGGCCACACACACACCCACCCCTTCAGTGGCAGCAGATGTGCCCCAGTTGTACACTTCACAGCTAGATTTGCATCAAGCACATTCAAAAATACGCCACACTTAACCGTCCCCAGAATGACACCAGGGTAGGTAGATAAAGTCTTTGCTGAATCATGACTTGTTCATCTTGGCTCCTTTTAAAAACACTGTAAGCAAGGGTTACTCCAAGCGGAGTCTCCCTTTTTTCAAAAAATTGGGCCCCACACACACCCACCCCTTCAGTGGCAGCAGTTGTGCCCCAGTTGTACACTTCAAAGCTAGATTTGCATCAAGCTCATTCAAAAATACGCCATCCTTAACCGTCCCCAGGATGACACTGGGGAAGGTAGCTAAGTCTTTCCTGATCCCAGCTCTGTTCATCTTGGCTCCTTTTTAAAAACACTGTAAGCAAGGGTTACTACCAGCGGAGTCTCCCTTTTTTCCAAAACTTGGGCCCCACACACACCCACCCCTTCAGTGGCAGCAGTTGTGCCCCAGTTGTACACTTCACAGCTAGATTTGCATCAAGCACATTCAAAAATAAGCCATCCTTAACCGTCCCCAGGATGACACCGGGGTAGGTAGCTAAGTCTTTCCTGATTCCAGCTCTGTTCATCTTGGCTCCTTTTTAAAAACACTGTAAGCAAGGGTTACTCCAAGCAGAGTCTCCCTTTTTTCCAAAAATTGGGCCACACACACACCCACCCCTTCAGTGGCAGCAGATGTGCCCCAGTTGTACACTTCACAGCTAGATTTGCATCAAGCACATTCAAAAATACGCCACACTTAACCGTCCCCAGAATGACACCAGGGTAGGTAGATAAAGTCTTTGCTGAACCATGACTTGTTCATCTTGGCTGCTTTTAAAAACACTGTAAGCAAGGGTTACTCCAAGCAGAGTCTCCCTTTTTTCCAAAAATTGGGCCACACACACACCCACCCCTTCAGTGGCAGCAGATGTGCCCCAGTTGTACACTTCACAGCTAGATTTGCATCAAGCACATTCAAAAATACGCCACACTTAACCGTCCCCAGAATGACACCAGGGTAGGTAGATAAAGTCTTTGCTGAATCATGACTTGTTCATCTTGGCTCCTTTTAAAAACACTGTAAGCAAGGGTTACTCCAAGCGGAGTCTCCCTTTTTTCCAAAAATTGGGCCCCACACACACCCACCCCTTCAGTGGCAGCAGTTGTGCCCCAGTTGTACACTTCAAAGCTAGATTTGCATCAAGCTCATTAAAAAATACGCCATCCTTAACCGTCCCCAGGATGACACTGGGGAAGGTAGCTAAGTCTTTCCTGATCCCAGCTCTGTTCATCTTGGCTCCTTTTTAAAAACACTGTAAGCAAGGGTTACTACCAGCGGAGTCTCCCTTTTTTCCAAAACTTGGGCCCCACACACACCCACCCCTTCAGTGGCAGCAGTTGTGCCCCAGTTATACACTTCACAGCTAGATTTGCATCAAGCACATTCAAAAATAAGCCATCCTTAACCGTCCCCAGGATGACACCGGGGTAGGTAGCTAAGTCTTTCCTGATTCCAGCTCTGTTCATCTTGGCTCCTTTTTAAAAACACTGTAAGCAAGGGTTACTCCAAGCAGAGTCTCCCTTTTTTCCAAAAATTGGGCCACACACACACCCACCCCTTCAGTGGCAGCAGATGTGCCCCAGTTGTACACTTCACAGCTAGATTTGCATCAAGCACATTCAAAAATACGCCACACTTAACCGTCCCCAGAATGACACCAGGGTAGGTAGATAAAGTCTTTGCTGAACCATGACTTGTTCATCTTGGCTGCTTTTAAAAACACTGTAAGCAAGGGTTACTCCAAGCAGAGTCTCCCTTTTTTCCAAAAATTGGGCCACACACACACCCACCCCTTCAGTGGCAGCGGATGTGCCCCAGTTGTACACTTCACAGCTAGATTTGCATCAAGCACATTCAAAAATACGCCACACTTAACCGTCCCTAGAATGACACCAGGGTAGGTAGATAAAGTCTTTGCTGAATCATGACTTGTTCATCTTGGCTCCTTTTAAAAACACTGTAAGCAAGGGTTACTCCAAGCGGAGTCTCCCTTTTTTTCCAAAAATTGGGCCCCACACACACCCACCCCTTCAGTGGCAGCAGTTGTGCCCCAGTTGTACACTTCAAAGCTAGATTTGCATCAAGCTCATTCAAAAATACGCCATCCTTAACCGTCCCCAGGATGACACTGGGGAAGGTAGCTAAGTCTTTCCTGATCCCAGCTCTGTTCATCTTGGCTCCTTTTTAAAAACACTGTAAGCAAGGGTTACTACCAGCGGAGTCTCCCTTTTTTCCAAAACTTGGGCCCCACACACACCCACCCCTTCAGTGGCAGCAGTTGTGCCCCAGTTGTACACTTCACAGCTAGATTTGCATTAAGCACATTCAAAAATACGCCATCCTTAACCTTCCCCAGGATGACACCGGGGCAGGTAGGTAAGTCTTTCCTGATCCCAGCTCTGTTCATCTTGGCTCCTTTTTAAAAACACTGTAAGCAAGGGTTACTCCAAGCGGAGTCTCCCTTTTTTCCAAAAATTGGGCCACACACACACCCACCCCTTCAGTGGCAGCAGTTGTGCCCCAGTTGTACACTTCACAGCTAGATTTGCATCAAGCACATTCAAAAATATGCCATCCTTAATCGTCCCCAGGATGACACCGGGGTATGTTGCTAAGTCTTTCCTGTTCCCAGCTCTGTTCATCTTGGCTCCTTTTTAAAAACACTGTAAGCAAGAGTTTCTCCAAGCGCAGTCTCCCTTTTTTCCAAAAATTGGGCCCCATACACACCTACCCTTTCAGTGGCAGCAGTTGTGCCCCAGTTGTACACTTCACAGCTAGATTTGCATCAAGCACATTCAAAAATACGCCATCCTTAACCGTCCCCAGGATGACACTGGGGAAGGTAGCTAAGTCTTTCCTGATCCCAGCTCTGTTCATCTTGGCTCCTTTTTAAAAACACTGTAAGCAAGGGTTACTACCAGCGGAGTCTCCCTTTTTTCCAAAAATTGGGCCACACACACACCCACCCCTTCAGTGGCAGCAGTTGTGCCCCAGTTGTACACTTCACAGCTAGATTTGCATCAAGCACATTCAAAAATACGCCATCCTTAACCTTCCCCAGGATGACACCGGGGCAGGTAGGTAAGTCTTTCCTGATCCCAGCTCTGTTCATCTTGGCTCCTTTTTAAAAACACTGTAAGCAAGGGTTACTCCAAGCGGAGTCTCCCTTTTTTCCAAAAATTGGGCCACACACACACCCACACCTTCAGTGGCAGCAGTTGTGCCCCAGTTGTACACTTCACAGCTAGATTTGCATCAAGCACATTAAAAAATACGCCATCCTTAACCGTCCCCAGGATGACACCAGGGTAGGTAGATAAAGTCTTTGCTGAACCATGACTTGTTCATCTTGGCTGCTTTTAATAACACTGTAAGCAAGGGTTACTCCAAGTGGAGTCTCCCTTTTTTCCAAAAACTGGGCCACACACACACCCACCCCTTCAGTGGCAGCAGTTGTGCCCCAGTTGTACACTTCACAGCTAGATTTGCATCAAGCACATTCAAAAATACGCCATCCTTAACCGTCCCCAGGATGACACCAGGGTAGGTAGATGAAGTCTTTGCTGAACCATGACTTGTTCATCTTGGCTCCTTTTAAAAACACTGTAAGCAAGGGTTACTCCAAGCGGAGTCTCCTTTTTTCCAAAAATTGGGCCCCACACACACCCACCCCTTCAGTGGCAGCAGTTGTGCCCCAGTTGTACACTTCAAAGCTAGATTTGCAACAAGCACATTCAAAAATATGCCATCCTTAACCGTCCCCAGGATGACACTGGGGAAGGTAGCTAAGTCTTTCCTGATCCTAGCTCTGTTCATCTTGGCTCCTTTTTAAAAACACTGTAAGCAAGGGTTACTCCAAGCGGAGTCTCCCTTTTTTCCAAAAATTGGGCCCCACACAGACCCACCCCTTCAGTGGCACCAGTTTTGCCCCAGTTGTACACATCACAGCTAGATTTGCATCAAGCACATTCAAAAATATGCCATCCTTAACCGTCCCCAGGATGACACCGGGGCAGTTAGCTAAGTCTTTCCTAATCCCAGCTCTGTTCATCTTGGCTCCTTTTTAAAAACACTGTAAGCAAGGGTTACTCCAAGCGGAGTCTCCCTTTTTTCCAAAAATTGGGCCCCACACACACCCACCCCTTCAGTGGCAGCAGTTGTGTCCCAGTTGTACACTTCACAGCTAGATTTGCATCAAGCACATTCAAAAATACGCCATCCTTAACTGTCCCCAGGATGACACCAGGGTAAGTAGGTAAGGTCTTTGCTGAAACATGACTTGTTCATCTTGGCTCCTTTTAAAAACACTGTATGCAAGGGATACTCCAAGTGGAGTCTCCCTTTTTTCCAAAAATTGGGCCCCACACACACCCACCCCTTCATTGGCAGCAGTTGTGCCCCAGTTGTACACTTCACAGCTAGATTTGCATCAAGCACATTCAAAAATACGCCATCTTTAACCGTCCCCAGGATGACACTAAGGTAGCTAGCTAAGTCTTTCCTGATCCCAGCTCTGTTCATCTTGGCTCCTTTTTAAAAACACTGTAAGCAAGGGTTACTCCAAGCGGAGTCTCCCTTTTTCCAAAAATTGGGCCACACACACACCCACCCCTTCAGTGGCAGCAGATGTGCCCCAGTTGTACACTTCACAGCTAGATTTGCATCAAGCACTTTCAAAAATACGCCACACTTAACCGTCCCAAGAATGACACCAGGGTAGGTAGATAAAGTCTTTGCTGAATCATGACTTGTTCATCTTGGCTCCTTTTAAAAACACTGTAAGCAAGGGTTACTCCAAGCGGACTCTCCTTTTTTTCTAAAAATTGGGCCCCACACACACCCACACCTTCAGTGGCAGCAGTTGTGCCCCAGTTGTACACTTCGCAGCTAGATTTGCATCAAGCACATTCAAAAATATGCCATCCTTAACCGTCCCCAGGATGACACCGGGGTAGGTTGCTAAGTCTTTCCTGATCCCAGCTCTGTTCATCTTGACTCCTTTTTAAAAACACTGTAAGCAAGGGTTACTCCAAGCGGAGTCTCCCTTTTTTCCAAAAATTGGGCCACACACACACCCACCCCTTCAGTGGCAGCAGATGTGCCCCAGTTGTACACTTCACAGCTAGATTTGCATCTAGCACTTTCAAAAATACGCCACACTTAACCGTCCCCAGAATGACCCTAGGGTAGGTAGATAAAGTCTTTGCTGAATCATGACTTGTTCATCTTGGCTCCTTTTAAAAACACTGTAAGCAAGGGTTACTCCAAGCGGAGTCTCCCTTTTTTCCAAAAATTGGGCCACACACACACCCACCCCTTCAGTGGCAGCAGTTGTGCCCCAGATGTACACTTCACAGCTAGATTTGCATCAAGCACATTCAAAAATACACCATCCTTAACCGTCCCCACGATGACACCGGAGTAGCTAGCTAAGTCTTTCCTGATCCCAGCTCTGTTCATCTTGGCTCCTTTTTAAAAACACTGTAAGCAAGGGTTACTCAAAGTGGAGTCTCCCTTTTTTCCAAAAATTGGGCCCCAAACACACCCACCCCTTCAGTGGCAGCAGTTGTGCCCCAGTTGTACACTTCACAGCTAGATTTCCATCAAGCACATTCAAAAATATGCCATCCTTAACCGTCCAAAGGATGACACCGGGGTAGGTAGCTAAGTCTTTCCTGATCCCAGCACTGTTCATCTTGACTCCTTTTTAAAAACACAGTAAACAAGGGTTACTCCAAGCGGAGTCTCCCTTTTTTCCAAAAATTGGGCCCCACACACACCCACCCCTTCAGTGGCAGCAGCTGTGCCCCAGTTGTACACTTCACAGCTAGATTTGCATCAAGCACATTCAAAAATATGCAATCCTTAACCGTCCCCAGGATGACACCGGGGTAGGTAGCTAAGTCTTTCCTGATCCCAGCTCTGTTCATCTTGGCTCCTTTTTAAAAACACTGTAATCAAGGGTTACTCCAAGCGGAGTCTCCCTTTTTTCAAAAAATTGGGCCCCACACACACCCACCCCTTCAGTGGCAGCAGTTGTGCCCCAGTTGTACACTTCACAGCTAGATTTGCATCAAGCACATTCAAAAATACGCCATCCTTAACCGTCCCCAGGATGACACCAGGGTAGGAAGATAAAGTCTTTGCTGAACCATGACTTGTTCATCTTGGCTCCTTTTAAAAACATTGTAAGCAAGGGTTACTCCAAGCGGAGTCTCCCTTTTTTCCAAAAATTGGGCCACACACACACCCACCCCTTCAGTGGCAGCAGATGTGCCCCAGTTGTACACTTCACAGCTAGATTTGCATCAAGCAAATTCAAAAATGCGCCATCCTTAACCGTCCCCAGGATGACACCGGGGTAGGTAGCTAAGTCTTTCCTGATCCCAGCTCTGCTCATCTTGGCTCCTTTTTAAAAACACTGCAAGCAAGGGTTACTCCAAGCGGAGTCTCCCTTTTTTCCAAAAATTGGGCCACACACACACCCACCCCTTCAGTGGCAGCAGTTGTGCCCCAGTTGTACACTTCACAGCTAGATTTGCATCAAGCACATTCAAAAATACACCATCCTTAACCGTCCCCAGGATGACACCGGAGTAGCTAGCTAAGTCTTTCCTGATCCCAGCTCTGTTCATCTTGGCTCCTTTTTAAAAACACTGTAAGCAAGGGTTACTCCAAGCGGAGTCTCCCTTTTTTCCAAAAATTGGGCCCCACACACACCCACCCCTTCAGTGGCAGCAGTTGTGCCCCAGTTGTACACTTCACAGCTAGATTTGCATCAAGCACATTCAAAAATATGCCATCCTTAACCGTCCCCAGGATGACACCGGGGTAGGTAGCTAAGTCTTTCCTGATCCCAGCTCTGTTCATCTTGGCTCCTTTTTAAAAACACTGTAAGCAAGGGTTACTCCAAGCGGAGTCTCCCTTTTTTCCAAAAATTGGGCCACACACACACCCACCCCTTCAGTGGCAGCAGTTGTGCCCCAGTTGTACCCTTCACAGCTAGATTTGCATCAAGCACATTCAAAAATACGCCATCCTTAACCGTCCCCAAGATGACACCAGGGTAGGTAGATAAAGTCTTTGCTGAACCATGACTTGTTCATCTTGGCTCCTTTTAAAAACACTGTAAGCAAGGGTTACTCTAAGCGGAGTCTCCCTTTTTTCCAAAATTTGGGCCACACAGACACCCCATCAGTGGCAGCACTTGTGCCCCAGTTGTACACTTTCCAGCTAGATTTGCATGAAGCACATTCAAAAATACGCCACCCTTAACCGTCCCCAGGATGACACCGGGGTAGGTAGATAAAGTCTTTGCTGAACCATGACTTGTTCATCTTGGCTCCTTTTAAAAACACTGTAAGCAAGGGTTACTCCAAGCGGAGTCTCCCTTTTTTCCAAAAATTGGGCCCCACACACACCCACCCCTTCAGTGGCAGCAGTTGTGCCCCAGTTGTACCCTTCACAGCTAGATTTGCATCAAGCACATTCAAAAATACGCCACCCTTAACCGTCCCCAGGATGACACCAGGGTAGGTGGATAAAGTCTTTGCTGAACCATGACTTGTTCATCTTGGCTCCTTTTAAAAACACTGTAAGCAAGGGTTACTCCAAGTGAACTCTCCCTTTTTTTTAAAAAATTGGGCCACACAGACACCCCATCAGTGGCAGCAGTTGTGCCCCAGTTGTACACTTCACAGCTAGATTTGCATCAATCACATTCAAAAATACACCATCCTTATCCGTCCCCAGGATGACACCGGAGTAGGTAGCTAAGTCTTTCCTGATCCCAGCTCTGTTCATCTTGGCTCCTTTTTAAAAACACTGTAAGCACGGGTTAATCCAAGTGGAGTCTCCCTTTTTTCCAAAAATTTGGCTACACACACACCCACCCCTTCAGTGGCAGCAGTTGTGCCCCAGTTGTACACTTCACAGCTGGATTTGCATCAAGCACATTCAAAAATACGCCATCCTTAACCGTCCCCAGGATGACACGGGGGTAGGTAGCTAAGTCTTTCCTGATCCCAGCTCTGTTCATCTTGGCTCCTTTTTAAAAACACTGTTAGCAAGGGTTACTCCAAGCGGAGTCTCCCTTTTTTCCAAAAATTTGGCTACACACACAACCACCCCTTCAGTGGCAGCAGTTGTGCCCCAGTTGTACACTTCACAGCTAGATTTGCATCAAGCAAATTCAAAAATATGCCATCCTTAACCGTCCCCAGGATGACACCGGGGTAGGTAGCTAAGTCTTTCCTGATCCCAGCTCTGTTCATCTTGGCTCCTTTTTAAAAACACTGTAAGCAAGGGTTACTCCAAGCGGAGTCTCCCTTTTTTCCAAAAATTTGGCTACACACACACCCAACCATTCAGTGGCAGCAGTTGTGCCCCAGTTGTACCCTTCACAGCTAGATTTGCATCAAGCACATTCAAAAATACGCCATCCTTAACCGTCCCCAGGATGATACCAGGGTAGGTAGATAAAGTCTTTGCTGAACCATGACTTGTTCATCTTGGCTCCTTTTAAAAACACTGTAAGCAAGGGTTACTCTAAGCGGAGTCTCCCTTTTTTCCAAAATTTGGGCCACACAGACACCCCATCAGTGGCAGCACTTGTGCCCCAGTTGTACCCTTCACAGCTAGATTTGCATCAAGCACATTCAAAAATACGCCACCCTTAACCGTCCCCAGGATGACACCAGGGTAGGTGGATAAAGTCTTTGCTGAACCATGACTTGTTCATCTTGGCTCCTTTTAAAAACACTGTAAGCAAGGGTTACTCCAAGTGAACTCTCCCTTTTTTTAAAAAAGATTGGGCCACACAGACACCCCATCAGTGGCAGCACTTGTGCCCTAGTTGCAAACAGGATGTTTTGATTTGCATCAAGCACATTCCAAATCCACAAGCATTTACTCTCCCCAGGATGACACAGGGGTAGTAAATTCCTTTTGGATCCATGACTTGTTCTTTTTGATGAACGTTAGTCTGTCCACATTGTCACTGGACAGACGCGTGCGCTTATCTGTCAGCACACACACAGCAGCACTACAGACACGTTCACAGACAACGCTGGCAGCTGGACACGACAAAATCTCCAAGGCGTAACTGGAGAGCTCTGGCCATTTCTCAAGATTTGAAGCCCAAAATGAGCAAGGCTCCATTTGCAAAGTCTTGGCATCAATGTTCATTTGGAGATACTCCTGTATCATCCTCTCCAGCCGTTGACTATGTGTCAGACTTGTGGTCTCTGGTGGCCTTGCAAAGGACGATCTAAAAAAATTATGAAAAGATTCCATAAAATTGCTGTTACCAGCACCAGATACGGTGCTACTGGTACGGGTAGACTGTTGAAGATGACGAGACCGTCCCATGTTTGTCAAGTTACAACTGGGAGATTCACTTCCTGCACCTGCACGGTTGTTTGGTGGAAAAGCCGAGCTAAGATCGAGTAACAGCTTCTGCTGATACTCCTGCATACGTGCGTCCCTTTCTATGGCTGGAATTATGTCAGAAAATTTGGACTTGTACCGGGGATCTAATAGTGTGGCAAGCCAGTAGTCATCATCACTTCTAATTTTGACAATACGAGGGTCATGTTGGAGGTAGTGCAGCAAGAAGGCGCTCATGTGTCTTGCGCAGCCATGCGGACCAAGTCCACGCTGTGTTTGTGGCATAGAGGTGCTAACCGTTCTTTCTTACTCGGACATCTCCCCCCAACCTCTTTCATCTGAAATTTGACCAAGGTCGCCCTAATCCACTGAGCCTTCCATGTCCATGGACAGTTCGTCCTCCATTTCTTCATGTTCTCCTGCACCTTCCTCAACATTTCGCCTGCTACTATGCGCCCTTGTTGATCCCTGTCCCCCATGGTCCCATGCCTGCTGCGTTGGTGATGATGAACGTCTGGACCTTGGTGATGTTGTTGTCCCTTGCGCATATGAATCCTCCTGTAGTTCCTCCCCTTCCTGGTGTCCCATCCCCTGACTCTGAATAGTGTTTAGCGTGTGCTCCAGCATGTAAATGACTGGAATTGTCATGCTGATAATGGCATTGTCAGCGCTAAACATATTCGTCGCCATGTCGAAACTGTGCAGAAGGGTGCATAGGTCCTTGATCTGAGACCACTCCATCAGGGTGATCTGCCCCACCTCTGCATCTCGTTGGCCCAGGCTATACGTCATGACGTATTGCACCAGGGCTCGGCGGTGCTGCCACAGTCGCTGTAGCATATGGTGTGTCGAATTCCAGCGTGTCGCCACATCGCATTTTAGGCGATGAACCGGCAGGTCGAAAGACTTCTGGGAACAATGCAAGTCGCTCAGCTGCAGCGGTTGAACGGCGGAAGTGAGCAGACAGTTTTCGTGCCCTGGTCAGAAGGCCATCTAGGCAGGGATAGTGTGTTAAAAATTGCTGGACAACAACGTTCAACACGTGAGCCATACAAGGCACGTGTGTCACCTTGCACAGGCGAAAGGGCCGCACCCAGGTTTGCAGCATTGTCGCACACGGCCTTACCAGGCTGCAGGTTGAGTGGAGACAACCATTTATTAAGCTTGGACGCAGAGCTGACCACAACTCCTCAGCTGTGTGACTCTTATTCCCAAGACATGTCAAGCTAAAGACCGCCTGATGCCGTTGCGCTCTGCTGCCAGCATAGTAATGAGGGGTGTGTGATTCCTTCTGCGCAGTGAGAACGCTGGTGGCCTGACCAGGCAGGCTTGGGGCGGAGGTAAAGGACCCAGATGAGGTGGAGGAGGCAGAAGCAGTGGCGGAACCTGGACAGACAGAAAATTGACACACAAGTCTTAGTGACGGCAAGACTTGTGCAGCAGACCCTTCACCATCTATCACCATAGTTACCCAGTGCCCAGTCAGCGACATGTAACGTCCCTGTCCATGCTTACTGGTCCAAGTATCGGTGGTGAAATGCACCCGTGGACACACAGAGTTTCTCAAGGAAGTGGTGATGTTGTGTGCCACATGCTGGTGTAGCGCAGGCACACCTTTCTTAAAGAAGTAGTGGCGACTGGGCATCTGGTAGTGGGGCACAGCGACAGACATAAGGTCTCTAAAATCCTGTGTGTCCACTAGGCGGAAAGGCAGCATTTCGGTAGCCAAGAGCTTACAGAGGGATAAAGTCAACCTCTTAGCTTTGTCATGGGTCGCAGGAAATGGCCTTTTATTTGTCCACATCTGAGGGACAGAGATCTGGCTGCTGTGTGTAGACGGTGTTGAGTAGGGTGTCCCTGGAAAAATGCAGCTTTGTGAGGAAAGTGCAGGCGTAGACATGATGTTGCCTTCATCCAACGTTGGTGCTATCGATGTCTGAGAGAGCTGTACACACGCACTTGTTTCCCCTTCCAAACCAACTGATGACCTACCAAGCAAACTGCCTGTTGCGGTTACAGTGGTGGAAGTTCTGGGTGGAAAACCAGGTGTGACAGCTGTCCCCACAGTCTTAGAAGATGAAGAGCGCGCGGATGTACTAGAAGGGGCAGGCGGTGGATGGTTCGCTCCGCTAGGCCGCATTGCAGCACGGTGAGCTTCCCACCGGGACCTATGATATTTATTCATGTGACGATTCATGGAAGAAGTTGTCAAACTGCTGAGATTTTGACCTCTACTAACAGAATCATGACAAATTTTACAGATCACATAATTTGGGCGATCTTTTGCTATGTCAAAAAAGGACCAGGCTAGGCAAGGCTTAGAGGGCATGCGACCTGTTGATCCACTCCGACTAGTGCTCAGAGGCAGAGTGGTGGCTGAGGATGCAGTTGTAGACGTACTACCAGTACTCCGACTCTGTCCAGGAAGGCGCAAGGTAACTTCGTCATCAGTTGCATCCTCCTCCACCACCTCTGTTGACCTCCTCGAGTGCCTGACTGTAGGTTGACAGTAGGTGAGATCTAGAACTTCCTCATCAATTGTTGTGTTTGCACTCCCCTCACCCTCAGACCGAACCTCTTCTTGCCCTGACCGAATATTTAAGTTGTCATCCCAATCTGGTATCTGCGTCTCATCGTCATCAGTATGTTCCTCATTGTCTATAACAACAGGTGTTACAGTTGGTGAAAAAGGGTCAACATTATGCTCAGAAACTTGGTCCTCATGGCCTGAATCAGAGTCACAAAGGTTCTGGGCATCACTGCAGACCATTTCCTGGTCTGTACTCACTGTAGCTTGGGAGCAGACCTCTGATTCCCAGGCTATAGTGTGACTGAACAGCTCTGCAGACTCAGCCATCTCAGTTCCACCATACTGTAAAGGGCGGATGGAGACTTCAGAGCTGGGAGAAAGCAAGTTTGATTGGGATGACAACTCAGAGGACTGGTGTTTTTTGGATGCGGTAGTTGAGGTGGCGGAGAGGGCACTTGTTGGACCACTTGAGATCCATTCAAGCATTTTCCTTTTTTAGCCATCATCTACCTTTGTTCCAGTTGTCCGTGTCCGTAAAAAGGGAGCACATCGGATTGTCCACGGTAAGTAGTAGACATCTTACTTTTGCTGGAAGATGGTCTATCTTCAGCAGATGTTAATGGAGCTTTGCCACCTTCCCCACGGACAAACCCTTTTTTTCCTTTTCCAACACGCCTCTTACCCTTTCCACCAGCATCTGTCATTTTGCCACTCATTTTAATTGCAACAAGATTGTGCACATAAAATGTGGTAGTAAAAATTGAGAGGTGGTGTAGATTGCAGCGGTGGTCTATCTTTATTAACAGCAGAATAAACAACAATAATTATCACTGACAATGCAACTACGGCCCTTAAACTGGCAGCAGTGTTTGCTAGTATAATGGCTTAGTAACAATGAGTTTGAGTGTGCAATGCAGGCAGAGGTGCTGCAAATATCTTTGCACTTGTGGGACGATACAGAAGTCCAACAGCCACGTTTAGGATGCCACTAAGTTCACTCAGTGTTTGCTAGTATAAGGGCTTAGTAACAATGAGTTTGAGTGTGCAATGCAGGCAGACGTGCTGCAAATATCTTTGCACTAGTGGGACGATACAAAAGTCCAACAGCCACTTTTATGATGCCACTAAGTTCACTCAGTGTTTGCTAGTATAATGGTTTAGTAACAATGAGTTTGAGTGTGCAATGCAAGCAGACGTGCTGCAAATATCTTTGCACTAGTGGGACGATACAGAAGTCCAACAGCCACGTTTAGGATGCCACTAAGTTCACTCAGTGTTTGCTAGTATAATGGCTTAGTAACAATGAGTTTGAGTTTGCAATGCAGGCAGACGTGCTGCAAATATCTTTGCACTTGTGGGACAATACAGAAGTCCAACAGCCACGTTTAGGATGCCACTAAGTTCACTCAATGTTTGCTAGTAAAATGGCTTAGTAACAATGAGTTTGAGTGTGCAATGCAGGCAGAGGTGCTGCAAATATCTTTGCACTTGTGGGGCGATACAGAAGTCCAACAGCCACGTTTAGGATGCCACTAAGTTCACTCAGTGTTTGCTAGTATAATGGCTTAGTAACAATGAGTTTGAGTGTGCAATGCAGGCAGACGTGCTGCAAATATCTTTGCACTTGTGGGACGATACAGAAATCCAACAGCCACATTTAGGATGCCACTAAGTTCACTCAGTGTTTGCTAGTATTATGGCTTAGTAATAGAGATGAGCGAACCGGTCTCGGTTAGGCTCGAGGTCGGTTCGCCGAACGAAGCTCCCGTTCGAGTTCGGTTCGTCGAATGTTCGACGAACCGAACTCGAACTGCATAGGAAACAATGGCAGGCAATCACAAACACATAAAAAAAACCTAGAAAACACCCTCAAAGGTGTCCAAAAGGTGACAAACAACTCACAACACAACACAAACACATGGGAAAGTGACAAGGACATATACTCATGCGAAAACAAAAGAGCTGGACAAGGAAAAAGAGGACGAGACACAGATATAGGCATGGCATGCCCTTCTAAAATCATGTAAAGCACCGCAAGGTGACTCCAAGCGGAGTCTCCCTTTTTTCCAAAAATTGTGCCCCACACACACCCACCCATTCAGTGGCAGCACTTGTGCCCTAGTTGTACACTTCACAGCTAGATTTGCATCAAGCACATTCAAAAATATGCTATTCTTAACCGTCCCCAGGATGACACCGGGGTAGATAGCAAAGTCTTCCCTGAACCATGACTTGTTCATCTTGGCTTCTTTTAAAAACAATGTAAGCAAGGGTTACTCCAAGTGGAGTCTCCCTTTTTTCCAAAAATTGTGCCCCACACACACCCACCCATTTAGTGGCAGCACTTGTGCCCTACTTGTACACTTCACAGCTAGATTTGCATCAAGCACATTCAAAAATACGCTATTCTTAACCGTCTCCAGGATGACACCGGGGTAGGTAGCAAAGTCTTTCCTGATCTTAGCTCTGTTCATCTTGGCTTCTTTTAAAAACAATGTAAGCAAGGGTTACTCCAAGCGGAGTCTCCCTTTTTTCCAAAAATTGTGCCCCACACACACTTACCCATTCAGTGGCAGTACTTGTGCCCTAGTTGTACACTTCACAGCTAGATTTGCATCAAGCACATTCAAAAATACGCTATTCTTAACCGTCCCCAGGATGACACCGGGGTAGGTAGCAAAGTTTTTCCTGATCCCAGCTCTGTTTATCTTGGCTTCTTTTAAAAACAATGTAAGCAAGGGTTACTCCAAGCGGAGTCTCCCTTTTTTCCAAAAATTGTGCCCCACACACACCCACCCATTCAGTGGCAGCACTTGTGCCCTAGTTGTACACTTCACAGCTAGATTTGCATCAAGCATATTCAAAAATACCCCATACTTAACCGTCCCCAGGATGACACCGGGGTAGGTAGCAAAGTCTTTCCTGATCCCAGCTCTGTTCCTCTTGGCTTCTTTTAAAAACAATGTAAGCAAGGGGTACTCCAAGCGGAGTCTCCCTTTTTTCCAAAAATTGTGCCCCACACACACCCACCCATTCAGTGGCAGCACTTGTGCCCTAGTTGTACATTTCACAGCTAGATTTGCATCAAGCACATTTAAAAATTCGCCATACTTAACCGTCCCCAGGATGACACCGGGGTACATAGAAAAGTCTTTCCTGATCCCAGCTCTGTTCATCTTGGCTTCTTTTAAAAACAATGTAAGCAAGGGGTACTCCAAGCGGAGTCTCCCTTTTCTCCAAAAATTGTGCCCCACACACACCCACCCGTTCAGGGGCAGCACTTGTGCCCTAGTTGTACACTTCACAGCTAAATTTGCATCAAGCACATTCCAAATCCACAAGCATTTACTCTTCCCAGGATGACACAGGGGTAGTAAATTCCTGGTGGATCCATGAATTGTTCATTTTGATGAATGTTAGTCTGTCCACATTGTCACTGGACAGACGCGTGCACTTATCTGTCAGCACACACCCAGCAGCACTGAAGACTCGTTCACAGACAACGCTGGCAGCTGGACACGACAAAATCTCCAAGGCGTAACTGGAGAGCTCTGGCCATTTTTCTAGATTTGAAGCCCAAAATGAGCAAGGCTCCATTTGCAAAGTCATGGCATCGCTGTTCATTTGGAGATACTCCTGTATCATCCTCTCCAGCCGTTGACTATGTGTCAGACTTGTTGTCTTTGGTGGCCTTGCAAAGGTGGGTCTAAAAAAATTCTGAAAAGATTCTATAAAATTGCTGTTACCAGCACCAGATACAGTCCTACTGGTACGGGTAGACTGTTGAAGATGACGAGACCGTCCCATGTTTGTCAAGTTACAACTGGGAGAATCGCTCCCTGCACCTGCACGGTTGTTTGGTGGAAAAGCCGAGCTAAGATCGAGTAACAGCTTCTGCTGATACTCCTGCATACGTGCGTCCCTTTCTATGGCTAGAATTATGTCACAAAATTTGGACTTGTACCGGGGATCTAATAGTGTGGCAATCCAGTAGTCATCATCACTTCTAATTTTGACAATACGAGGGTCATGTTGGAGGTAGTGCAACAAGAAGGCACTCATGTGTCTTGCGCAGCCTTGCGGACCAAGTCCATGCTGTGTTTGTGGCATAGAGGTGCTACCCGTTCTTTCTTCCTCTGACATCTCCCCCCAACCTCTTTCAACTGAAATTTGACCAAGGTCTCCCTCATCTGCTGAGTCTTCCATGTCCATGGACAGTTCGTCCTCCATTTCTTCATGTTCTCCTGCACCTTCCTCAACATTTCGCCTGCTACTATGTGCCCTTGTTGATCCCTGTCCCCCATGGTCCCATGCCTGCTGCGTTGGTGATGATGAACGTCTGGACCTTGGTGATGTTGTTGTCCCTTGCGCATATGAATCCTCCTGTAGTTCCTCCCCTTCCTCTTGTCCCACCCCCTGACTCCGAAAAGTGTTTAGCGTGTGCTCCAGCATGTAAATGACTGGAATTGTCATGCTGATAATGGCATTGTCAGCGCTAAACATATTCGTCGCCATGTCGAAACTGTGCAGAAGGGTGCATAGGTCCTTGTTCTGAGACCACTCCATCAGGGTGATCTTCCCCACCTCTGCATCTCGTTGGCCCAGGCTATACGTCATGACGTATTGCACCAGGGCTCGGCGGTGCTGCCACAGTCGCTGTAACATGTGGAGATTCGAATTCCAGCGTGTCGCCACATCGCATTTCAGGCGATGAACCGGCAGGCCGAAAGACTTCTGGAGAGATGCAAGTCGCTCAGCTGCGGCGGTTGAACGGCGGAAGTGAGCAGACAGTTTTCGTGCCCTGGTCAGAAGGCCATCTAGGCCGGGATAGTGTGTTAAGAATTGCTGGACAACAAGGTTCAACACGTGAGCCATACAAGGCACGTGTGTCACCTTGCCCAGGCGAAGGGCCGCACCCAGGTTTGCAGCATTGTCGCACACGGCCTTACCAGGCTGCAGGTTGAGTGGAGACAACCATTTATTAAACTCTGACCGCAGAGCTGACCACAACTCCTCAGCTGTGTGACTCCTATTCCCAAGACATGTCAAGCTAAAGACCGCCTGATGCCGTTGCGCTCTGCTGCCAGCACAGCAATGAGGCGTGCTTGATTCCTTCTGCGCAGTGAGAATGCTGGTGGCCTGACCAGGCAGGCTTGGGGCGGAGGTGGAGGACCCAGATGAGGTGGAGGAGGCAGAAGCAGTGGCGGAACTTGGACAGACAGAGGATTGACACACAAGTCTTAGTGACGGCAAGACTTGTGCAGCAGACCCTTCACCATCTATCACCATAGTTACCCAGTGCCCAGTCAGCGACATGTAACGTCCCTGTCCATGCTTACTGGTCCAAGTATCGGTGGTGAAATGCACCCGTTTACACACAGAGTTTCTCAAGGAAGCGGTGATGTTGTGTGCGACATGCTGGTGTAGCGCGGGCACACCTTTCTTAGAGAAGTAGTGGCAACTAGGCATCTGGTACTGGGGCACAGTGACAGACATAAGGTCTCTAAAATCCTGTGTGTCCACTAGGCGGAAAGGCAGCATTTCGGTAGCCAAGAGCTTACAGAGGGATAGAGTCAACCTCTTAGCTTTGTCATGGGTCGCAGGAAATGGCCTTTTATTTGACCACATCTGAGGGACAGAGATCTGGCTGCTGTGTGTAGACGGTGTTGAGTAGGGTGTCCCTGGAAAAATGCAGGTTTGTGAGGAAAGTGCAGGTGGAGACATGATGTTGCCTTCATCCAACGTTGGTGCTATCGATGTCTGAGAGAGTTGTACACACTCACTTGTTTCCCCTTCCAAACCAACTGTCGACCTACCAAGCAAACTGCCTGGTGCGGTTACAGTGGTGGAAGTTGTGCGTGGAAAACCAGGTGTGACAGCTGTCCCCACAGTCCTAGAAGATGAAGAGCGCGCGGATGCACTGGAAGGGGCAGGCCGTGGATGGTTCGCTCCGCTAGGCCGCATTGCAGCACGGTGAGCTTCCCACCGGGACCTATGATATTTATTCATGTGACGATTCATGGAAGAAGTTGTCAAACTGCTGAGGTTTTGACCTGATGATGTAGTTGTAGACGTGCTACCAGTGCTCCGACTCTGTCCAGGAAGGCGCAAGGTAACTTCGTCGTCGGTTGCATCCTCCTCCACCGCCTCTGTTGACCTCCTCGAGTGCCTGACTGGGGGTTGACAGTAGGTGGGATCTAGAACTTCATCATCAATTGTTGTGTTTGCACTCCCCTCCCCCTCAGACCGAGCCTCTTCTTGCCCTGACCGAATATTTAAGTTGTCATCCCAATCTGGTATCTGCGTCTCATCGTCATCAGTATGTTCCTCATTGTCTATAACCACAGGTGTTACAGTTTGTGACAAAGGGTCAACATTATGCTCAGAAACTTGGTCCTCACGGCCTGAATCAGAGTCACAAAGATTCTGGGCATCACTGCTGACCATTTCCTTGTGTGTACTCACTGTAGCTTGGGAGCAAACTTCTGATTCCCAGGCTATAGTGTGACTGAACAGCTCTGCAGACTCAGCCATCTCAGTTCCACCATACTGTGCAGGGCTGATAGAGACTTCATAGCTGGGAGAATGCAAGTTTGATTGGGATGACAACTCAGAGGACTGGTGTTTTTTGGATGCGGTACTTGAAGTGGCTGAGAGGGCACTTGTTGGACCACTTGAGATCCATTCAAACATTTTCCTTCTTTGGCCATCATCTACCTTTGTTCCAGTTGTTCGTGTCCGTAAAAAAGGGAGCACATCGGATTGTCCACGGTAAGTAGTAGACATCTTACTTTTGCTGGTAGATGGTCTATCTTCAGCAGATGATAATGGAGCTTTGCCACCTTCCCCACGGACAAACCCTTTTTTTCCTTTTCCACCACGCCTCTTCCTCTTTCCACCAGCATCTGTCATTTTGCCACTCATGTTGATTGCGACAAGATTGTGCACTGAAAATGTGGTAGTAAAAATTGAGAGGTGGTGTAGATTGCAGCGGTGGTCTAGCTTTATTAACAGCAGAATAGTAAAGAATAAATATCCCTGACAATGCAACTACAGCCCTTAAACTGGCAGCATAAATTGCTAGTATAATGGCTTAGTTATAATGAGTTGGAGTGTGCAATGCAGCCAGACGTGCTGCAAATATCTTTGCACTACTGGGACTATACAGAAGTCCAATATCCACGTTTAGGATGCCACTAAGTTCACTGAGTGTTTGCTAGTATAATAGCTTAGTTATAATGAGTTGGAGTGTGCAATGCAGCCAGACGTGCTGCAAATCTCTTTGCACTACTGGGACTATACAGAAGTCCAATAGCCACGTTTAGGATGCCACTAGGTTCAATCAGTGTTTGGTAGTATAATGGCTTAGTTATAATGAGTTGGAGTGTGCAATGCAGGCAGACGTGCTGCAAATATCTTTGCACTACTGGGACTATACAGAAGTCCAATAGCCACGTTTAGGATGCCACTAGGTTCACTCAGTGTTTGCTAGTATAATTGCTTAGTTATAATGAGTTGGAGTGTGCAATGCGGGCAGACGTGCTGCAAATATCTGTGCACTACTGGGACTATACAGAAGTCCAACAGCCACGTTTAGGATGCCACTAGGTTCACTCAGTGTTTGCTAGTATAATGGCTTAGTTATAATGAGTTGGATAGTGCAATGCAGGCAGACGAGCTGCAAATATCTGTGCACTACTGGGACTATACAGAAGTCCAATAGCCACGTTTAGGATGCCACTAGGTTGACTCAGTGTTTGCTAGTATAATGGCTTAGTTATAATGAGTTGGAGTGTGCAATGCAGGCAGACGTGCTGCAAATATCTGTGCACTACTGGGACTATACAGAAGTCCAGCAGCCACGTTTAGGATGCCAATAGGCTCACTCAGTGTTTGCTAGTATAATGGCTTAGTTATAATGAGTTGGAGTGTGCAATGCAGTCAGACGTGCTGCAAATATCTCTGCACTACTGGGACTATACAGAAGTCCAACAGCCACATTTAGGATGCCACTAAGTTCACTGAGTGTTTGCTAGTATAATGGCTTAGTAACAATGAGTTGGAGTGTGCAAATGGCAGGAGGGTATAGTGGCAGGGTTATGGGTCTCTGGGTAGAGGAAATGAAGCCTGCCTTTCTATCCCTCCTAATGGGGAAATGCAGCGAGGAAATCCCTGACCTTAGCTACACAGACGCTGTCATCTTCTGTAGCTGTTAAACTCTGTTTTCAGGACCTGTCACCCATGGCTCTGACCCTGCCGGTATGAGCCCTTAAAAGGACTGATAGAAAGTGCTATCCCTAAGCTGTGCAGCGCTGTGTATGGAGCGTAATACAGCTGTATCGGCGATAGGAGCTGCGCCAGTGATGTCTGACACCAAGGACGCAGAAGGCAGATAATGGCGTGCTGGAGGAAAATGTCCGTTTTTATAATGCAGGGACATGTGACATGGACATCCTATCACACATGCCGTTGCTTCTCTGGCTAAAAGTCCACTTAGCTGTGTGTGTCTGGGATTGGCTGACATGCTGGCCCTCTCCACTACACGCGCGCGCTTAGGGAAGGAAGACAAGGAAAAAAAAAAAATGGCGATCGCCATTATACATACTGCAGTGAACTGAATGCGCTGTTCCCGCTCACTATACACTGAAATGTCATAATAGTGTGAGTCACAGAGTGACTTACACTGTTACAGCGGAAAGTCAGCTAGGAATTAGCTGGTTTTTTTGCTGCTAGAACCGTTCTCGAACGTATCTAGAACTATCGAGCTTTTGCAAAAAAGCTCGAGTTCTAGTTCGATCTAGAACAGCCCCCAAAATCACTCGAGCCGCGAACTGGAGAACCACGAACCACGAACCGCGCTCAACTCTGCTTAGTAACAATGAGTTTGAGTGTGCAATGCAGGCAGAGGTGCTGCAGATATCTTTGCACTTGTGGGAAAATACAGAAGTCCAACAGCCACGTTTAGGATGCCACTAAGTTCACTCAGTGTTTGCTAGTATAATGGCTTAGTAACAATGAGTTAGAGTGTGCAATGCAGGCAGACGTGCTGCAAATATCTTTGCACTAGTGGGACGATACAAAAGTCCAACAGCCACGTTTAGGATGCCACTAAGTTCACTCAGTATTTGCTAGTATAATGGCTTGAGTAACAATGAGTTTGAGTGTGCAATGCAGGCAGAGGTGCTGCAAATATCTTTGCACTTGTGGGACGATACAGAAGACCAACAGTCACGTTTAGGATGCCACTAAGTTCACTCCGTGTTTGCTAGTATAATGGCTTAGTAACAATGAGTTTGAGTGTGCAATGCAGGTAGACGTGCTGCAAATATCTTTGCACTAGTGGGACGATACAGAAGTCCAACAGCCACGTTTAGGATACCACTAAGTTCACTCAGTGTTTGCTAGTATAATGGCTTAGTAACAATGAGTTTGAGTGTGCAATGCAGGCAGACGTGCTGCAAATATCTTTGCACTTGTGGGACAATACAGAAGTCCCACAGCCACGTTTAGGATGCCACTAGGTTCACTCAGAGTTTGCTAGTATAATGGCTTAGTAACAATGAGTTTGAGTGTGCAATGTAGGCAGAGGTGCTGCAAATATCTTTGCACTTGTGGGACGATACAGAAGACCAACAGTCACGTTTAGGATGCCACTAAGTTCACTCCGTGTTTGCTAGTATAATGGCTTAGTAACAATGAGTTTGAGTGTGCAATGTAGGCAGAGGTGCTGCAAATATGTTTGCACTTGTGGGACGATACAGAAGTCCAACAGCCACGTTTAGGATGCCACTAAGTTTACTCAGTGTTTGCTAGTATAATGACTTTGTAACAATGAGTTTGAGTGTGCAATGCAGGCAGACGTGCTGCAAATATCTTTGCACTAGTGGGACGATACAGAAGTTCAACAGCCACGTTTAGGATGCCACTAAGTTCACTCAGTGTTTGCTAGTATAATGGCTTAGCAACAATGAGTTTGAGTGTGCAATGCAGGCAGACGTGCTGCAAATATCTTTGCACTAGTGGGACTATACAGAAGTCCAACAGCCACGTTTAGGATGCCACTAAGTTCACTCAGTGTTTGCTAGTATAATGGCTTAGTAACAATGAGTTGGAGTGTGCAATGCAGGCAGACGTGCTGCAAATATCTTTGCGCTACTGGGACTATACAGAAGTCCAACAGCCACTTTTAGGATGCCACTAAGTTCACTCAGTGTTTGCTAGTATAATGGCTTAGTAACAATGAGTTTGAGTGTGCAATGCAGGCAGACGTGCTGCAAATATCTTTGCACTAGTGGGACTATACAGAAGTCCAACAGCCACGTTTAGGATGCCACTAAGTTCACTCAGTGTTTGCTAGTATAATGGCTTAGTAACAATGAGTTTGAATGTGCAATGCAGGCAGACGTGCTGCAAATATCTTTGCACTAGTGGGACTATACAGAAGTCCAACAGCCACGTTTAGGATGCCACTAAGTTCACTCAGTGTTTGTTAGTATAATGGCTTAGTAACAATGAGTTTGAGTGTGCAATGCAGGCAGACGTGCTGCAAATATCTTTGCACTACTGGTTCAATACAGCAGTCCAACAGCCACGTTTAAGATGCCACTAAGTTCACTCAGTGTTTGCTAGTATAATGGCTTAGTAACAATGAGTTGGAGTATGCAAAGGGCAGGAGGGTACAGTGGCAGGGTTGTGGGTCTCTGGGTAGAGGAAAGGAAGCCTGCCTTTCTATCCCTCCTACTGGGGAAATGCAGCAAGGAAATCCCTGACCTTAGCTACACAGACGCTGTCATCTTGTGTAGCTGTTAAACTCGGTTTTCACGGACCTGTCACCTATGGCTCTGACCCTGTTACGGGGGGCTGTCTGATAACCTAAAGGAGTATCAGACAGTCAGGGTCCACCGTGCAAAGACTCTGCTGCAGACTATGGCAGAGTGCAATAACTCACAGAAGGATATAATAAGTAAGTAAAGCAATTCCTCCCTTACTTGGAGGGTGTGTGGAATGATCTCTGTTAATAATCACAGAGACAAAGGCAATGTGTGCGAAATGGCACCTACCTAGGTCCGCTCTTCTAGTGGTGCAAAAGAGACGAACAGCAGCGTAAGCCGCACAAAGCTCCTACCTGCGTTCGCTCCACTAGTGTGCGAGGACACGAACCACTAGATATGGCACCTGCCTAGGTCCGCTCTTCTAGTGGTGCAAAAGAGACGAACAGCAGCGTAAGCCACACAAAGCTCCTACCTCTGTTCGCTCCCCTAGTGTGCGAGGATACGAACAACTGCCAGACGCAGTATAAGGAACGTTACCCTAGCGGCAACGTCCACCTACGAGTCGAACCACAAGGCCCAGCCAGACCATGTGCCTCAGGCACCTGCCTATGTCCGCTCCCCTAAGAGGTAAGGATACGGACAGCAGCCGAAGCTGTAAGGTATAAGAACGCTACCCTGCCGGTAGCGCTCACCTAGCATAGACAGAGGAATGCCTAGAGGAACGCGCACAGAGCGTCTACTCTTATGCATGAACCAAGAGGACTGAGCGCCATGCGGCGTGTGTCAGGGTCTTATATAGACTCTGTGCCTCATCCAAGATGGAGGACACCAGAGCCAATCCGCTGCCAGAACGACAGGAGTGACGTCATGCTGGCCTATCACCGAGCAAGGCATCACAAGCATCTGTTTTCACGGACCTGACTGTCACCTATGGCTCTGACCCTGCCGGTATGAGCCCTTAAAAGGACTGATAGAAAGTGCTATCCCTATGCTGTACAGTGCTGTATATGGAGCGTACACAGCAGTATCGGCCATAGGAGCTGCGCCAGTGATGACTGACACCAAGGACGTAGAAGGCAGATAATGGCATGCTGGAGGAAAATGTCCGGTTTTATAATGCAGGGACATGTGACATGGACATCCTATCACACATGCCGTTGCTTCTCTGGCTAAAAGTCTACTTAGCTGTGTGTGTGTCTGGGATTGGCTGACATGCTGGCCCGCCCCACTACACGCGCGCGCTTAGGGAAGGAAGACAAGGAAAAAAAAAAAAAAATGGCGATCGCCATTATCCATACAGCAGTGATCTGAATGCGCTGTTCCCGCACACTATACACTGAATTTTCATAATAGTGTGAGTCACAGAGTGACTTACACTATTACTGCGGAAAGCCAGCTAGGAATTAGCTGGTCTTTTTGCTGCTAGAACCGTTCTCGAACGTATCTAGAACTATCGAGCTTTAGCAAAAAGCTCGAGTTCTAGTTCTATCTAGAACAGCCCCCAAAATCACTCGAGCCGCGAACTGGAGAACCTCGAACCACGAACCGCGCTCAACTCTAGTAAGTACAAAAGGGGGGAAGTGGGACAGATATACACAGAGACATGCAGAGACATAGACACACAGACACAAAGACACACAGAGCAAATACACACAAAAACAGAGACACAGAGACAGAGCCACACAGAGACAGAGCCACACAGAGACAGAGACCCACAGAGACAGAGACATTCAGACACAGATACAGACAGAGCAAATACACACAGAAAGAGAGACACAGAGACAGAGGCACACAGACACAAAGACACACAGAGAGAGAGAGGCAGACAGAGACAGAGACGTAGACAGATAGACAGACAAGAGAGGGAGACAAACAGACAGAAAGGGAGACAAACAGTCAGAGTGGTAGACAGACAGACAGAGAGAAAGAGAGGGAGAGTGGGAGAGAGGGAGATGGAGACAGACAGAGAGACAGTTACTACCCCAGGCAATGCCAGGTACTACAGCTAGTGATTTTGTATAACAAAAAAAGAAATGCACTTTATGATGTATTTTATAAAAATAACATGGTATGTACTTGCGTTTTGGAAAATGTTTATTTTATTTTTTTATGAAATCTTGCTTAATTGTTTTTTTGTTCACACTATATATAATTCTTGTTTGTATCGCTGTATTGCTTGAGAAAGGTTCAGGAAAGCTGAAATGTTGCCACACCTGATGGACAAATAAATAGGTCCACTTTTTGCATCTTCTGAGTGCTGCCTTCTAGTTTGATAACTATTTATGGGACAATTGGATGTTGTCTAGGAAGATTTGCACCATCAGGTATTCCATTAGTATTGATGCTCTTGTTTTCTTTTTTTTTCTATTTTTAGATAGATAGACAGATAAATAGATAGATAGATAGATAGATAGATAGATAGATGGATGGATGGATAGATAGATAGATAGATATCCATTTCATCCAGAAAAAGTCTAATGTCGCTAGCAAGACTGTTTTTTGCATGTTGTATAATATTGTATAATTGACAATAAATCCCATTAGGTAATTCTCTAAACTGTCTGAACTGTAGCTGAATAATAATCATTGCCTCCTATACACATTATGAACATCATTCTCATTAATATTCTCCCAGCACATTGTAGTAGACCATGAGATGAATCTTGGGACAAATTTGTTAAGGTGGGCTTAATCTTTTTTGGCATCAAATATCACACCAGTGATCATTATGTCCAACCCCTGTGGCTATCTGAAGCATTGCAAATGAACCATGTTATGATGTTGCCAATTAATGATTTAAGATGATTTGAGAATGATGAAAGTTTAGTAGAAAAACAGCATTTAGAACTTGTATCCAGTAGAGGTTGATAAAAGTAATAGCAGGCCTTTGCATATATCTTTTTTTTTCATCTGATTGAGAATCATCATAAATTGGCCATGCCACAATCTACTTTTGTGGTAGCAAATATTTCTGTGTGGATTGGCCCTGTTAAACATATGTCTTTACAAAGAATTGTTTTACTCATCACAATAGATTCAGCTGGAGATGTTACATATTTTTCCAAGTTATGGAAGAACTGAAACATTTCCTTTGCAATAAATTTTCATGTTCAAGCATTTAATTGCAGCAGCAAATAACCGATGAGACAAACACAGTGATTATATGGAAAACTATACCAGAGAAGAATAATAGGGGCTATCAGTGCAAAATTATGACAATTGTCCTCATTTTAGAAACATATGCCTTTCCGGAAAACCTATAAGACTTCCAAAACATATTGTTAGTGGCATTTTTATTTACTATCTTATATTTGAAATAAGGACAGCTTTTTGCACATACATCACCCTCTTACGTCAAATCATGAGCATTTGTATAGACATGCGTCAGTAAATAACACATGCAAGCATCAGACTCATATTTTAAGATAAAAATGTCCCAATACAAAATGTAACATATTTATAATTAAAATGCATGGTATTATTTAAGAGAATCAAGAATCAATTGAAATTGTGATATTACATAATTCTTCAAATGTATACATTGACTACCTGAAAGAGAATCTGTCAGCAGGTTTTTGCTACCTCATCTGAGCAGAATGATGTAGGCAAAGTGATCTTGAATACAGCGATGTGTCACTTAGATTACTGGGTGCAGGTTTTCTGACACAATCAGAAATTTTACTTTTTGTCATGTTTCAGAATTGAATGAGCTGTTCCCGTCCACCTCAGGCTCTCTATAGAGATTGTACATTGACAATGAGGTATCAGATGAGGGGGGGTGTCGTACTGCTGTTTGCTTGACTTTGTAGTCTCTGCAATTATAAGAGTCCTGCTGCTTTAGCAAACATAGCAAATAAACAACAGATCAGACTGTGACAGACAGAGATATCTGAATTTTCTCTGTTAACCCTTGCAGCATGACAGCTTCAGTTTACATAACAAAAATCTGCTGACAGTTTCCCTTTAACAGCTTCTACGGTATGTGCTAGGGAATTCCAGAACTAAATAAAGTAAATAGCATTAAATAATCCACTACAGTATAAGAAAATCTTGTCTATCACAATGCAAAACAGTTTTGTCAGTGGGTACTTCTTGGCCTGTAAGAGGGTCAATGATGACTGGACCTCTAAGGTGGCGATCGGGTTACAGCTGCGAAGCTGCAGAGGAGAGGGAAGGGTTAATCCCCCATCTCCTCTATTGTCAGCCTGTGGGTATATCGCACTGCACTGGGATAACATCCGAGTGCAGTCCGATGTTTATCTTGCACTCATTCACTTGAATGAGTGCAAGTGATACGGCTCTCATAGACAATCCCAGCATGCTGCGATTTTTCCTCAGTCCGTTTAGGGCTGAGAAAAAATCCCTGATCTGAGTTGCAGCATTGTCTTACATAGGGCCGAGTGCAATGTGAGATTTTCTCGCATTGCACTTGTCCGATTTATACGCTCATGTTAGCGTACCCTAAGGCGGGCTTTGCACACTACGACATCGCAGGTGCGATGTCGGTGGGGTCAAATCGAAAGTGACGCACATCCGGAGTCGCAGTCGATATCGTATGTGTAAATCCTTTTTTATACGATTAATGAGCGCAAAAGCGTCGTTATCGTATAATCGGTGTAGGGTCCTATATTTCAATAATTTGGCAGCAGCGACAGGTACAATGTTGTTCCTCGTTCCTGCGGCAGCACACATCGCTGTGTGAGAAGCCGCAGGAGTGAGGAACATCTCCTACCTCCGTCACCGCATCTCACGCCGGCTCTGCGGAAGGACGGAGGTGGGCGGGATGTTTACGTCCCATTCATCTCCGCCCCTCCGCTTCTATTGGCTGCCTGCCGTGTGACGTCGTTGTGACGCCGCACGACCCGCCCCCTTAGGAAGGAGGCAGTTCGCTGGCCAGAGCGACGTCGCAGGGCAGTTGAGTGCATGTGAAGCTGCCGTAGCGATAATGTTCGCTACAGCAGCAATCACAAGATATCGCTGCTGCGACGGGCGCGGGGACTATCGCGCTCGGCATCACAAGCATTGTCTTGCGATGTCGTAGTGTGCAGAGCCCGCCTAACTCTCATACGCGGAGATAGGCCTGTTAATTTGTGTGATTTCAGCTCCCAATCTGGACATATGCTTAGTGTAATTGTTTTTGTTTTATAATACGTTCACTCTTTCATTGAACTGTACATTGTGTAAGGTGACTGTGATGCCAAAGGAAAGAATATGTGTGTTGGGAAAAGGTTGAGTCATGCCAGGCATGCACTACACAAGTTAGTTAGGGGGTTAAAAGATATTGTTGTTTGTAGAGACAATGGGCAGTGTGCTGCCCCAGATTATTTGTGGGCTGGCTTCTTTCCACTTGGGATCAGTAGCCAAGGACACATGGAAGGGGTTGGAACAATGCTGATATAGTCTATCACTTGTAAAACAGTAGAGAAGAAAATTTAGTGTGGAGTGTCACAGCAGGCTATGGAAGAAATATTGCCACAATGTCTATACTGGGTGTAGAGAGCTACACACACACACCTGTAAATACAGTAGAATAGAGCCTCCCTTAAGGAGAAAATAGTATAGAGGTCTGTTAGTGTATAGGTCGAGAACATATCATTAGTGCAACCTGTACAGCCACATAGAGGCCCAAAGAATAGGAGGCCCGTCTACACCTTCAAAATAGGTAGACTTTTGCACTATGATGACTTCATACCATATGAAGTCCTCATCATAACGGTTCTTGCACGGGGGCCCTCTTCTGTCTGTGACCATCAGTGTGTAGGTGTGTTAGTGTAGAGGCCTATGCCTCAGTGACAAAATTTGCTGGGTCCTTCAAATTTCATAATACTTGACTCAAATTCCATCACATTTGAATCTATTGACCGTTTTTATGATATATATATATATATATATATATATATATTATATTTCCCTGTTTTAACTCATAGTCCCATGATAATTTAACTAATTGACTTGTGATTTGTCTATTAATGATGCTGTTTATTCTCTCACGCATCATTATTATCTTTCTGGCTCCTTTTTTGTACTTGTCTTTTTTGATTGGTCCTCCATTGCATCTGTGGTTCTGACCCTCTCTGAGATTTTGCCTTCTGGCTGAGCAAATTCTGTCTTTTCATATCCTCATTTGTTCTCATGGAAGATCATATCACATGGCTTAGATCTGTGGTAGGGCATTTTGGATAAGCGTATTCCCCTTCCTGGGGACCTTGGTAAGAAATAAGGCTTGCCTTGGGGCAGCCTGCATTTATCATCATTGGTGCAAAAGTTCATTGTGTGTACTGTAAATTAGAAATATGCCTTATACAATGACAATATTAAAGGTTGGGATTCCAAGATTTAGAGAACTAAGAAATAAAGATAGGTGTTAAAAAAGCTTTTGACTAGAGATGAGTGAGTACTGTAATATTGGTACTCGCTATACTCGTAACTAGTACTTTGTAATATTCGTGTATTCGTTCCGAATAGCGAGTACAAGGCAAGTCAATGGGAAATGCGAGTAATTTTCTGCTAGACCCAACAGAGAGGTCTGGGGGCCTGAGGAAAAGGCTGAAATGGATAGGAAAGTGATGAAAGTGAATGGGGAGAGCCTGGAGAATATGCCTGCATGCATTTCTGACTCACATATGGTTTCTGGGAATGAGGATGTCACAGTATTATGCCACTTATTCTCTCTCTCTTTCTCTGTCTCTCTCGCTCTCTCAGGTTCACACTCACCAATCACGGTGCGGTGCGGCTGTAACACTGCTCCCGCTACCTCTCTTCTTCTTTGTCTCTACCCACGTATTAGCCTCATCACATATTCACTGCACCCACTCATTAGGCTCATAGATATTCCCTTCTTCCACTGCACAATGGTGGCCGTGATTGGTTGCAGTCAAACCTGTTCCCACGCTGAGTGACAGCTGTTTGACTGCAACCATTCACAGCCGTCGGTGGGTGGGTCTATATCATATGGTAAAATAAATAATTAAAAAAAACCAATGTGCGCTCCCCCAATTCTGATATCCAGCCAATATAAAGTCTCACAGCTGAGGGCTGGTTTTCTCAGGCTGTGGAGACCCACTTTATTGGGAGCCATCAGCCTAAAAATATCAGCCAGCAACTGCCCGGACGTGTCGCACCCATTGTATGCGACAGTCCCGGGACTTTACCCGGCTTATCCAGATTGCCCTGGTGCAGTGGCAATCAGGGTAATGAGGAATTAATAACAGCGCACAGCTGTCATCAAGGCCAGAATTAGTGATGCGAAGGGGTCTTCTATGAGACCCCCCATCACTAATTCTATAAGTAAAAAAAATACACATACACTAAGAAAGATCCTTTATTTGTAATAAAATTCAAAACCACCCTCTTTCCCCACTTTATTAACCCCAGTAACACCCAAGTCTAACGTAATGCACATGAGGTCCCACGACAGTCCTGGCTCTGCTACATCCGAGTCAGAAGAGACTGAAAACATGTCTGATCTCTCCAGGCTCCAGGAAACACTGACAAAAAGGTTCCGGCTGACAGCAGTGTCATCACTCAGTTCATCGGCGGTCATACTCAGGTTCCCAAAGTATGACCTCTGGTGACCGGAAGCACTCTTAAAATGCGGGGACGTATTCCCCACCCTGGCAGTGCTTTAACAGTGACAGTGCAGGCATGGAGGTGCAGGCTGCCCCACACTCCCCGGACGTCATTGTCAGTGTTAGGCTATGTGCCCACGGAACTGCTTTCCTGCCGCCGCTCCCCGAAAACCACAGCGAAATAGCTGTGATAAACCTGTGGACATTCATGCGGCTTACCTGTGGAAGTCCCGGTCCTACCTCCATAGTGGAGGGCCGGGAATTCCACAGGTATTTCCACATAAATAATTGACATACAATTACGTGTGGCTGCGGGACATCCGCAGCATGTTCCGCAGCCGCACATTCAGCAGCATGGACACAGACACTCCCCATGTCCCATAGAATAACATGAGGAGTGTCTGTACTTGCTAAAACCTGCGGATTTATCTAGAAAATCCAGATAAAAATGCAGGTTTTCCGCAACAAAATCTGCGGGTACAGAGTAGCATGGGCACATAGCCTTAATGTGCAGGACCGGGTCCCACTCCCTGCCAGCACTTCAACACTGACAATGCCGGTGTCTCGGCAGTTCCTCCTGGCAGAGCACACAGCTCTGCCAGGAGGAACTGCCGGGGACCAAGGTCAGTACATGCTGCGATGCTGCGGCAATCGGTGATCACAGGCTGCCATCTGCTGTCAGCTGCCTAGGGTGTCCCGGCAGCTCCTCCTGGCAGAGCATACAGTTCTGCCAGGAGGAGCTGCCAGGGACTGAGGTCAGTTCATGCTGTGATGCTCCGGCAAGCAATGATCACAGCCTGCAATCTGCTGTCAGCTGCCTGGGGCATCTTGGCAGCTCCTCCTGGCAGAGCACACAGCTGCCTGGGACCGAGGTCAGTACATACTGCAGCCAGGAGGAGCTTCCAAGACAACCCAGACAGTTGAAAGCAGATTGCAGGCTGTTATCACCTGGATGGCATTGTCAGTGTTGAAGGCCTGGTGGGGAGTTAGACACGGCCCAGCACTTAACACTGACAATGCAATCCGGGGAGTGCAGAGCAGTCTGCACCTCCATGCCGCCACTGTCACTGTTAAAGTACTGGCAGGGTTTGAGACACAGCCCCGCATTTTAAGAGTGCTTCAGGTCATCAGAGGTCATACTGTGGGAACCTGGGTATGACTGCCGATGAACTTAGTGACATCACTGCTGCCAGGTGGGTCCATTTTGTCAGTGTTTCCTGGAGCCTTGAGAGAACAGACATGTTTTCAGTCTCTCCCGGCTTGGCTGTACCAGAGCCAGGACCGTCGTGTGAGCTCGTGTGGATTACGTCGAACTTGGGTGTTACTGGGGTTAATAAAGTGGTGAAATAGGGTGGTTTTGTGTTACGAGGGGGACCCGGGGAAGCGTGCCAAGATGGGAAATGTATAGATACAGCCCAGCACTAATATAAATTGTGGTAACAATTAAAATATAACCTTTATTGGTTCATAGTTAAAAATATTAAACCACACAACACATACGGTTGTAGAACAACCAAGTAAAAATGGAGCAAATGTAAAAAGCTCCTAATATCACCATGGAAGGACAAACCTCACACTGGGGGGGAGGATAGAGTAACCTCCCACCACGGTGATAGAGAAACAAACAACCCCAACCAGGTTGTAAAAATTACTGAATTATACACACAAGACAGTTATAGTGTCCAAAAGACAAAATTCAAAAGATGTATGAAGAAAAATTATTTTAGTTGTCCAATATGTAGAGGGGGGGGGCCAAACACAACAGACTCACAATACCCCTCAATTGGCAACCATCTGACCTGATGTGCTCCTAGACCTCCCAACGCGTTTCATAATATGCTTATTCCTCAGGGGACTATGGTCAAAAGAGAGCTTCAGTTAGACAGACTTCCAGCATGTTATGTCTGGGCCTTGGCATACAGCCAAGATGGGAAATGGACAGCTTCCGCCGGTCAAGGTCCACTGTGCGGTGTAAGGGACCGCTGCTATGGTGGGTGAAGAGTGAGCGGGTTGCTGCTAGCGATCGTCTGGAATGTCACAGACGATCTATGTACACCGGTCTGCCCTAACCCGTGAGGGTTGTATGGCACGGATCTCACGGCTCGGTGTACCTGTTGCACGGGGAAGCACAGAGGTGCCCACGCACGTGTGCCAGTGGAAGTCACGAGAATATGGCACGAGGGTAGCACAGAGGTGCCCACGCACGTGTGCTTTCAATAACCAGGTGAGTCCGGTGGAGACTTGAGGAGCTCACCTGGGACAGGAACACGGCCTGTTGAAGGGGATACTGCCGGAGCAGCAAGGCAGAAACACGGCCTGCAAACCAGGTGCTGCCTAAGCAGCAAGGGCAAAGCCCACAAAAGACAGTAATCCCTGCACAGTGGCGTGGCAGCATGCTGCCAGATATCCAAACATAGAAGGACAGTCGCGCACCGCCATGATGGCAGGGGGAGCTTTTAAGGAGGTGTAGCTCCACCCAAGGGCGGTCGCGAGGCGGAGATGACGGACTTGACCCAATCAGGGTCCACGACGTCCCAGCCTGGCCAGTCAGGATTCTCCATGTCACCAGCCTTGTCATCAAGCCGTGTGATGTCAGTGGGCGAATCAGGACCCACCACGCATTGCACATGCTCACCCTCCTGCCTCTGAGAAATAGAGGCGGGATCCTCGGTCTCACAATGTGCAGAGATAACGGAAGTCTCACTGCTTCCCTGAGCAGCAAACCTCTGCACACTGCGCAACCTTGCAGACCTTCGGGGCCGCTGAGCAGGAGGACCCGCGGCAGGCCAGGAATGGGAGACCGCTTCACTCCTTGTAACAGGAGAACCACTAGGTGTCACCCTTCTGCTGCCTCTCTGAGAAGGTATCTCCTGCACACTGCGCAGTCTGGCAGACCTTTGGCGCTGCTGAGCAGGAGCGCTTGTGGCAGGCAAGGAATGGGAGACTGCCTCAGGAGAGCCACGAGGTGTAACAGTTTTGTATTTTATTCCAAATAAAGGACTTTTTCTCAGTGTATGTGCATTTCTTTTTACTTACAGGATTAGTGATGGAGGGGTCTCATAGAAGACCCCATCGCATCACTATTTCTGGGCTTGATGAGAGCTGTGCACTGTTATTGTTATTAACCCTTCATTACCCTGATTGCTACCGCACCAGGGCAATCGGAATGAGCCAGGTAAAGTCCCAGGACTGTTGCATCTAATGGATGAGGTAATGCTGGGTGGCTGCTGGCTGATATTGTTAGGGTGGATGGATCAAATTAACGTGGGTCTCTCCAGCCTGAGAATACCAGCCCTCAACTATGAGGCTTTTTCTTGGCTGGGTATCAAAATTGGGGGGATCGCACACCGGTTTTTTTTCAATTATTTATTTATTTATTTATTTTACTGTGCCATATCCACTACAGTTCAAATGTTTAGGGTCATGTAGATATTTCCTTATTATTTAAAGAAAAGCACATTTTTCTTCAATGAAGCTAACATTAAATTAAACACAAATATACTCTATACATTGTTAATGTGCTAAATGACTATTCTAGCTGCAAACGTCTTGTTTTTAATGCAATATCTACATTGGTGCATAGAGGCCCATGTTCAACAACCACCACTCCAATGTTCTAATAGTACATTGTGTTTGCTAACTATGTCAGAAGGCTAATGGATGTTTAGAAATCCGATAAAAACCCTTGTGCAAGTATGTTAGCACAGCTGAAAACAGTTTTGCTGATTAGAGAACCTATAAAACTGAACTTCCTTTGAGCTAGTTGAGATTCTGGAGCATTACATTTGTTGGTTCCATTAAACTCTAAAAATGGCCAGAAAAAGACAACTTTCATGTGAAACTCAACAGACTATTCTTGTTCTTAGAAATGAAGGATATTCCATGCGAGAAATTGCCAAGAAACTGAAGATTTCCTACAATGGTGTGTACTACTCCCTTCAGAGGAGAGCACAAACAGGCTCTAACTAGAGTATAAACAGAAGTGGGAGGACCTGCTACACAACTAAGCAACAAGACAAGTACATAAGAGTCTCTAGTTTGAAAAATCGACGCCTCACAGGTCCTCAATGGGCAGCTTCTTTAAATAGTACCTGCAAAACACCAGTATCAATGTCTACAGTGAAGAGGCGACTCCGGGATGCTGGCCTTCAGAGCAGAGTGGCAAAGAAAAAGCCATATCTAAGACTGGCTAATATAAGGCAAGGATTAATATGAGCAAAAGAACACAGACATTGGATTGAAATATTAGAAAAATGTGTTATGGACAGACAAATCAAAGCTTGAGGTGTTTGGATCACACGGAAGAACATTTGTGAGATGCAGAACTACTGAAAAGATGCTGAAAGAGTGCCTGATGCCATCTGTCAAATATGGTGGAGGTAATGTGATGGTCTGGGGTTGCTTTGGTGCTGGTAAAGTGGGAGATTTGAACATGGTAAAAGGGATTTTGAATAAGGAAGGCTATCACTCTATTTTGCAATGCCATGCTATACTCTGTGGACAGCACTTGTTTGGAGCCAATTTCATCCTACAACAGGACAATGACCCAAAGCCCACCTCCAAATTATGCATGAACTATTTAGTGAAGAAGCAGGCAGCTGGTATTCCATCTGTAATAGAGTGGCCAGCCCAGTCACCAGATCTCAACCCTATTGAGCTGTTGTGGGAGCAGCTTCACCGTATAGTATGCAAAAAGGGCCCATCAAGCCAATCTAACTTGTGGGAGGGGCTTCTGGAAGCATGGGGTGAAATATCTCCAGAGTACCTCAGCAAATTAACAGCTAGAATGCCAAAGGTCTGCAAAGCTGTAATTGCTGCAAAGGGAGCATTCTTTGACAAAAGCAAAGATTGAAGAAGAAAATTATGTTAATTAAAAATCATTATTTCTAATATAGCCAATCTCTGGACAATATTTTATATTCATTACGCAACTTATTTGATAAATAAAAGTATGATTTTTCATAGAAAGACAAAATTGTCAGGGTGACTCCAAACTTTTGAACGGTAGTGTAGATCTGCCCACAGGCAGCTGTGATTTGTTGCCGTCAAACAGCTGTCACTCAGCGTGAGGGTAGGTCTGACTGCAACTAATCACGGCCACTGATGTGCAGGGGAAGGAGTGAATATATATGAACCTAATGAGCAGGTGCAGTGAATATGGGATGGGGCTAATGAGCAGATAGGGAAGAAGAAGAGAGGCTGCAGGAGCAGTGTGACAGCCATGCTGTGCAGTGATCGGTAAGTTTGAAGCACATGGAGAGAAAATTGAACAGGAAAAAACTGGAAAACAAAAGGCGCAATAGGGTCTATATCCTTCAACAAAACCAGGGTAGAAATAAGCTAAGCACACTCACCTGTTAAGGTTGTGAGAGAGTCACAACGCCCAAAGCAAACTCAATAAACCAGGCTGCAGCAGTCCTGTGAGATATTAAATGTTGACTGCCCGTAACAGGAAAAATACAAAAAAATGTTTTTGTATAATAAAAGGAGTCACTCCTTTTATTATACAAAAAAAATTCTATTTTTTTCCAAGATGGCTGCGGCATTACTGTGATTGGTTAAGAAACACAACATGTTTAGTGGCTGCAAATGAGGCGCCAACCATGCTGAGCTGGATATCCGAACATAGGAAGGCAAATACACCATTACTCCCTATATAACGAATAGCCTGAATACCGTACTATTTGCAAATAGTGAATAGTAACAAATACATTCACTCATCACTACTTTTGACAATAAAATATAGAAATTAATAAGAACGAGAGGAAAAATCACAGATCACTGATGATACAAACAGGACTAAGAATACTCCATAATTAAATTTATAGTAAGCCAAAAGGTTTTTAACATCAATACAATAAATAACCTATACCAAGAATAAAATAAACATTTAAGTGATTCAGTAAAAATATATACATGTTAAGATCTCACCTTAGTCCATGTTACAAATTGGTTCTTTGCTCTCAGAACCACTGTTGGTAAAAACCATGATATTTCCCGATTTAAGTTGGCTATTGAAAATGTGATGTTCATCACAAATGATTGTGAGGGGAGAATGACAACATAATCATACTCATTTGCTTATTATACTTTGAAAATGTTTTAACTGAATGGAATCCCTCTTGAAAGAAGGATAGAGTGTGCTGATTAAAGCCATATGTGTAGAGCAAAACCTTTTATACTTCCAAGTACATCATATTTGTCAAGAACATTGTAATAATAACTCTGCTGTTTGTGAACTAAGTCTTATCATCACATCAAGTTATAGCCGTTGGAGGTTTATTACAGTGTTATGCATTAAAAATCTATATATACAATATTGAATATTTTAAATTGCAGGTTTATAAATGACTAATGGAAAAAAGTATGTATATAATCATCCTCCATAGTGTGAATGATGATTAGCTACATGAAGATAAGACTTTGCCCACAAAAAACAACCTTGTAAGCACTCAGAGACCTCTTGGATAGAGAAAGAAAAATGTTGTTTTGAAGGAGAAACAGATAGTGATGGCTAACCCAGACTGTAAAAGTCCAGACCCGTGTGGGTTCAAAGGCCCCTGAGTGCCAGGCCCGGGCCAGGAATTCTCAGAGAATCCGACACTCAGGTAATACAAAAAAAATAAAATAAAAATAAAGAAAAAAACAATAAAGCAAGTGGGCTGTACTTACCGAGTAACTGGCATGACTGTAACTGCTCCCGTTGTCGCTCATTTACTTCCAGGGCCATTCATTACCTTCATTGCATGCGCACTGCTTTCCTTGCCCACCGGTGTCTGTGATTGGTTGGAGTCAGGCATGCCCTCATGCTGAGTGACAGCTTGTCTGATGCTTCCAATCACAGACCCTGTCTGCAGATTCCCACCATATTATTATACCCAACACAGACAAAGCCTTTGGCTACAAGCTGCAGCCTCCAGCCATGCGAGTAACTTGACTGTGTATCAAATAATAGGAACCGCATGAGTTGTTTTACTTTATTTAAATAATTAATTTTTAAAAAATGGCATGCCGTCCTTCCCAATTTTGATACCCACCCAGCCATAATAATGCCCAACAGCTGAATTCCGGTATTCTCAGGCTGGTGAGACCCAAGCTAATTTGGGCCCACAGCCTAAAAATAGTAGCCTGCAGCCACCCAAAATTGTCACATCCATTAAATGCAACAATTCCAGCACTTTACCCAGCTCTACCCGATTGCCCTGGTTCAGTGGCAATTAGAGTACTAAGGATTTAATTGCAGCTCACAGTTGCCACTAAGCTCTATATTAATAATGGGAGGCATGGGGAGCAAATACGAAACCCCCAATCACTAATACTCAAGTGAAAAGAAACAAACACAAACACCGAAAAAAGCCTTTATTTGAAATAAAAGACAAAATACTCACCCTCTTTCACCAATTTATTAACCTGCAAAACACTCCTGCAGAGTGTTTGACTTAATCCACACAAGGTCTCAAGATGCTTTCAGCTCTGCTACATTACTCAAGTTACAGCCAGCGATCATGGTACATGACCACCCTCTGTGGACTTCAGGCAGAAACTGAGCCACAGCAATCAGCGGGGACATCACTCAGGTAAGTTGCAGGAACAGATGGAGGTTCCCATGGCCCTCGTCCTTTGACCGCACATTGCATTGTATGTTAGAAAAGTGTATATCTCCTCAGAGATTGAAGTTTTAGAGATTGGGGATTCTGTGGAAACTGTTTGGGTAAGAATACAGGGAGAGAACAATGGAAAGGACACCATTTTAGGCTTTTACTACATACTGCCTGGGCAAGCTGAAGAGGAGGATGAACACTTTATATATCAGATGGCCAAATTCTCAAAAAAATTTAACATAGTAATCATGGAAGATTTTAACTATCCAAACGTTTGTTGAGAATCTCTCTTAGGCAAAATTACCAGGTCCATCAAATTCTCATCTTCTCTTGCTGACAACTTTAGCTTTCGAAAAGAGAGGTGAAAACAAGGGGATATGCTACCTTGGATCTAGTCTTTATAGACAGGAATTAAATGGTTAAGGATGTAAGGGTGGATGTGAACAGTGACCTGTGAAGACTTTAATGTTGGATTACAAAAAGGCAGATTTTAAGGGACCTCAGAAAGAGGATAGGAGGGATCCAATAACTGTATGTCCTTAAGGACAGAAATGTCCAGGAAGGATGGGAAATTTAAAAAATGGGATTGTCAAATCACAATTGTTAACAGTCCCTAAAAGAGAGAAGAATAGGAAGCATTTAAAGAGAACAGGATAAATAAACACATTACACTGTTACGAACCGGGACCGCCATAGCCGCAAGCAGCGTGCTGCGGTTCTTGTTGCACCCAGGTGCCGGCTGCCGTTCTTGGCCGTGCCTCGGGTTGTCCAGTTAGCGGCTCCTTCCACCATGTCTTAGTGTGGAGAGGCGGCTAGTGCACATGCGGGCGCCGATTTACCCCAGCCAGAGTCTAAAGGGGGCTTTACACGCCACAACATCGTTAATGTTTTATCGTCGGGGTCACGTTGCTAGTGACGCACATCCGGAGTCATTAATGATATTGCAGCGTGTGACACTTACCAGCGACCTTAAGCTACCTCAAAAATGGTGAAAATCCTTCACCATGGAGAGGTCATCCCAAAACCAAAAATCGGTAATGGTTGATTATCGATGTTGATTGTTGCTCCTGCGGCAGCACACATCGCTGTGTGTGACACCACAGGAGCGAGGAACATCTCCTTACCTGACACCAGCCGCAATGCGGAAGGAAGGAAGGAAGTGGGTGGCATGTTACGTCCCGCTCATCTCTGCCCTTCCTCTTTGAATGTAAATTCAAAACACTGCACTCTCTTCAGCATGAGGACCTTGGTCCTCTCACTAGCACCTCTATACCACCCTTAATAGAGCAGTGTTCACACCATATATACCTTTACTTCCTCTTTGAATGGCCAGCCGCTTAGTGACGTGACGGTGACGTCGCTGTGATGCCGAACGTCCCTCCCCCTTGAGGGAGGGATTGTTCGGCAGTCACAGCGACGCCGCCGACCAGGTAAGTGCGTGTGACGCTGCCATAGCGATAATGTTCGCTGCGGCAGCGATTACACGATATTGCATGCACGATGGAGGCGGGTGCTGTTGCGTACAATATCGCTAGCAATTACTAGCAATATTGTAGTGTGTAAAGCCCACTTAAGTCTGGTGTTTTGCCTAGTGAGCATGCTCAGCCTGATTGTGTCATTTCTGAGACTAAGTCCTCAGTTCAGGCTACTGAGCATGCTCCCATAATTAATCCTAACAGCCTGTTTGCACAGGTACCTGGACTTTGTGCTGTGTCTAAGTTCTGGGATGTGTCTACTGACAATGCTCAGGCACTTAGTGCATCAAAGGCTAGGTCCGGTAAGGACCTCACTGAGCATGTCCATGAGGTGGCAAGTCCTGATAGGGAAGAGGGTGTCAGGTGTCCTGATGACATGGCCACTCCGGACTCGCTCGCAGAGGCCCGCCCCTATGATCTGGCACCTCACCATTGGTCGTCAGACGATGACTGGTGAAGTGTTTGGGGCGTGGCTGCCATGAGGTCATCATTGACGTTGCTGTTCTGGATAGGCTGCTGGTGACGCTGCTGATGATATGGCACTCTGCTATTGCACCTTGGTGGTTCCACCCTGGGTTTGGGGTGGATCTAGGTTATAAAAGGAGCTGAAGACAACATGGAGGTGTGCAGTCTTCACTCATATTCACTTAGAATTCATGGTTGCATAAACCTTGTTGGAAGCGGTAGATAGGGCTAGGCGAATGGTGCCTGTCATGCCAAGATTCGTGGCTCAGCACATGAGGGTCAGGCACCGTGCTTCCTTGCTACCGTTCCTGTTGTGCTATAGCAGTCCAGTGGCGTTAACTGGGCTGCGGCTGCTTCGTCACCTGTCCAGTTGTGCCTCCTATGCACACGGACAGCATACCTGCTGCGACACCTGTCCGAGAGTGCCCTCTTCGCACACAGACAACGCACCTGTTGCACCACCTGTCCGGTTGTGCTTCCTACGCGCATGGACAACTTACCCCAGGACCCCTGTGGAGTTAACAGGGTGTTCCAGGATTGGGTGTGTGAACCTATTATCCTACTTGGCTTCCCAGTCTACGCTACTGGCGTGATCCCTTGGCCTGACGTGTCCTCTCCACACGTGGCCATTCGAGTAGTGACCAGAAACGCTAATCGAAGGACCGCTCGGCCTGTCGTGTCTGACACACGTGGCCAACAGGGCGCTGTCGCAGCGGTCTTCTCAGTCAACGCTATTTGGTCACCCTCCGGTCTGACCTGTTCCCTGCACACGTGGCCGGGGTTGCGCCTATTCCACCGACATGCTAACTGGGTTGTCGTCCAGAATGACGTGTCACTACACACGTGACCGGTTCCCTGGGTTATCTCAGAGCCATCCAGCTCTATAGTCTCTGCCTAACCCACAGGGTGCCAGCAGCTCCATTACCATCTGGAGCACGGTGGGCCCCGACTGGCGATTGGGATATATACCCCCTGGTCCTGATCTGCCAGTTCACCCGTAACAGTCACTTGTTAAAAAAATAAGAAAACAAATCTTTATCAAATGGGAAAAGGGAGGCATATCTAAAGACAAATCTAATGCAGTCTGCAGAATCTGCAGGGCATCCATAAGATTACCTAAAGCTGATAAAGAATTAAGGCTTGGAAGAGAGGTCAAAAGCAATAAAAAAGGATTTGGAGGTTATGTCAAAAGTGAAGAAAAGTCAAAGATACAATAGGATTTTTACAGGATGAACATAGTGAAGTGGTAAAAAAAAGATGTACAGAAGACCAAAATTTTATATTACTTTCTATTTTGCATCTGTTTTTTCTCTGAACGTAAATGTAACATCAATTGATCTTAACTGTATTATTGAAGGAATAGAAGAATCCAGGCTATCAATAAATTGAGAAATAGTGAGGGATTACTTAGCTAACATAAATTAATTCAAGTCTCCAGGTCCAGATGAACTACACCCGAGGGTACTGAAAGAGATAGTAAAGGACATTTCTGAACCATGCTACATAATCTTTAAGAATTTCTTAGAGTACAGGAGAAGTCACAGAAGACTGGAGAAGAGCAAATGTTGTCCCTATCTTCAAAAAGGTGAAAAAGGTGGACCCAGGGAACTATGAGCCTGTTAACCTGACTTCTAAACTATTAAAGATCTTTTAACAAGTTAATAGTAACATAAATGAAAGTACCTGGATGAGAATGAGGAAGTTAACCAAAGCCAGCATGGGTTTATAACTAATAAGTCATGTCAAACTAACTTAACTTCCTTCTATGACAGAATCACTGACTAGGTTGGTCAGTGAAATACAGTGTATACAGTGGGTACGGAAAGTATTCAGACCCTTTTAAATTTTTCACTCTTTGTTTCATTGCAGCCATTTGGTAAATTTAAAAAAGTTATTTTTTTTTCATTAATATACACTCTGCACCCCAAAAAACAGAAATGTAAAAATTTTTGCTTATTTTTTATACAAGAAAATGTGATATATCACATGGTCATAAGTATTCAGCACCTTTGCTCAGTATTGAGTAGAAAAACCCTTTTGAGCTAGTACATCCATAAGTCTTCTTGGGAATGATGCAACAAGTTTTTTCACACCTGGATTTGGGGATCATCTGCCATTCTTCTTTGCAGATCCTCTCCAGCTCTGTCAGATTAGATGGTGAACGTAGGTGGACAGCCATTTTCAGGCCTCTCCAGAGATGCTCAATTGGGTTTAGGTCAAAGCTCTGGCTGGGCCAGTCAAGAAAGGTCACAGAGTTGTTCTGAAGCCACTCTTTTATTATTGTAGTTGTGTGCTTAGAATCATTGTCTTGTTGGACGGTGACACTTCAACCAACTCTGAGGTCCACAGCACTCTGGAAGAGGTTTTCTTCTAGGAAATCTCTGTATTTTGCCGCATTCATCTTTCCTTTGATTGCATCCAGTAGTCCTTTCCCTGCAGCTGAATAACACCCCCATAGCATGATGTTGCTACCACAATGTTTCACTGTTGGGATTGTATTGGGCAGGTGATGAGCAGTGCCTGGTTTTCTCCATACATACTTGTAATGGTGGGATATGTGTACTGTGTATCATGTTGTGTAGGTTTGTATTTTACGCTTGGTTCACTGTCCATTATTTATATTGCTTGTGTGTACATTGTATTGTCTGTAGGTAATCACCACCTGTAGTGTTTGTCCCTAGGTGTGGGGGGAGGTGGGCCTGTAATCCACCTAACCTCATTGCTTACCTGGGGGGATAAGTCAGTCTGTTTGAGAACTTGAAGAAGAAGGACAAAGATTGAACCTCTGGGCTGAAGGTGTGGCACCCCATAGAGAGCTGGACTTTTTATCCATTACTAGACTATATTCATATTTCTGGACTATTTTTTACCCTCTGTATAGTGGATTATGTTATGGACCATTTAATTTGATTGGAATAAATGCTCTTTGATTTGTAGAGCCTTCTCTCGCTCTGTTGATTGTGGGATATGGGACAAGGACCTCGTCACAATACTGCTTAGAATTATCACCAAAAAGTTCTGTATTTGTCGTATCAGACCAAAGAATCTTATTTCTCATAGTCTGTGAGTCTTTCATGTGTTTTTTACAATTTCTCTGCGGGCATTCAAATGTCTTGCACTGGGAGAGGCTTCCATTGGGCTACTTTGCTACAAAGGCCTGACTGGTTGAGGGCTGCATTGATAGTTGACTTTCTGGAACTTTTGTAATGGCTGAATACCGGTCATTATGACTATCAAGATATGATGGCACTATGGAAAACCCAGGGACACAAAGATGGTGAATAGCAGTTTTCTTTAAAAGTCTCAAGAAAAATTGACAAAAACTGTTCTCTTACAACTTATGGGCCACAACAGCCTGGAATAAACAATAACACTTTATGCAACTGGGAGAACTTCAAGTGTCGGTCTGTAGAGATGAACTGGACTATCCCCCCCTTCCCCGGCTATACCACTCCCTTCCTTTTCTATTAATGGGGTTTACCACAGTGCACTACTACAGATAACGGCATGTGATCCCCCCAAGGATATATTCTTACAACCGCCTCCCATTATGTTTTCAATTCAATCAGTGTACCCGGCCAACTTCCTATATACAGTAAGAAACAAGTACATTTATGTACATGTACCTCTATTTGATACTCTGTACCTCACTGCCTCTTGACAGTGTGATGAAGCAAAGATAAAAATGTCAGGTAGTTTTAATCTGTTATTATCAGCAGAACACAGCTTAACTTCTAATAAATTCTGGTTCAGAGCAAATACCTCAGGATAAACAAGCAAGCACAGCTCCTTCTAAGCGAACAGTCTTTCGAAGAATAGTCTTCCTTCAATGTGCCCTTATGCTATATGTCTGTCCCTAACTGACTATTAGTACACCGATCCGTCTCAGGTCAATTGTTATTCACAGAAGTCTTTTGCCCAAGATGGAGTTGGTCTCCCTTAGACTGCTTTTGGTTCACTCTTGGATGATCTTATCCAAGCGGTATCTGGAGAAAAGTTCACTCAGATAAATTCCCCTCGTCAGGGGCAGTAGGAACTCCAACAAAAAAAAACTAATAAGCAGTCCACAAAAGGAAAAAAAACAGGCAATCCTATTAGTCCAAAACACAGGAGAACGACAACCTTCTCCCTCTCTCGCACCCTTTTTCCAGTCACTTTCCTCTTACTCGCGCAGTCGCCAGATCTTAACTGAACGTTTCACTGTATCTGTTTATGTTACCAGGGAAACCTAATGTAACCCCTTACTGTCTAGCAGTGTGTCTGCCCTCTAGTGACACCTAGTGGCCATTTAAGTTATAGTATAGATATATATATATATATATATATATTGTGACGTAGCGACCACCAACGTGGTAAATGTTCGCTATATGTCACAGTGGAGAAGGTATCTGCGATATCTAGATGGTAAAGGTTGCTATGGGACTTGTAGTCCACAAAGGCTTCTTGCTACACATAAGGGTCAGGTTCCCTTTAACAATCACAAGGTGCTCTGCAGGGCTGAGATGCACAGACCTCCACCTGTGGGTGTGGCCAGCTTGATTTAGGAGACTGGCAATGTGTGTTTGGAGAGAGTGAGAGCAGAGCCGAGAACTCTGCATGGAGCATCCTGTGTGGAGGTTGAGCACAGGACTCAGATATTCAGACTGAGGTGAGTGCAGCCAGACTAGGGCTGTAAGGCCGAACCTCTCCTGGAGGAGACACAGACCCAGGGGTCTGCAGAGGGCCCTGGGGCCAAGAAGGAACCTCAGCTAGAGGTGTCTGCTACCGGGTGCCACAGAGAGAGGAAAGTGGTTAAACTCCCACTATGATCTTGTACTAGAGTCTGCTCTGTAAGCTGCAGAGCCGGAAGCCTGGAAAAGCTCCAGGACTGTGTGGAGCGATTATAAGTTTGTGGACCCTCCTGGAACAGCCGAACGGGGCATCGTAAGACCGTCTCCTACGGCAAGGGGTGCCTGTGTGACGGGGACCCGTATGGACGGTGCATAACCCGGCTGTGTTCCGGGTCCATTTACATGTACAGCGAGGACAATAAAGCTGTTTTGATCGGACTATTTGAGTCACGGCGTCTTTGTGGTCCTGGGGGACCCCCACCCCGCTACATTATGGTGGAGAATGCGGGCATGCAGCCGGGTTGCTAGGGGCAACGGCATAGGACATATTCCTGTGGATACGGACTGCTTGCTGTGGATCGGCGGGTCCACGAAAACATTTTTGAAGCGGTTTGCGGTGGATCGGCGGGTCCACGAAAATTGTCTGCGCACTCAAGCAGCTGGCGGTGGATCGGCGGGTCCACGAACAGGGACAGAGCGCTCCAGCTGCTGGCGGTGAATCAGCGAATCTGCAGTAGCGAGAGACCAGTGACCGGAGGTTCCAAGCCAGCCGGAATTGCGAGGCCCTGCTTGGAGAGCATTGATACACCACAGGCTGGAGACCCTGGTTGTACGGGCGGTACAACCCGGAAAGGTTAGTGGTTCTCTAACCCCCCCCTGTCTTTGATCACCGGGTATTACCCATTGGAGCGCCCCTCCTGTTCCTCTTCTCGTTGCAGCATGGAGGAGCTCCTGAACCAGCTGCTACAGAATCAGCAGCACCAGCAGCATGGGCCAGGAGGTCCAGCGACAGCAGTGGGGGCTGAAAACCAAAAAGAGGGAAAGGTCCCTGCGGACATTGTGGAACAGCTGTCAGAGTGTAACGATGTCGCAGCCATGGACCAGTTTGAGCGTTCCCTTCGGGGGCCAGTATGGACACTGGGTGCCCAGGGAGACAAGGGCAAACGTGTGAACTGGGGGCTAAGGACAGTGCATGGAAACTCCAAAAGGGGGCGGAGTCCCATAAAGGGGTGGTTGCCCATAAGAGGATGGAGTCCCAGAAAGCGGTGGTCCCCCAAAAGGGTGCGGAGCATCCCAAATCCAAGGGTGAAGTGGCGCAGATGGACTGTAGCCAGGGACAACAGTGTTCATGCCACAAGTGTCCTGTTTGCAATATAGACTACCCATCCGACGAGAAGCCACGTCTGTGTTCCGTGGAAGTGGATGGGGAATCTGTAACAGGAGTCGTAGACTCCAGGAGTTGGTGACCCTGGTGAGGGCCACCTCTGATGTCCACTTGATTCCTAGAAGGAAGATCCACGTCGGCTGCACCCACAGTAATGAGACAGAATACCCGGTCTCCAGTGTGGTCATTAAGACAGCCTGGGACAGTGGTTCTCATGATGTTGGTGTAGTCTCAGATTTACTGCACCCAATTATTATAGGTTGGGACTCTAAATTATTTGTGCACTTGTGGAAGCAGGGGGACGTATACGGTTGCTTGTGTAAGAGCCGGAACAGCCCAAAGGAAATCCCACCACATTGGGAGGCTCGGAACGGGGTAGTTACCCAACAGGGGGCGGGACCCCAGAAAGCGGTGGTGACCCACAAGGGGGTGGAGCATTCAAAATCCGAACGGAGGAACTATAGCAAGGGGCAATGGGATTCGCCGTACCTGTGTCCTACCTGCGGTATAGGATATCCACCCGATGTGAGGCCACAGAAGTCCTCCGTGGACTTGAATGGGCTACGTGTGTCTGGTCTGTTAGACCCGGGGAGCCGGTTGACCTTAGTGAGACCCATGCCTGATCTACATGTGGTGGTGGGTAGGACGATAGAAGGAAGTTGTGTGCATGGGACCACTAAAGTATATCCTCTGGCCAGGGTGATGATTCAGACGGCCAAACATTTGGGACGCCCTGATGTGGGGGTAGTTCCAGATCTGTTATATCCGGTTATCATAGGACGGGACTTTTAGCTCTTTCAGGATTTATGGAAGACAGAGGCCGGGACCAATTGCACAGGAATGAGTCAGCCCTCGCCTAAGAAAGCCTCTTTTCCGTATGAGGTTATACAGATTCCCTGTGGGATATTGGGGTGCACTGATGAGATGGTACCTCCACACAAGGACTGTCAAGAGTTAGGGATGGCCATGACGTCTCCAAAAGGAAGTGACACTGTGACCACTACAGTTATAGTAGCTCCAGAAAAGGGGGCCGACACCTGGTTAGGTGGGGACATGTTAGTCCAGGACACCAGGGGGAGTGACGTTGACTCCAGAATAGACACTGACGTTACTAAAGTGACAAATGAGTACAGCGACAGACTGATGAGCAAAGAAGGGAAATCCTCCTCCAGTCGCCGAAGGCGCAACAGGCGCAGAAGGGCGGAGCTAGCTACAACCTCTGAAAATATGGACCAAGTAGAGACAGTGTCCTGTATTTCTGCCCACAGTGCGGATTCCCTTCCAGAAACTGAGTGTGCAGAGAAGGTTGAGAAAGGCACGTTGCTGATAGCAACCGCTCATGTGGAGTCGGACAGCAAAGTCCTAGACAGTGTTGGTGAAGTGCCAATCCACAAAGGTCCTGGTGAACGGACCAGTAAGCTACCCAGTGTTGAGGGGCTGAATGTTGAAAATGGTGTCAAGGTTCTAAGAAGAACAGAGTACCGTGCTGAAGGGAGTGACACCCCGGTAGAGGGCGATGCTGTAAATGCCCAAGAGAAGGCAGAGGGTGTCACTGCAGAGACCCAAGAGGAAGTAGGAGGGAATGCAGTGAAGTCCCAAGACACGGCTGATGCGGTAAAAATGGAAAGAGCCTCTGAGGAAGAGGTGAAGATCGGACGTAAGGTCTCATCAGGAGCTGAGAACCTGACTGACTCAGTGGGTAAGACCAAGAATATGGAAGAAGACAAGAGACCTCAGGAACAGTCTAGTGTCCTTGACAGTGAAGGAAGCAAACCAGTCTTCAAGTGCTGGATAGACGTGCCGGAAGACTTAAGAGAAGCCTGTGCCAGTGAGAGGGTGCATGAGAGATTCCAGAAGGCAGTAGGGGCCTGTAAAGTGTACTTTGCCGCAGAGTCTAATCAGTTGGTGGTGTGCTCTTTTAGCGACGTCACAAAGAGACGAGTGGCCCTCCTAAGTGACATGCACCTCCGATGTCTTCATACGAAGTGGCTCATCACTGCCAGGAAGGATGCAGACGCCAGACGCTTGGCGCAGCTGACCACAGGGTTTCACGAAGTGGTGGTTGTGAAGACAACATTGATCGGACTGGCATTGAGAGCGCTAAGAAATAACATTAAGCAAGCCAGGGAGGTTCCAGGGGTTACAGCTGTACATTTCGAAAAAGACAGCGGAACCTTCCGTATCTATGGAAAAACTGCAGAAGCGGTGAAGACAGCTCGACAGTTATTGGAGTTTGTTGAAGAGAGCATTCAAGTGCCCAAAGAGATGGTCATGAGGCTTATTGGACAACATGGAAGAGCCATGCAGGAGATGGTTGATAAGACTGGCGTGACGAGAGTAAGAATTAATATTCATAATAAAGCCAGGATACCCTGTGAAGTCGGCATGGTTCCCGGTGCCATTGCGGGAACGACAGAGTGTGTTGCCGATATGCGAGTCCTCCTAGACTACCGCCTGGGATACTTGGAAGACTTAAAACAGTTGAATTTAGAAAAACAGAGAATTGCGAGCCAACTCCGCCAAGTTGGTGTGGGATGGCGACCCTATAGGGGTTATGGCCCCGAAGAGGAAGGTAGCCCACTCAATAAACGGGTTACCTCAGAGGGCGAAAGAAAGCCTGTTGATAAAGTGAGCCGGGGTCGCAGAGGACCCGGATATTTATCAGGCTATAGTACGGGTTCTGAAGGGTCTCCGTCCTGTGAGACACAATCTGAAGGACTGAATGGAAGGAGGGCTGCAGCGTTAGACGAAGACGCTGACAAGACAGTGGGCTATCGAAGACTCAAACGAAGATGCCTGGGTAGAAGAGCCCGAGAGAGATCTGTGAACGGCTCATGCGGACGTCCTAGTTATGGCATCTCTTCTATCATCTCCCCGTGAAGGCTCCTCGATAGTGTGGGCCCTAGTGGTCAGGTTAGCTCAGGGACTGACAGGACGATGGTGCCACCTAGGGGAGGATCTCCCTCTGGCACAGACCTTGGGCGACAGCCTTGGTGGGATGGGTCTGGCCGGGGACCATGTCTGAGTAGTGGGTTTCCTGCGCAGGGTTTGGTGACGGACGGTCCGGCGAGACCAGAAGCTCGAGTGTGTCCTGAAGGGCCCTCTTGCCTGTTAGCGCACTGTGGCCCGGTTGCCCTGTCTCCGGGCCCCTGTAGGGTATCGAGTGTTCAACCCTACAAGTTTGAACAGAAGGGGGGGATATGTGACGTAGCGACCACCAACGTGGTAAATGTTCTCTATATGTCACAGTGGAGAAGGTATCTGCGATATCTAGACGGTAAAGGTTGCTATGGGACTTATAGTCCACAAAGGCTTCTTGCTACACATAAGGGTCAGGTTCCCTTTAACAATCACAAGGTGCTCTGCAGGGCTGAGATGCACAGACCTTCACCTGTGGGTGTGGCCAGCTTGATTTAGGAGACTGGCAATGTGTGTTTGGTTTATAACCAAATACAATAAACTAGAAGTGTCCATACAACATAAACCAAGAAAAATACTCCTAAAAATGACATTTATTAGAAAAAATCTTTAAAAATACTCAAAAATACAGGGTATAATAACTCTTATATATACACAACAGTCATGTAGTAGTGACAAAGTGAGTGGAAGGTCAGAAAACGTACCATACCTGCTGGTGAGGGAAGGGGGACTAATTGTCTAAAATGAGTGAGCCTAAGATAGCAAGACTCTTTATATGTGATAAAGTAGCCTATAAATCTAGAGGATAACAGGGGGAACAACCTCTCCCTCTCTAGTAGCTACCTACCAGCGGAGGTGCACCTTAAGTTGTTGGGTGCCCCCCGCTCCATGTCGGCTGTCCCTAAGCTTTCCCTTTAACCTGCAAGTCGCAAAGGGACCCACCACCAAACAATAGAAGTGCAGAAGTAGTCAATAAGTCATTATAAGGTATTAATAACCCATAAGACTGGTAACACTATAAATTTGGGAATCAAAGTATGGTTTTACCGATAATATCAATATAATACTAGCCAATTCTAGATGATATACAGATACAAATATACCATGATGTATAGAAAAAATATAATTATAATCCCAGCAAGGAACTTATCTGCTGGGGTCACAACTGGCAATCCAACATCCTGTTTACTGCTGGTAATCCAACATCCCGACGCGTTTCCCCCCTGAAGGGTTATTTTCAGGGGTTCATCAGGGGAGACCAAGGATTTTCACCATATCCAAATACATCAAAAAATTATTATAGGGTTTTATCTAGACAAAAAATGTGTTATGCAATGTGTGTTTGGAGAGAGTGAGAGCAGAGCCGAGAACTCTGCATGGAGCATCCTGTGTGGAGGTTGAGCACAGGACTCAGATATTCAGACTGAGGTGAGTGCAGCCAGACTAGGGCTGTAAGGCCGAACCTCTCCTGGAGGAGACACAGACCCAGGGGTCTGCAGAGGGCCCTGGGGCCAAGAAGGAACCTCAGCTAGAGGTGTCTGCTACCGGGTGCCATAGAGAGAGGAAAGTGGTTAAACTCCCACTATGATCTTCTACTAGAGTCTGCTCTGTAAGCTGCAGAGCCGGAAGCCTGGAAAAGCTCCAGGCCTGTGTGGAGCGATTATAAGTTTGTGGACCCTCCTGGAACAGCCGAAAGGGGCATCGTAAGACCGTCTCCTACGGCAAGGGGTGCCTGTGTGACAGGGGACCCGTATGGACGGTGCATAACCCGGCTGTGTTCCGGGTCCATTTACATGTACAGCGAGGACAATAAAGCTGTTTTGATCGGACTATTTGAGTCACGGCATCTTTGTGGTCCTGGGGGACCCCCACCCCGCTACAATATATATAAACTTCATTAACAAGCATACAAGTTTATCTTATGTACATTTTCACCCTGTTAGACACCAAGCCACTTATGATTTGGCACCCCGATAAATCAATTTCTACATCTCACATCCTGTACATATTCTTCAGGGTTGTACTGTATCAGAGGAACACCAGCTGTACTCCTTTCAGATCTTTGTAAGTCAGTACCTGCTGTGTTCGTGGGAGCGATTTCCATGTCTGGCGGAGCAATGGCACTTGTAGGTAGCTCTGGAGCAACCGGAATCTGGAATGCCGGACCTTGGTCGTCTTGTGCCACATTGCTGAAGTCATCACAGCAGTTGCACACAAGGTTATTTAGCCAACCCGTCACTGGTGGATCAGGCGAAACAGGTGGGCATATGGGTGTGTCGGAGATACACCTTTTAAACCAGTTCTGATGAGACCCAACACATACTTCAGGGACACACTTCCCCCTGTAAATGGTTTGTCCACCACCATGTAAGGTGTAGCCTTCCACTGGACATCCAACTTTCCACCTGGACGAGTAACCTGTACAAACACCCTATCGCCCACTAGGAACTCATCTCCGTGCACCAGTCCACGATCTCGATGGGGATCATCCCGCACTCGTTCCCCTACTATCCTGTGGATTTCCCGAAGTTTCCATTGGTGACTCTGAACCCATTCACTGGCTCTGCAATACTCGAGTTCCCCAGGTACTGACAGGTTCAGTTCCTCGACCTCTCTCCCAGGCCGCCCAAACATCATCATGAAAGGGGTAAACCCGGTAGTGTTATGGACTCTATTGTTATTATTGTTATAGGCTTGCACATGTTCCGGGATGAACTCAGTCCACCTCGCCTTCTGTTTCTGTTCAAGCGTCCTCAACATCTGTAGCACAGTACCATTGAACCGCTCACAGGCCCAATTCCCTTGTGGATGGTAGGGTGTCGTCTGCGATTGTTTGATGTCATAGACCTTCAGCAACTCAGTCATGAGTTTACCCTGGAAGCAGGCCCCTTGATCTGAATGTATCCACTGGAGACACCCTTAATTCAAGATAAAATGCTTTCAGATCACTTTCGCTGAGGATTTAGCGGTCTGGTCCCTGGTGGGGACAATCACAGCAAATTTTGTGAAGTGATCAGTCATCACTAGGCTCGAATGATGCCCACTCCTAAAATATCTGATCGTCAGGTAATCTACCATTAAGACCTCCAGCGGGGCGGATGTCACGATAGTTTGAACAGGAGTCCTTTGTTCAGGGGACTTATTCAACTCGCTGGGCTGGCATTTAGCACACACCTCCCTTACAACTTCTTCTAAGCCGGGAGCGTATACAAATCAGCAGCCATCGATACGTTTTCTCAGGCCCAAGGTGAGCACCCTGGGTATGGGACTTGAAAGCATTGTCTGGGGCTGCCGAGGATGGGCTTTCCATCTGCCATCAGTACCCTAACTCAGCCAGCAAGTAGATCCAGCGATACAACTCTCCCTCTGTTATTGTCAGTCTGCCCCACTGCCGTAACAACTTTTGCTCCTCCGAGCTCAGCTGAGCTCTAGCTTTACCATCAGGCCAAGTTTTCTGATTAACCCACCTCTTTACTCGTGACAGCCCGGGGTCCGCATTCTGTAGATTGGCCCATTCTTGACGAGTCTTCCCCAGTAATCTGGCTACTCGTGTCACCACCCCACTTGAAGATGTCAGATCTACAAACTCAGGTAATTGCCTCAGGTTAGGAATCTTGGTATCCTTGAGATCTTCCTCTACTCCACGCCCTGGCACATCTCACGTTATCCGTTACAGTGCGTCCGTGTTGGAGTTCTCTTTGCTGAACCGGAATTGAATCTGGTAATTAAATTTGGATATTCGTGCCACCCATCGCTGTTCTAACGCTCCCAGTTTGGCATTCTCCAGATGCGCTAGCGGGTTATTGTCTGTCATCACAAGAACCTCCGACCCTGCCAGATACCCAGCAAATTTTTTGCTCATGGACCAAACCAGTGCAATAACATCTCCATTTTGAATGAACTATAGTTATGAGGGTTGCGCTCAGTATCCCGTAAGGACCGGCTGGCATACACGACAACCCTCTCCCATCCCCCTTGCTCTTGGGCCAACACTGCTTCCAGCCCATGCAGACTTCCGTCCGTATACAGAGTAAAGGTTCGGTCAAATCAAGCATATGCCAACAGAGGTGCATGTCTGAGAGAGGCTCGAATTTGATCAAATGTCTGTTGCTGTCGATCGGTCCATCGGATAGGCTTATTACTGGGACCCTGAGATGTCCCCTTCAATAACTCATTCAACAGTTTAGACATCTTAGCGAAGTCCTTCACAAACCAACGATAATATCTGGCCAAGCCAAGGAAGGCCCGATGTCTTTCACAGTCCAGGGAGAGGGCCACTCCTAGATAGCCTCTATCTTGCTCTCGGTCGGACGCACCCCATCCGCTGACACCACATGTTCCAGATATTCAATCTGGGTCTGGAAAAAGTAACACTTCTTGGGTTTGATCTTGAGTCCATTGTCTTTTAGCCAGTGTAGCACTTGCCGGAGCTTCCTCAGGTGATCTTCAAATGAATCTCCGAAATATGTTTACATTGTTTGGATATATTAACACAGATTGAAAGTTGTAATCGCCTAGACAGTACTCCATCAGTCACTAAAATGTGGCCAGGTCATTAGTCAGTCCAAAAAGGCATTCGATTAAACTTGTAGAGTCCCTTTGGTAGGATGAAAGCTGTTTTTTGACGATCCTTAGCTGCCATGGCTACCTGCCAATAGCCACTGGTCAGGTCCAATGTGGAAAAGTATTTTGCCTTCCCCAGAGCAGACAGAGACTCTTCAATCCTTGGCAACGGATATGAGTCACGCACGGTCTGCACGTTCAGCTTGCGGTAATCAACACCAAACCGTATGGACCCATCCTTCTTCCGAACCAGTACAGCTGGCGCAGCCCAGGGACGCTGACTCGGGTGGATCATGCTATTATCCAACATTTGCGCTAACATACTTTTGAGCTCCTGATAAAGATTGGGGTTTTCTGACAATATCTCTCTCTGATTGGGGCCATGTCCCCTGTGGGTATCTAGTGTTCTACCACCTTTGTGCAGCTAAAGTCTTCATCACTACTGGAAAAGGCAGACTGGTATTACCATAGGGTAGTCTGTAGCTGGTACACCTGTTCCAGCATTAGCTGGGTTGTATCCATCACTATTAGTTCTATGATCTTCTTACCATTCCACATGGGCGTGGGTGACTCTTCTTCTGCTGCCCGCATCGACAGAGTCTAAGCAGTCTGGCAGTTTGCTTTCAAAGTGAACTTATTCTTGTGGAGAAATTCTCCACCGCACACATACACATTGACCAGTTTTGAACCCGCCACCAAAATCGCCTCATGGCTCTTCAAGTTCAGGCATCTCACTAGCACCCTCCCGTTTTGTACAGTGGCCAGTGTCCTGGCAATCATGAAGCCTCCCATGTTTTCGGACTGTCTCACTGGCTCCAGAATTACTTCCACACCATTCAGCTTCCTATGGGATAGTGACAGCGGGGCCACATGGGACATACACCGCTCCCACTGCTCTTCCTTCCCACTGAACTCTTCTGTATGCCACATGAACGGACCACCTTCTGTAGGACCCTCTGCATGACCTTATGAGTTGTCACTCTTTTCCAGTATTCTGGACCATTGTGCTGAAACAGAAGAGAATCCAGTTCCCTCAGGATGTTTGGTCTTGCTTGCAATGCAATTTCCAATACTTCTTAACCTTTTTCCTGTGTGATCGCCAATTGCCTGGATTCATACCATACACTCTCACCTGTTAGAACTCTATAGGAAGGGCTTCTCACAACAAACTGGGCCAGTTGCACCCTTGGTTACATATTGTTTGGTATTGTGCCCTTCAACACAACCCGGTCAGGTGAGCAGAACCTTTACATTTATACTTGATTAATTGTATATTGTCCCACTACACTGAGATAGCACCAGATTATTTCCTCTTACCCTAAGGAAACTCCATTTTTGTGATTGGTGAGTATATAGATTCTGGGAAAGTAACATGTGGAAACAGCAAGCAATATTATCATGGAATGAACAGTTGTTAAATTGGATTAGTAAAAAGGTATTTAGAAATTAAAATGTGCACCTGTAAACAAAAAAAAAATCATACCTCCATTGAAGAAGAGGACTTCACAAGAGAATCTAAGCAGGTATATGTCTCAAATGTTAGCATCTGCAGTAGGCTACTATGTTTGTGAGGCATATTATATTAGTGTAATATTGAACTATTAAAGTACAGAAAGAGTATTAAATATTTTTGGGTTTTTTTATTTTTTTTTTAATATGCACGCTATGTGAGCTAGACCGGTACACAAATTTCTGGAATGTTGGGAATTTTCTTTTTTCCTTTCTTTTTATGGGGACAGTGTTCCTGATGTATGTAAAGCGCTGCGGAATATGTTAGCGCTATATAAAAATAAATATTTATTTTATTTATTTTATTTTAACCTCAACACGACACATGACGTACTGGGTACGTCATAGATTGTGTCAGGTTAATCCCTGCCTGCTGCCATGGGCAGCCGGTAGCGATCGCTGCACATGTCAGCTGATTTGAAAAGCTGACATGTGCGACTATCAGGCACGAATGGATTTGCTACCTACTCGTGCCTATTAACCCCTTACAGCGCACTGTGAAAATGTCACAGCATGATGTAACAGTGGGCCGCGGTAAGCATTCACTAACCTGGCTCCATCGGAAGTCACGTGATGTGATCACATGGATCCGATGGTTGGCATGGTAGCACAGGGTCATGTGATGACTCCTGTAGCTATCATGAGTCAGTTCCTCTTACATCCGACAGAGGTGTGAAAGGAGAACAGCTTTTGTGCAGATCAGAGAAATGCTGCTCTGATCTACAAAGAATGAGCAATTAGACTGCTGATCATTATAGTCCCCTGGGGTACTAGTAAAATAAAAATAAAAGATAAAAAAAAGTATTAAAAAAAACAACTTACAAGTTCAAATCACCCCCATTCACTCCATTAAAAATTAAAGGGTTAAAAAAATAAAAAATATACACATATTTGGTATTACCACGTTCAGAAATGCTTGATCTATCAAAATATCAAGTCAATTAATCTGATTGGTAAACGACATAGCAGCAAAAAAAAACCAAACGCCAAAATTACATTTTTTGTTTGCTGCGAATTTTGCGCAAAATGCGATAATAAACGATCAAAATGGCATTCTGCAAAAATATTATACTGTTAAAAATGTCAGTTTGAGATACAAAAAATAAGCCATCACTGACACATAGATTCCAAAAAATGAGAACGCTACAGATCACGGAAAATAGTGCAAAAAGTGCGCCTTTTTTTGACAAATTTTGAATTTTTCTAACCCCTTAGATAAAAAACAACCTATACATGTTTGGTATCGACGAGTTCATACCGACCTGAGGCATCACACACTGATATATCAGTTTTACCATGTAGTGAACACTGTGAATAAAATATCCCAAAAACAATAACACAATCGCACTTTTTTCGCAATTTTTTTTTCACTTGGAATTTTTTGACATTTTCCAGTACACTATATGGTAAAACTTATGATTTACTTTAAAAGTAGAACTCATTCCACAAAAAATAAGCGATTATATGACAAGATTGACAGAAAAATAAAAAAGTTCCGTCTCTAAAGAAAAAGAGCAAAAAAAATCCCTGGAAAAGCTGAAAATCGCCCGGGGGTGAAGGGGTTAAAAAAGAAATGGATAAAATGTTCCTTAGTGCTCTGTTGTACATAATATTTGGCTGTATTTGTCTAGTTGAGACAGGCAGCAAGACGTGTTTGATTAGGTCATGCTGTCTGCCTCCAATAGGTTTATATGGCCAAAAATATTGCACATTAGAGCACACTATGACTCCATCTCATCATTATAGTTAATGGCTCCATCAGCATATATGCCCGGATGCTGTTTTGCGACGGTTTGGATGTAAGGCCCAATGGAGCTATTGACTGTAGGGGCAAAATCTATGTGACCCTACCCTATAGCTTGTCCAACTCATAAGAATGGGACAAACTTTCTCAGACAGATTAGCCTTGATTTTAGTATTGTTCTTCAATTGGAAAATTAGGACTGAGGGGGCATAATTTCTGGTCTTGTTTGTGGCAAGAAAAAAAAAAAATTCAATGAACAGACTCCACAGGTCCTCCACTTCCCTGCCACTTGAATCTAAATATTATAATTCACAGACTGAGACTATCACTCTAATTTTCTATGATAAGAGCTGCAGTAGCCTCCTTCTGTTTAAGGCCTTTCTTTAATAACGAGCTGTGCACTCTGACCTCTCATTCCTAGGCTGTAAAACCTAAATGGACAATATTTTACTTATGTCATTTTTTGTGAGGGCTGTGATAATACCAATTTAGTTTGCTAGACCATGTCCTATAATAGCCGAAAAGCAATTAAGAGATGGCCACTCTTGAAATCATGTCATTGTTCTTTCAGGCATTCTTTACCATTGTTTGAAATGGCAACTGACATTCTCTTAGCAATTTCTGCAAGTTTATATGCAAATTTACAGCCAATTGATTGGATCATGTCTACAGAACACCAATTCTTTAAAAAAATGATAATAAAAAAGAGACTTTTTTTGAAGGTGCACTATATAAAAGCCAGGCTGCATATAATATGGCTTTTAGGGACATGCTTTGCACAAACCACTCTGTTTAGCACTTTAGGACCCCTTCACATGTCAGTGATTCGGGTACGTATGTGACAGGTTTTATACGTACCAAAATCACAGATATACGCAGACCCATTAAAATCAATGGGTCTGTCCACACATTAGTGATTTCTCACTGACGTGTTTCAATGCGGCATACACGCATGTCCATGATTTCTGCACGGAGACATGTCCATTTTATTCTGGCATCACTGATGTTCCACAGGCCACACTATGGTGTGATCCATAAAACACATACCAGAAAATCACGTACATTGAAAATAAAAAGCTTTTTATACTCACCTTCTCCAGCGCTGCTGTGTTCCGCCGCTGCTGCCTGCTGCTTTCAGGCTGGCTAATTATGCTCATGCATATGCATTTATGCACGGCACAGCTGACCCAGAAGTAGCTGCAGCAGGGGTTAGCTGTGGCCGGAAACACAGCAGAGCCAAAGAATTCAGCACCACGGACAGCAGGAGTCGGAACATGTGAGTATACGTCCATGTACTATCACAGATGATGGATCAAGGATCATGGATAGCACATGGACAACCCACGTGTGCTGCGAATCATGGCACACAGAGGGACATATGCATTTTTTACATGTCTGAAAAACATTTTTGTTTTTCACTGACGTGTGAAACAGGTCTTAGAGAAAAGTGTAGTCAAGCCAAGTCTATTACCAGGAGGTCAAAATAAAGGAGAAAATCAGATATTGTGGTCAGAGGATGCAGAGAACAGTAATGGAAACCAAAAAGGCTGAATCAGAGCAGAGTAAAAAAGTAGGACTTAAGGGTGCTTCACACGCTGCAACATCGCTAACGATATATCGTCGGGGTCACGTCGTTAGTGACGCACATCCGGCGCCGTTAGCGACATCGCAGCATGTGACACCAATGAGCGATGATCAACGAGCGGAAAAACGTTAAAATCATTGCTGTTGACACGTCGTTCATTTCCTTAATATCGTTGCTGCTGCAGGTACGATGCTGTTCGTCGTTCCTGCGGCAGCACATATCGCTATGTGTGACACTGCAGGAACGACGAACATCTCCTTACCTGTGTCCACCAGCAATGAGGAAGGAAGGAGGTGGGTGGCATGTTCCGGCCGCTCATCTCCGCCCCTCCTCTACTATTGGATGGCTGCCGTGTGACGCCGCATGAACCGCCCCCTTAGAAAGGAGGTGGATCGCCGGCCAGAGCGATGTCGCAGGGAAGGTAAGACCATGTGACGGGTGTTAGCAATGTTGTGCACCAGGGGCAGTGATTTGCCCATGATGCACAACCGACGGGGCCGGGTACGCTCGCTAGCGATATTGGTACCGATATCGCAGCATGTAAAGTACCCTTTAGAGTAAATATAACTTATAACTGGCAGATACAGACAGACTGTCAGGAGTTCAAACAGGCAAGAGCCCTGCTCACAGCTCTCAGCAATGAGCATATAATAACTTGCTCTCATCAGCAAAATACAAGCAAACTGGAGGAGGGACAGCAAATCCCAGCTATTTTACCATTTAACGGAAACATTCTGCTTTTACACTGCGACATCTGCAGTTACATGGCTCCATCTAACGACAAAGGCAGAGGTAGAAGTGTTTTCTTAAATGGATATGACCATTTCCATTTGAAATATAGGATTACTTTTCAAATACAGTGCTAACCATACCTTTTTTTTATTGCTGATCATGATTTGATTTTTTTCTTGCCTTTAAAATTAGAAAATATTTTTATAAAAAAAATCCTCACTAAGTTACATTAATGGGAAATTTATTGGTGATAAAACTGTAGGTGAGGAGCTGCAGAATATCAACTGTGATATGGTTAAAGACCATGCTTTGAATGCATTACATTTCCTCAGATAGCTAACTGAATCTTATTCCTTTGTAATGATTGTAGCTCAGAACTTTTGACCAGGGCAATGTGGCAGAAAATTAAGATGGCAGGATGAAGGTGGAATTTATCCTGAGGGAATAAAATTTGACATAAGAGCTATCTGAAATGCGTCTTCTGGGATAAAACCCATCAAGACACTTAAGCCATGGATGACTTCTCTGGTCAGAATGCTATTGCCATGCTATTGATATACATATAGATTACTTGTCCAACTCATGTTAAACTTGCACATCTAGCGATTTGCAGAGTAATGAGTGGCAAGGTTCCATCTAGAATTATTGAAGGTCACTATACTGTCTTTAAGTTCTGTGAAATCATATGCTTGCCCTATTTTAAATGCACATTTACAGTATAAAATCTATCATTAGTACAACCATTACTTTTAACTACTTCAAAATATTCCCATTTGGCACTTATCTAATCTTTACTTGTATCTAGAAAACTATACCAACAATTCTCTTATACAGGGTGGGCCATTTATATGGATACACCTAAATAAAATGATTGGTGATATAAACTTTTTGTTTGTGGCTCATTAGTATATGGGAGGGGGGAACTTTTCAAGATGGGTGTTGACCATGGCGGCAATTTTGAAGTCGGCCATTTTGGATCCAACTTTATTTTTTCTAATGGGAAGAGGGTCATGTAACACATCAAACATATTGAGAATTTCACAAGAAAAGCAATGGTGTGCTTGGTGTTAACATAATTTTATTCATTCATTAAATATTTTCAATTTTATGACCACTTATAAAATGTGTTCAAAGTGCTGCTCATTATGTTGGATTGTCAATACAAACCTCTTCTCCCACTTTTGACACACTGATAGCAACACCCCAGAAGAAATGCTAGCACAGGCTTCCAGTATCCCTTGTTTCAGTGCTGTAGATCTTGTATCTTCACAGCATAGACAATTGCCTTCACATGACCTCAAAGATAAAAGTCTAAGGGGGTCAGATCAAGAGACTGAATTAGCATAAGCATTATACAAATTATTTACTTTGTCTCTTGCAGGACCTGTGTGAGGTCATACCCATGTTACCAGAAGGGGCGGGGCCTCAGTCACAAAAGCTGGATACCAGACAAAGTGAATCGTTTGTATAATGCTTATGCAAATTCTAACAGGGGGAGGGAATGACTATGAATATATGATTTGCTCCAGTGCAACTGTCACTCAAGAAGCTGCTCATTTTATAAACTTTACTTTCTTGGATTTCAAAACCGAAACATCTGAGCTGATCACTAATGATATGTAGATAATCAGCCTGATAGTGGAAGTATAGCAGTGGCTTTAGGTTATATATGAAAATCCTGGTGATTGGTTTCCTTTAAGATAATTTTCTACAACTAAAACCCCAGAAGAAGAGTTGAAATTTGGCTGATACTATGATCATTCTCAAACTTAAAAGAGGATTTACATCATGGGTCCCCAATTCCAGTCCTCAAGGGCCGCCAACAGTGCAGGTTTTCAGGATTTCCTTAGTATTGCACAGGTGATAATTTAATCACCTGCACAGGTGATGATTTCAACACCCATGCAATGCTAAGGAAATCCTGAAAACATGCACTGTTGGCGGCCCTCGAGGACTGGAGTTGGGGAACCCTGATTTACATAGCACCTGTACTTGACTAACATATGCACTGGCTTCCCAAATTCTCATATACAGAAGTCGTTCGTTATGTGAATTAATCCCTTAAGGATGAAGCCAATTTTGTACTTAATGACAGGGCCATTCTTTGAAATTCTGACCAGTGTCACTTTCACATATTTTACCTCTAGAACACTTCAACGGATGCCGGTGATTCTGACATTGTTTTTTCATGACATATTGCAGTTCAGGATAGTTATAAATTTAGGACAATACTTTTTGTTTTTATTTGTGAAAAAATAGGAAATTTGACAAAAATTTTAACATTTCGCAATTTTCAAACTTTTAATTTTTATGCCTTTAAAGCGGACTGTTATGTCACACAAGATAGTTAATAAATTACATTTCCCACATGTCTACTTTTCATCAGCGCAATTTTTGAAACTAAATTTTTGGGGTTGGGAAGGTAGAACAGTTCGAATTTCATCAGCAATTTCTCATTTTTTCAACAAAATTTGCAAAACCATTTTTTTAGGGACTACATCACAATTTGAAGTGACTTTGAGAGGCCTAGGTGACAGAAAATACCCAGAAGTGACACCATTTTAAAAATTGCACCTCTCAAAGAACTCAAAACCACATCCAAAAAGTTCATTAACCCTTCAGGTGCTTCTCAGGAGCTAAAGAAATGTGGAATTAAAAAAAAAAATGATAACTTTTTTTTTTCCCCAAGGACCAATTTATTCACTTTTAGAAGATATCACACAACAAAATGGAACCCAATATTTGTTATCCAATTTCTTATGAGCACACTGATACTCCACATGTGGTCAGAAACCTCTGTTTGGACAAATGGGATGGCTCGGAACAGAAGGAGCAATATTTGAATTTTGGAACACAAATTTGGCTGAAATAGATTGCGGGCTCCATGTTGCATTTGCGGGCTCCTAAGGTACCTAAACAACATAAGCTTTCCACAAGTGACCCCATTTTGGAAACTAGAGTCTTCAAGGATTTTACCTAGGGGTATAGTGAGCATTTTGAACTCACAGGTACTTTACAGAATTTGATAACATTTGGCTGTCATATTGAAAAGTTTCATTTTTTTCACAAAAATGTTGCTTTAACACCAGATTTATCACTTTTTCAAAAAGTAATGCCAAAATGTGGACAACTTTCTTATAAGTGCAGTGATAGCCCACATGTAATCAGAAACCTCTATTTGGACAAATGGGAGGGCTCGGAACAAAAGGAGCAATATTTGATTTTTGGAAAGCAAACTTGGCTGAAAAAGATTGTGGGTACCATGTTGCATTTTTAGGGCCCCCAAAGTACCTAAGCAGCAGAAACCCCCCACAAGTGACCCCATTTTGGAAACTAGACCCATTAAGGAATTTACCTACATGTTTGGTGAGTACCCTGAAACCCTGAGCGCTTCGCAGAATTTTATAATGTTGAGCCGTGAAAAAAAAATACATTTTCACCACAAAATTGTTACTTCAACCAGATAGCTTTTTTTTCCCACAAGGGTATCAAGAACAAATGCACCATAAAATGTATTGTTCAATTTCTCCTGAGTTTGCCAATACATCATATGTGGTGGAAATCAACTGTTTGGGTACACAGCAGGGCTCGGAAGGGAAAGAGTCCCATTTTACTGCAAAATTTACTGAAATCATTAGCAGACGCAATGTTGTGTTTGGAGAGCTCCTGAGGTGCCTAAACAGTGGAGCGTCCCAACATGTGATCCCATTCTGGAGACTAGACCCCTCAAGTATTTTATCCAGGGTTCTAGTGAGCATTTTTAACCCACAGGTACTTTACAGAATTTGATAACCTTAGGTCGTCAAACAGAAAATTTTCATTTTTATTTTCACATAAATGTTGCTTTTGGATGAAATTTTTCACTTTTTCAAGACAAAACACCAAAAAATGGACCCCAGAGTTTGTTATCCAAATTCTTATGAGCACAGGAATACTCCACATGGGGCAAAAACCTCTGATTTGACAAACAGTAGGGCTCAGAATGGAAGGAGCACCATTTGACTTTTGGAAGAGTTGAAATAAATTGTGGGCACCATGTTGCATTTGCAAGGCCCCTAGAGTACCTATACAGAAGAAACCCCCACAAGTGATTCAATTTTAGAAACTAGACCCCTCAATGATTTTTATTCAGGGGTATAGTGAGTATTTTGAATCCACAGGTACTTCACAAAAATGTTGTTGTAGCACCAAATTTCTCGTCTTTAGGCTATATACCTATGATCTGGTGACACTCTGTCTAGGACACAGGGTCAGCCCTCCTGCAGAGATGCAAGTTTTGTCCATGGGAGAACATAGCTGCCAGCGCCCATGATCCGGATTGAGGCTACTGCAGACTTTAGCTCTATTCTCCTTGCGAAGAACACTCTTGTCTCCGCAGCGTAAACTGACATGCCGGGGTTCAGGAAGCTATGATGCTGGTCAGTTTATGCTGCAGAGAAAAGAAGCACAGTGGGCATGGATTTCAAAAAATACTTCCACTGCGCTTGTACTGCACAACACAGCTTTATGGATGCAGTGAAGACACTCTGCATGCTTAGCACTGCAAATCCTGATTGTGGGCATACAGCCTAAAAAGCTAGGATGGATGGATGGATTGATAGATTGATGGCAAACACATATATGTCTCACTACCCTGCATATTCTAACCTGGCACCCTTTAGTGCCTTTCATGTGGCACTAAAGGGTGTTTAGACTTGTATTTAGCCAAACAAATAAATAAATTTAAAAAGATGACATGGAGTCCCCCCATTTTTGACAGCCAGCTATGGAAAAGCATACAGCTGCAGCCTGCTGACAGCTTCACCTTGGCTGGTAATCAAAAATGGAGGGCACTCCAGGCTGTTTTTTTAATTATTTATTGATAAAAAATTAAAAAAAAAAATATGGGGTTCCCCCCAAATTGGATTACCAGCCAAGGTGAAGCTAACAGCTGTGGTCTGGTATTCTCAGAGCCATGGTTAATTGGCCCTTCCCATCTTAAAAATAGCAGGCCGCAGCCGCTCCAGAAGTGGCGCATGCATAACATGCGTCAATCCAGGCGCTTCTCCCCGGCTCATCCCGTTGCCTTGGTGTGGTGGCAAATAGGATAATATATGGGGTCAATACCAGCTGCAATGTCAACTGGCATCAAGCCCTTAGGTTAGTGATGTCACGGCATCTATCAGATTCCCAACATCACTAAACCAGTCGCTAATAAAAAATAGACAACAATTTTTTTCTATTTGTAAACACACTCCCAAAACACTCCCTCTTTCACCAATTTATTGAAAAGAAAAAAAAAATTCAGTCCACTGTAATCCATTTTAGAGGTCCCAAGATGACTCTGTGTTCCAGGATATGGGGGCACGCTCAGGGATCGTATCCCCCATTTTCTGGAAGTGCCGGCACTCCATGTGAGGTGTGTGGGTGCAGTGACCTGAGAATACTGCCTGCACACTGCCTAGGGCCAACCAAGAGCACTGTGAGCTGCAGTAACATCACTACAGGCAGAGAGCCAGCTGAGAGCTGCACTGCACATGCAGCCAATATTTCTTCTGAAGACAAGGACAAGGAGGGGTCGCGAGGGATCAGTGCTGGAGTAGGTAATGGGAGACCAGAAGAAGTCTGGAGGAGACCATGGGTGTGACAGCCTGACAGGGGGTGACCTGGGAGAACCTATGTCATCTGACACATAAATCAGATGCGGAGGATGAATGCGGCAGGCATACCGCAAGTGCGGCAGCCATTTTAGACCATCGGGAGGGGGATGGGGACAAGGTACGGGGACCGGGGAGAGGAAACTTTGGCTACACTGGGGGAGGACATTTATCTTCCATCTGACATGTTTGATCATGCCAGATGGGAGATGAATAATTTTTTACCAGCGCTGCATTAACTTTCACATGGTGACTGTAAAACAGTTTATAATGGCAATCATGTGACTGGGGACCAGAAAAACCATCCAGGGTCATGACCTCTAGGGTCTCAGCTACCCCCAGTAGCTAAAATCCCATAGATTTTCCGACGCTGGGGGGCACTATACCCTTTTTTCTGAGCGCCCTTACAAAGCAGAGCAGAAGAATAAGTACCCTTTCCTGACGTCGTTTAAAGGCATATCAGTGGTCATTAAGGGGTTAAGAACATTTTTAGTGCCCTTGAATATTTGTAATTGCGTACAGTTGAAACCAGAAGCTTACATACACTATCTGAAAAGACACATAAGCATGTTTTTTTCACAATCTGACATGAAATTAAAATAAACTTTTCCCATTTTAGGTCAGTTAGGAACCAAAATTATTTAAATTTGGCAAATGACAGAATAATGAGAGAGAGAATGTTTTAAGGCAATTTTATTACTTTCTGCAAAGTCAAAAGTTTACATACACTAAGAGTACTATGCCTTTAAATAATATGTGACAGCCCATATGATGATGATGTCATGTCTTTAGAATCTTCTTGGGGTTTTTTTTGGCACCATCTGAATTATGTAGAGATACAACTGTGGATGTATTTTAATGCACACCTAAAACACACTGCTTCTTTGTGTAGCATCATGGGAAAATCAAAATAAATCAGCTGAGACCTCAGGAAAAGAATTATGGACTTGCACAAGTCTGGTTCATCCTTGGGTGCAATTTCCAGATACCTGAAAGTGCCTTGTTCATCTGTACAAACAATTATATGCAAGTACAAACAAGATGGGTTTGTCCAACCATAATACCACTCAGGAAGGAGACATGTTCTGTGCATCAGAGATGAACATGCTTTGGTCAGACATATGCATATCAACTTAAAAACAAAAGCAAAAGACCATGTGAAGATGGTGACAGAAGCTGGTAAGATTGTGTCATTATCCGCAGTGAAAAAAGTACTGTATCAACATGGGCTAAAAGGCCACTCTGCCAGGAAGAAGACATTACTCCAAAAGTACCATAAAAGAGACAGTTTAATGTTTGCAAATGCACACAGGAACAGAGACCTTAATTTTTGAAGACATGTCCTGTGGTCTGACAAAAGTAAAATTTAACTGTTTGGCCATAATGACCATCGTTACATTTGGAGAAAAAAGGAAGAAGCTTTGAAGTCTAAGAACACCATCCCAACTGTGAAACACAGGGTTGGCAGCATCATGTTGTCAGGTTGTTTTGCTGCAGGAGGGACTGGTGCACTTCCCAAAATAGAAGGAAACATGAGGAAAGAAGATTATGTGGCAATACTGAAACAACACCTTAAAACATCAGCCAGGAGCTTAAAGCTTGGGCAGGAAATGGGTCTTCTAAATGGGTAATAACCTGAAGTATACTGCCAAACTGTTTACAAAGGGGCTTAAAGATAACAAAGTCAATGTGGCCATCAAAAAATCCTGATTTCAATCCTATTGAAAATGTATGGGTAAAGCTGAAAAGCCAGGTGAGAACAAGATAGCCTACAAACATGGCTCAGTTACACCAGTTCTGTCAGGAGGAATGGGTCCAAATTCCTACCAACTATTGAAAGAAGCTTGTCATAGGATATGCAAGATATTTGACTCAAGTCATACAGTTTAAGGGCAATGGTACAAAATACTAATGAAATGTATGTAAACTTTTGTGACCAGGTAGCGGCCGGGACTATGGTAGCTTACCCCCAGGTTAAGAGACGAACTCCGGTACAGACAGAAGTCCAAGCAGGTATAGTTGGGTGGCTGAGGCAGACAGGAAAGCAGGTACGGACTGATATGGTGGGCACAGCAAGATAGACAGGTATGGGAAAGCAGGTACAGGTGATGGACACTGGATTAACGGAACCTGACAACTAGCTAGCAGTCTGGAAGCCTAACAAACTAAAGGTGTTGCGCAGACAACTCACCTAGTGGGAGGATGCCTTAAATACATAGTGCCTCTCAGGCATAGGCTGAGAGGCATTTCCGAGAAAATATGCACCGGCCCTTTAAGGATGGCCAATGTGCATGCACATGCCCTAAGCACGTTTCTGGGGAGCCTGTGTGGCATGCACAGCCCCCACGGGGGGAGAGGACTGAACAGTAGCACATGTGGATGGTCAAAGGGACAGGACACAACCCGGATGGGGTGGTAAGTCTGCGTACCTGCAAGAATGGTGGCACTGAAAGAGCCACTGTCCTGCTCTGCCTTTATTCACATTCAAGTAGGCTGATAGAAGTTTAGGCTTTAATGATAGAGAAAGGCGAGGACCTTCCTGACTGGGTACACCTTGTTGGAATCCAATGCATTTTATGCTTTTTTTTTAATCAAAATACAGTTAACTATGTACCCTATGATATCTACATACACTATTAATGATTACGTATTTACTTACTATAAGCTATATGCTTAATTTGATTTTGTTTGTGGTTCCTGGGTTTTGCCTGCTCTTATCACGTCTGCTTCTGTAACCAGTCGATATTCAAGATTAGAGTAACTGGGACCAGCAGTACCATCCAAATGGAGGGCACCACACCTTATTTAAGCTTCCAGCTTACTACTGAAAGATGGTAAATATAGCCTTGTGCTCCTTTGATTTAGTTCCACCAGTACAGCACCAGTATAGTGTATTTGTTTCCTATTTTTGATCTCAGCTTGTTTTATTGATTATTCTTGCATCTTCTGATTTTTATACTTTTTCAGCCCTCATGGTTGTGAGAACACTGCTGCCAGTCTGCATCACGGTAAAAGGGTGAAGGAGATGCAATCCCAGGGATCTGATAAGTGGAGTGGCTTGCACTAAAGCCCCCATCACACATAGAGAGATTGCTAGTGTGATCGCTGAAACGTCACAGGTTTTGTGACGTATCAGCGACCTCGCCAGCGATATCGCTGTGTGTGGCAAGCAGCAGCGAGCGGGCACCTGCTGCGAGATCGCTGATCGTGACAAAACGATCAGGACCATTTTTTGCTCGTTGGTCTCCTGCTGTGCAGCACGCATCGGCGTGTTTGATGGCGGGAGACCAACGAGCGCCGGTTCTGAGTGTGCAGGGAACCGTCGTTACACGGGTCGCTGGTGGCTGATGGCTGGTCGCTGGTTGCTGTGGAGATCTGCCTGATTGACAGCTCAAAAGCGACCATGTAGCGACATTCCAGTAATCCCTGCCAGGTCGGATCGCTGGTGGGATCACTGGTACGTCGCTACGTGTAACGGGACCCTAAGTCTGTCTATTTTAGCCTTTTGTTACAGCTGGCGACCATTTACATAGCCTCATTACACCTCTCTCACCTCTTCATTAACTTATAGGTAGAAGGTGTAATTTGATCTCTCCATAAAGACAGCCTTGCAACAAGTTTTAGCAGTTCTGATAGTGAGTGAGAAATGCAGGAGACACAAATGATTGATAAATTGGGAAAAGAAGCACATTTCTTTCATAAGGTATATTATAAAGTTTAGTATCTTTTCTTGCACTATTGATTTGAGGATAAAAAAGCACATAAAAGTATACTATTTACATACAGTTCTAATAAACAACATTAGAGCATAGTACAAGCATCAGGGTGATGACAGTAAGGTATTTATTTTATAATTTGTTGCTTTTTGTCACTGGAAGTGTTTTCATTACTCTTGGTGATCTTTTCAGTATACATCTTTTATCAAGATGCCTGAAGCTCAATATGACAAAAAAGTTAAACATTTCAAGCTGTTCTGTTTTCTAGTTCTTACCACATATGCAGCTTTTTAGGTTATTTCAGTCTGGTGATGAGCAACGGTGCCTATGAGATTTGCTTCGTCAAGGTCTGTTATCCTCATCAGGAATATATTACCACAGATGTCACTTTCTGCATATTTCTATTTAGCCTTCGGGTTATATATCCAACTGACTGGTAGACTTTAGTACTGCATTTTTTTTCCACATTAAGCTGAAAATCCTACAGTACTGATTACTAATAGGCTGGTTGGCTTACTAGAATCCCATTGCATGATTGTCCTTCTGAATTAAAGACAACTTTCTTTAAATGGAAAGCATGGTATACATACATTCAATACCTATTTTCCTTGTCATTAGCATCAGTGTTTAACAAAACAGTTACATTCACATACAAATTTTAATAATAATTTATGTATTGCATCCATTAGGTAGTTTCATATGCAAAAATTTTAATTAAAATGTTTTTTTTTTAATGTATACATGTCTATTTTTGCATTGTAAAATTCCCTTTATTTTCTTTATTTTGGTCACTAACCTTTTTAGAAAGGTATTTTGGTTTCAGAAAACACCTGTCCACTTGATTTTAAAACAAACAATGCTTTACTCACCCTTCTTGGATCCAGTGCTGAGTCTAATTTTGGATTAAAATATTGAGATAAAAAACTAAATAGTCAACGTGTGCACATAGCCTTACTGTCTGCAGATGTGAAATCACGTTGACAGCTCTGCAGCTAATAGCTGAACTCAGTGTTTTGTCCAAAAACAGGAGAAGGTAAAAACTATAGAAGTGGTGACATCTTTCTATTACACTTTTCCTTTGATTGTTCCACTCCTGGTTCTGGCTTACTGAGGTAAAAATCTCACCAAATACTCAACGTGTGCATGTGGTCTAACAGACACCAGTAAGCAGCAATGTAAACACCGCTTTTTAAAGCTCTTTCAGATATCCATGCAAAACGGTCCATGCACAGATCAGAATAACCGGAGAGGCTGTAGCTATCCCTACCAGAGTGGGACAGCTTTATACATTTTTATTAGACTGTCATGCTCGGCACAGACCACAATGCAAAAGACTAGCTTGGGGTCTCATAACCTGAGCGTGACCACCTCATAGAAATATATGAAGTTGGCACACTATAGTCGGCAGAGCCATGGCCAGTAGGTGCATTCTGATCTGTGCTTTGACCGTGTTGTGCGGACCTCTGTAAGAGGCCTTATATAGGGAGGATAAGTAAAGTGCAGATTGATTCTATTTAAAACAAACTGCAGCTGGTGGATCTGGGTTCTCCAAACTGGAAAACCCCTCTAAAGCCACATGTACACTTTGAGTATTTGAGTTTTTCACCTTATTATATGTAAGCCAAAACTAGGAGTAAAACATATCATAAGGATAAATTATAGATAGCTTGGGCATGGGTAACAGGGTGTAGAAGATAGCCTGTGCGGAGGGACCTGTTACACAGACACAGGCTATCTATAATCACCTTTCAGGTACAAATTGCAATATTAAACCTTGGGTGTGCAATATTATCTTTGGTTCGTGTATCAGGGAATGTGGATGTTTATCACTAGAAGTCCCAGAGAGGGGTCATTTAACATTTCTATCTTTGGAACCCAGACACGGGTCGAATGACCTGAAGGATTTTAGCTAACATCCTATAATCACCGTCTTTTGTTCTGTAATTAAGGCCATTACTGTCGCACCACAGGGAGGGGTTGTTGTTTTCCATTGAGTTTAGCCATTTACTTTCTAGTTAGTTCTATTCAGTTTGGACTAAGGGGTACTTTACACGTTGCAACATCGCTAGCCGATAATAGCGATGCCAAGTGCGATAGTATCCGCCCCTGTCGCACATGCGATATCTTGTCGATTCCGACAATGAACGTATGAGTAGACCGGACCTGGATAATTATGGGAAGCTGCCATTTGTATTCTATAATTGATTTTGTGAGCAAAAATCAGATGTGTTCATGTACCCCTCTACAGAATGTAATTGGTAGTTTGCACGCTGCGACATCGCTAGCATCGGCTAGCGATGCCGAGTGCGATAGCACCCGCCCCCATCGCACGGCCGATATCTTGTGATAGCTGCCGTAGTGAACATTATCGCTACCGGCAGCTTCACACGCACTTACCTGCCCTGCAACGTCGCTCTGGCTGGTGACCCGCCTCCTTCCTCAGGGGGCGGGTCGTGCGGCGTCACAGCGACGTCACACGGCAGGCGGCCAATAGAAGCGGAGGGGCAGAGATGAGCGGGACGTAAACATCCCGCCCACCTCCTTCCTTCCGCATAGCCACTGGAGGCAGGTAAGGAGATGTTCCTCGCTCCTGCGGCTTCATACACAGCGATGTATGCTGCCGCAGGAACGAGGAACAACATCATACCTGTCGATGCAGCGATATTATGGAAATGTCCGACACTACACAGATCACCGATTTACGATGCTTTTGTGATCATTTATCGGCGAATCTAGGCTTTAAAAGTTGCGATGTTGTTACCAGCGCCGGATGTGCGTCACTTTTGATTTGACCCCGGTAATATCACAGTAGCGATGTCGCAACGTGCAAAGTACCCTTAAGGGTCATTTGACCCTCTTTCGGGACTTCAGGGGGAGCTCGAAATTTCTGGGACTTCTAGTGTTAAGCATTGCCTCTGATTATAGTGCACTTTATATTTCCTCTGGCAGCTTATTGAGTGTCTTTAGTTTACAGTGATTGTATGGGTTATTTACCAGCAACACTTTTCTATATACTATTTATATGTGGGCCAGGGTTGATGCATTGTTTGTTACAGTTTTAATTTGAGTGCAATATATATATTTTTTACATCCCTCCTTGTACGTGATTTGCATTATATCTGGGTATTTATTGGGTCCCTCTCAGGAACTTTTCTGTTTTTTATCTTTTTAAATACATTCTTAAATTAATTAAATAAAAAAATTATTTTTAACATGAACTACTTGTTTGTTTCCTTACATTGGGGGACAATTTTTCTGTGCTGATATACAGAAAATAATGCCTACAGCTACTGTACAGTCATGGCCAAAGGTTTTGAGAATGCTACAAATATTAATTTTTACAAAGTCTACTGCTTAATTTTTTCTAATGGCAATTTGCATATACTCCAGAATGTCATAAAGAGTGATCAGCTTAACAGCAATTACTTGCAAATTCAATATTGGCTAAGAAAATGAACTTTAACCCCCAAAGCACATTTCAACATCATTGCATTCCTGCCTTAAAAGGAGCAGCCAACATTGTTTTAGTGATTGTTCCATTAACACAGGTGTGGGTGTTGATGAGGACAGGGCTGGCGATCAATCAGTCATGATTAAGTAAGAATGACACCACTAGACACTTTAAAAGGAGGCTGGTGCTTGGTATCATTGTTTCTCTTCAGTTAACCATGGTTATCTCTAAAGAAACACGTGCAGCCATCATTGCTCTGCACAAAAATGGCCTAAAAGGGAAGAGTATAGCAGCTACAAAGATTGCACCTCAGTCAACAATCTATCGCATCATCAAGAACTTCAAGGAGAGAGCTTCCATTGTTGCCAAAAAGGCTCCAGGGCACCCAAGAAGGACCAGCAAATGACAGGACCGTATTTTAAAACTGTTTCAGCTGCGGGATCGGACTACCAGCAGTGCCGAGCTAGCTCAGCAATGGCAGCAGGCTGGTGTGAGTGCTTCTGCACGCACTGTGAAGCGGAGACTGCTTCAGCAAGGCCTGGTTTCAAGGAGGGCAGCAAAGAAGCCACTTCTCTCCAGAAAAAACATCAGGGACCGACTGATATTCTGCAGAATGTACAGGGAGTGGACTGCTGAGGACTGGGTAAAGTCATTTTCTCAGATGAATCCCCTTTTCGATTGTTTGGGACATCTGGAAAACAGCTTATTAGGAGAAGAAGAGATGAGCGCTACCACCAGTCTTGTGTCATGCCAACTGTTAAGCATCCTGAAACGATACATGTGTGGGGTTGTTTCTCAGCCAAGGGAATCGGCTCACTCACAGTCTTGCCTAAAAACACAGCCATGAATAAAGAATGGTACCAGAATGTCCTCCAAGAGCAACTTCTCCCAACTGTCCAAGAGCAGTTTGGCGCCCAACAATGCCTTTTCCAGCATGATGGAGCACCTTGCCATAAAGCAAAGGTGATCGGTAAATGGCTCATGGAACAAAACATAGAGAGTTTGGGTCCATGGCCTGGAAACTCCCAAGATCTTAATCCCATTGAGAACTTGTGGGCAATCATCAAGAGACGGGTGGACAACAAAAAC